>NC_071327.1:4762954-5369318 GCF_943734725.1 Anopheles marshallii | reverse complement strand
CACACAGAAAGAGAGGTAATCTGTGGTACAGCTTTCCCATCCCGGCGACATTATCTAGCAATGTGCTGTGGTGGATCAAAAAAAAAAGAAAGGATGGATAGTTTTATTTGGTCCGAAATTCCCTATTGTGCAACGGCATTCATTGAAGTTTGCATGAAATTTGAGTTCAACACGCTTTAAATTATGTCACACAAACCAGGGCAACCTCACCGTGGTCGGGTCAAGCAAAACCGTCCAAAGTAAGATTACCTCGGTGCGCTTCAAAACACTTCAATCGGAAAACTGCACACGCCAACACTCTGAACCTGTTTGATGTATCGCTATGTAACGAACGGATTGTGTGTAATGCATTATTATACAGGCGGGATAATTTATTCAATCCGATCCGAACACTAGCCGGCTGTGGTGGATTGAAATTTAATTCTCAGTTGCATAAATTAACATACACGCAGTAATCAACACGTACCCGGCCGAGGGACACACTGCTTCAAAGGGCACCCCCGGCACGGCAAGGAAATATGAAACAATGCGCACGCTCTATCAAATGTCAATAATCAAACAGACGGCATCCTGGCATGATGGGCGGCTTACCAGCTGTATGCCCTTCAAGATTTTTCACTGCCCACTCCATGAGCTCCGCATGCGACTCCGCTTGATACGCCTCTGTCAGAAGATGCGTTTCATGGGAATCATTTGTCGCACAACTACCCCCAGGAAGCGCTGTAGACACACATCACCAGTGTCCGGAACTTGGTGTCCGTCCGTTTGACGGGAACGGGAATGCTGGAACGGCACACAACTATACCGACATCTTGAGCACACGGTAACCGAACCGGACATCACACCAAGGGGCATAAACTGGCTTACTAGGTGCTTCCCAAAGGCATTGCTTCAACGGTAGGCAGAACGCAGTTAAAGCAACCGGCTATGTGAGAGGGCCACTCGCTCACTGCCTTTCCCTGCATGTTAATGTCGGTGGGACAATTAACGTCAAAATTATCCCTGTAAATATATATGACAGCACGGGCGACGGTGACATCTTGATGGTGGCCGCAAAACCGTCTACCCAACCGTTTCGGGACCGCGTATGACACTCGACGAAGATATCCGTTTCACCGTCATCATCATCGCCATCATCGGGCTGCTGCCAAGTCTACCGACCTAGTCATGTGCGTCATCGGTGTGATGAAGTCGACGGTAGATAAACAGCGGCTAATCCTTGGACGACGCACCCTCGCTCGCTCCCGGACGATCATAGAGAGCGAGATTTAGGGAAAAGCGCGTGCGGAAACACCGTATCCGCACGACACCAAGATTGGTACGTTCATATTAATTAAGTGGGACACTACCCGTGATGAGGGAAAATTATCCTCTCCATGTAATGCAAGTTATTTGCTTCACGGCACCCAACAAAGCACATTGTTCACCGTTCGGGCATTAAGCAGGGACGAGTTCCCCAGCATCTTACCTTGTTGCTTGCGATGCGAGGCAAAAGGATAAGTGATAATAATTTCATTTGCAGTCGTTTTAGATGTACATTTCTGCATCCGGCAACTTTGCGTCACCTAAAGCAGCAAACGGGAGGCGGTCGTACGCGTCCCCTTTTCGTCCACTCCAGTGCGCTAATTGTGAATCATCGCGCTGGGCAGCGTGGCGAATTGTGCTAGTTAGTGTGCTTGCCTGGGACGCTTCCCGTTTCGATTCCGAGAAAATTTGTGCCGTAATGAAATGAATCTCCCGGGCGAAAACGAAACGGAAACGCAAATGAAGAGCAATTTTGGGTTTGGCTTCACTCGGACAAAGCAATTTATGGGTGAATTCGAAACAATTTACACCTCTAATTGTGTGCTCCCGTTCCCATGAGAGCATAATTTAGCCTCGTACGATGAACGAACCGTTTTTAATAGTAGCTGAGAGCAGAGCCGAGGCAGGATTAATTCCATTCACTGCTGTCACTCTCTCCTTCGTGCCTCGTTTCTGTAGCGTATTTTAAACAAATTATAAAGTTGATAATGGAAGTGAGAAAGTACTGCTAAAGATGAATACTATCCCCATCAACTCAAGCTCGACGCCTGCTCGACAACACTGTAACGCAGTAAGTTACAAACCGTTGTCCCTCCGTCCGACACCTTCCAGCCGAGTTTTATCAGGTGACGATCAGGTAAGCGAACGACGGATCGCTTACGGGCTAAATAACTTCCTGCAAGTAACAAGGGGACGACAACAACAGCAACAAAAAAGACGGCACGATAATGCAGGAATATGAAATCTCACCATCACTGTCCACTGTCTGTTAGCTTTCAGCAGCTTTTTCTCAATTTACTTCGTGCCGCTGAGGGTGACAAAAGCTCGTTGTGAACAGGTTGAGCGAGGTACAGTGGAATAAAAAAGTTTCACGTTATAAAATTAATTAAAATTCCTCACAAAACCAGCGCCGGTGCGACGGCGATGATGGAACTTCATAAAAGATCACAACTTTTAACAGGGCGAACACGGGGATCGACCATAAAGTGGTCGATAATAGCCACGTACTTCCGAGCTGCAGTGCCGATTTTATGGATGACGACGGTTTTTTTTTTTTGTTTATCAACTACTCGTCTAGTGCTAAATACCCTCAGGAATTTGGTCTTATCACGCGAAATAAACAACACCACAATAGCCGCTTAGGGTACAGGGCACTCGTCTGGTGTCATATTCTTCAATATTTACTATAACTTGCAAAACAAATCTTCTCCCTGTTTTCGTCATTTAAGGGAAACAGTCACAACACGATGTGCTCCTCCTTTTCTGAAGGTTCCACCCTCGCGTGCCAAGCGCATCTGGCATCGAGGAACAATGAAACGAATAATTAAAATCAAAATCATTAACTACACCCGGCAGCCAGCGAAGACGCTCGCTTCGAAAAGGGCCCTTGACAGTGAACGAGAGATGATAACGCACACAGGCAGAAATCAAAAAGCCTCCCATTACCAAACCAAAGCGACCCGGTCGTCGGCGCCCTAGAAGAAGCAAATGAGGGAGAGCAACACAAGCAGCAGCAGCAGCAGCTAAAAAAAAATTAATGATCCACACGATTGGATAAAATAACCTTCCTTCAGAGCGTCGTCCACAGGGGCTGGGTAACAGGGAAAAGAAAAAAGTGCGAATGTCTCCACGGCACCAAACAGTGCAGCTGACGGAAGAAGCGGCCACCGTGTAAGATGACGATAATGATGCCGGTGATGATGACTATTATTATTTTCCGTTCGAGTCGTGCCGTGCGACGTTTTGACGAGCCGTGGCTGGTTTTGCGCGGGCATTCTAGACCATCCCTGGCTTTGCTGGTTAATCCACTGTGGAAATCAAGCGTTTCAAGCATTCCCTAAACGTTGAGCTGCATTACTTACCATTCTCTGATGGTACTAGGGTTGTTTTCTTTTCCATTCCTCTAAGAATTTGTTTATTTTTCAACTTATTTGAATTTATTTTTGGTTGATTTGTTTGCAAAACCATGATGGCCTCTGGAGAGCTTTTCTTTACTTCCAACAAAGAGACTTTCATAGAATAAAGCTGTAATTAAGACAAAATTATCCAATTAATCGTACTGCAAACGGCGAAAAACTTGCTAATCTGGAACTTTAAGCACATTTTTCTTATTGTCACCACTTCTCTCTAACCCTCTTATTTTCTTACTTAGTTACTTACTTATTTTTATTCCTCGTATTAATGCTAGTTGGCACCTTGTTTGTTAGGTCGTCCGTCCATCATTTTCCATACATTTTTAATTGTTTTCCTGTTATGAATCCTTCAATCATAAATAAGTAAAATATTATACAAACACATTTCTATCCCCTTTTGCCAATATTACTTTCTATTATTGTTATGGCAAATAAAAACTGTTCCTAGCAACCTTGTCCAGTTGTATTTCAATAACACTTTGTTTAGTCTCATTCCTTGAGACTACTAGCAGACTACTACTAACCTAACGAAAATAGAATCCTCGAGAAGAATGTTTTCGCTACTTTTACGATGCGTTATATATTTGCACGGATTTTTTTTTCTTGTTCAGGCCCTGCATCAAGCACCAATGACAAACGGTAGTAAACCTGCAAACCATCAAATCACCTCGCTCACGGAAACCAACTTGATGGGGCCATGGTTGGTGGAGATTTTCGTCTGGGGAAATTTATTTTTTCGTTGATACTTTTCCAAGCACCTTGTTTTGTGAGTGTGTGAGCTCCCATCCATCCACCTACGGCCGTTACGTCATCACACGATCTTTCCCACAGTTCCTAAAACATACTTCCTTCCTGATGCAAGACCCTACAGCTGCCCCCGGTGGGACCATTTCGGGCTGTAGCGATGGCTGGAAAAGGCGAAAGCTTGTACTTCATAGTTTTGCTTCACGCTTGGGTGAAAATCCTTTTTTGCCACCGTGTGCTGGCAGCGGTGGGATCCCTGCTGGCCGTGCCCGACCGTATGCTTGATGCTCAGCGTGCGGAAAACCGAAAGAAAAGCTTACTCACAAACCGTTAGTAAGAGGCACGCTTTCAGGGCGACTTAAGCGAAAGGAAGCGACCCCGAAACAAGGCTGGAAGAAAATGATTCCCCAGCCACACGTTTCAACCGACCGAACGACCTCGAAGGCTCGAACCCGGAAAGCGCCAAAACTAAAACCTTCCGGTACCGATTGGGGCCGGTTTGGAATGCCGGTTTTGCAAAGTTTTCCTTCCGGTTTCTCGGGGTGTGTTTCTTTTTTCCTTCCATTTCTTCGTTTGTCGTTGCTGTTTTTGCGCCCTTTCACTGCAACCGCTGGAAGTGTGCGTTCAAAAACGAATACACAACTCGCCCCCTCCCGGCTCAAACGAAATGAGATGGATTCCGAGTGAAAGTTTTTGCACCACTGGCTCACCACCTACTCCAAATGAATGCACGGCAGTTCCGGAAAGCAGAAATGTGTTACGCCAGGATGTGCTTAGCAAAAAGTGGTAGGCTGGTGATGGTGGCGTGAAAAAAAAAATAGACATGCGTTCCGGAGTTGCTGCTTTGGTTGTGGGATTTTTTGTTTTTGGGTGCTTTATTTAAGAGCAAACCTTAACGGCGATACATCTCTCGCTCTTTTTCCATCGCCCATCCAGGGAGCATTGATAATAGAAACGGTGCCGATGGCATCCACACACCTCAGTGGAATCGACGGTCGACGGAATTTCGCCTACCGGCCTGAAACGTTGACGTGCCCGGAAACATTTCGCTAAGGAAGTTTGAACCAGTAAATGAAGTGATCGGATTATTAGCTTGTGCGAACCCAATACGAACGATACAGCAGAACACTCCGGTTGCTGCACGTCGACCGATCCAAGTGGTGCGCAAATTCTTGAATGCTTCCATTTGCCGCGGACATATTTTTTGCCTACACTTTCACCAACGCTTTTTGTTTTCCCAATCATTTTGATGCTAGCGAACGAGCCAGTGGTTTTTTGTAGGCCCTTTGTGAACTGTGTCACTTCATGAATGATCATCGGGAAAGTTACATGATAAGCTTGGCTGTGGGGCCGTTTCTTTCTCCACTTTCCCTGCCGCACGGCCGGAGTCTAAAGCGGAAATCGCGCAAAGGATCTTAGACAAATCATGCTGGATGAAACTTTCCGCTGCCGTGCCGCTGAGGTAAAGTTTGTAGTTCGAGTTTATTATTCACCAAACCGCCCGACGACCAGTTGTTACACGATCGAGATGATGCGCGTTTATTAAATCGAAAAAGTTATAATAAAAGGTTACGGTCGAATTGGGTGCTTGGTTTTAGCGCCTTCATTTTGCCTATGATCCGCCGGGGTTGCTTTCTGCTGTTTGGTTCATGTGCCCCAGCCGAACGAACGTCGATTTTTAGGTATGATTTTGCAGTAAAAAAACGTAATATCTTGCTTCAGCTTACAAGGTTATAGTTTTACAGTTTTATGAACATATTTGAAAATTTGATGAGAAAAAAAAACGATGTACATCCTATCGATAAAGTTGCTTTAATGAATGGCATGTGTACGGTTAAGAAGTGGATCAGCAGCATAACTTTGTGGCCAAGTACTCTAAAATTTACATAATTATTTTTCTCAGCTATAGTAACACCAATAAATGATCTGTCCTTGAAGGACCTTTTGGTATTTTCTCGCTTTACACAGCGTAAACTTTTTCCGTTGTGTTGTTTTCATTTAAAATTTTCCACTCCAGCAACTATTGCAAGTTTTATTTTAAATTTGACATTAAACAAAAAAAATGTAGTAAAAGTAAAAATCAACAAAAGCAATACAGTCATGGGTACAAACAAAAAGCAATTATAAAATGTTCTTCTTTACATCGGTCCGTTTATTATGCAACGCAAAAAAAATGCAATTAAAATTGGTTAAAAAGCTTAAGTGACGTTTTAACGACTTTGCATTGAGCCCTCGTTATGATTTTCTTAAATGAATGCCTCAAGTTATGTCAGTTTTTGTTTTCCTCTTTCAATTCTCTGCTTGTTTAACTACCCTTTGGTACACTTTTACTTCTTTGAACTAAAAAAACAAAACCCACCCATAAACCCCCCTTTTCATAAACTCTGCTACTAACAATTAGTACCGCTTGTAATCTTTTTAAAAACGGTACAAAGCATTCAAAATTTTGTCATAACCTCATCATGGTTAAAGCAAAACTTTGCGTCAGCAATAAAGTTAAGAGCAAGCCGATAGCTGCTACTTCTCTACCTGAATGGTAATTTACCTTCGCCATTTTTTTTTAACACCCATCCACCCCCGCCAACACACACACATAAACACAGTAAGCTAATCCATTTCGATTAAACATTAATGTTAAACCCTTTTTTTTTTATTAAACATTAATGTTAAAACATTAATGTTAAACCCGCCCCGGGAAAAAATCCCCGTTTTTTCCAGGGGGCTGTTCCCCTATTTCCAGTACACGCAAAGAAAAGGGCAACAAATAAATTGTGCCTCACCGAGCTCGTATAAAACCAACCCCACGAATAATTCGGCTCACCAGTACCCGTACCGGTTCGTAATTGTAATTAAATTATTTGCCCCCGTAGTTTCGTTTCTTCGGCGTTCTAACGAGCATACAGAAGAATGAAAAGAGCACGAGCAAAGGAAAGAAAAGATATGAAGGGGTAAGGACAGACCGAGGCGCATCGATGGGGGTCAGATGGGTATGATAATTTTCAATTATAGCTAACCCTTAAAATCTTTTAACCGTAAGTCATCGTCCTAAGTGACGGTGCAATAAAACTGATCACCTTCCAAAACGCCCGATGGTGCTACCTGCCAGTCCAGGTACCTGCCAACCTCGACTACTACGAAACGCGTCCCGGTCCGGTCCGATCTTATCAGCTATGCATTGGATTACGAAATTGGATCCGCAGATATGGCCAACGTTCGGCATTAGTTGCTTCCGTGCGTACGAAACCGCAGGTTTGATTTTTTGCTGCGATTCCAACTGAACTGACTCGAAAAGCGGCCAGGAAAACGCCGTGAAATGGAAAAATTATGCAGCAAGGCGGCCGATGGGCATCAGTGAAATGCAAAAGTAAGCACTACAGCCGAAACCCATCCGAAAACGGGAAGCGGCTGCGTACCTCGGTTGCTCAGGTTTGTAATCTGTTGTGCCCAATTGTGTCACGCAGCTTTCAATGGAGGATGGTTATGAGGAGGGTGGGAGGTGTGGTGGCGAGACCCAGATTTGTTGGCCCTTGTCAGAATCGGTTCAGAGACTTCGAAAAGAAGATGGCAAACAATCTTTTACCGTCCAATCCATCCGTACCGAGCCGCACCGTGGTTTGGAAATGTGGATTCACTCTTATCCACCGGCAGCCGTGTAGGAAAAAGCGCAAATCATTCTAACGAAGTCCTTCCCAATGCACACACACACACACACTTAGTTGTTCATATTCGCATTTTCCTCCAAACCCAGACCCAGAGACAGTGAAATGCCAAAGCAAATGAGAAAAGTTGCATATCTCATGATAAAAGTATAATCTGTTCTATCTCACCGTCAGCATGCGGGCAAACCATCAAGTCGGAAAGCTGACGCTGCAACAGGAACCAGTGGGTAGAACCGTCCCACACGCCCTTCGGGAGCTTAATTTTTCACCGATCACTCAGATGATGCTGCCCCCATCCCCAACTCCACTCAATCTTCCAGATTCCCCGCCAACTATAAAGCAAGTGGTACAGTTTCGAGCTGGCTCGGTTGAAACGAAAAAACTTTCTTTATTTGTTTCTCACACCTCACAGTACACGATTATCGTTCACTTTTCAGTTTTCACTACTGCACTTTTGCTTACGCCTCTGCCGTTTTTTTCACCTTTACCATTCCGCCACCCAAAGCACAGATCTGGAGCATAATTTTGACACGTAATTTTTCATTTTTAATACGATTTTTATTGAACCCAACTCAAACTCAGCCAGCAAGCCGGAAGTACTCAAAGCGAAATGGGACGAACAACATGGGGGAAAATAGGAAACGACGGAATGAGAGGCACAAACAAACAATCCAGCAAGCAAAAAACACGCTTAAAACTCATAATTTGATGCTTCTCTTCCAGAAATGGCGTAAGTAAATGAGATGCGGTGGTATTTAAAGAAGTATGCAGCACGGAAACACCGAACCGAAAGAGAAAACTGTACTCTTCCAGCACACTCATAACTGTTTCTCCTGTAGGAATGAAGGGCAGCAAAAAAAAAGTAGCTCCCTCACAGAACTTTTTCCTAGTTTCATTTTGGGGAGGGGGCGTTAGTCTTTACGGGTCAGACAGGAAGCTGCAAACCCGGCTGCTGGCAGATATTCACCACTAAATCCTCTAGATATCCGGATCTTCCATTTCGCCGACACAGGGTCGGAACAAAAAAAACACACACACACACACATCCAGACAAACAGCGAGCGAAAGGATTACTCCGGATTGGGGTGAAATGAACGGAAGATGAGTAGAGTGTTTTTTTGTTTGTCTGCTTTTTATCCTTCGATGCTTGATAGAAGCCCGTGCGTTTCCTGGGGTGCTTTGGGGAAGTTTTATTGTTTTTTCATGCTATGGCGCTACTGGTATAGTTTGCCACAATATATTGCAAATGAAATTGAAGTAGTTTCAGATTAGGGATTTATTAAATTTGATACAGGTTTGAGCTTTTTATTTTAAGCTAAAGTTTTTGTTTCGTTTTGGTGGGTGAGCATCGAGATTTTTAATGGTTGTAAAATATTTTTGTATGATTGGAACACGGTTTCTAATTTACTTTTATGAAAATCATTTCAATAACAAAATTAAAACCTTTTGCTCAGTTATGAGTCTCACTTCAACGCCTAAAGTTATGCAATCAAAAATATTTTAAACGTCTCAAACCAAAACAAACCCGTCCGACGAGTAATTCCAAGCATATCATTGCATACATTTCGGCGTTCAACCTTAAGGCACACAGCTCAGTTGTTTGTAAACCACAGCTAATGATCGGAATTTGTGATTTATGTTCGAAAGAGTAAAAAATTACTCCAAAAATTTTACTGTATGTATAAAGAAGTATAAATTAATAACTGATTATTAAATGTCCAATAAGCACTGAATATTCTCTTTTTTATATTTGTTTAAAACAACATTATTAACGGCACGGCTTTATTGGCTCGTGCAAGAGCAGCCTCAACACATCATTCAATTAATGTTTTTTGCCTAATTTTGTTTTCCTTCATAATGTGTATTTTTCGTGCAGCTACCGCTCCCTCTTAATGAGATTTCAAATTTCCTATGTGATCCAACACGAAGCGCACGATTTATGCATGCCCGGGCACGTAATCTAAAACCCAGATAATTTCTAAAGGATGTTACGCATTTCGAAAAACAACTTTCCCAAACCCCGGCCCAGGTGTAAACGGTCCTGCAACGGCTTTGGTAGGAAAATTCCCGCTAAAACGTAAACGTGAAGCAATAACTAATGGTACAACTTCCATACTGTTTTTTTGTTTTGTTTTCGTTTACATTCCAAAGAACAATCTGCAGCAAATGTAATAAAAACTCCATCCTTAGCGTTGGTCAACGCAATGCAACATGCATCGCCGGTGTATATGCACAAAACCGGATGTTCTTCATCATTTCCGTGCCCCTAATCTCGTCGGATCTCGTGCGTTGCATGTACGATGTGTTGTGTGGGGCACGATAAAGTTTAAACAATCAACGTCCATCCACCCATCCTTACCCCCAGCACGTGTGGACGCGTGTGGAGCATGGTCGCGCATTAGCTGACTGAGTTGCCGACCAGCACCAACACCATCCAGTTGGGGTAGAGTTTTCCAACGCAATGGATAAAATATTTATAATGATCGTTCGTCTGTCGTCCGGCCAACCGGTTATGAAAGTTTTGCTAGGATAAAGTTCTCGTTCTCCAAGCGGCAGGATATACCCGCAGAACAAAAACGACACACGAAGCAGGGTGACGCTGGGAACGGTTTTATTTTACCAAGCATAAAAGCACTACGTTGGTGTATTATTTTAACTACACCGAGCCACTTAAACATATCGTATCACTCGTATCGCAATAGCAATATGATGTTTCAGATTGCCAAACAATATGCCTCTTATCCGGTTATCGGTTATCCGGTTATCTCAGCCATGTATCCTATATTTCGTGCCGGTTACTGTGAATTACAAGAATTAAAAGTATGACGAAGGTATAACGAATTAAATTTCAACCCTTGGTGAGATTTCATTTTTGAATCCTTCTAACAATGGCAAAAACTTCTTCAATCTCTTGTTTTATTATCTTTTCAGAAAAATGGACCTAAGCATAAAATGCCATCAAATAGCTTAAGTCCGTCATATTGCATGCAATGAACGCCTTTTTAGGACGTTAAAATAGTTGCGACGCTTCACCGTGAGCTAATAAGCGTATGCACATATTTTGTCACGCACTGTACCGAGGACGTCCCTTGAGTGATTATCAGCAGTGAACCAACGGTGTAATTTAACATCAAAGCAAGCGTGCGCTTATGGTGAGGCGTGAGAAACGGTGAGTTTCAGGCGAAATTGTCACGAAATCGTCTACTGCATCGACGGGTTCAACCCTAAAATATGGTATCTCTGCAGTATTTTCTGCACTTTTAAGTAACCCTACTAGCACCGTGCGCAGTAGTAACGCTCATAAACCAAAGACAACCTGTGTTAGCGAACCTGCTCCAATTGGGGAGTTCGTCGCATAAAACTCACAACTTTTAATCTCAAAGCCATACACACAGCACGGACAAGCTATACACGGCGAGATCTAACACGTGGCCTTTTTTTTCGACCATTCAGTTGAAACTCACCTGCCACACCTGCCGGTGTACACACACACACAGGCGCTCGTTTGCTAGTGTTTCGTTATGAAATCACCATATTTATTACATTCTCGACACCATCCGGTCCAGCAAAGTGCAGAAGGACGTTGCTCGCTTCTTCCGACCGAGACAGTGCAGTTGAGTGTCGCATTAAAAGGCGGAAATCCTATTTTCCATCCACTCGTGTTAAAGGGAACCGGGGTAATGAACAAAAAAAACGCATCCAAAACCTCGCAAAATAACCAGGCTCAAAAACCGGCGTGTTGCTGCAGATAGAGAGCCACCGGAAAGCCACCAACGACAGATCAGCACCAGATTGAGACCGTATTTTGGGAGACCAACGCAACTCCAAGAAAAAAAACTATCCTCTAACAGGGAAAAGGCCCAGCTGGTTACTTGTATTGCTCCACTGCTTCGTAAGTCGCATTTTCCTTCCTTATTCGCTGCTTACAAAGGCGGGATAAATTGTCCCAAAATATGGGACCTTTTTTAAGCAACGGAACGTATTTGCTAATGCTGCAAAATTTTTAATTGCAACTCATGCAGAGGCGTACACACACACACATGTTGTCAAAATGGGCTGGCGGTGGTTGCGTAATGCGAACACGTGCTGCTAAGAATTTGTAAATAAAATTTAATGGAGACGCATGGTACCGCATCGAAAGAGGACTGACAAAACAGAAAACAAACTGACTGTAATTGTTGTACGGAAATTAATGCGCTGGGTAGCTACAATTTTAAAGCTGTAATACCTTTTTAAAATTTTATAATTTATCTGCACGACCATACTGGCAGGTGGTAGTGCTATTAATCTATCGACAGAAGGCGAAATAAGAGATTGTAAGATAACGCTGAAAGCCTTCATTACCCCGTTCTAATTTCTATCCCTACTCAATGAAAGTTATGTTTTGATTCCTCTTTTAAAACATTTCTTTTTTAATCCTTCGTTTGTTCAACCGTTTTACACAGCATGGCAGGCGGTTGTGAAAAATAATGTGTTTACGCACCGATAAGAAACCTGTGTGCAAATAAATAAATGGAAAGTTTACCCCACACATTCCATTTAACTTTGGGACTTTAATGTTTCCGAAACATGCAGATGTAAGAGAGAAAAAAAAACGCAACGGTAGGTAAGTGTCTAACTTCATTACAATTAGCTACTGTTGGCAGGAGCATGAATTTCAAACACATTTCATGAAGCCCCCCTTCGGGGGATTCGTGATATCAATCGTGACCATAAACGTGCACATACACATCAAAATTTCCTCATCCACAACAATGTAGTGCCATAGCACATAAAAAAAACCCCATCTTCCCCCATCCGCTCGATCGACCATTTTGTGCCAGATAATGTAAGTATGGTAGTAAAAGAAGTAAAGGTCTAAAATAATAGACACCTTCGTACCGAAGTTGAAACACCTTCCGGGGATGAAACAAGAAAAGCAACACAGTCGCACACACAAGCGACCAAAAAAAAAACATCAAACACAAGATAAGACACGTCGTTTAGAGTGGAACGAGCCCGACTGTATGGTTTGGGTTCTATTTCTAATGTTGTTTTGTTTGTGTGTGTGTGTGTGTGTGTCGTATTGCCCATTTTGAACTGGTCCACAAACACGAAATCCGCTCATTTCAAACACCGAATATGTGACTTTTCAACCTTATCACATCCACTCCAATCTTGGCCATTTTTCCCCCTCCAACGTGTATGTGTCTGCTAGTTCTGTCCACCTCAAAACAATGGCAAAAAGGATCCACTTTTATTTAACCTACACCCAACAATAAGGTCAAACCATCCTTCCCACATTACCTGGTGACCGAAAGATCAACTTCAGGCAACTCGAACCCACCCTCACCATTTGTCCGACGATGGGGAGGGTTTTTCGGTGTAATAATCGTTCTGCCGTTTATCGTTGGTTGTCGGTTGGCATAAAGGTGGGAAAAGCCCTCCTTCCTCGTCTCACCGTCAGCTCATCTCCGCTTCCTGTACGACACATAGTTGCTCCGTACATATACACACACACAAACCGAACCCATGTTAGTCAGCTTTATAACGCTCATTAAACGGTGATTAGTCGGTGCCGGTCGGTGTATTAGAGTGGACGAAAGGTAAATTTTTGCCAACGCGTGACATTTGTACACGGTACACCAAACAAACAAAATGGCCAAAAAAAAAAAGGGAAGTAGAATAGTATGCGCAATGGAGCGAATGGTGAAAGGAGCACTGTTGATAGAAGAATTTTAAAAGACCCTGATAAAAAATCCGGAAAAAATGGGGAAGTAAAAAGAAGCTTAAGATGCGATTATAAAAACGGGCACAATGCGCGTATCGTTCAATTCCTACCGGCGCTGGTGAATAAACACACGTGACGCTCTGTAATGTAATGCCATTTTTTGTCGAATGTTTATCCAACTTCAGCATTGGACAACCTTCCCAAGGTTTCGCCAATCACATGTGGGATAAAACCTTAAAGATTACGCGGAATGTGAGCTGATTTCATTAGTTAGCGAGTGCGCAGGAAGGTGGTAGAACGGATATACAATTTGCTAACCTCTAAGTGGTGTCCTTCTGCTCCTGGTGGAGTCACTACTGAGAAGGGAGGGGGGTGAAAAAAACACTGCCAGCAGTAATTAAAATTGCATTTACGCTTACGAAATCAGCACATGTTAATTAAAATTTCTCCTTCAATTATTTGATTGCGCCAGGTTTGCAAGTCTGCTAGGAAAGTGGGTTTCTGTCCACGGCCCACAGCTCACTACTCGAGCGGTTGTACGTGCACGAGATGCACAAACTAACGTGTATAACAAGCAATCTTAATCGGTTTTGTCGACCGTACAGCAGCAAGCAGCTGCAAGGGAGCCGGCGACCCGGTTCGGTTTCTTGCGAAAGTCTAAGAAATCGAACGAACGAGCGAGAATTGTGGTTGAAACAAAGTGCAATTAAAGGCGGAGCTCCCAGGGCCAGTGCAAGCGGGACAAGAAGCAGCCAAGGATCGTCCGGAGACAACGGAACGGTGAAAATCCCTGTGCAACTATGTAACAATGTTATTGAGCATGATGAGGGTGAGACTTTTTTGTGTTGCCGATTGCTTAGAACGGTAGATGCAAACAAACAAACCCATCGACGTGTTCTTGTCGCTGCGTTCTGCATTTATTATTCAATTTTCCGCACGCCGGGATATCCACTTTCCGGGAACGTAGCCTAACGAGAGCACCGGGAAATGTCTTCCAATCAAACCCATTAATGGGTTGTTTTTCTACTGCTGCACGGAATACGATAGGATAGTGCCGAAAGTTCCGATGTGCCGATAGAAAAGAAATAGAACTATCAATCTAATGGCTAGCAGTTGATGTGCAATGCTAAAAATAGAAATCGGCTTGTTAAACCAATCAGTTTAAGAATAACGTTGCTTGATTTGCTAAAATATATGCTTACACAAGCCCCACATGATGTAATTTAGTCAATTGTGGTAGTAGATAAGTACAATTTTGTTCCAGATTTTATTCACTAGTGGCTGTGGCCTAGTGACTGTCTACCATTTTAGGTAAAACTACTCTAAACTTTCATTGTGAAACAAATACGTCCTGAAAATTATAAATCATGTTATGCGGATTGCATACCTGTCCATAAATATGTTAAAGCATTAATTCATTCATTAATTAACTGTTAAAAAATAAAAGATCTACTGAATAATCCTGCAATTATTTATTTTCTCATCTTCACTCGCTTCATTTTTTTTTTAAATTAGCATAATACTACGATATTTTTAAACTTAATCACAACGATCTAACCACTGTTATTTTGTTACATTGCATACTAAAATCATCACAGTGTTCATAATCGTATCAGCTCTTTCAGAAGATTACAGAACAGTCTTTCGAATGTTGAAGGACACATCTATCGCTCAAAACAGCGACAAAATTATCGAGTATAACTCTAATTAATGCTATGATCTGATTATTACAAATGGCTCCTAAAGGTATGCAATCCACTCGTCATAAAATCGTTTTGTTTTATGTTGATAATTTCTTCGGGTGATTCTTTAACATCATTTCAAGCTCTTGGAAATGAGGAGTACGTTCCTAACAAAAAGCAATAAGACAATTTCAATTATAACATTATCTTCTTAGAATGATGTTAAAAGCATATCACTGCCTCTTCAACATCCGGGCAAATGACAAATTCTTACATCCAATCCTTACAAAGCACAAATCTTCATTGCATTACACCCTTAAAAAACATGATAACCATAATGGTGATTATGATTAAAAAGCATTCCCCAACCACGCGAACAATTGTTCGCACTGAGGCGCTCTAATCAACATCAGGCGCTGGCGAAAAATTTTTCAACCAAGCAAATGCAAATTTGCCTTCATAATGGAAGATAAATCGAAATACAACTACGGTACTAATTGCACTCCTGCACCCACACACACACACACACAATGCATTTCCCAAAGGAAAGACGTTGCAGCCGTTTATTTAAAAAAAAAACGGCACACCAAATGCGCCATTCCACAGTGTGCTTTTGTACATCTCACACAGCCACGGATGGTTGTGCAGCACAGTTCAAGAATCTGCAGTAGCTAAACTTTTGTGTTTATAATGTGTGTGTGTGTGTGCTTGAAAGTAGCGAAAGGTGAAAATAAAACCCGTGAAACCTACCATCTTTTGCCAGAGTACAACGAAAAAAACAACGGCTTCACGTCCGGCCAAGTAAAGAACACCTTGCACGCGGGTTGTGCCGACAGCGCCACACCCCACGGACGATGAAAAAGACGGTGGTTCAAATTAAACTTTCTCGTTTAATAATATAACAATTTTTATCCCGCATTGCCACACGTTGCACCGTGTTTGCCTCAGGTGGGGTTCGTGCCTGTATTGTTGCTGTTCAGGAAGAAGATGGAACTGGACGCATCCGGCTGCTCCGGAATGCTGCACGGATCGTTCTGTTTCTATTTGTCTGCTTGTTCTATGCACCATCCGGTGCCATTCGATTGCAGTTACTTTTGTTTCCTAGCAGGTTCATGCTGCCAACACTGAGTGCACTGATTCTGGTCCGCTGGACTGCTTCTGCCCCCTAGCAGTTGCCAATCTGATGCTGATCATTTCATTACAGCCTGTTGAGACTCGTCTCCGTTACAAACGCTTCTTCCCACTCACGTGCTCACATGCTTCCAGTGCTGCCAGCCAGCGTATGTGCAGTTGCAGCTCTTTCTCTCACGGCCGGGAACACAGCGTGGAAAACTTTTCCTTCCCCAGTGCGGCATTAGCATCATTATTATTGTTATTAGTATTACTATTAGTTTTATCATCATCTCCACTATCATTGTTTTTATTTTCCCTCCTATCATCAGCGCCATTGCGAGCGTTTTTCCGCACCTGCCAAACACCACCCCGCGGGCTCTGCAACGCGTTATTACTTTTTTCACAACTTTCTACTTCTGTTTTCCATTTTTGTTTTTTTGCTTCGTTTCTCTCTTTTTTGTCCCGTGGCAAAATTCATCTCAACCCTTTTTTTCCATCCAGCCCCTTTAACCTGCTGCTTTTTGAAACTTTTTCGCTTCGCACGAAACCAGCGGCAGAGCATTACTTGCATGGTCGCTCTTTTTTTCACCCCTCCCCAGTTTTGTTACAGTCCTGTGTCACTATTTCCATTTTCCAGTCCCGTTCTGGTATGAGATGGGAGGATGGGAGGAAAGGTAGGAGGGAACAAAATCATGACCCTCAGCTCTCTTACCATCGCCATACGCGCACAGCATTCGATTCAATTACTATTTTATGCATTTCAATTTACTTAATTTTATACTTTGGCCTTCGTTTCCTGCCACCATTGCCTGTTTGTTTTTTTTTTTTTTGTAATAAAAGTTTCTTCCTGTCATGCTTCCTTTTTTGTTTCATTTTTCTCTGCATGTGCATGTGGTGCTTTTGTGTGGGCTGCATTTTTTATGTTTTCGTTACGCCGGTTTCAGTTTTGCATATTTGTGTCAATTTTATATTTTGCCTTCCATTCCTAGAGCATTGTTTGAAAAATTGAAATTGATTACATAAAGTGGAATTTATGATGTCCTGTGTCGTCTTGCATTGTTGTGGTTTGTTAGGTTTATTTGGTTGAATCAATTGTTTCGTGTTAAATATGAAATAATTGTTCGCTTTATTTCGCCCTACTCCGTACAACAAAGAACAGTTTTATTTCTCTTATTAATCAAAGTGCCTCAAAGTATGCAATTGACCCATTCATTTAAGTCCCTTGGATTTACTGCAAACAATACATAACAGGGCAGATGAAATATTATCATTTCTTTAAGAAAATTAAACTATTTTGGCCTTCTTCGTAAACTTTGCAACAGCAACATCCTCTCATCGGGTGTCTTCTGAGTAACCACTTGGGTGCCTACGCCTAGAGTTATGCAAACCAGTGTACAGTTTCCTCACCTCACAGCAATAGTGAGGAAATTACGTGAGCCGCATACTGATATGGGTTGGACCGTTAAACTCTATCGTGCGAAATTTCATCCCACATCGCGTATTTTGCCTTCGGGGAAGGCCAAAAAGGAACGATCAACATTAATTACAGGTTCTCCAAAACCATGGCTTCACTGATGAACGTACAATGGTTTGTTTAGAAATCATATCAAAACCTAACATACATATTGTATAAATTTAGGCGAACTACACTACCTTATCGGTGTTTAGCAGCGACCGTACTACATAGCAGAGCTCAAGAAAATGCTAGTCTTGCTTCTCTAAACATGACATACAAATCAGAAAGAATTGAAAGTGCCAATTAAAACACTATCCCATGTCACAGTTTTCAAACAATAGACAAACAAATTGGTTTAATACATGGAACTAGTTGGTACACATAATATGCAGCATGTGTGTTCCCAATTCATCTCTAATTTGCCATGAGTTTATCAGAAAAAAAACCACTTTCAATCACAAAATCAATAATGACATCAGTTTTACTCACTGCTTTCCTTATCATCGATCGTGTTTAACCTCAACCTCAACCAAAGCATCGCACAAAAAACTGCACTTTATGATTGCGGTTTTTCGCTGTGCATTTTGTAAAACGATTGAAATGGTTTCACAGCGCACAATTTGCGGTGCAAAAACGGAACTGAAGCAAAGAATTGGACGCTGCATGTGTTTTTGTTGTTATTTCTTCCCTGTCGCAACCCAACACCAAGCCCGATACAGCGGACCGAGCAGGACGAATCGCCCTCCGGTTAGTGCTTACTAATTAGTCCAATTAGTTTGTTACTTAATTAAGGGGTCGTAGCTATGGCCGTGGTTTGCAAAAACCCCGTCCACCCGTTGTAGGTGCATCAATAGATGATGCGCAGGGTCATGTTCGGTGGGAATGAAGTTGAACAAAGTAATGGCCCGCGAATGACAGTGCCCTGTAGGGATAGGCTGAATAAAATAGGAAGGGCACGGAATGTTGCATTTAGCAAACCTTACAACAACAGTCAGCTTTAGAGACACTAGTCTTTAAAAAATGCTTTGTTGTTGTTGTTGAAAAACAGAGTTAAAAGACATCTGTTAAGAGCCAGTTCTATCGATCACCCCATCGAAAAGGAAAAAAAGACATAAATGTATCTCAAATCTTACTCGTATCTCAAAACAAAATAATATACGATCGACGGCCCGTGTTGCAAAGCACTAATATTTCAGATCGGCTCAAAAACAAATTTTGTTATGAGAATTGCATACCTTAAGGCTGATATGCACGTACGGTAAACAAATGTAGATAGCCTATCACTTTAATATTCTTAGAAAAAAATACAACCAATACCTATTTTAACAAATGTGATCGAGTCAAACAAAGACCGTAAATTTCTACCCAAAAACTACCCCTTTTGGACATTCGGCCCAAGATTCGAACCACCCTTCGAACCAATAAATCTGCGATGGACAATAAAAAAAGGGCAGAAAATGAGCGAACACGATTATATTTTACTGCACTTTCGCCGATTTTCCCTCACGGTTGATTGCATGCACTTGGGCGATGAATTTATGTTCGTTCAACTTTTATCACAACCATCCCCGGAACTCCCAAACCTACCACCCCTGATGATGATGATGATGATGATGAGGAGCTGATGAGATCGCCATCTCTCGCTGCGACACAACACAAAAGCACGTTTTGCGATAATTGATGCAATTCGATTGGTTCTGGATAGTGTCACGGCTGGCAAAGGAAAACAACCGCTCGCTCCAACAAAAAAGCACTCTTTTCCTCTGTCTTATCACTCCTGTTCCGATTTCTGGGGCAAGAATACACACACACACACTCACACTGCGTGGTATTTTCATCCGAGCCCATAAAACATTCCCGCGCGTAAAATAAATGTCGCTTTCGAGAACCGCCTTGGACGGTGAAACGGTCCAGCCACCGGGATTCGCCACTATCTGGCACCAACAATCGCACATCGATACGACAATAGAGCGTGTCGGAATGTCCGGAAAAAGAGCTGAAACTGGGAAGGACAAAAAAAAACGCACGAAAGCGCACGGTCCAATATAGCGCACCGGTTCGAGAGGAAACAACCTTCCCGGAAGCAAACACCGCCCGATTCCAATGTGTCGATTGTTGATTTTTATGATATTTTTATAACATCTCCACAGCGCCAACCCCCGATCCACCGTCGTCCAACATTCTGTTGTGTCACCCTCATTTCCTGTTCGGAACTGTATGGAAAAGCTATCTTCTAATCAACATGCTTTCGGGACAGTCCGGGCAAAGGAAAACCGGCCGCCGAGCTCTCGTTCAGACGGGCTCTCGTCACCCAACGGGAGGCCGTTCGTTGGAACCAATTTTCATTTCGTCGTCCCTTTCCAACCTTTGCCGCGAGCCCAACCAAACGGGGGGAAAAACTGATCACCATGAGTCCATGTGCCATGTCAGATTCATCATTTCGCTTCCGAACACGGTACGACAAACTTTTCACTACCGTTTCAGTGCTACTTTCATCAATTTGGTGAAAGAAAAAGGGACATTTTCTTTCACCCGAACGGAACGAAAAGCACCCAGAAAGGGGGCTGTGACGGCGACAGGTTGGAGGTGGTGAAAACATCCGAGACACTTGCCTTCAAAGTGGCAGCTCAAAAGCGGGCAACAAATCAATTGGAATATTTTAGTGTTCCGTTTCGTTCTTTTTTATGATTTGTTTATTTAATTTGTAGCTTCCGGATTGCGTTTTATTTTGCTTTCGGAGAAATGATTTGGCTCCTTTTTGCTTGGAGGGGGGGGGGGGGGTGGTGGTTCTCTGTTTTTCCTTTGCCACCATCGCACTCTCAACGCCCGTTCATCATATTTCGCGCCCGGGAAATCGGATCGGCAACGAACGGAACGCTTATTGATTTGTTTTTAATTTGTGCCGCGCCGGAAGTTATCGGCCATGGGAAAAGTTTTATGAATCATTAAGCGAAGCTAAGCAGCACCAGCAGTAAGAAAGAGCAAAACACACACACACACACACACAGTGTACCGCGAACGATGGTTTTCATTTGCTGGTTTGCTTATCTTATCGTTTCCATTTAATGGCAAAATGGGCCCTCGTTAGCTACGCCATTCCTACAGTACGCGGTATTTGCGTCACTGGAGATGCTTTTAGCTACTGTTTTCCGTATTTTGTTCCGCTCTTTGGTTTCTCAGAAAAAAAATCATTTATAAATATAATTTACCTGAACTTACGCTCGTGTATAATTAAACACGTTAGTTTGATGATTTTTGTTGTTCTTTTGCAGAGTTCAAAAGTGGAGTGTTTTTTTTATGGTCTGTCGCTCAGATTTAATTGCATAATCATGATTTGCACTCGCTTTCTTATACTCTTTCATATGTTTTTTTTAGTAATAATTTACAATAAAAAGCATTTCCTTCCGCTTCTGATCTAGACTATTCGCTCTGGGAACGCTTTCAATTCTTGCTCGCGTACTACGGCGATTAAGCTGTTCAAATTTCAACGGTTTATTCAAAATAGTTTGCTGCGTAGATTTTTCACAGGGAATAAATCAAAAACATAAATCATGAATCATACGGAATTTCAATTACTTGAGGTTTTGAAACAACATTACATTAATTTTCTTCATTTGCGAAACATGTAACTCGTCAAGTTTGTATACTTTATGCCATAAGGAGCACTCCATTACAATAACTTAAATCTTTCCGTGGATGTTCGTGTAACTTCCCACTGTGCGTAAAAATGACACTGTTGACAGCATCGTGCTTGACGCATCAACTTCTGCTACCACAATTGTTTATGTTTCGCTGTTGCACTTCCTAGAATCAGTTACTAGGGATATTTTTCCCCTACATTCTTGCATAAAATACGCTCATACGGAAGATAAACTGTATGAAACATTCCGAAAATGTTGGAGGAAGTTCAGTACCTTGAGCTGCCGTCGAAAACCTACCGGACGATAGGCAAGCGGCACTTTGTGAAATTGAATGTGGCGGACTTTGTGAATGAAATCAAAAAGCGACCCGTACTGTACAACACGCAGCACCGGGATTACAAGCGGATATGCTTGCGGAACCAGTACTGGGAGGAGGTTGCGGTCGCGATGAACTTGTCCGCCCAGGAGTGCAAGAAACGGTGGCGCAGCATGCGCGATGCCTTTCTCAAGACCGTCCGCAATAAGAACGAGATCGAGCGCCAATCGTGGATACACTACCGGCTGCTGGAGTTCATGCTTCCGTATGTTGTCTTCAGGAACGAGTCAGTATATTGATGAGTGGCAAATAGCGGTCGCAATTTTACTAACTGGGTGAAAGTTTCGTTGCAGGGACACGGCAAACAGTTACGCTTCGTGTAAAGATGGCCAAGGGGAGAACAATTTCGTTGAGTTTGATACTGACGAAGAAATATACGACGGACCCGTTACCGTGTCGTATGTGACACAGGATGGTAGGCAGGTGTTCCAGGTGCTGCACACCCCCATTCAAGACGACAGCTTGCCGGAGACCTTACGTCATAAAGAGACGGAAGAAGAAATCGAGGACTGCAATGAAGAACAGCTGCATCTTGAACCGTTCTCGTACGGTTCACCATCGGGCGGAGAATACTTGCTAGCGTCCACGACGGATGACGAGAGCGAACAGGAGGCGGTACTTTACGAAGAGCAACACAGCGCGACTCAGTTAATACACGACGAAAAGCCTATAGAAGCCGTCAATAATTACCCTACCGGTTGGGTCGAAGAGTACGTGGACGATACGAAACAAATCGAACCCGAACCAGAGATAGAAGTCCCCGAAGTTGCTACCAAACGATTAAGAATAGAATCCACGCAAATGTCCCCAAGCGCACCTTCGAGACCCGCGTCACCTACTGTTCCTCTCTCTATATCGGCACCAAATCCACCGCCACAGGAAGACCATAAAGAATCAGACGCACGGTTAGGCATTACCGATCCGGACGAACGGTTTCTTCTCTCCTGTGCTCCAATTCTTCGAAGACTCCCGAATAAGAAGAATGTCTTGGCAAGGCTTAAGATACAGCAGATGCTGTTCGAACTGGAGTACGACGAGAAGTATAGCTACGAAGGGACGTGATGTAATGAGCGCTTCAATTATGCTACGAAGTTCATTCCTCCTCACTTAGCGCCGGGTCTATATAAGTGTTGCGGAAGCATTAGCCTTAAAATTTTATGAATTAAATGTCACATTTACGCTGCGTTTGCAAATGGAACAAATCGATTTGTGTCACGTCCAAATGTGTCCGAAACATCTCTTAACCCCTAGGCATTGTATAACATCATGTATTCGTCGTAAATGTTCCGTTTATGATATGCATGAACTATCTCAGTAGGCTGCCATTGAACAAATGTTGCTGCAACATTTCCATAGACCCGGCCATCCCGTCTCAAGAACACAACGATACAATAATGTATACCTTCGAATTAATGTGTAGAATAATCTTTGAATATAAATAAACAATCGAAAACGTCGCAGAATGTAAGGAATACTAACTCTTAAATGATGTATTATTTTGTTTTGCTTTTAAATATTAGATGACGTACAGCGAATAGAATATACGCTTAATAAAAGAATGATGGAAGAATAGTCAATGATGCGTTTAATATTGGCGCCTTAATTTTTTTACGACTGGCTGGTGAGACTCGCCATCAAGAATTCCATTTTGTTGTGGAAATTTTTACCCTCCATCTTATCAAACCGGACCTAAAACAGAAAATTGTTTTCAAGAACAGGTTTTGCAACGAAAGTTGGAAAATACGCACCTCCTTGAAGTGACCGCCCAAATGTTCCCAGTGACGTCCCTGCACTAGCGAACCGGGGAAGAAGTCTTTCGCCGGACTCTGTGCAATGTACACCTTTACATCGATCTGCGAATCGCAGCGCACCTGTACCGCAATCAATCGATCACTATTCGGCGAGGCCAGCACACACGAGCTCGCATTGCCGAGAGGTTCCACCGAACCGATGCCAAGATGGCTACTGCTCGAAAGAATCTGCCAAGCCATACATTTCGCCAAATTCTGCAGACAAACGATCTGGTGCTGGCTAATCTGGCAAAGGATGAGATCGCGCAGCTCCTGCGGTTCGTACGACATGTGCATAATGCGACCATCGCGACAAATGCACTTAAGCGACCGTTCCTTCACGTGTATCACCAGCGAGGTGCGCAGGTTGGCATCGTACCCGTGCGACGTGATATTAATCTTTACGCACGACATGGTCGGACTGTTCATTGCGTTCCAGTGTGACGTGATCATTGGATCCTTCACGTCTCGGGCCACCGTGTCCAGTACGTACTGCGTCCGACGGCGTGTGAAAATGTGCTGGGCTTGGGCTATGATTTGTTCCAGCAGTGTTTGCGATTTAGTCATCTCGAGCAACTCATGCCGGTCGTACGCGGACGGACCGGCCAACATACGCTTCTTGCTCGGTCCCAACGGTCCACTGGCCGGGTGCGGGAATGGATGGTGCGTGTTCTTGTGGTGAAACTCCCGCAACAGCTGATGCAAACTGTGCTCAAGCACGTGATCGTGATCTTTGATCGGTTCCGAGCTGTTGTTCGAATCGGAAGACGTCGAATGGCATAAGCTAATGATGAGCTGAATGCCCGGCAGCAGTGTCGCCCGGATCTGGTTACCTACGACGACGTGCGGAATCGGCGCCTGCAGTTGAACCGCTTCCCGTGCGAGCTGATTGAACAACTCCTTGCAGAACAGCACGTTCTGGGCGTACTCCAGCGTCTGTTGCCACGCACCGGCCTGTGGAACCAGCTGTGTCGATCCCATCATGTTTACCGTGGCGGTACAAAGATCTTCCTGATCTTTCTGCGTGATTACCTTTATAAACGCAACGCCCTGCAATTCGGTAGGGACATTTACACGCAGCGCAGAATTAATCTTCGGACAGGCCACCGTCCCGGCGGCGCCAGATCCCGACGGACTGGCCGGTGGTGAGCCGGATTCTTCATCTTCCGCCTTTGTCACCTCGAACATTCCCGGGTGCATAAATTTTGAACCGGCCGTCCGGTAGCTCAGATCCCCGATGATCGTATTGGACACCTTCTTCAACCTCCAGTTGCGCCGCAATCTGAGCAACTCGATGTGAAAATCGGTCGAATTGGTACGATTCACACCCTGATCGCTTTGGACGGCTTTCAGTCGCTCGACACCGCTCTGTAGAATGTTTGCCGCACTGGCAAGCGCTTTCTTACGGGCGTACACAAGCACCATCTGTTTCACCTCCGGTGGTTCCTGTGGAATCGGATCTAATACCATGTAGCGTTTTTCCTTCGCGATGTTCAACACATCGGACAGGACGCACACCTCGGTGAGGGCTTCCTTTAGCTTGTTGCGCACCGAGTCCCAGGGCCAAAGGCTCGATTGAAACTGTTCCTTCGGATCTTTCGATTCCTCTTCCTTCTTTTCATCCTCCTTTTTGATAGACTGCTGCAGCAGATCGATATCGCTGGAAGTTTTGCTGAAGTCGATCTTTGTTGCACATTTGGCCAAATGTTCTGAGAGCGTCGGTGGCCTAGCACGGAGTGATGGAGCATTTAGAAGAACAGAAAACAATAGTCTCCCGGAAGCAGGAGATACACTGTATACTTACAGTTGATATATTTCAGTTCCATCGTACGCAATCTCCTGAATTTGATTTTCTATCGGTGCTTCCACACTTATATTCGCCGAGAGAGACATTTTCGTACAAAATTGCGAGTTTTTTTGTATGTAGATAGATAAAATTTTCCATAAACCGTATTCGTACACAAAAATGCAAGCCGTTTTGTTATTCGTTTTGACAGGCCCTGTACGATCTCTACACACAACGCGCTTGACAGTTCAAACGTCTGACGAGCCGCCGTTCAAGCGTCTGAAGAGAAAAATTCCGAGCTCTTTTTACAACAAGCAAAAATCTTGAATAACAAACAAAGAAATTGAGAAAAACGCAGTTTATGTTACGAAACTCCAATTCGTTCAACCATTGAATTACTCGGAAAAATACACTCACAATTTGGTACACTGCAAAACAAATTCGTTGATTGATGACAGCTTCGGCGCGTTGTGTAGAGTTGAGCCGAAAACGGGCAGTAAACTTGACAGTGTACATTTACTTGCCATACGAAAGCCAAAGGAACCAGACGCTGTTCGATAGTGCTCCGTAAAATTTAAGTGAAAAGTGCATTGAAACCACAGGAAACTGTGTGTGAAACATAAAGTGAACTGAATTAATACCACCCCAAAACATCACACGCCGTCTGCCTACAGCCCAGTGCGTTAAAAATCGGACCAGAAAAAAGTGCATCTTCACCACCAAAAAACCATCGCCATCTTTTATTTGCTCCCTCGGTGTGGTGCGCATTATCGATTTTTCACCGATATTTGGCTGCAGCTGCCACCCAGCATCCGTTGAGCGCGATACACACACGTAACCAGCCTACATGAGAGGGGCTTTTGTGTTTCGTGCATAATACCGGAAGTCCCGCACCGCCCGGGATATCCATCACTCCCTTCGGCCGCATTCGACGACATCGAAAATAACGACCCCGCCACCGTACCACCACACGCGCGCCATTCAAGTCGTACCGTGCCCTGCGCCCACGACGTTAATCGCCCACCCACGACGACGGTAACCATTTCCACCACCAAAAACAAGCAAAATCTAGTTTTCTCTACGTTCGAAACGCCCGACCAACAACACCTGAACTTTTCCCTCTGTATGATTTTGTTTCCTCGAAAACCGAAAAAAAACACCCGGCCTGTGTTCCTCGATTAAGCCAATCATCGTAAAGCAGGAAGATGCAAAATCTCCTTCCACCCCAATACTACCCTCTTCCCGCACCCACACTCCGCGCTTGCTGTAGCGATAATGATTTGAGAGACAAATTACAACAAGAATCATCCTTTTTTTTTGATAAAGAAGAATCTTCCTTTCGGGGAATTTTTCTCCACCCAGAAACGAATTTTACGTTAGATTTTGTACAACATTCTTGCTTGCCCGTATGGCAAAAAACACCCAACAAACCGGGTGTTCTTAAAATAAAGTGTTCTTTCGAAATCCCCCTCCTTTTTTGCGCGATGCCCGGTCACATGCAATTTTCGTAAGGGCAGCGCAAAAGGGGTGAGGCTGGGTAATTTGGTTCATATCTATTTTTTAACCATTTATGCGTTATGCAGCGCGAAGAAATCGTGTTCATGTATGTGTGTGTGTGCGTGAGGGCGCGCAAGCGCAACGCGCGAGACACCGAACTGTTCGAAAAACGGACAAATGAAATAATTTTCCGACTTGCTTTTTCGTATTTGTTTGTTCCTTTTCGTTAAATTTTTTTTTGTTGTGTTGGTAATTCGCGCGCGTAGGCGTTGAATTGTTTTCAACCATTAAAATCAATTCGTTTCTGTGTTTGCTTCCGTGTGATCAGGGTAAAGAGACCCATTATGGCTTTACTGTGTCGTCAATATAAAGATTTTGCTTTGAACTTAAAATAGTTATTTGCAAGGATTGTAATTTTTTTTATGAACGGAAGAACGGCCTGGCCGTTTATCTGAGGATTGTAGTGTTGGAATAGATAATGAACAAAACAACTTCTTTTAGAATGGATAATATGAAGTCCATTAATGCCTTAATTGGATCACTCAGCTTACTGTTCGTCGTGTAAACGGGCGCACAATCTTTCAAACACCTTCACTGCTTACTGCGATATGGCAAAAGAAATCTATTTTCGAACAGCGGCAATCTCAGCATGCTTCAGGGCACCTTTTCGTCACAGATGATTAACTACTGAGTGTATATGATGGAGAATGTTTCGTGCAAAGATGCACGGTTTAGTTGAATTTTCGTAACGCAACATGCTGACTTCTAAGTATTGGTACCTCGACGGACCGCGTACTGCAGCTCCCACAGCAATCCCGGTACTAATCGTATATGCGGCGGTATTCTTCAACGAAACAGATTTTCCAGCGATGGCCATTTTACTCATAACTCTGGCCACTTGTCTTTAGTGATACGCATACCATACCAACTGCAAGCGAAATTTGATGTGAATGCTTCTATTTCTGACCAACAATGGTTGATCCCCGCTTGAAATGTCTTCGAACATACACCACCTGTAGGGTTAGCAAAACAAAACAGAGGCCCCGTTTTCAACGAAATTACCCAGAGCACAGCTGCTTTTCCTTCGGCTATTGGTCTTTTCCTTGCGGCTATGCTTCTTCCGTGTCGACACGCTTCTTCACTGCTTATTCCCCTCAGAGAATGGGGCACAAAATGGACCAAACGCCCCGAAAACCAAGTCGTTCAGATGCAAGCCAACAGTTCCATACACCGCTGCTGCTACAGGCTGATTGTGCAGCCCTCAAACAAACTCCTTTCGATCATATCCCATATATAACGCGTGTGTGACCGTGTTTGTTGGGGTGATTGATTGTTTAAGTTCGTCGCATCTTAACTTTTGTTTCGTTTCTGTTATCGTTTCATCGAATTTTGTTTGCGTGTTTACGTTCCGACTGCAACGACGACTTTGAAGACGACCACGCCACCTTCCCACCCAGCAAACACGTGACCGAATCCTAACGCCGACTCAACAATGCATGGTGTTGGATGAAAGCGCTTGTGTGCACCTAGAAACGTACATCTGTTCCCCGTAGAAAGCAACACACACACACAAAAATATCGCGCCTATAAACCCGGCAAATTTCATCATCCATCAGCGCAGAATTCGAAACCACCGTATCTCTGTGTGCGCAATACCTATATCCATCCTTACTTATATCTGCATCATCTGCAAATTCTGAGCGCGCGTGTTGCCTCTTCAAAAAAAAAACAATCTTTATTAATCAGCCTCCGGTTCTGTAAGGTTCCTGCTGTTGTGCTTATCTCGCTCGGAATACACACAGACACACACATACGTACACACAAATACAAAAGTGTGTCCTTAACATATTCTGCTGAGAATCGCCGCACTATTCCATGTAGCCCTCTGCAACTTGATCGCGATCTTGATTTGATCGGCCATCTCTCTGTACAAAAAATAACGAATCTTCGAAAACGAGAAGCGAGAAGATGCTACAACAACAGGAGCAGAAGCAATTAATAACGCCAAGCGCGCTCTATCTGACTCTCTCTCTCTCTCTCTACTTCCACGCATATTCTTCAGTTCTGTTCGACGTATTGGTTTTTCTTCGCAAACTCCACGCACTTGTAAACCATCCCCTAATCAGCGATCGTTAGGCCGAAGTAGTATTACATCTGTTGCGCGTTTTTACATTTTTTGTTTGTATAGCCTTGTAAGGAGTGCAGGCTAAGAGTTCCATCTCCCACAAAGTATGAAGATCATTTACCGATTTCATCTTACTAGACGATTCTACATTATTTATGTACTTTGTGAGCTTCTTTTCTGTAGAACACAGATCAGAAAATTTAAACAATTCGTGTCTGCATGTGTATAGGCAACGCTCTTATACTACCAACAGTTGTAAACTGCTGCTTGCGCACGATCTTCCGTTTTTGTTTGGGTAGTGAAGTGTTTTGTTTACATTTCTGAACTATGAACTATTCGAGAACAATAGTGTTTTTAGACCAAGAAATCTCTATTGCATGCTTTATAATAGAACCTTTACATAGAGACCTATTCTCCTGCGATAAAAACCAACCCAAAAGAACAGGAAAAATCTCTATTATAATTTCCACCTCCATTAGAACTATCTTACACACTCTGTCAGAACTTAATATTTCCTAATCATTTTATGTTTTTAAAATGTGATCAAAGTACAAAATGGCGATCATCATTACTTGCCCGCTTGCTGCCCGGCGCAATAGATACCTAACGATACGAGATGGAAGTGCGAACAGATCTTATCCGCTTTCTCTTCATATCATCGTTGAAAACATTGCTTTTGAACCTCAAAAATCTGAAGCCCAAATAAAAACAAAACACGCAACGATCGCAACACTTTTATCTCACCCAACAAACAAAAAAAAACCCATCATCCCCACTTAGTCATTGTCTTACAAGTAATCTATTTCGCTACGAACCACTATTCTGATCAATTTCACAGTCAAACACGTCGATGAACTACTACTACTGCGCTACTACCTCTACTACTACTTCCTACAACACATAATCGACGAAAGAGAGAGGGAGAAAGAGAAAAAGGGGTTTGTGTGTGTGAGAGTTTGCATCGACGCAAATCGGCAGTGTGACTTCAGCGCCCGTGTGGTGTGCCAACCTACTACTGGCCTCCCTGCGTCGTACCACGGCGATCTTCTTCTGCGACAGCAGCTTCCGGCAACATCTAGTTAGCCGGCGAACAAACGACCTGCGTGTTACAGAGAGAGAAAGATAGAGAGCGTTTTTGGGCTGCGTCGCCTACTACACTAGCAACACTTCTTCGCATCACGCATCACGTCGATTGTCAGCGCGCGCATCATCCTTCGTGGCGAACCTCGTGCCGTAAGCAAAATAGCGAAATTATTTTAGTGGGCCACCTATATAACGTATTGTTTTGTGTGTGTGCGTGTGTGTGAGCGTGTGGGGAGACACAACCAGGGGAGAAGGGGTGGGGATTTGTCTGAACAACAAAACCAACCACTGTTTGATTTGATTTGAACAGCCCCGCGTCGTCACAGCACCAGCAAGCGACGAACCTTTCCGCGACACACACATCGGCAAAACAGAATGAGCGATCAGAAGGGCACACGCGTCTACGTCGGCAACCTGACCGACAAAGTGAAGAAGGAGGATCTCGAGGGCGAATTCACCAAGTACGGTAAATTGAACTCTGTCTGGGTAGCTTTCAATCCACCAGGTTTCGCGTTCATTGAGTTCGAAAACAAGGAAGAGGCGGAAACGGCCTGCGACAATCTGAACGGTCAGGACATCCTCGGCTCGAAGCTGCGCGTCGAAATTTCCAAAGGCCGCCGGAATCCGCGCGGCGCATCCCGCGGGTTCCGTGGGCCGCCGGGCCGTAACGGGGGCAGCGGTAGCGGCAGTATCGGTGGCAGCGGTGGTGGTGGCAGCTTCCGGAATGGGTCACGCGGCGGTTTCCGGGACGGAGGGTCGAGCTATCGAAGCGGCAGCAGCGGCGGTGGCGGTGGAGGCAGCTTCCGCGGTGGAAGCCGCAGTTCCGGCCGGTTTGATGGTGGCTACGGTAGCAGCGGTGGCGGTGGTGGTGGTGGCCGCTCGAGCGGTGGCTACAGTCGGGATGGTGGCCGCGACGGTGGTTACGGTAGCAGCGGCGGAAGCTTCGGTGGTGGTGGTTATGGCGGTGGTCGTAGCAGTGGTGGCGGCGGTGGCGGTGGACGCTTCCGTTCACGGTCTCCGGTTGGTGGTCGTGGTCGGTATTAAAGATCCGAGCGGCACCGTACTCGTAGATGGACCACGGGGCAAGCGCACAGAGATTTCCCCAACACACACACAGACTCACCCCATACTGCTGGCGTGCATTCCCATCGCTCAAAGAGAGTTGGTTAAATATTTGTTTTTATTTCGGTTCAATTTTGTCGTGGAAAACTCTTGAACGCAGAAGAATCGAACGTGATGGATACAACAAATGGCCAATGATGGAACTAAAGAACAATTTCAACTAGCATTTAAGCCATCGATTAAAGAGAACAAACACATGTATATTGTATGACCACCCAGACACACACCTAATAGCAAGCCATCAGCGTTCCCGTGCTTCGGTATCGTTTAAGTCTTTCGGTTTGCGTAGTAGAAAGGATCCTTACACGGGTCAGTTTCTCGCTAGACAAAGAATTCCGAGCGAAGAATTCTAACACAACGCTATACACGAGAGATACTCACAGTACAGGATACAGGTCATCGTTTAATTATGTTCATCACACAACGTTTCTAAGTTCATTTAACTTAAGTTCCTTTTGTTTTAAATATCATTATTTTACGAACTCGAACTAATTATGTTGTGTGCTCGAAAGCGCACCATTACCGCTTGCGGTTGACAGTATAATAGCCCACTTTACGTCTCGAAATATGGAAATCTGTATTTAGAACTAAACAAAACGTTTTTTGTTTGTTTGTTTGTTACATTTCTCCCGGTTACATGAAACCGGACAGCGAAGCTAGTGTTTAAGGACATTCATTTGTAAATCATTTGTCACAAGCGCCACAACAAATAATAATTCAATAATCCACCCGTCGGACGCATCCATCCTTCATGAGCGGAAAGTATAATATGTATCAGTTTGTAAACCATCAATTCTATTAAGAATTATAAATGAAATTATCCTACCACTTCACCAAACTTACACGATCGTATCCCTTTTGCGATGTCCGGTGACGCAACATATTGTGCGCCGTTGCCGTCGTCGTCTCCTGAAGAACTCCCGGAATTTACTGATGCAATCCTTTGTCAAGAGCAATACAACGAGAGGTGAAGAAGATACGATTTGAATTTATAAGCAACCGTTTGTGTATGTGTTTTAATGTATAAAGAAAAGGATTTTCGACGTAAAGCAAAAGGAGCAAGGCCACAAGCGTACATTTGCTAAGTCATGCTAGAACACTTACTCCTCACTACGGTACGGAACACACCGCAACATCTTAAAGGCTCGAAGGTTGCAAAAGTATATAAGTAAAGCAATAGCAAAATGGCAGACGAAGAGGCAGTGTTTTATCATCAATTTTTAGGTTAGAGTATTTATGTTTTGTGATTATAATTTCGATCCCAACTTGGGTGTGTCTCTCGAAGAGTCTTTTTCTGGTTGGATCACAGTAAAGCAAGGAACTCTATGCGTGTGTGTGTGTGTTTTTGTGGTTAACATTGGAAAAAAGCCCTTTTTCCACACTCACACACCTACACGTTCGTACAAAACAAAAGAGAAATCTATGCTGTGTGTGTGTGTGAAGTGCTTACCACTTACACTAGTTATGGACAAAGATTATCTCCTACGTCGCCTACGTACTTTAGTGCACCACCCAATTTCTTCCCGAGTAAAATAAAACACAAAAATGAGAAAAAATTAAACAAAAATATAATACTAGAACTAGAAACGAATGTGTATTGATTTTCATTTAATAAAAAACCTAGATTTAACGTAAAATGAAAGAAAAACAGATACTTCCAAAGAAATGATTCTGTTCGATTTCGAACAAGGTTTGACAACCCTGCATTACATCCCGGGTTCTATTTATCCTACCCAGTTTCGTTTCGCTTGACCTCATTTGAACCTTCCTTTTTTATGGACGGACACCATCCACCTCACACACCTGTGGAAAATGAAAGGACATCCTATTTATGTAAAACTCGTAGGGCGCTCTTACGCGTCCGTTTTGGGGTTTACCTTCGTCCAGTTTATTTGAACGCGTGTGCGCACGGTGCGGACCACAACATAAAGGTGGTGCATTCATTAATGACCGACAGAAGACGGGGTTGGTTTTGTTTATAGACGCGCACACGCACACCCACAGACGCATATTTCCGGTAAAGACACATTACGGAGTTTTTGGGAGACGCTGAGATGAAATTTAAAAATAGCCTACTGGGGTAAGCACGGCAAGGTAAGTTAATGAGAAATGAAATTGTTCGTTTGCACATCTTATGTACCACACTGTGGCAGTAGTAGGTCGAGTGCAGCGGCACACGATGACGTGATCCAATGCTTGCTTGGGATGCGGTGTTCATCCCCCCAACACCTAGACAGATCCACAACAAGTTGACTCTCTCTCCCTGTCTTTTGTTTCTCAAAGTTTGTGCTCTCTCTCTCTCTCTCTATTTGTGTTTTCTCATTCCACTCCCCTCATGGAGAACGTTACACAAGGGGGCTTTTAAGCCCCCTTAAGAAAGGAAGGGTGGAAAAACAAAGCCCTCCACCCGTTTGGTTCGGCAAGAGAGCGCGAGAGTTCAAACCTATTATGCTCAGCGCCGTGTTTTGCGGGTCCGTGTGCAGCACGTAGCATAGCGTAACGTCATTTCGGTTACTTCAGTGACGCGGTGCGTACGTACCTGACGGTTTTCCAGCCATTCCTCTGCGACGAACCTGGCTGTGTTTTTGTGAGTGTGTGTCATCCAAGACGCGAACAACGCCGCCTTCCCTCGACGGTTTCGGTTCTGTTTGTTTCGTCCCGCATTTTACTTGGTCTGGGTGGCTTCTTTCCGACGGTTAACGACGACCGCACCCACAACGTGCTGTTTCGAATGTGGCAACATCGACTGTCAACGGTTACTACGTGATGTAAAAGGATAACGACGTTTAGGGGAAATTGAAAGCAACCACTATTGGTAAAAAAGTATCCAGTGCAACGTTGTGTAAAGTTCCATAAGTCCAAAGTGTAAGTGTATAAGAAGAACCCCCGTCACCATGTTCCATAGATCCTCCATCTTTAATCGATTCCACACAACCAACTAGCAAGCGAGCGAAGGGTGAAAAGAGGGTGGGTGAATGGGGAAAGCATCATCAACCCCCGGTGCCGGGCGATCTGCAGGGGGGATGAGTGTTAGCTAGGTGGGGAAATGGGTGTGAAAGGTGAATACTTTTCTTTATTGTGTTGTTCCATCCCGATACCTGTCTGTGTGTGCGTGTTTTTGCGGTCAGTTACGAAGGTGGTTCTCTTACATTTGCTCTGCCCCACCAGAGTCCCCTGCCCTGCAGCAGAGTGAGACGGTGCCAGAACAGGTTTTTGTCGATGATGTCGGAATGTTACGTGTGTACAGTGTGGCGATCAACGTCGTGGTCCAACGTGTTTTGGATCCCCTTTTAGAAGATTTGAACGGGTCTGTGTGTGTGTGTTTGTTCGCGTTTGTTTGTGCAAGATGAGGTAAAGGATAAAACGAAAGGCAGAAGAAATCTGGAAAAGAACGCCAAAGTGACGCCGTCGGTGATCCAAACATAAAAATTGGGCTTTTTGTACGATAAAGTTCTGTGTGATAATGCTTTTTGAACGTTGTTTTGTTTACGCTAGTAAAACGGTTACTAAGTTGTTTTTGCTTCGGAAGGGTTCGTCGCCTGGTGTATGAATCTGTGACGGATTGTAAATTGCATGTATTCGTTTAGCAAAAGCAATGCTGTGTGCCACGATTTCACGACCCCCAAACCGAAACAAAGCCCTTTTTAGGAATGTGTACAACGCTAAGTAATTTTCCAATCCCTTCTAACGGCAACACGCGCAGCAGACACACACCTCTCCGAGTTGGCGGGTGATTTAAACGACATCATTGCATCTCGGCATGCACGAGAGTAGAGCATGAGGGTGGAGTGCGAGCGGAATATTATTGCCGAGATTTCACACAGCTTCTTTGTGAGCGCTACAATGTCCCGCCGTTGATGGGGCCCACCATAAGTACTGACCTTGGTGGCGCCAATCTTGGATCGATTGTCGGTGTGAGTCACACGCCATGACATATGCGCTGTGGTTAGGCATCACAGCAGTCTCAGTAGTAGTGGTGGTGGTAGTTAAGGAAAGGGAGTGACGGTTACTATGGGGATTTAACGTATCTAGGTCGTTGCGCATTTAATGTCCACCGTGTAGACCGAAAAAAGAAAATCAATGGCGACGTGATTGTCTGCCATGAACGTAATGGATGGTTCTTACAGCTGATTTAAGGACGCGTGTCCTTAAAGGGATGCTTGTCAAGATGATGTTTGCGTAACTGAAGACGAAGTAGTATGTTGCAAGAATGAAAGAGTACTTGAAGATATCCTCATATTTATTAATCAAATAATTTACTATTATTTTTTATGTATATGTTGCTAATGTTACCTTATAACCTTCCAATAACAATACATAAAACTTCATAAAAGCAATGTTTTTTTTATGACATTTAAACAATTAAATATGATAGATCTTAGAAAAATGTGTCTATGTACAACATAAAACCATAGTTGTACGAAATTTCAACGTATTCCAATAGTTTGACCATACGAATCTATTTTCTCTCACAAACATATTTCCATTTGCTCAGAAAGCATAAAAGTAGATTCCTCTTCCAAAATGCCTAACCGAGTTTTTTTTATTTATTCGATACCATCTACCAATACCGCCGGCTTTCCCTTTTCTTCGGAGCATTTCCCTTCGCATTTTCACGGTGAACCTTTTCACTTGGTGGAAGCAAAAACAAAAGCCTCCCCTCAGCGCAATGCTACTCCACACGTGCGAGTTTCGCGGGAAGTAGCCATTTTTGTTTTGTGTGCGGAAATGCTGGTTATTGTTTCGGTATTTTCCCGTTGTTTGCCACCAAACCCCAAAGGCGGTGATAGGGATGGGAGGGTGGTTTCCCACCCCTAGAGAAGGAAATCTGTTTTGTACTGGTAAAGACCGGTAGATGGTCCATACTGAGGTAGAATTGTTTGCAACCGTTCTTCGTAAACATTGAAATGTTATGAAAGCATTTGCCCAGCACCGTTACTGCCCTTCAGTTTTCTATGGTTATTTTGCGCTATACAAAACAAAGCGACCGTCAGACGTACGCGAATGGAAGGTTTTGTAAATGGTTTACCCCATTTTTTTTTGTTGTTGTAAATAAATAATGAACCGATCAACACATTTGAGGATCGCGCACACACCGAGCTTTACCCGTCAAAGCTCATGCAAATTCCATCTAACGTCACCATCACCAGCCGGGATCTCTCCCCGACTTCTAACGGCATAATGACGAAGGCAATTTAAAACAAGTTTGCTGTGGACCGCAGGCTAGCTGCTAATTGCGTATGCAGAGTATGGCAACCGAGCAACGCGTCCTGTTTGCGTCCGTGCGCAAGTCATTCTCTGGTCAAACGTCTCAAACCTCCCTACGCAAGAATGCAACAGAACGGAAAGCGGGTAATGGGGTTTTGAAAGGGGAAGTGATCCTCACCAAAGGGATGAGGGCTTGAAAACACGTTTCCAGAACGTTTCCTGTCTCTCTTGGGCATACAAGTTTGTGGCCTTCGTAAACAACTCTTTCTCTCTCTCTCTCTCTCTTTCGCTATTCCATTCCACCTTTTATCGAGACGTTTCTTCCTCACTTGTTTTGCCTCGTCGAAGCGTCTTAAGAAAGCTTATGTTCAACGTATTCTTTGTGTGCTTCCCTGGCTCCCTGTCCAGACGAACGATCTCTACAATAAAAGAGAGGGGAAAATAAATTTATTTGAATGTTTAAAACACACGCTATTCAGCAATGTTTATGGAGAGAAAACGATCGGTTAACGTATTTTTGGCAACTCGATCGCGCCGATTTCTTCAACACCGGAGATGCCTTGAATATCTCGAAACGTAAACAAGCTAAATGTTTGCTGTTTATATGTTATAACGCTCATTGGAGGTGCCAGAGTTAGCAGAGGAGGCGTTCGAAGCAGCAAATTTACCTTTCCAATATATGTTTTCTTCCCCACGATGGGGAAGGAACGTCGTGAGACATTTTGGTTGCAGTTCAATTCGACATTCGAGACTAACGGCAACGCCGTCGTCGACACGAGGTCATTGGTGTCAGTTTGAAATTCCATCGTGTCGATCGTCACGGACAGGAGACGCTGCATGCGGGGTTGATTCATCCCCTATTGGAAATACGAGCGAAAGAATGAACGATACTATTACAGAGGAGCGTTGGACATAGAAAAGGCTGGCCGATAATTACTCATCCCGGCCCGTTCCCCAGACCCGGTGGCAAACGTGACCCAGGGTGACTCCATATATCGCTGACTACTGATAGCGCTCCAGCGGAACCTCGTGAATGCTTGTCTAGAATAAAGAACGAACGATAACATTCCAGCACGCACTAGCGACCGCAGTTACTGCTGACGAGACGAGGTTTCCAATCGGTGTCTTCCGTTGCGGCGAGGTATTGGGTGTGGTTCGACGTCTTCCAACGGAAGAGCGGAAGGCCTCGTGAAGGTACAGGAAAGAAGAAATTGTACAAATTCGATACCCCGGACACAGGGGAAACGGAGCCATTGCGTTGCGTGAGAAGAAATATGATCCACCCCGGTTTGTCCGAGGCATCCGCTGTCGATCGGTTTCGGGGTTGTGTAAAATGTCGGAGAAGCGTCACGTTCCGTGAAATGCAAATGGAATTCGAATTGTGCGACCCGGAAAGCACTAACCGTTGGCTCTTTTTTTGTGTTTCTTTCGGGGAACTTTCCCTATCGAGACACTTGAAAGAAAGCATCTTAAAACACGGGTAGCAAGTTAGGCTAATGTGGTGCGGAAATTATGCTAAAATTGTATCTCGTTCCGGATAGTTTAGCCAAGCGTTGGACAAGAAATTCGTTAATTAAAATGTGAACCATAAGGAAGAAGTGGTTTCGTTTAGATTAGGATCACTATTCCAACCAATGTATGTGGCTTGAAATGAAGTTCAGCATTAAACTGTAATCTTTTCCATCAACTACGTCGGAAAATGCTACACTTTCATCGTACATTTCCACACAAAAAAACACATCCCGACCCAAAAAGCACCATTCCATTAGCTCATTGTTTGCATTTTCGTAAGCCTTTCCTTCGATGCTCGAATTTTTCCTTTGTTTCCATCGCGATAGTGATAATCGTGATGAATGCCATCCAGTGGGCTTTGCTAGGTGCACTGTTGGCACTCACTATTTGCTTTCCTTTTTTTGCAAACGATTTTCATTGCAGTTGCAAACTTTCCTTTGCCTTGGCTAAAGTTCGTGACTTTAACACGATTTTCCAGTGGTTTTGGGTTGATTCTTCACGCTTCTCCTCCATCCAGCTTGCCCGAAATCTGATAGTTTTCCATTGTCGTCCATGTTGGTGTCTACCCATCTTTGCGGTCGCTGGAGAGATGGTAACTGAAGTGCATTGAACGAATTACGGGGTCAATGAAACGAATAAATGGATGTGGAAGTTTTGCCAGATGGCTTGAAGAAATAACAACAAAAAAACCCCTCCCCCAGAGATGGTCGACTTTGTGGTGGAAATTGATTTTCCACTGGAATGGTCACCTTTTTGCTTATCACCTTTCTACGACGTGATCTTCCCCGACTGAAGACGATCGCGCCGTTCGGTTCGTTAGCAAACGATTGTCATCGTACTGTTAAAAATGCTTTACCGTCCCCATAGCCTCGTCCGCAATCTGCAATCTTGTCTCCCGTGGACAATCAAAGCTTTTGGTAGTGGTTTGGTGCGCGGAGCGAGTAGTCAAAATGGTTCACAGTGAAGATATGATTATGTCCAAGGGAGAGCGTGAAGGATGAAAAAGCCACTCCAGTGGTTTCATCACAATGGCGTTCCCCCGAAAGCTCTCACGTGGAATTCCATAATATTTATCCTATTAGTTCACACTTACAAATACACACACTTTAACACTCTTTTGAAGATCTTCGTACATCTTTTTAGCGCCTCCGATCGTGCCACAAAATGGACACAACGATTGGAGTGGCTCAAATCTTGAAGCAGTAGTTCCAAAGTACAACACGCCCGGTTTAGATTTTTCCAACCGCCGTGTGGCAATGATATTTCTATGCCCCGTGCGTAGAAATTGTCTGATTGCATTATCCAGTTTTCTCGGAGTTTTCCTTTTTTCTCCACTCGATTCCCTTGTTCGTTTTCGAGTCCGGATCTGATCGCATGGAATCAGGTCATGCCGGCACCCCTGTTCACCTATCGTCGAACGTTTATGGGGGTTATATGGCCGGAAGAGAGGATGCTCCAGAAGTGCCACCCATCGAAACATCGACGGCTTCGCGTAACCCAGATTTGGTGGTGAAGATCTAAATATTCACCATAAAACTAAGCCACGGTCCACGCGTTCCCGATGGCGTTTCCGTTGCCAGAAGTGTTCCAACTCGCTACCCCTTGCCAGATCTCATTAGAGCAAGGCAGGTATCAGGTTCTCGAAGTGCAGGCACGGAGGCGTCAATCGTGTCGTCAATCATCATAATCTTTGCATCGTTGCTATTGCCATTAGCAAACGCACCGACTGCTGCACCGCTGTTCGGTGGGGTTGTAAAAATGTATGGTGACAAAGCGCTAGACTGCTGATGAGGCTAGCCAACCGCACGAATGGATGTAACGGATTGGTGACGAATGGAAAAGCGATGATCTACATTGAGTGGCCGCTTGGCTGGTTAACCGTGCTGGCTTCCACACGAGAAGCTAATGATTTGTCGCCTTAATGAAGCACTCGGCTGTACCTTTTTTTCTGCTGCTGCCAGTCGGAACTGAAATTTTTAGCGGTTTGTCCGTTTCAGTGGAGATCTCCGGCAAGGTCTATTCTTTGGTCGAGTTATAAGAATACTAACAGGTTTAAGGGGATATTACTAAGCTTATAATGAGACCTCGAAGTACTCACATTCATTGATTCATATTTTTAGACTACACTGGCCTAGATCTGACGTAAATACTGGGTGTGAAAATTCGTTCGAGTCGTTTTAAGATGTCAAGGGACTATTGGACTGCAGGAAAAATCCTTGATGAGAAAGAGTCTTTGATGATCTTGCCGAGTGGTAAGGGCCTTACGCTCGTACTCAGAATAATGATTAACCTCCTATCGAAAATATTTAAAAACCTTTATCTTTATCGTGATAATTGCAATAAAAAAACTGAAGATCTTCTCATTCCCTTTACATGGATTCCATGTTCTTTACGTGAATTCTTCGAATAACACCCATTAATTTATTAAAATGACACGCCATAAGCTCCGATAGAATCTTTGGGAAAATGCTTCCTTCAATTAAATCTCGCTACATCTAGCGGATTGCGTTCGAATTTCTCTGCTTTCTTTCTGGTCTGGCCCGAACAAACAAAAAAAAAAACCCCTTCTTCCGGGCATTAATTTGTACTGTAAACACTACCCATACCGTACGGTTCGGCTTCCGGCCAGTGCGGGTGAGAGTAAATTACGAAATAATCTCTCCATTACCCATTTCGCCTTAAACTCGCCCGAAGCTCGCTCGCCCGCTACCGTGAAAGGGAGTCGTAGCGTATTGCATTTTCATCTTCCAGTTTTCTTCAGCATCAATCCGGTAAACCGGTTTCTTTCTCCGATTGGGGCACACTTTACATCCTCACCTCATGGGAACAGCGTCATGCCATATAGGTGTAGAGGCTGTTGCATCATAAACATCTCAAACACACCTTGGAACGCGCGTAAAGTAGTGAGCCCCACCGGCAGCGTTTGGCAGACATTCGCCGTGTCTGAAAGGGTGTGCGTGTCTTTATCGTTCTCCGTAGGAAAAAAAAGAAATGGGGGTGCACTTATCGCGCAAGGGTTGTGTTGTTCTACTACTCGAACGTCTACGTTATCAAATTGGTGCGATTCGTGTCTCTAATTTCTATCCTCGGTCTCTTCTCACTCTTCCAGGGCACATACCGTGTACACACGTGTTCCCGTGGTAGGCGTTGTGTGCGTTTGCCTACTACGAATTGGCCGTGAGTGTTTCAAGTGAACGGCCGCTGTAACGTGCCGCTCGCTCACCAACGCGGGTAGTGTGCTGCTCTATGTCGTAGAGTGTGGTTTTCAGTGTCGCGGAGTGCCAGGAGGTGATGCGATCTCGGCTCCCATGGGAATGCTGGAGGTGATCAGAAGCTGTTCCGCGGGTGTACAATCGATAGCGAGTGTGTTTTGCGTATCAATCAGGTGAAAACGGTGATATATCTACCGCCCGGCACGAGATAACCGATAGGGAACGGGTGTGCTGCAGGGTGTATGTGCGCAAGCGGAGCTGTGAATCAGTGCTAAAACATGAAAAGCCACAGTCGTGCGCGGACTGTGAAGCAATGGAAAAATCGGCTAAAATATCGATCGATGGTGATGCTCCAGGTGCTTACAGTGTTGGTGCTACTAGCGGGCGGCATTTTCACACCCGCCCAGTGTCAGATGGAGGAAGATGTGGAAGATATCGGCGACCAGCTCCATCATCCGGATCGTGATTTCGAGCATGTGGTGGCACCAACCAGCAAAGAAATCATCACCAATCACATCGTACCAGATCACGGCGAGGGTAAGGGTGTTGCCGGTGACTCACACTACATGGAGGGCGAGCAGAGTGCAGACGGAACCGGCGCTCGGTACACGGAGATTGGTGGCGATGTGGTGCTGGGTGAGAAGGTGCTCCGTGCGTCCGAGAGTCCTTACTCCATGCGCACGGACCTGGAGGTTGAACGTCGGGCGCGACTCATCATCGAGGCCGGCGTAACGATCCACTTCGCACCGATGGTTGGCATCACGGTGCGCGGTTCCGTAGTAGCAATGGTAAGGGCCGATCAACTTTTCGATTCACTGTTTGCCGCGCTTATCTTATCTTTCAAACCTCTGTTCCTGGCACCGGCCCTGGGCAGGGCCCGAGAACCGTCCCGAAAGAGGGCGAGGGTTTGAGCTCCGTTGGGCAATGTTTGATTAATTCCACCTGTTTCGTTTACCTTTGCCGATTACGGGGTCGGGTACGGGTGCTTCCTCAACAGTGCGAGCGTTATCAACACCTTCACAACTGTGACTTGTGTATGTAAGGTAGGGTTGTCTGCAGGCGAACTTTTTATCTTGCTTTCGGTATGCCTTTACACTCAAATAAACGAACAGGTTGTACGCAAATAAATCCATTTTTTGTACTGCTTCGGGGCGTGCCACTTTTACTTTCAACAAGTGCCAGAATGTGGACGCTATGAAAGCGAAAGGAATTCGGACTCGCCGGTGTCATCGAAGCTTCAGTAAATATTGTGCTGAACTGATCTGATCCAACAAAACGTTATCAGCTACATCTTTGATTGGTATACAGTGGAAGAATAAATATTTTCTTCAGTTATTGTCCAGAGCACAACTTCAACGTTCCCATTGTTATGTGGAGTAGATCTTTCCCTTTAAGCTTTGATTTTGTTGGAGCAATTCCGCTAAGACCAAGACTTAATCCAGTAAAATCAAATGCACGAACGAGATTGTTTGGTGTTTTTCTCCTGTTCTCCTCTTCCATGGTAACGCTATTTGAAGAAAAAAAAGGGAATTAAAAATTTAACCAATTAAAAAAGAGTTCCAGTTGCGGTGGAACAATATAACTAATTTCATGCGGTCATTTCCCCGAAATTGAATATGTTACGATGGCAACGCACCGCAGCGTGTAAGAAATTCATAGAGCTCCGAGGGCAGGGCAGAATAGAACAGAAACCAGGGCACAAGTCACCCATTCCCCACAAAACCATGCCCCAGTTCCACGGGGTGCAGTTAATCAGTTTCGTCACGCGTCGATCCACGTTGAAGATTTTCCGGGGCCAGAGCAGTGTGACGCAGACGATCGCACGGTTTGCTCACAGTTACCGGTCAAAAAGAGTTCATCATTCCCGGGCACATCTGCACAACTGCTCTTCTGATGTGACGCTTGCAAGTACAAAAAGGTAGAAACCCATTTCCGACAATGTCCCCCTGGGTACAATCGTATCGGGCAGCGTTCCATGAACGATTTCCACCCTTTCGGAACGATCCAGCAAGGCGGCCGTAAAACTTGGTAACCTCCTCCGTTCGTTAAGCTGCGAACTGCTGCTTTCGACTAGAAATGGATAAAATTCTTTTCGCGAGTTCCAACCATCACGCGAAGCGCAAACCATGAAATTATTCTCACTTTGCGGTGAGTTCGGGCACGCGCACACGGACAGATTCTTTTGCCAAAGCCACGGACGGTCACGAATGATCATGGCTTCCTGAAAATGGTGGTGTGATCACGTGGGTCAGATAAATTTGAAATTATAAAATTAATTAATTAGCCAAAGCGGTAACTGCCGACTCTGCGGACAAGCGCAGTGCCACGCATCTAAGCGATCGTTCACGATGATCGGACGACTTGCTGTTGTTGTGAAACTTCTTTCCGGTGTCGGAGAAGCAATGAAATGTGATCTTTCCCGTATAGCGGGTGGTGATTATTAGATTAAAACAGACCACTCGATTAACCCTTGAGGTCAACTGTTGCGGGTAATAGAAACATCCTTTGAAGGAAGCGTTCGGCCTCTCGGTGTCAATTAATTTGATAATCGCACTATTTTGAATGTTGATCTAAGGTTCGTTGCAGTTCCTCGTAGTTATTTTTTTCTACAATCTTTAATGTAAATCCCTAACCTAAATTGTTTCTTGGAAAACACACCGTTTGTAATCAAAAACAACAAAAAATAGCTTCAAAGCTTTACATAATAAAATCGAACGATATTATCCACCACTTCCGCATTTAACAACGTGTGTGAAACTTAATCCATTATGCACGAAGTGTAAAGAAAAGTTCGAGTTTGAATGCAATTTTCTCAGCGGCTGATTTATGCACCATCGTGGGGAACAATCAAACTAAGCCATCAATGTGCGCTGCTAGTAGTGGTGTCGTTTTTTTGCACATTTTTCACCTTTATATCCCACTCCAACCATAAACCAATACGCGAGTTTGAGGTTGATGCGAAGATGACGAGCAAAGAAAGGAATAACTTGGAGATCGTTTGGTAACGATGTTTTGATTATGCTTCATTATACCTTTTTGGGTAGTTTTCGGGAAGATGTTCATTGTATTAAATTGTGTAACATTCACGGGGACTTTTTAAGTGTGAGATAGTCGTATAGAATTGAGTAAACTATTTGAAAACGTTACGCAAGAGTAAAGGCAAATGTACTGTATGCCTTTCACGCCTGAGTACATGCCGGTCGTGGACGTTCGATTCATCAATCCACACAAGTGATCGCTTGGTTTTCATTCATAAAACTGCCTTCACGCCTGCAGTCATAGCGAGAAGTGATCGTACCAGACGCAGTTAATCAATTAACCCCGACCTTTCAAAGTGCGTGACAAGACGTTCCAGCGTACCATAAATGTTTCGTTGCGATTCTAGACATCGGAGGGTCAGATTGATGACGAAGGCGTACAAATGGATTTAAGGGCTTAAAGAACAGAGGGAAGCAAGTTCTGCACTAACTTCTGCTGCAGAGTACAATGAAATTAACAACTAATTGACGTTGTGGTTTCACTCAGAGAGAGCTAACCCCCCCTGGTTGATCAGATAGGGGTTAAAGCGGTCAAACATCGTTAATTAAGATCCATCTCGCTCTCGTTCCGAGATCCGCCAGTGAGGGGTGAGTGTTTTTCATTTGCATCATCTTTTTTTTTAAGGGCGGATGGTTGCGACATTCAATATTTGTGCTCCAAAAATATTGTCTGGTGTGGTCCTTCTGGCAGGAAATGTGCTTTCTTTCTCGGCAATTGTTATGAAAAAGCGTCATTCTTTCATTTTGCAATCACGAACCACCGACAGGTGAATTCTGAGGGTTGTTCACCCCTAATAAATCCCACACATTTGGGTAGATCATGATCATTCGAATGAAAACAAAAAAAAACTGCAGACGATCAGTGGTGCGTAACTTGCGTGCTCTTTCCGACAAAAAAAAAATGCGACCCATTGAAGTTTACAGTACCAAAGCCCGGTGCCATAACCACATCATCATCGAATCGGAAAATTGACAATGGGTGCCACAAACAATGGACCATCCCTTCCGATGGCCACTTGGGGGACGTCATAACACAGCTGATTTAGCGTCTAGCTGGATGGAGGGTTGTATATTGGTGAATATACCAGTCAATGGAGCCATTAATTCGAACACCTCCCATCGGAAATGATCGTCATCGGCTCCGCGTTAGTCATCTGTGAGAGAAGACCCCCTCTGAATTATCGGCAAACAGGTGGACGGATCGTTTGCGTGTGTTGGTTGACAATGCGATGCGATGAAGTGGGCACGCGTGATATCGTTGATGATTCATGCTGCGTTTCGTGGAAATGGAAGATTAGTTTTGTGCGGGGTTGAATTCATCCTCGTGCTTGAAAACTTTGAGGTATTTTTATATTTGCTGGATGAAGATCGCATCGAAAATTTCTATGTCATATCTTATCTGTAACATAATACGGCAAAAGCCGTCATGTTGGAATTCCAAATAAATAATTTATCTGCACGTACAGAAATTAAATTATGATATAAAGATTCATTATCTAAAAAATGTTGAATGATTCATTACTACATTTTGCGGCGCATAAGATCAGTTCATTTGTTTCCTGGATTAGAAAATTCTTATGCAAATACCTCCCATTGAATACAGGAGTTAGGAGAGAAACTTCCCTCAATTTGTTCCACTCCTATAAATATTACCATAACTGTACTATTCAAAGTGCATACAGCAACGTTCCCTTCGTGACACGGATGCCATCCGAGGCGCCATATGGTTCGTTGCATATTTATGATCAATGGCTGTGACACATAGTGCTGGCACACAGCATGCGTGCACAGCACTCGTTTGCAATAGAACCACGCCGTGGCGTTAGACATCAACACAACGAGAACCGGTTTTGGTACGGTGCTTCTGAAGCATAAATACAGGTTGCCACCGGATGTGCCACCTGTTGCATTAAACCTGTACCATTTTATTACTTTTTTTAATGTTTTATGCTTTAATGCTCACGACAAAACAAAATGTCACGTTGAATATTCAGCTACTTTTACAGAAAAAAAGACGTCTATGTGGAGATGAAAAATGCTCCCCAATAAATAATGAGATTGAATTTCCGTTCCGTCCACCCCAAACAGGCACCTTGAAGACTCGTGATTTATTATCCGATCATTTATCTGGCAGTGATATACGCTATGAAATTTGGTCTAACAGTTTACCCATTTTGGCCCATTTCTCTCAACCTTTTTTCAGTGCTTATTCCGCTTCCTCCTAATGAGGGACACGGTTTATCATTACATGGTAATTTGGAAACAATCATTGCCCAACAATTATGCTGGCTGCGTGTTGGCCAGATAAAGACGGTTCAACAACAATGCTGAGCCGTACCGGTTACATTCGTAAACCGATGGGAAAAAAACCATTTGTAAGAAAAACAATTACGGCATTTTCTTTCCTACTTTTTGCTGTTTCTAGTGAGCGTTTGAGCATATACGGCGGTAAACTTTTCGTGCAACCAAAGCTTACCCTTACTCTTAAAAGCTCGTTAAACGGTTGTTCCTATTTGTAATGGTTCTTGATCATCAGCCTTCCGACAGGAGGCCTTCCGGCAAAAGGAGGCAATAAAAACAAAACGAAATCTATTTAAACATAAAAAAGTACAGTTGCTCAAACGCCAGTGGACCATCGTTCTCGTGGGTAAAAATGGGATGTTTGCCTAAAAACAGTTCATGTTTCGTTACATTTGCCACACTTGGCGGTGGCGGTTGCTTCGGTACGAACATGAACCGACCGATCGCAAGCTATGCAACGTACGAAACCTGCCGCTTCACAGCTAACACAGCGCGCTTCGTATACGGCGTTTATGGTATCCGTTTACAGCGTTCTCTACTGACCTACATTAACCGTGTGCCGTGAAACAAAAATGCGCCCGAGACGCCAGCGTGCCGGTGAGAAGTACGCGACGGTTGTAATAGAATTGTTGGAATGCTGCAGCGCACGGCACTCACCATCAGAAAATCCGCTTGCAACGCAAATGTTGGTGCAACATAAACGCACACGGTTGAACAAGAGCAAGAAATAAAGCTCAATTATTCAGCTCCTCTAGCCGCACATGGGTAAGAAAAACGTGTTAACACTCGTTAACACGCTGCTGGGCAAAACACATTTTGAGCGTCTAAGACTTTCTGTTTTCTTTCGCTTGGAATTGGGTGGTGAATCAATTACACAGTGGTGGAAGTATGTGTACGTTAAACTATTTTGAAAGAGAAAACAAAGTATTGATAAAACATAACACATATTTTCATTAACTTTTCTACCCCCGTCCGCAATTGTCACCGGTGGTGGCAGGTTCCCAACAAAAAAACACTGCTGACACTGACCGCAACACCTTCTGCCCAACCCATGCTCGGTCTCTTTTACGCATTTGATGCGCATTAATTGTACCTATCATTATGCAACTGCGTCGAGTGCTTGACGCGTGAGTTCGCTTTTCCAAACCGGCACAATTTTCTATGGCACGGCAAAAACGTGCCAACGCGGGAACCAACGGAACTGACTCATAGGCTGGCCGGCTTCAATGGAAAGAAATGGTGAAAGGGTTGTGCAGGGCTTGAAAGTTCACAAAAAAATAATCTGTGTAAGCATACATTACTATCGAGGATGACTGCTTTGTGTTGTGGGGCTTTTTTTTGTATTGTTTGTACGTCAGCACATTGTTTTGAGTTGGCCGTTAATTATTTTGCATTGCGGTCAGACATACGAATATGTTCAACGCCTGCACACAAAAACAAATGTGTGACAGTTATTTACACCAAACAAAGCAGAAACTGTACACAGCTTCGGTACTTTTGTGCAATAATTTATGTTTGGTGTTTTTAAATAAGGTTCCGTCTATTGAAGAAAATACATTAGGAATGAAGTCATTAGTCAAAAATCGGATTCAACAAAAACAAAAAACAAAATGTCAGAGTCAAATCCATTGCTCCGTATTACTCCAAAGTCAACGCTGGGATAAATCCTCCCTCTGGTCGATGAATGTTCCGCAGTTGTTCTGAAGTAGATTTCGCAATGTCCCAGAATAGTAATAAGGACTTTACACCCACCACTAGGTTCTTCCTTATGCTTTATTCTTGTTAAAATACTATTTCCTCTTTTCAGGGTAATGCTGAAAACAGAATTACACTCACCACGATGCCCGACACGGGCTATAAGGATGTTCCATCCGACCCGCGTGACGCCGGTGTTAGACTGGTGGATGGTCCTAGCCCACTCGCCGGACGACTTCAACTGCTGAACAACGGCAAATGGCGATCGGTGTGCTCCAACTCCAAAAAGTACGTATCTCCCCGCATCGACACCTCCTTTGCTCAAAAATACTAACATTAGTGCCTGCACCCCTTTTCAGCTGGACCATCGCAGACTACGAAACCACGTGCCGACAGTTGGGTTTCAAGGGAGGTAGATTCTGGAACTGGATGGACCGGATCTCCAACTTCGAACCCAGGTTACTGTATGAAGAACCGCGCTGTCTCGGTACCGAGAGTTCGCTGTTCGACTGTGCCTGGAGCTCGAGGCAGGTCGGGTCGGGTGTGTGCGACTACCACAGTGACATCGGCGTCCAGTGTTTGCCATTGTTCGACCAGGTGACGCCACACTGGCGTGGTCTAAAGTTCGAGAATGCGGAGAGCAAAGAGACGCTATCGTACAATCACGTCCTGTACGATTCTATATCGCTGTCTCAGCTGCGGTACGTTGACATTATGCGTGCCGGTACGGGTCGTGGTGGATCGGCAGAAGCTGCGATCAGTGTGCTGGGTGTGCCGCCGGTACTGGAGTTCGTAACGATCGACCACTCATCCTACACCGGGATTAATGTGACGAAACACGACGCTGCATTTAGCTTCCGTAATGTGACGGTGCGCCATAGCCGAGGGTTCGGCATCTTCATGAACTCGAGCTACGGATCTGCCCATCTCGAGGGTGTTACCGTGAGCGAAAATGGTGCCGATGGTATTCGCTACGTAGGTCATGATTTGCGAGCGGACGAACGGACGGATCGTAGCAAGGTGTTCGATTTCTGTACGCTTACCTCAACGGCTTGGCAGATCTATCCGTTGCAGCTCTCGTTCGAACAATCGCCGTTTGCACTCTCGCCCAAGGAATGTGCCCGATCGTTCGAAACGGCGTTTGGGTATGTGCTGACGATGCATTTCGTGTACTTCGAGATGGCTAGGAACAAATCGGCCCAGATCTCCGTGTATGACGGAATGTCGGAGAACGATCGTCTGCTGGCTGCGTGGGATGTACGGAACTCCACGCGTCCCCAGAGTGTCACCAGTACGAGGGAAAAGCTGTTCATCAAACTACGAGCCGATGCAAGATCAGCCGTACTGGCACACTTCCGCGTAACATCCGGTGTTACCAAGGCGTACGATTTGAACGTCACCCAGAGCACGGTGGTGGACAATGGAGGTCGTGGAATTGCTGTGGATAATTTAAGGTCTCAAGTTCATGTGCACGAAACTATGATCAGCAACAATCGACACGCGGCCGGTTTGCACGTTACAAGCGGTGCGGGTGATGTTAATGTGACTCATTCGACGATCAACTTTAACCAAGGCGATGGCATTAACATTACGTACTACGGTGGCAACAGAAACGTTTCGCGTAGCTCCATTGAAGCGAACCGTGGGTACGGGTTTGCCATTTGGCTCAATCAGACAACCACCGATCGGCAAGAATTTTTGGAGTTCAACCAAACGACCACGATCGAGTACTCAACAATTGGACGCAATCTGGAGATAGGAGTACTCCACGGGAACTACTGTGGTGATTCGTGGGTTAACGTGACCGGTAACCTGTTCAACGATAGTACGAGTGATGCGGTCGATATTCAGTCGTGCTGGTTCGAAACTTCCGACAACAAACGTACGCGACTTCAGATAGGACACAATAACTTCGAACATTCACACCGTATCGCTGTGGTACTTAACCCTATCCTTAACCTTGATGGCAGGATAGAGTACAACCATTTCACCCGCGGCCGGTACGGGGCCCTGCTGACTCGTAACAAACCATTAGAAGAGTTTCGCCCATTACCGGTACGATTGCTCATACAGCACAACCACTTCCTTAACAATGAAGGAATCTACGTCGCATCGTTAGGTCTTTCACCCAACACCGACAGTAAGACGCAGTGGATGTTGTTTACTCGAAACTTTGTCAAGGGAAATCGTGTGAAGGAAGCATTCGGGCCGATGGAGGATGAAGGAGAAGGACTTGGTGGTGAGGGTCGTTTGAATCCCCGATCACGGGTTGCCGCACCGGTGGTAATTTCTTCCAACAATGTGGACGTCTTCCGGAACATCATTTCGAACCAGGAGTCCCGGTACGAGGTCGGATCACAGCTGTCCGACCAGAGCAAAGCCTTAAATGTGACGTACAACTGGTTGGGCAATCAGGATGAGGAAAAGATTTACGATCGATTGTTCCACAGGAAGGATCGATATGATCTCGCAAAGATCGAGTACTTCCCGTACCTTCTTCATCACTCCAATCCAGGCACACAGACCATCGCACAATACCAAAAGTTTGTACCATTCTTCCACAAGGAGGGAAGTGAGCGTATTGGAGGAGAAGTTGACGGGCAGGAAGTACTTCCCGCAGGCAGCTACACAGTGGAGCGTGACATTAACGTGCGTCCGGGTGGAAAATTGATTCTTAACTCAGGCGTTATCCTTAACTTTGCACCAAGCGTGGGTATGATGGTGACGGGCAAGTTGGAGGCAAGAGGACGTGCTCCGGACGATATTCTGTTCACGCTGAAGCGAGAAGCCGTCATGGTAAACGATACCACCGAAGCGATCGTCGACGATCAAGAGTTTGCCATGGATATCGAGACGGAATCGATCGTGGAAAAGATTCCGCACGAAGCACAAACGCCCAAGGTTCCGGTACGACTCGTCGGTGGTGCGAACGATCACGAAGGTCGTCTGCAGGTGTACACGGAGGGTGTATGGGGCACGGTATGTGACTACGGGTGGACCATCACGAATGCGGCACTCGTGTGCCATCAGCTTGGGTTGGCACTAAATCCGATGGATTGGCGATTGCAACGTTCCGAAGTACCCGGAGCGGGAACGACCGAGGATGTGCTGCTGTCGAATGTTCGCTGTACTGAGCACGATATAGACATTGCGAAGTGCCGTGCGGAACGTGCCTCACAGGGCGATTTTGAGAACTCCTGCGGCCATGAGAATGACGTTGGTGTACGGTGTTACGAAGGTGCCTGGGCCGGGCTTCGGTTCGGTGTGCTGGCTGAGCGAGCCGATCTGCAGTACGTTACGATCGAGAAAGCAGGTCTGTTCGACTATGTGACCAACACCTTCAAGCCTGCGTTGCAGATGGATCTTGCCCGTCATAATCTGGACAGTGTGCGCGTGGTGGAGAACCTGCAGGATGGGTTGGGAATCATCTATTCTGACATCTACGCCGGAACTTCGGTGAACAATGTGAAAAATTCAGAGTTTTCCGCTAACCGTGGCAATGGTATCAGTATTAAGCAGCTGGGACTGAAGGTGCAAGGCAGTATCATAAAAGACAACCGGGGATCTGGCATCAATCACGATCAGGTTGTTTCATCTCTAGAACAGCGTGAAATTACTAGCTGGTTCAACATGGTGCCAGACTTTAACGTGGACGATTCGGATTATCGTCCCATATTGGTGCCGGAAAGCGCTACCACCAACATCGACATTGACCAGTGGCAGATTAAACACATCATCACCACACCCGTACGAAGCGATCCGATCGAGCGGAGGATCATCATCCAGTGCCAACCGGGATATGTTATCGGGATACAGTTGCTGAATCCGATCGAGAATCGTTCGACGGAAAATATCTGGATACACGATTCACTCACCGGGAGCACCGAATCGGACATCTGGCAGGTCAAGCGTGACCTGTCGGTATTCCCATTAACGACCAGCAGCTACGGTGCGATCTTACAGTACCGCAGTGGAACGAATGCCCTCGGAGGAGCGGTTCTAGTGCTTCGATCCATCCAGGCACCGATACAGAACATTTACAATCGTATAGTACGCGGTCCAGTGCCAACACTACAGATATCATCCACCAAGATCCAGCGCAATTTCCGCGGTATTACGGGCACATACTACAACCGATACCTGGGTGAGTCGGGCGAATTGTATCTTCGGAAAGCGAACGAATCGATCAAACTGTTCAACTGTGAGATAAGCCACAATCGGGAAGAAGCGGTGTTCATCCATTCACCATTCTGGGATGTGCACGTGAGCAACATCTCGGAGATCACGATACACATCAACAACAGTATGGTTCGAGACAATGGTCGAGGCATTAGACAATTCTCCAAGGATTTGCGCTCGTCGAACAATCTATTCCACTATGTAATGCAGGACACGACGGTGGAAAGCAACTCTTACGGAGGTCTGGAACTGAGCCTACCTTACGTTTGGCAGTACAACGAAAACTTTACACACTCCGTGTTTCTTGGCAATGATACGTGGGCACGAAACCGCAAGTTTGGTATTCTGATCGATGGACATTACGCGGCCATTAACATCTCGTCGAACATCTTCACCGAGAACGTATGTGCGCAGGGTGTGATCGGATTCCGAGGCATGGAGAAGAAAATGCGCATCGATAACAATCGGATCACCCGGAACTATGGTAGCTATATGGTTGAGTTCCGGTCGGACAGTCAAAGCGAGATACTTGGTGAGATACCGGCCTTGCTGGCATTCAACCAGATCGAAAGCAATGAAGAGCTTAAGGATACAAGATCCTCGATGAGGAATTTCATCCGTGGCGAGCGTAACAATGCGAACGATCCGACCTGCGTGATCGGGTTTGGCGGTGTGCAGAAGGTGCAAATCTACCGGAATGTCATCTCTAACAACCAACAGGATTATGATTTGATTGCCGGTGTGAAATCGGCCCGATTGCGAAACTATCTGGATGCGCGAGAAAATTGGTGGGGAAGCAGTGACGAAGTGCACATTCGCAAGCGCATCTTTGATTTTGACGATTGGAACAATCACGCGGAGGCACTGTACCGACCGTACTTGATAGAGGACGTGATCGATGGTAGTGTGTCGGTTAGTGAAGGACCAAGTCCGCCAGTCGATTTGGATGCGCTCGGTGGACGCATTCTGGAGGATCTATCGATCTACCGACGCGAGCAACCGTACGTCATACGGTCCGACATTACCGTCATGCCTGATGTGACGCTCAGCATCTTTCCCGGTGTGGTCATGGAGTTCGCACCGAACGTGGGAATTCTGGTACTGGGTACATTGCTAGCGCGCGGTACGAGTGATGCCGAAGTTATCATGAAACCTATCGAAAGTGCCTCGGAGGGGTTGCAGCGGGTGGAACGATCGCTTGAGAACATGGTTAATTACGACTCGATACGGCTCTGCACCAACCGGAACTGTTCGCAAGGTGAGGGAGAAAGCGAACGGGCGAAAGAAGGTTTCTTGGAATACTATAACCACACGACACTGCAGTGGATACCGATCTGCGATCGACGGTTCACGGAGCGTAATGCTCAGGTTGTATGTCGAGAGCTGGGGTACGATCCGTTGGATGTATTCTTCGATCACGATCGACGAATCGAGTTCCATACGAACTCGCTGACACGGATCTGGTCCTGGGTCGAACCAATGGAATGCCATGGCGATGAGTTACGGCTTGAGGAATGTCCCGAACGCTTGAATGGACAACTTTACGGAAGACGACACGAATGTCAGTGGGATTCGGATTTTGTGTTCATCAGCTGCAATGGCGAACCGGAGCGGCGCACCTTCTGGGGCGGAGTGCGCTTTGCCAATCAAGACTTTGAGGCGAGTATGTACGAAAATCGCCTACACGACAGCTATACGCATTCAACGGCACGGCCACTGGAAAGCGTAATGGACTTTGTACGCATACATCGCGCAGGAATGTTGCACGGCGAGAAGTCACCCGCAATTCAAACAATCGCCAAAAATCCCAGTATTAGTTCGGTGTCTATAAGAGATTGTGCGCATCATGGTGTGAATCTGATTTCACCAACGAACGCAATACACCTGAACCATTTGCAAATCTTGCGCAGTCTAGGGCAAGGAATTAACGCCATCTCGCTGACTGGAGAAGGACGAGAGAGCGATGAGTCCAGCTACAGTCCGTTAAAAGATCTCGATTTGCCGTACAATCTGTTCTCGCTGGTGGACATCTGCGACACCAACAAGGAGATCACACTAGAGGAGCGGGTTTTGGTGTACTACAAATATGACAATAACCCGGTCAACTGTGTTAAAATTTTCAAGAGTGCCTACCGTGTGAAACCACTCGGATTCCGGCTGCTACAGTCAAATCTGTTCAACCACTCGAAGGAATACGGCCGGCGAGATATGATACAGCTAATGGATGGAGATATTTACAACGTGTCAGCACGCTTAATCGGAACGGTCGATGCAGACTCCGACAACCAGAAGCGACTATTCCGAACGATCGAACCAGCACTTAGCGTACGGCTGATTGCAAGTGGAGCACCGGCACGACACGGCTTTATCGCGGAAGTTGTTACGCTACCGATTTCGGCGATTGGATTTAGTAAGTCGAGCCCTTCGTGCATCCTTACTCCATGGAAAGAGATAGTAGATATTAAGTCAACTGTTTTGATTATTTCAGATCGAGATGCACAGCACAATATATCCAACACGGAGATACAGGGATGCGTTGGTGGTGCGCTACAGTACACTTCCGTCGGTGAAGTATCGCCCATACTGACGCTAGAGAGAAACCGAATCTTGAACAATTGTCGCCAGCTGTATGGAAACTTCTCCTCTTGCGAGTCAGCGATCCGAATCGACGTACAGAACATGCAAGCGTTACATTTCAGGGTACCTACACGCTTAAGTCACTATCCATCTTTCACATAAATATACTCAGCTGCTAACTCTTCGCTTTGCAGAATAATCTGGTCCAGTCCAACCAGGGTGGTCTCTCGATTCGGGCAGATTCTCGAGGTTCGGCTACATCGTTGCGTGGCTGGATTCATCGCAATCTCTTCACGCGTAACCGTAACCGGCCAGCGATCTACGTGAACGGACGCCAATCTTCCCCGTATCAGGAGGTAATCATACACAACAACTACATCACACAAAACGATGCCACCTTCCGGGATGTGGTTGTGTTGCGGCAGGTCGTTTCAAACTTCACCTACAACTATGTTCACCGGAACAAGGGTTTGCGGATAGTGCAGGTGTCTGGGTTCGATCGTGTGAGACTTCCAATTTATCAGACAACCACACACAATGGATTTTACGAGTAAGTTAGACGAGTAGCGAAACGTGGCAAGACGATCGAATCCAATTAATCTATACTTTTTTTCAGCAACGTCGCGACGGATTGGGAAGGCCGAGCGACTATTGTCGCTGGAACAGCTGGTCAACATTATGTGGACAATATATTTGCAAATCCGGACAACGATTACGAAATCATAACCGTCAACCGATCGATGTAAGTATGCGGCTTGTAGACTCTAGGAAAACATTAACCGACCACTAACAGTAGTAGCTGAATTAATGAGAAGGAGTAGTAAGTAGTAGACGGGGGATACACAATGTTAGGCGTGATGACTCCCGTTTCGGTATTTGACTTACATTGTGAAGTGTATATGTTATTGTTTCAAAATTTGCATGCTATTTTGATCGTTATTTACTTTTACTCCTTCCCATCTGTATCTTTCTGTAAACCCAACTACTCCTGCAACTCCTCTCTGCGTAACCGTGGGCTGCTGAATGAATGTACAAAATTTATCACGCCCTGGCAGATTTGATTTCCAGTACTGGAATAGGTAGGTTCAGTTGCATTCACAATTTAAACGCAATCGGTGTTGGTTCGCTTACATTACTGCTCTTCGCTTCCCTGCGTTGGAGTGGCTTTTGGTAATCAATAAATAAATATATCCCTTACTTAATGGGGTTCCGTTCACATTCCGCAGCACCCTGGATGTATGGAAGACGAAAATCGACGCCCGGCATAATTATTGGAGCTACAACGAAACGTTAGCGGTTAGCTCTCGTATACGCGATCGGTACGATGATCCACAACTCCTGGAGGTATCCTTCCTGCCGCTGCACATGAACAATCTGACCGTGCTGGACGGGAAATGCCCACCGGGATGGACACTGCTAATCGATACCTGCTACATGTACGTCGGAGCACCGATGAGTTTCCGAGAGGCGCGAGACTTCTGCCGTTCGGATAATGCCTCACTGCCCTTCATTCATGGTGACTCGAACGCATTGTGGATGTTTATTGAGCAGCAATCGCGCTACCTGCGGAACTACGAGCGTGTTTGGGTGCAGGATTCCAACTACATCGATCGGTGTACGTCCTTCCTGTACCAGAGCGTCGAGGTAGAGGAGTGTCACAATCGACATGCGTTCTTGTGCGAAATCGATCCTAAGGTGGGTTGAGAACTTTCTCTCAGTATAACTTACCAAAAACGCAGTTAAGTAATGAATTGATCGTCTTTAGGTCGAAATTGATCCACTCCACTGGACGGCTAGTTTTGAAGTGATCGCCATTATTGTCGCATTGGCATTGGTCATTCTACTGATCTGCGGTGTGGGTGTTTGCTGGTGCCAGAAGTCGCGGTACCGACATGCGCAGCGTTTGCAGCGACGCAATAGCATCCGCCAGAGCATGCGCAGTCTCAACAGTATTGATCCTCAAGGATCCCTTCGAAGAAGAAATTATGTGAGTATCGTCTTTTCGGTTTCGTAACTGGTGTTGGATGATGTTTTCAAGAATTACCCTGTGAACGCTAATTTGTTCCACACAACTTATTTATGCAAACAAAATGGCAGCCAACAGCAGTTTAAAACAAGTCGACAACGTGTCGTAAGTTTTTGTGAGGGATTTTTGATTGTCTTATGGCTTGTTGTGTTTTGGCTTGGTTTTATGCTGGTGAATTGATAAATGTTGAATGTTTTAGACGTTTTGCTTGTTCTTTGTGTGCTGGATTATCGGAGGATTTTATTGATTTTATTGTGTTATCTGCTTGATCCTCGTTCCAGGCTATGTCACGATCGACGGACACGCTACGAACAGCGACAACGAACGATTACAAACGAATGGCATCGAATGGTTCGATCGAGTCCGTGGACAAGAGTGTTCTCAGCACGGAAACCAGTTACGATGTTTACGATCAAAAACAGAAGCAACAGTACAATAACGAGTACGCAGAGCAGCTGAAGAGTCAGCTCGGTTACAGCGAAAGCAATGGCGCACCTTCCGAGTACATTGCAAGCGCAAACGGCGCAAGTCCGGCCAAGACGAAAGTGTACGGTTTGCCTGAGTACAGCAGCCACGGTGGAAGTATTGCGCTGGAGTTAGCTTTCCGCAATGAAGGGTTCCGGGACACGTCCACCACGTACTCCGGTGTGACCCGTAACAATTCGCTTAGCACTGCCATCAACGAGGAATCACCAATCATACACGCACCGGGCGGAGAGGACGAAATCGAAGAAACAGGCTCCGATTACTACGGTAACTCGAGCACACTGCCGATGCGCGTGCAGGATAAACTTTCCTTCCTGAACGAGCTCAAGCAACATCTGCCCGAGTACGAACCACCGACACCGACTTCGGTTAGTCACAGCAGTTTCCAACCGGCCCGTAACTCTCAAACCGAATCCCTGTCCGGTGTGTCCGGTGCCACATCGTACGCTATGCAGAGAAGTCCTCCGGCAAGGCCGGCACCGCCGGTAATTCCACCTTTGGGTCACGTGTACCAGCAACCGTCGATACAGGTACGCCGACCGGCACCACCCGAACCGGAACAAATGCGTCGACCCGATTCGTACATGAAGGCTGTGAAGAAGTACGCCACACCCGGACGGGAACGGGAGTCCATATTGCCACCGCCACGATCTGACAGCCAACGGCCAAAGACACTGTACGAGTCGTCCGGTGAACAGCAACCGGCTGTCTCTCCCATCATGGAGCCCTCACCGACGATGCCATCGAGTTCGAGAAGCAACTATGCACGCTCGAAGTCGGAAGCGTTGCTGGAAACAAATTTCGACGGTACGGGCCCATCACCGCCCATGCTAAGCGCCGACAGCCGCAGTTACTCGCAACCACTCGAAACTGCAATGTGAGACAAGTGTTCGCGTGTGTTTTTATTTTAAATTGTTAGTATAATTGGCAACCAGTCGTGCTTTCTATTTTTGTTTTGTAAACGAATTGTACAGTTATAGCTTTTAAGCAAACGAACGATTTTAAAATAAGCGAACAAAAGGATGGTCGAGTAAGGAAGAAGCATCTACTAACGGGCATCTAAACATGTGCTTTAAACGAAAAGCTCGCAACTCGGTGACATTTGTACGGTTTCGCGATTTTCGCGGGGTGCTTTTCGGTAGAGCTTATGCGCGATTTCTCTCTCAGTAGGATAAAAAGCGGTTCTACTACATTACAGCAAAAACGCAATCGTGATATAGGACGAATAGATTTTGGTGGGCCTTGCTTGTGAGAATCACAGTGGAAGCATGGTGCCTTAACGTTTCATTCCACATAATGCTAGCTTTCGTTTGCCCCTTGCCCAATTTGGTGGTGGAGGGGTTAAGGTTAGGTTCCATGACCAATGAGAAATCATCCTTTACGTAATGTTACAAGACGGCGTGTGTTTAAGGAGTATTTTTGATGAAAAACGATAAGCCTAGCTCTAGAACGTGTTTATTTTTAATAAAAGACAATCGACGCGTGTAGCGTAGCGTACACACATATGAAATAATTAGGCAAATCGATTGAAAAAGACGTTGTAGATGTTGTATTTGATTTTAAGTTTTACAACCTATCTGTTCGTGTTTAACATAATGTAGACCAATCGTTCGATTTTACGTCCAGCGAAATAAAGAGGAACAAAATGCAGTGCGTTGAAACAGTATAAAACATTCTAAAAACCAGTGTACATTGTGTTTTACATGGAATGGTGCCGAATATGGATTCCACGTTTAATTATATTCCACCCTCTTTAGTGATAGACACCCTGTTGATCTCCACGCGATCTTCTGATGCAAAAAAAAACAAAACGTACAAAATAATCCGAATGAGTCCGGGGAAATGATGACCGGATACTGATGTGTGTCGCTTTCGCGCGTGAAGCGATTGCGGTTGTGCAAACCGCTACAATCGTACCACATCGAAAAACACTCCTTGAATTAGATCATCGAACTGGTTTCTATGACGGTCGGGCCTTGGGTTTCCCGTGTCTTTATGCATATGGCCCGTGTCTGCCGGCAGATGGAACTGGATCCCACAAGAATGGGCTGGTAATTTGTTTGCCAAACTGCGACTGGTGGAAGAGATTTCATCATCCACCCGTTTTGTTTTTGTTTTGCATTGTTTTTTATTTTTATTTTTGTATACCAAATAAAGCTTCAAGGTCGACAACGTATGCAAAAATGTGTTTTTCTGGTCGAACAGTTTCTTTCTTGAGTAGAAAAAATAGGACCACCCCAAATAACACCACAGTGTAGTGCATCATTATTTTTAAATTCTGGTTTCCTCTCTCCACATACCACTATGCAAATTTAGAGCTTCGTACACTACAATCGTATGCATTGATTAGCAAAAAAAAAAACTAAATTAGCACAGTGAATCGATTCTTCGCTAAAAATATTATTGAATAAAGATGTGAGGAATAGCAAAATGGTGCGGAAATTAAGTTTTTTGCACCTGTGTCTATTCCCTCCCATTTATCGTACCACAGCACACAACAGTGCTTTGTGCAACATGCGTAAACAAACCACTCGCGAAGCGATCGGTTCGAGCTAAACTGATGCTGGCAATTGAAGCTTGTATCTGCATGTGAAATTCAAAACGAGAGAAGATAAAAAAAAACGATTTGTCTGTTCTTTTTCCTGACGACGTTCCAGGTTCCAGACGTAACAAACTAGAAATTATAGAAACAGCTACCTCCACATGAATTCATATCAATCCTGCCAAATATATAAGTAAATAGAATGTGATAGTTTAGAAGAAGCGGATTAAGTTACCATATTACTTCAGAATAGAATCTAGGCTAATACTTTTCAGGCGTTGAGTTATTGGAATTTTAATTTCATCAAATGGAAATTTGAACCAGAAGCATATGTGATTTATCGATGCTTTAAATACGTGAGGACAACTTATTTACTCATTCTCTAAACCGCCCGCGGACATATCCCGGCCATTCCTGCAAACGGATCAACGCCATTGGGCCTACTATGCCTCCTCTTTCCACCCAAATAATCATCGTGGATTGCGTGGACTGGTGTTATTCTAATGACATTATCTTGTCCATATAAATCTTGCGAGTACTATTCGCTGTATAATGTATTCATCGAACAACCGTCATTTTAGCAGCTCCTCTAATGTCATTCTACACATACGGGACCAAAAATCTGAGCGTTCTTTTATCGCACAGTTTCCTCGGAACTGTAAGAGTTCAATAAATTAACAACCCTAGGATGAAGCGCCCTCTCTAGCCCTAGGATGAAGAGTAGACAAACAAGCCGCAGACGCTTGATGTTAGCAAAATACCTTGAGATTTATCCAGACACAAACATTTGGCATTTGACGTCGGTTATTAGAGCCAACGCTTTACTAGACTAAACCGCAAAAGATGTAGCAATTTTCATCACCTAATACCTCCGCTAAATGATGTCAACGACCATACCATGTCAAACACACCGGTTCTCGTCCGCACCTCTGCTAGACGCATTGACTTACGCTCGCCTGTTGCCGTTCAATGCCTATCAATCAGCATACGTTTAACCTAGAAAACAACAATATAAATGAAGCCACAATTTGGGAGCTTCGATCTAAACTACTGTTTTCAACTTACCGCGAATTAGCGAAGAATTATCGTTGATAAAATGGTCTATCTGTATCGTACGCATATGTAAACAAACCAAAATCACTTTGACGTTTTCTGTTGTTCACGCACTCGCTCACTCACACGCATGCAAACAGAAAGATATTACGTTTAGCACCTGCGGTTTAATTCTTATGTCATATTTTCTGCCCATTTTTATTCGCAATCAAAAATCAGCAAACTTTATCACACACTAATGCAAAACCTCAAATGTGTGTGTGTGTACCAAACTCTGGAAAAATGAAAAATCGTACAACATGTACTAAACATCATCCGTTCAGCAGGGGGTAAACCTTTTCCTAAGCCCAAATCCAACACAACTGTCCAACCGAGGAGGCACCGTTACGGTAGTGTTTGTACTACGCACAAACACAGCCTCCCATCCCCAAATATACATAGCGGTACGAAACCGTCCGGTACATAAGCATACTCATAGCACACACAGCATAGCTCTTTTGCTTCGGATCGAGTTTCTCAGAATTTGTTGAATAGCAGAAGCGTGAGGAAGTGTCTGCCGTGTAGTGGCCGTGCGTGTTTCGTTTCGTTCCGTGAGAGGTGCGTTCGTGTGTGATGTTTGTTGTGTTGTGAAAAGCCCACTTACCCTCGGACCACCCTCTTTCTTTTGTGTTTCGCCTGCTCTTGGCTCACGGCACGCGAGAAGCCGAGAAGTCGGTCGATCGGTCAAACGAGGTGAAATTAGCTGATGGACATGGAAAGGAGGGGTGGAATGGAGAAGTCTCGGCGGATGGACAATCTAGTTTTCACGGCTGTCATCTGGTAGCGAGCAAAAATGATTAGCGAACTCGTCTCAGAAAACATAAACCTGTCCACCCCCTATCACACGTACCTGTGTTCTTCTGTTGCCCGCGGCAACAGCCAAACTTTTTGTTTACTGCTTCCTTCACCAAGGCACATGATACACCCTTCTAAACGCACACCCCAAAACAAGTTCGATCCTGATCGAAACCTGTTCTTTGGCCAGCGGTGGAATCGTTTGCCGCAGGCACTAAAAGCAGATTAGCTTTTTGGCCGTCGTGTATTGAAATGAGTGATTTACGGCAACGAACAATTTAGAATGCGAACTTTTTGTGCTCTTATTCTACTTGTCCAGCAAGAAGTTGAACCAACTCTGCACGACAAGAGTGCAATGGCCGTGACGGTGATGGCAGGATAGTGAACTAACAACAGCAGTAACATCATCATCTTCATCCCCCCCAACGTGGCGAGAGTGCATTGATTGGCTATGGGCAGTGTGTTGTTATTGTTGGCTACTGTTGCATTCTAGTCGCTGAGAGTAAAGGGAGCGCACACATACGCACACGCGTGCAGAGCAACGTTCAAGCATAGGAAGCGCATCGAATGAAACATTTTTTGGGGAGTAGCGCGCGAGAGCTGTCAGATGCAATTGGGTGTAATCTGTGTATTTGGCGTTATCTTATCTCGTGCTCCCTCTACGTGCTTTCGAACAGTAATCCCAAACGCCCGTCAAGACACACTTGAAATAATCGTATTTACAGGTATTTGTGGAATTTATGGGAAACTGCACGAGGACGGAAGCAATCGTGCAGCCATTGCGGGTATTGCGTGTGCGCGGAAGGAAAATTATGTTGAGAAAGTCCAGATCCATTGTACTACCACTTCATGGCTTTCATCCCTTCACAGATCGCCCCACCCAACCCCATTACCCACAAAACCGAACGGTCCATGTGCAACATGGAGCATATTTGTCACTGGCTGCTGCGATGAGTGTGAGCCAGTGAGTAGTGAGCAAAAATCTCCAAACCAATCTCGCACGGTGAGCAAAGCTTCTCACCCCATATCCTGCTTCTTTCTTGCAAGAAAAGCGCACACATTGTGGTAGGGTGTGTGTTTCCGTGTGTGCGTGTAAAGCCACCGCAGCGAGCGAAGAAAGGACACACACGGAGTCTGCGAGCTTTGCAATAAAATATGGTCGAAGTAGCAGTGTTTTGACGGCGCGGTGCTGGCTGCTTCTCGTGTGCGGATTTTTTGGCGCTTGGTCTTCGGTGTCGGTTTAGTGACGGTGAGGTGTTTTGGAGTTTTGTTGGGCTTTGCCGTAGGTTATGTTTCGATCGATTGAACCAGCAGGCTGGAAAATGCTGACCACTAGATGCACGCGCGTGAAACTTTTTCGGGCGAGTTGCATTTCCGTGGGGTCGCGTGATAAGATAGTGTGCTTCAACTCCACTTTGTAGTTGAACTCTGCATGGTGACGAATCGAGAATTCCACAGTGCCCTGATTAGTGAATAGTGTGAATCGGCGATGTTTGTTAGCATTTTCTCTACAGTCTGTATGTTGGAAATGTATTTGGTTGTGCTAATTTAAACATTTACGGTCTCCGAGTCTCGGGGAGTTGCAATGATTTTATAGTGAAATTCTTCATTTGCATAGTCATTACATTAATAGAAACATAATGATCCAACCTCATGGCGATTCATGAAGTAAATGGAATTTCATTTTCCTTGCGAATAGTGACCAAAATTTTCGCTTCGCTTAATGCAGAAAAGTGCAGCGCCTGTCACACAGGGCCAGCCACTACAAAGCTCATCTTGGTGTAGGAAAATTGAAAAATCGATAACATTTTATTGCAACTTGCCTACTCTCCGCAGCGTGAAAGGCTCGGATAGGCCGGCTACAGGTATGCGAACGTGTGTGAGTGCGAACGAGAAGCACCGTACCGCGTACGAGAAGCAGGAGAGCGCTACTATTGTAACGAGTATCCTTTTTTGACCAAAAAGTGTATGGAGTTGTGTGGCAGCTAGAACGGAAAGCTTGCCATCAGTGTAAAGAGCAAACGCGAGAAACAGAGATAGCGAGCGGGTGTGTATGTGTGAGAGAGAGAGGGAGAGAGCACGCATTTTTTGAGAATGTAGCCAACAGTTTGTTCTTCTCTTCTTTCCACACACACATACACCGCGCAAAAAAAAAAAAACAAAATCGTCCGTGCGTTGCTAATGGTGTTGCTAGTTGCTATTTTAGCAGCAGTTTTTAGTAAAACGGAATTTTTGGATGTGTTTGAAAAGTCCTTTTCGTCCTTTGTTTGATTCACATTGCTTTTGGTCGTTAAGGTTATGGAATATTATTAATGGAATGCGGGTGGGTGAATTCGTGGGGATGTCTTATAGTGGTAACGGTGACTGGACCCGAGGGGTCCCGTCAGTATAACAATTTCCTTTCGTCTTTTTTCCTTCTGTTGACAAAGAAAAGCTTTCATTTTGAATGATATTTCCGCGATCCGGTGTTTGAAAAATTCTGGTTTATTATTCGTTTTTTGTGAGCTCTCTTTTTCATTTTTTTTTCTTGCCGATTTATGTTCGAAGGAAAATCTTTTCGATCATGTTTTTGATACCATTTTTGTGTATTGTAGTGCATAGAAGTGAAGGCCAACAGCCCAGGTTCGGGAGTGAAGAGCAGCAGTCACCGTAGTTACAGCTTGTGCTAGAGTGTAGCCGTTAGAAGAGGTGGCAGACTAGAACGCAGTGTGATCTCCATCCTTGAAGAGTGTGTTTTTTTTTTAGTGTATGGGTGTTCTCGGTGTTGGCATTTGGTGGTTTTATGAGCCAAGCATTATTGTTTGATTATCAATTTAAACCAGGCGTTTGTGTAGCATAGTGCAGCAACATATCTAGAAACATCCATCGCCCGTGTGTGATTAAAGTTGGCCGTGGAAAAGCAAGTGCACGGAGGTGGAAAGCGCACGGGAAAGTACGCCCAGCAGCAGCGAGAAGCATCGTGTTCGCGTCCGCCGGCGTAAGGAAGGACGGTCAAAGTGTATCTTCACCGTGCAGCAGGACATCAGCGGCCTCGACGTCGAGGAAGAAGACGTTGGCGGAGCAGGTGGTGGAAAGCGGGACGGTGCGGTAGTAGGAGCAGGCGGGAAGCGGCTGGTGGCGGTGGTGGCCGGAAGCGCAACACGGTCGAGGCGGCGGTGCAAGGTGGCGTCGGGGAAACGGGCAGCGAACCAAACTATGCTCAAGTATCTAACGCACAAGCTCCGCACACAATCAATCAACGATGAGAATCAAGTCAATGAGAAGGTAAGTGAATGAGTGAGCTAGTGAGTGGGTTGAGTCCGGCAATGGGCAATGTCCACCTATATAAATTACATTGTGGTCATTGTGATAGTAAATGATAAAAGAGCCTTCTGATAGAACATTGGACAAAGAGTTCCGGTAAAAATAAGTTTAGTTCTCAATTGGCCTGGGACACAAGGCCATCATTGAAGAATCGATTGCAGAATCGATCTAAAAAAAGAATTCAAAGTTCTCAGAGTAAGAAAAGAATAATCCTAAAGTCGAGTTTTCTTACTAGAATGCATTTGGGTAGTTCTTTATCATATCAGCTCTTCGTCATATTACACGTCAAAAACACGTTCGTAGTAGTATTTTATTGTGGATACCGGTTTCGAGGTTAGAAGACCATCGTCCTTATCCAGGACCTGCGGGTGTGTATGTGTGCGTAAATTATGAGATGCATTTCTTCGACCAGCATTAATCTTTCGCTCTTTCGTACTCTCTTTTCGCAAAGCGCCGGTACCTTCTATTCTCTCCGGTTGTTAGTACTATGGTAGGCAATGATGTTGCATAGTCCACATGTGCACAGTCTGCCTCTCAGCGTAAGTCAAACTTTATTGTGTGCTCTCTTTAGTAAATTCTGATGGCTATAACATCCGTGCCGTATTAAACAGGAAATCTGAGTATGCAACTCAATATTGTGTGTAGGAGGAAATTCTTCGTTGTAATATCAAGATTACTACTACTCCACTAAATCTTCTGATCTCGCTACGAAATCGATTTTGCGATGCCTAATTCATGTTGAGATTTCAAAAGTCAATCAGAAGTATGACATCTATTAAACGTGACATTTCTTATCATGCTTGACGTTACTTTCTGTGGTTTCAATTTATATAGACTCCATGGAATAGTCCATCTTGCGTATAGAGAGGTTACTGAGATTAGAACCCGAACCAGTCCGTGATATTGCATTGTGGATTTTCGTCGTTAATATTTGGTCGCTCGCAACTTTTTCATTCAAAATTCTTCAAAAAAGTCAAATCAAATATACTTGTAAGAATCTATGTTTGTTTCATGTAGCGCAACACCTCCCGTTATTATTGTTAATACAATGGTCCTCATTAAAAATAGTCTTTCTTCGAATTGTGCTTAAAACAATAGGGCAACTTCTATAATCTACTTACTCTCTATAAACATTTCTGGATAACAGTTTGTTTGTCAGCCAGAACATTGAAATGTTTACACGCAGGAAGCTACATTCGCATTAGACACATGCTGGAGGACATTTTCATGCAAACTAAATCGTTTGTGGAAATCTATTGCTCTCCTGCACTTAATCTCCCTCGGGCCAGTAACCTTCGGTGCAAAAATAACACCTAGCCACCACCTACACATAGACTTCGCTATCGTGAATGCCATTGTTGGCCCTTCATTTTGTGTATTTTTTTGCTGGTAAGGTACACAAGGACGGGCCCCGTCTGCGCTTATGGGCTGTTGGTCGTCCTGGCTGGCTGTATATTACACAATGGCTGCGCGAGCGTTCGCAATGGTGCATCCTTGAAATCGGATATTCTCATGCTGCTTCCCGCTTTGCCAATCGTTTTACCTTGCTATGCTACTGTGCGGGATGCGTGTGTTCTAGTCGATCGAAACTGTTACTTTTTTCATTGCTTCGACTGCTGCTGATGTAACAAAAATGGTCCCCGAGTGAGTTACTTCGTCCTTTGTGTCCGGATGATGGAGCCTATATTTTATTTGGTGCGTATGCGGAGAATACCGCTCCACTTGGCTGATGATGAGTGAAAGTTGTGAAGCTTTGTGAAGCGTTTCATTCAAACCGCGTTACGCGATGTTGGTACGCGCGGAGGTCGACACCGATACGCGCATGACCCTGCTAGAGTAAGGACACACCGACTGTAAACGAAGCAAGGAGTAACGAATAACAAAAAAAAACTCATATATAGAAACAGGATCATTGCTCCGATAGTAGGAAGAGCGAAACTACGACTACTACTGACGAAGGTTCCCCGCGTTCTGCCGCTCCCCTGTCACCGTCCTGCACATCAGCTTAGCTGCTAAATCTCGGGAACAACGGCAAGGATCACTTTGCAACAATATTGTCGGCCCCCAATTGGTATTGGTGCGGAATTGAGTTATAGAGCCGTGGAGTTTCCTGAGCGAGAATGAATCATTCTCCTTCTCTCTTTATCTCTGCTCATCTCTCACTCTCTTTCTCTCTCTTTCTCACACACGTTTATCCTTGGTCCTCGGGGTCGTTACAGCACCCCGGTATCGAGTCCTGCCTTCCGGGAAATGAAATCACCCCCAAAAAAGCAATTTCTGTAACAAAGGATACTCGCTAGAGGGGGAAGGATGAGTTCCGTGCGTGTCCTTCGCGAGTGCTTTACTCCGAAGGGTGCCGTAATTCGACACGCGGGAGCTTTAAGCTCGCGAGCACACAACCACGAAAGTGAGTGACTTGTTTGAGGTGAGTCGACAAAGTCACCGACCACTCACAGGACCTTTTTTAGCTCTTGGAGTTGAGGATAGCGGAAAAAGGATTGGGGCTTCCCAGTTGTCGGTGAGTGACCGATAAAAATGTTGAATGAGCAAGGACAAACGGACGAGCGTAGAGAAAGCTGTGGCATACAGACGGAGGAAATAAAATAAAACAGAAACACGGCTAAGCGTACAAGGAGTGAGAGCTTGTATCTTGGCGTATCTCTCGCGTTTCGACGTTGCGCGGTTCGTGTAAATGGTTGGAGCAGCATACCAGAAACGAAAGAGATAGCACGTGGACGAATGAGGAAAACGCGAACAAGTAACGATGAGGACGCGGCGGTACGTTTTGGGGCAATTGACGACAATGATTTGGGGTTCGTCCTTCCAGTATGGTCCGGACCGTGCATCGCGAAAGCCATTCGGTTGGAACGTTGGAAGAGCAACCTTGAAGCGAACGCTTTATAAAGTCAGCGAATATCTCATCCATCTCAGTGCGCTAACTCCACGGTGTGTTTGTGGTTTCTGCCAGGGCAGTTGTAGCTTTCCTGCTCGTACAGAATCTGCTGCAGAAATTGCAAGGCCCCCGCTACCACCCGCTTGCCGGGCGAAACTCCCCCAAATCGAGTGAAAAAGGCAATCCGAGCATAACGTCGGCCAGGTTGGAGAAGCGGGACGCAGAACGCAACACAGCGGCAGCGCGAGAAATCCGGTTGCCAAAGAACCTCACGGGGTTTGTGTATCGTATCGATGGCATCAACTCGGCTCGGATCGGTGAGCCCCATGGTTCCGTGGGCTCGCGTGCACACATCGTCAGTAGTGTGCCGAGAACTCGTGCAGTGCGGTGTGCTGTAGGAATCTTGCTCGAAGCAGCTTGCGGGCAAACAAACCGGTGCAAGTGTACTTCCCGTGCCCGTTGGTAGTTGGCCGCCGTGATATGTGTCACCAATTATGCTAACTTTATCACACCCGCATTCCTATTCAAGTGCCTTTTACCGTGCGTGGGTGTTTCTGTGAAGGGTTCTTGCTCCTTCTCCACTGCTAGGCACAAAGGAGGATGTCCCCGATCGATCCCATTTTCCGATAACCTGACATCCTCCAACGAAACAACCCAACGCTGCACTCCAACTGTACCGGTGTGCCAGTCGTCCGGTTGGTGAGTGCTGATCGAAAGCGAAAGTGTCAAATCCGTCGAGAGATACGCAGGAGATTCGGCACAGGCACGCCACGCCAACTGGAGAGCTGGAGAGCGAACAAAAAAAAAAGGTGAATCAAGAACGGAGGTGGTGAGCGAAAACGAGAACGAACGATACTGACACGACGCATACACGGTTTCCATCAAAAGGCCCCGTAGGTTTCTGGGAAGTCCGTCACCGAATCCGTCACCGTGCCTAACGCCATTAGTCGCAGTAGTAGCAGCAGCACCACCACCAGGGTCGATTCGTAAGGGAAATATCGTGCCCAGGACATTCGATTACTGGGTCGGGCCAGTGCCGGAAAACTTCCACTTTTCCACACGAAGTTTCGTGCGTGGGCCTTTCGTGTACGTAATGTGTACCATGGTCCATGGTGTGTCAGCTGTGAGTTTGCTAATAATGTGTGCGGTCCTTTCTAAGTGGACGTTCTAAACGCACGTCGGTGTGTGTATGTGTGTATCTACTCAAGGATTACTTTGTAAGGATTCGTAAGGATCGACCATTAGGCGGTATCGAAAACCCGCTACAGATACTTTTGGTGTTGGATAGGTAGCACAAAGAAAACCCGAGCGGACAGATAGAGAATTCAAGAACCAATCGTCTCAGTGTTTGTGTGTCCTCTCCGTGTATGTGTGTCGGTGTGTATGTGTGCTTGAGTAGAGGAAAATCAAGAGCGTGCGAACTGAGCGAAGGGAGAACAAATTCTAGTATTCTTTGTTGTGTTTGCCGAAGGTGACTTTGGAAGTGTCAAGTGGTGTACTCGTATGTGTGCCTCCGTGTCTACATAGTGTCATTCTAGCACATACCGGTGTTTTTTTCTTTCCTTATTTTTGCTTCACTTTCCTGTTTCCGTTCCAACCCTCACCCGCCAGTGAACCGACAGCACTGGCATAAGCAAGTGCCAGCAGCAAAATGCCAGGCTTGTTTCCATCGAGCATTGTAAGTACAGTGGTTCAATATTTTTCCCAGATTTTCCACTTTCCTTCCCCGATGTAGCGTGCAGAGCCGTTGGAGTAAAGTGCCCCGTAGCGGTGCCCTTGAAAAACCGTGTCCAAATCTAATCAACGACAGCGACCCGTCATCAGTAAGCCACACTATCCTTCTCACGCGGAGGGTGTGCACGCGCGTGTATGTGTGTCTGCGTCTGCTTCAGAAGTTTAATGTAATTTCTCTTCCCTGGCTCGGGATCTTGAGATGCTTCCCCAGATAAGCGGAGATGCGAAACCGTTCTTGGGGCCCATTATTTCTCGACAGTGACATTTCAGAGCGAATCCTTCCGCCACACCGTAAGGGGCAAGGCTGATAACCTCGGGGTAATGTAACACACCTGGGAAAGGATGTGTGAGCGTGAGGTATCGGCTCGTCGCCTTCGTCAATGTCATGTTCAACAGCAAATCTGTGGGCAGGAGCGAGCATCAAGATCGTCATTTGATGCAACAAACAGGCTCCGGCATGATAGATTCTAGGCAACTTCTTGGTCGCGAGCAGGTCGATGGTACAGTAATTGGGCGTAATTTGAAGCGATGGTGTAACCGATGACTGCAGCGAAACTGTTCCCCAACGTCCACTTCCCAGTATCGATCACGACTTTGATGTGTGCTGCTTCGCCGCTAAACTGATGGGTTGCTAATGCTCATTCGGTTTCATGTGCTGCGTAGTGACCTTGTGAGGAAAACCCGAACCCAAGTACACCAAGCGTCTTATGCGGGACAATTGGATCTCGTTTGATCACTCGCGGCCTGCTGATGTGGAATTATTTTGTACGAACCTCTTTCGCTCGCTCTCTCTCTCATTCTTTCTCTTGCTCTATCTCTTCCGACCTGGCAGCCTTACCGAGCCTGCTTCCTGCCACAGCATCATCAGCATCTGGCGAATCGTAATTTTACCCCCCCGCCTGAATCACGATGCTTTGCAGAAGGTGGCAAGATAAGAGCCGTGTGTGCAGATCCACCGATGGTGTACAAAACGAACGAGAGTGTACGGTGTAGTTTTCCATCGTTCAATCTGATGCTCTTGAACACGTTCGAGCCCCACGGTGCGCTCTTGTCCCTGGCCCTGGCCAATGAAGGCACTGCGAGAACTCCGGGAATAGATGTAAGAAAAGGATCTTTTGCGACTTGGCCACCCGGAGCCACCCGGAGCAGCCGTAGTCGTCGACGTCCTCGTCGTGTGTGTGTGTGTATGTGCGCGGGTGCCGCAAGACGTTCTCGTGTTCGAATATTTGGTACGAAAGAGAAATTCGAGATTGCCGTTTCCGCACAATCATCGTGTGCGCCCCGCTGATGGTGGGATGCGCCGGAGCGAAAGAGAGATACAGCAGCAGAGCGTGATTCACGGTTGGAGCATTGATCTGGCGGGCTGTTCGGAGGAAGTGTGATGGGTTTCGGTGGCTGGCATGCCGCTTTTCCTTGGCCCACCATCTCGCGAGCGTAGCGTAGAGTAAGAAGCGTACAACACGAACCGAACGCGCAAGAAGGTTCGAAAGGGAACAACCTCTCCAGGAGACTTCAAAGTCATCCCACTATACTATGCATACATACACACACACGCACCCGGTTGATGGGTTCGGGTTCTCGTGTTCGGTTGCTGCTGCGCTTTGCGCATACTACGCGATGGCGTAGAAAATGTTATTTCAGCATTAGGCGACCCTCGGGAAGGCGAACGTTGGGTGTAGCGAGAGGAAGAGGAAGGTAGAAGAAGTGGTGTTTTTTTACAACCAACACTCTCGCCCTCCTCGACCCTACCACCAAACCCGTCCCTTCCGGGGTGGTTGCCCCGTTGCGTGGCTCCCATTTCATTCACGGACCACTCCAGCCGTAATGCTCTAGTTCCGTAGAGCGTAGTTTTTCCTTTTTATGAATCGACCGTGTTTGTACCCGCTCACCACTACTGGAAAATTTGGAACCTCTTGGAACGCTCTCGTTCTCTCTTTCTCTTGTTTGCTGCTCTTTCTTTCTAATCGACGCATCTTGCCAAGGTTGGAATGCCCTTTCTTGCAAGACGTTACGTTTTCTTCGCATCGTAAGCCACGGTCGGTTCACCAAACGACGGATAGTAATGGACTCTGCAGAACATTTTATTCTCCGCTCCTTTTTCGGTGGGTGATCTTTGCAAACTTTTCTAAGCTTTTTCACACACTTGTTTGTGAATAAGGGCTTTGTTAGTTTATCGCACAAAGTGCTTCATTTAGACGACGCCCGCGGGATGTTGAGAGGTTTCTCATATGTCCGGTGAAATTTTAACCTTTGAAGGTGGTAAGGAGTTCACGTGCTTACAAGCTGTATAAATGTCTTATTTGCCTCTTCTTAAGCAATTGTGTAAGAGAGTCGCTTTGTTATTCAGACCGGTCATAACCTGTCACTAGAAACAGAAGGATGTTGAGGTACAGTTCAATGATGTCTATGTCATTGACTTACAGAAGATGACTAGTGTGGTCTTTTTATTCCCAAATCATCAATGATCTTCCCAAATTCTACACCGAAGATCGTTCTCAAATACTCTCGGAAAATACCCTTCCCACAAACGAATATTCGATCCAGACGATCTACAACTCATGACTTTCGGTATGTTAGACTAGAGTTCGCCCCACAGTATAGAGAGTGAGAGAAAGATGCAGAACTTAAATAGATGTAAAACTGCAAAATAAATGATCTTATAATAAGAAAGCGCTTTTAGCAAGTGATACTACACCTGACCATGTAAATAAACCATACGGCATTAATCTGCAGGTTCTCGCACAAAGATAATTAACTTCCGTTTCATAGTAATCAAAGAGTCTGTATCCGTTTTTCGCCGAACATCACAATCCTAAAAATTAATCACGACGCTGCAGTTAAGCTGTCGGCAGTAGAGCTTCATTACCTCGCCTGGACTGTCATTTCCCGAGCAAACACACACACACACACACACACACCCTTGCACGTGGAGCGGACACTTTTTCATCCGATGGTAACATGCACAACCATGCCAGTTTCCTAATCTCCGCCTCCTTCCTTCCTTGTTTCCTGCACACATTTGGTTCATTTTCTCTCGGTTTGCCATGTCAGGCGACATTTAAGCTAATCCTTGTTGGAGTAATATTAGGAAAACGGGATAATCCTCCGCCCTTTTTCGGGTACGGTAGGTGAGCTTAATGGTCATCGCAGTAACGCTACCAGCCGTGAATATGTCCTGTAACCGAAGGGGGGGGGGGGGGCGAGAGTCACACCGCATGGTAAAAGGAACTAGGAAGAAAGTCAAGCGGCAAAAAAAAAAACTGGCACAAAATTTGGCTTCACTCGTGATTACCGTACCGTGAATGTCACGGGTTTTTGGAGCTTTTAGATGGGTGTGGGCTGCCGTTTTTTCGCCCTTTCACTTGCCTATGTACTCTCTAGAGCTATAGAGCTGTGTGTGTGTTTTTTTCCCACTCGCTGTTACTACTCTTTGAAACATAATCGTTTATTACCACCCACCGGTTCGATGCTACTAACGGTCAGCGTTATTGGCAACTGCCCCAAACATGCATCCCATGGCTCGTGATCCACGTGGAGCACGCTTCGCTTGGCAAGAGGAAGCGCCCAAGTGCGAAGGATGGGATCGATTTTTGTCGCCCTTGAAAGACTGGAGTGGCCGAGAGAGAGAGGAGAGCCGCACACATAGGCGAGGTGTAGGTGCTGTGTAACGGTCCGATTTGAAGGAGAACATAAAATAGGATTCCTTCGTGCAGTTTTTTTTCCCTTTTCAAGCAAGAGCAAGAAAAAAAAACGAAATGAAGGTCCATTTCGGTCACGGGCCGGAAGGCAAACGTGTGCTGGAAGCTGGAAATTTGATCGTGTTTCGATCGAGGACAAACCGGACCCTAAGGAGCAAAAAGTGGCAAGTTCATAAGAGCGTGAGCCTGACGCAAAGGATACTTACTGTTGTTGTTGTCGTCGGTGGGTATATTTAGGGCATCGATACGGGGGATGAGAGTCGCAGTTAGAGGGTGGAACCGGGGTGTTTTTTTTTTGTTCTTGCATTGTTTGTAAGCGACATCAAGCCTATCTTTTAGTACGGTTAATTAATTTTAATAACCGACCTTTTTCCAGTGGCCATTCGTTAGCAAAACTTGGCGGCGATAGGCAGGCAAGCGGAAGGGTTTGCTGTTTCCCACCCATTGCTGGTTCACAAAATTCGCGTTCGATAAAATTGCTTTGATGTGTAACACGATGAGGGCGAATCGATGCTTTGAAGAAGTTTGTAATAAAAGGCGCACTATTGATTATTACGCCGAATGTAATTAATGATGCGAGGGAGTTTGGGTGGTCAGCACTGTGACCGATCTCGGCTATAAATCGCACAAATTCTACATATTGTGGTTTAAATTTTCTGCATAAGCGTGTAACCTGCGGTAATTGGAAACGAATGTCATAAAGTTAATAAGCAAATAAATTATGTTCAATGTATTTCACCCATTCTTCACGCACGGAAAAAATGATCAGTCGGTGGTGGTGGGAAATGTGTAACTAAAATCTTCATCTTGATCGTGAGTCGCAACAAAAAATAATGTGGCAATTTATGAAGCGCTTTCCTTTTATGTACTGTTGGTGGTGATGATGTATTTTTTCGCTGTAATTCTTGTTCTTAAATGAAGAGTCAATGTAGTTTGAAGAATTGCTTCATGAAAGCATAAAATATGCGCGCATGCATTCCGGTTGACAGAAGCAGTAAGAACAATTGGGCAAGAACACACGACGCTCACGGTCGACTTCGCCGTATGAAACTTAATGCAGTTTTCTGACGCTCGTTTTTCGGGGCCCCTCGGAATGTGTTGTGTAGTTTTGGCTGGGAAGGTAATAAATTTCGCCAGTTCACCCCAATGGCAATGGCCCACCGGTTCTTACTCTCTCACTCTATATGGTGAGGTTTTTTTTCCAGTTGGAGGTTACACACACCCCAAGCTCAGTGATCAGGTGGCGTGAAAGGGATGCCCGAAACCGGATCGAAAACCGTTTTGGGCAAGACAGAATTGCACTGTCCAGAATTTTCGGGGGAGAAGAAAGACAAGCTTTCCACGATTTTGTTGTTTTTTTTCGTTGTTGTTTTAATGTTCTCTCCCTACTCGAGCCCTTCGAGGCTGACAGAGTTCGATTGTAACCATCGAACGTGAACAGTCCTGCTGGTGTGGTAGGTACGGCTTTTAGGACTTGCGATTAAGTGCCCGACAATCCATCGCAGATACGCGCAATGAGTTGGAGCAATGATACGGAGCAGGAGGTGGTGGGATGTTGGGAGGGTGGTGACATACAAGGGGGAATAAATCCCCGACAACATCCCACCAGCAGAACGTTTGGGTACTGAAGGACGAAGAAAGGTTAAACCGAAGCTCAATCAAATCAAAACGCTAAAGCGGCCCTTCCGTGGTACGGTGTCTCCCGACGAGAACCGGGAGATGAAGGTTGTCCCCTGTAGGGATTCGCCCTGCGCAAGTGTGTGCAATTTTCTTTCTACCATTTCCGTTCATGTTTTGCTTTCGTGCGCGTATGTCGAGCGACAACGCGCGATACTCTAACGACAAGAAGTGGAAGCACACCGGAGCTACGGTTACTACGAGCCACGGGAACCGGTTACGCTGTGCTGGCTCCAATAATTCTCGTACTTTTGCCTCTCCGGTACAAAGCTGCAGGAAGGGTGTATGTCTGGTGTGGCTTTATACCGATCGGTTTCACCACTAGATGCACGGATCTAATTGCGACCAAGTATTGCTGATTGGGTGAGTTTCCCCCAAGGACCAGTGCATAAAGGAGACCCAGGGTGTGTACGTCAGTATCTGAAGGACTTTTTACAACTAGATCCGTTCCTTCTTCTAGCCCGGGAGGTCAACTTCACAATCTTCGTCCCATAATCGGTTTGGCTCATTTCCCTCGAACCTTTCCGTACGGGGGAAGGACAGGTATTCCATACGCGGGCGGTGTAGTTTGCGTGTACATACATAATCGTGACCAAGCGCGCACTCTACGCGACTAACCTCGAAACAACATCAGGTTCCCCCCGACCATAACGAGCTCGGCAAGCTCACCGGGAACGTTCAATTGTCGAACGAGTTAAACCAGAAAATCAACCCAAACCTCTCGTCCCCGGTAACACCACCGCACGGGGGCAGCGTTACCAGTCGGCTCAGCTGCTGCCGTACGGGGCTCGTCTGGCTGTCGGCGTAAATGCGAATATCTTTTGCGTCACGACAGTGTGCAAAACAGAATCACCAGCAAGAAAAAGAACCAACCACCAACAATAACGAAAAAATATGCGACAATCTTGGGTGGTGGGGTATGGGGGATGGAATGGGAGGCATTCTGTTCGTACAAGATATCCTTCTTGTCCACCGGCACTCGTTCCTTGTCCCCGGGGTGGTATCTAACCGCGAAGGGAGTAAAGAATAGGATCGGTTCTGGGGTTTTTGGTAGCTCCAAGTTTTTCAAACCCCGAAGAAGTTTCGAAGGGCTCTGGGAGATTGAGTTCATGATTTATGCGTTTTACACCGCTTCTCGGGTTCTTTCGTCGTACTTCGTTTCGGGGCGCACGTATCTGTGTGTGTGTGTGTGTGTGTGTGCATCTGTGAATGTATGCAGTGAAGCCAGAGCTATTATTTCTTCTTGTTTTTGGCCTCCGTACGGCCGTCAATTGGCATGCCTGCTACGGTTGCACGAGGGGTCCCCCGTTCGGAGAGTTCTTTTGCACCGGTCCGGTTTTCTTGCGCTCTCGAGCGGACGGTTACGACCCAACCCAAACCGATACAACCCTTTCTGGAGACCCACCCTCACACAGCAACGATACCGTACCACCCGGGCGAAACCGTGTGGCTGCAGGGATTAGGTTGTACCAGGCAGGTCGATTTAGCAGGTCGATCAAGTTCAGATGGGACGGACGTATTGCTGGCGGTGTACATTGTACCAGAATAAACAGCTCACCGAGAACACCGACACCGCAAGCTAACATGGTGTGTAGTGATCAACAGTGGTTCGACTACTGCAGCATGTTCTAGTCGAATTACCTAGCGAAGGGAAAGATTGCCGTCCAGAAGGAAGGTGATATCGATGGGTATTGTTTTCAATCTTGTTTAAATAACAAAACCGGCACTGGATCAGTTTCCAACACAGAGGGCGTTTAACGTGTCCATTTCGTTTGGTAAAACCGGTACTGCTGGTGGTGGAGCGACAAAAGACTACTGCTACTGTCGAGGACGCAGTTTCTGACCTATTTTGAGTAATACATTCGTAGCAAATGTCTGAAATTGATATTATTTAAAAAAGACATACCTCGTTAACCACTTGGTTTGTAAACAGTCGAAGATCGCTTGTTGTGATTTTGAGGTTTTCTCAATAAATCCTTTCTGGATCCCACGCGCCCGTTAAGATATCAAATACCATGCGGATCGATCATTTGTATGGATTATTAATTGTCCAGATATTTGCATACAAAGTCAAGTAAAACGGAAAACATCAGGCCAATATTTCTTGAAATTGTGATACCAAAAGTGAGAGAAGTTCCAACAACTGTGAGGATCAATTCCAGAAGTTAGTTTGTATTACTTACGGTGTCGTGCAGAGTTCCAACCCTATCTAGTGGATGACGATCGAGGTATCAGCTGAACATCTTTGGCTCTCGCCCAATCGGCACTGGCTGTTGTGTCACGTTTCTCTTGGCTGCCTAGTTCTTACGCTTGCGATTTGTAAATTTGGATATCACCATCCAGAATCACCGTGTGTCGCTCCGTGTGCGTGTGTACGTGTATGCTTAATAATATTCAGAATTTTCAATTCCATTTCGTCGATCATGGCGGTTGGTTCATGCATAGTGAAATATGGTCGCAAGTTTCGTCAATGAATGATGCATTGGCAAAACTTGCCGAGTTTATTACCCGGTCCCCTGCGCACACGGGTTGATCACGTACGCGACCGGTCCGGTTGTAGCTGAAAAAACCGGTGGTGCTCTCGTGTTTGATCACGATGAATAAATGTAAGGTGACCTTACGCTCCACTCCCCGGGTCTTGTGTGTGTGTAATGCATGCAGACAGTTTGGATTTTTAACTAACAAATGCGCGTGACCGGTGTTAAGATCGTTTTTTCCCCTTGATAGCAATCCCGTGATCGAACTGACTGTTTTGTGAGGGAATGTTGGCTGAATAAATTTATCTTTTGGCAATGCTTTTCGGTATTCGTTTGTGAAGATAATTTTGTTAGCATCGGAACAGACACAATTGGGGATTGTTAAGGTTGTTAGCTTAAGAGAAGAACGCCTGGTGTAAAGTCAATGGATCAATGATAATTTATTATGTTCACCTTACTGTACTAACCATAATTAAATGCTCAGCATATAAATGTTATGTTTCAATATGTTGGACATTGCTTTAATGTGGCATGTCCGTGTCCTTATTTTGTAGTCAAGTAGTCCGGTTCTTGTTATGACGCTGATTTATAGGCTACATCTCTTCGCCAGGCGACAGTGCCAGATCTCAAGATTGACATTGAATACTAAGAGAAGGTTTTAGCGCCATATGTTATAGATCGGCGCAAACTGGTAGATCATATACTTTGTCAGATGATATAATACTCCTTCACATTATTTCTTTATGTTTCATGATATTACAACGCTTATTTTGAGGGTTTCAAAGAAAACTAAAAATAGAACTTAACAGTGGCCGATAAGAAAGGAATTTTATTTGTCCAACCACTTCTGAATTCATTTTAAACACAATTCACATCTTCACGTGCTCGCAAAAGCTCGCTCGGAATTAATATCTTATCGCTTGTTATGATTTATTAATGGACATTAGCAACAGCTAGAGAGTGATTATAACAATCACTCCATTGGAGAGCGATTGGAAAGCAAAACCCCAACCCGATACGATAAAGAACACAGCGTGCCAAACGTTGCGAGTTTTCGATAGTGAAGCTTCACACTTCCCATAAAAGCTGACGCAACAATGCGCAACAGCAGCGCCCGTCAACATGTGCTCGAAATGTGTTTCACGCATGTTCGTACGAACGATTGTGTATTTTATTTGGCGCTGGCCGCGTGTACTGCGTTGCCCATTTGCTAAGATTATGCGTAGCGCGAGTGTATGTTACACGCTGCGAATGGTTGAAAGTAATTAGAGGAAATCGCAAACATTTCCCAAAACACAAACCGTGCGTAGCAAGGGCACTTGTACACGGGCTTGATTGTTAAGTTGATGAGAATTCGCAAGGTGAAAGAGCTCTCAAAATTGAATGTAACGGCCGGGGTAAAGCAAGGCATCCACTTACCAAACAACTGTGATCCGTCTGAATGAATTTGATGCGTCAGGAAGAGGACACGTGTGATGGAGAGAAGAAACATATTTACACTATAAAGTGCAAATGGAGCAAATCAGAGATCAAATTCAATTCCTGTTGCTGTCGATTCCGTTAACCATCGGCAGGGTTTGTGTTTGCCTTATTTGGTTGTGTTTCGATCAAATCGAAGGACCAGCACGGATTGAAGAGCGAACGATCCGACTATCATTATAGAGATCGTGTGTGGAGCGATCGAGAGTGAATCAGACGAGAGTGTGTGGGCATGGAAGAAAAGAATTTGAAGAGGAACAGCAAAATACTGAGAAGATGACACACACACATCCCGTACTATCGACTGCAGCATGAGAATGAAGTGGGGAATTAATTACCGTTTTAAAAAATCGTAACATTAACAATGCAAGACATGAACGCACATGGAAGGAAATGTCAGGTTTTGGGGAATGCGCCTGTGTGTGTGTGTGGAAAAGTAGAAATGGATGAATGGGGATAAAATGAGAGGGCAAAACCACAACACAAAAAGTAAACGAAGGAACGAACCGAGAAAAGACCAGAGCAGAGTGATGTAGCGAAACGACCCTCATGTATGAGAAGCATGATGCAAAGTGAATACAACATACACTTATCATCACTTAGACGAGGTTTCCTACGGTGTTTCGATGGGATTCCACGTGCGAAGCAAACCGGCCGTGTAAGCAGGTCGAGGGGAGGCGAAGGGTGTGCTATTTGTGAAGCCGGCGGTGGTGGAAGTGTATGTTTATTTCTTTACTTTACACTTCACAGACGATCAAATGCCGGTCGAACACAGCACACGGGAAAGATTGTTTGCCGGCGTGGATATACCTTCGACTGCACATCACCGGCTCTGCGTATGCGATGCGGGGCCAATGGGAAATGGTTAGCTCTCGGTATGGTAGAAACTTGTTCTTCACTTCGTTTTCGGTAATTTCTCTTCAAGCGTGGCTTGTTGTGGTAGGGAAGACCAGCGGATGCACATTACAGTGTGTGACAGTTGAATGGATGTGACAAACGGGCATGACTCTTACCGAAGACTCCGTTGGTCGAACCCGTTGTAAGTCTCTCCCGTCTCGTGCGCTCCCTCCCCATAGCCATCCTCTATATCGTTGCATTATCGAGTTCTGGCAATCGGGAATCGTTGCTGACACGAGAAAGCATCGTTAGAGAGTAAATCCATCACCTTTCTTACCGGTGGTCCCGGTTCCCCCCCGGCATGGGAGCATGTGGTGCATTTGATTAGCTGTGCAATGCACTTTCTTGATGCAGCCTTTGGTTGGGTTGGATGTGGAGGATGGGAGGGAGGGGAGTCGGGAGGGGTTGTTGGAAAGATGAACGATGGAAGTGCGTGATGCATCATCGTTAGGCGATACACATCAGAACGAAAACGGTTGGGCACTGCAGGGCAAAATGCATTGTGCAATAATGCAATAGTGAATGCAATTCAATTGACGTGCGGCCGCCATGTACTCCCTATATTTCCTGCGGAGGGAAGTTGAAGGGCGACAAGAGAGAGAGAGAGAGAGAGATGCGACGAGATTGAAGCATGAAAGCATGAAGAGGGAATAGAGCGAAAGAATGGTACAATGAATGAAGTCAGAAAAAAATGCACCACACCCTATACAATCTGTACATGTTGCTGAGAGTTTCCTGGTTTTGTTGCATAAATTGTAGCTCTTCGTTAAACGGTTGTACGGTGGACAAGCTTTGTTTAACGTAAAGGTTGCACGGTCGCGTAAAAGTTTAATTAATTAAAGGACAATATTTAGCAAACGTCGGTCCATTTGGTTATAAGGCTGCTGACTCGCACGGTGCGCATGATGGTACAGCTGTTTTGTCCACTCTCTCTCACCCTGTTTGCTCCGTCGTCATGTAACATAATTACCTGTCAGATGCCAGCATATTTCTCTCGCTACCGCCCCATCTTCATACTCGGTGCATGATCCGCAACGGTTTACATTCGTGCCCGATTGCGTGAGCGTTGATCGTTCTCGGAAAGCGGCGGATAAGATTCATGCCAACAGCAGCAGTAGTAGTAGAAGCGGTAGTTAGTAATAGTAGCTGCAACAAGGGTTGTAAAAAGGAAGCAAGAAGCAGCAGGCAGAATCGTAGCATTCCGATCAAATGACTATAATACACACGGGTCCACCAAGACATCGGGAGAGCGAGACGAAGAATATGGCAGGGGATGGGATGGCTCTGTCTCTGTCTTGCTGCATAATGATGGTCCCCGGTTTTCCCTGACCCTTCACATCCCCTTTTCATCCGTTGACTATCTGTCTTTCTTTTGCTTCGCTTTTGATCATACGTTCTGCGTGGCGATCATAATATCGGTCGATAAAAGTGGACCGACATGGCGGCGCGTAAATAAATTGCGTTCATTTTAGCAAGCGGTCTGTCAATCCCCCGCCTGTAAGTGGGTGGTAGGGAGTGGTGCTTTGTTTGGTGGTACGAACTGGTCTACCAGTGCGCCAGCATCAAGAACCATCCAACGTTACAATGGGTGGGACCACTCCCAGCGAAAAGGCCCCTGGTCCGTTGTCTATTGTTGTTACTCCCCGGTTTACTTCATGGAGCCATTGGGCGTTTTGCAGGGATGGTTTGGTAGTTTTTTGCACTGACAACAACAAGCAAACATACATAAACGCACCCAACAACAAAGGGTAAGAATTGTGGTAAAAGTTGGCCTGCTAGTTTCGCCGGTTGGTCCTGCACCATCCCCGGTCACGGTATGTTGCGCGAGAAAAATGACCGAATTTCACGTAAGTAGTCAAAGTAGCCCTATTGTTTCGTGTACACCCGGCGTGTAACGGACACGGAAATGCGGCACATGCTCACATAACCAGGGCTTACGTATCTCACGCCAACCGAAGGGTCAGTTTGTGCCGAAACGCGCATTAACCTTGACCTCTAGGGTACTGGGGAAACGGTGCATGCGAACTGTCGCTTAAAACATAAAACTATTTCGTGAAAGGTATTCCTATCAGTTCCGTTGATTTTGGTTTCGGTTTTGTGGATTCAGAATGGAGCAATGTTTCTTTTTGTCGTCTGTAACATTTCACCGTTACACAATGAAACCTGTCCTTGAAAAGGTACCTCCAATTATTAACAAGCACTGGTGACAAAAGTGGTGACGAGTGTTGAAAGTATTGTGTTTTGAGGTGTAATACCTCTTAATATTGCACAAGTTTACAGTTTACCATCTTCATCACCTCGTTTTCATCTGATCTCCCTGTAATTTATATTTTTTTATTTATACAAAAAAACTTAAAATTGCACTTTGCAGATGAAGACGAAGAATATAAACTTAGCCACGATAAATAATTGTTAATAATGTAATAATAATTGACCAATAACTAATATAAATATAAATATTTAAATCAACAGTATTGCCTTTGAGGAAAAAGTAAAAAAGCATAAAATAACATACCCTAATACATAAAATAAACGTATAAAATCATAAAAAAATAATAATGAACTAACGAATTTAATAAAACATTGAAAGTGAACAAAGTAATATAACAAATTGGAAACAATAACATAAATTTTAAAAAATGGAAATTGATAAAAAAGTAAACATAAAAGAAAGGAAAAAAAATAAAACATACATGTAAAGTAATGGAGATAAGAAATTTATAAAGCAGTTTCACGTACAAGAACAACACAGGAAATCTTACTATTAAAGTAATATCAAAACTATCCATTAATAACTGGTTTATGGAAAGCATGTGCGCGGTGCTTATGGTGTCCCATGTCATAAGCAAGCTTAAACGGTAGCACCGTCAAGTTACACCTGGTGCGAGAGAAGCAAAAAAAAGGAAAATAGTAATTTACAGTTGACATTGTTAAAATATCAACCGAGCACAAATAAAGCGTACCTGTACAGACATTCATCTTCGTCGTGGAGAAGCAACCGGCATTACTTTAATGCTCTCGTATGCCTTCCCTGAACTCTGTCCCACCCTACCATTGCCGTTTTGTCGTTCGGATCGTGCCTCTCACTGCCTTATGGCCGTAGTCGTCGAATGGACGTCATTCGTGTTTTTGGAAGCACGTCGTGGCTGAAAACAGGGTAAGGTGGTATAAACGGGTGGGGAGGGGTTTGCAAAAAAGCGTGGGGTTTGAGGGAGGGGGGGGGGGGGAGAAGGCTGGTGGTTGACGCAATCCGGGACTTCTACAAACGATTGCCTCCCACTAGAATCGTGAGCCAAGCGAGCCGCACCTTTCGGATGCTGTGCTACTGCAGCGAGTGCGAGTGAGTGAGATTGCGATTACAACAACGAACAGATGATTGTGTTTTCGGGTTGTGTGTGTGTGTTCTTATATTCACGTTTCTATCTTACCAGTTTGATCAGTTTTTTTTAATAAGGGTAAGAGGGTTAAGTTTCATAGGGAACCGGTAAGGCATGGTTGTAAGGTTTTGCAAGTAGTAGTAGTAAGGGTTGTAGTAGTATAAGAACCGGAGAAGTTATCAGGTTGATACAGGCCGGGTTGGTACGGGCAACACTTGCGCCGCGAAGTGCAATCCCTTCGACTCGTAAGCATCGACGTGTGCCGTTCTTCTGGAGAGAACGCCGCCGCCTAAGATGAATGGCTAGCATGTTTTGAGGTGGTGGGACGATGGCCAAGCCCGGTGGAAGCGCGAGAAACGGTCCAAGTCACGAGCGAAAGGAAGGTGAAATAGAAGTCACTTGAAGCAGGAAAGGCCCCGGTTCATGATGACGCTGTTGGGGTTGGGGGATTTGCTCGGGACAGAAGTAGGTAATGGAGTATTAGGTGAAAATGGTGATAGAAGGAAACACAAAGCGACAGTTCGCCTTCTGTACGTCGCCTGTTCGTGTTTTGAAGCGTTTGTACGTGGTAAGCGAAATTACGCGAAACGCGAAGAGAACGCCGCGAACGAACTGGTTCTTGCCAAAAAAAAAAAGAAAAAAAAAACGTCACGAGAGCCAACCTTGCCATTTTTGTTTTCTTTTGTTGTTGTTGCACCTAACACTTTTATTTGGTATTTCTTCTTGCCTCCCATCCGCGGGAAAATCGTCGATCGTCGTGTATCCAATGTGTGTGTTTTTAGAAGACAGTTTGGAACGCGAACGAGAAACCGGTCCGGCGGAGTGCTTCGGGGTCGGTTGCGGCTTCGAAAAACGAAGTCTCCCCAGCCGGTCCCGTAAGTAAATAAACCGCTGAAGCTCAAAATGAAATATAAATACGAGTAATATAATGTATTCTGCACCGCATCGGGAATGATAGTCAAACACTTAGCACTGGAATGTGTAATCGGTTATACCTTGCTCTCTCGTCCCTGCCGTTGGACGAGCGCAGCGCAATTGGTGGATGCCTTGCCGGAGGGTTTCTTCTCGGGCTAAGATCCCTCTCAACGCTTTACCAACTCGATCGGCAGTACCTTGCTACGGTGTGTGTCCGGCAATGCTCATCTTTGTAAATGGATATTCACAGCGTTCCATCGTTGCCGTTTGCGATGTTGGTGGTGTGTTTGCGGTTAGGAGTTCTGGAGGCCTGGCTTACTCTGAGGTTCTTCAGAAATTCTTCAACGCCCAGCGCATCAAGAAGAAAGTGAGTCGCTGGGTGTGTCGATCGATCTTCGAACGTGAAGGAAAGGAACTGAATCTTTCGTGTATTATGGGGTTACTTCGTCTAAAAACCGTCGTCTAAAAACCAGATTTTGCAAAGACTGGTGGAGTTGAACAAATGATATTCTTTAAGATAGATGGGGACTATTTTCCAAGCACACTAATTTTTCTTTTTCTCCTTGGATTAATGATCTTCTCTTGAGTTGCATTTGACATATAATGGCATTACTGGACTTATCATATGATTTCGACTTAGATGATATTCGATCCACGGACCTTCTACCTACTAAACAAAAGAATGAGAAGGGCAGTGATACATACCAATATAATTCTGCTTTCCCTATGAGTTGCTCAACAATGTAAGGTTCCGTCCTAAAACAACATCCCCATAGTTGCAACGCTGATTGAAGCTAATGTTGTTAGGGCGAAATATTACACCGTTCATGATTAAAATTGTTCTGGCAGCACTCCAAACGGCAAATGGAGCATTTGCCACCCCACTATGCAGCAGTTAAAGTAAAGCCTTACTGTTTCAACTACTATCCACCTATCCGAGGCAGCATTACTACCTTCCAAAGCCGATTCGGCTTTCAGGACATAACTAACACGCGCTCTTTTTCTCTCTTTTCCACTGCCACCAGATTGACGGTCACGACTCAGGCACCGAGTCGGACGGTGACCTGGAGCAGGAAGACGACCTGATACAGGAGCACGAGATGGAGCTAAGTAAGTAGTTGTACCGTTTTTATCATTGTGTATTTTTTCGGTTTTCTTTTTGTTTCGTGTCCCCGCCACTCGCTCTCCACTCTCGTGGGCCCTCGTTCTTACCCCCACTGCTGGGAGACATTCCAGCATGCAGGGCAGCATCAAACTTTTTGGCCGGTTTAAGTTGCTTCAGTTTTACGACGACTGCAACGTTTTGTCGTAGCGCCGCGTTCGTTTACCGTAAGGAGAAAGCGTACGGGGTCCTGCCATCTTCCGTGTATGTTTCACTGAGCGCTTTCTCATTCCGGGCGCGCCGTTTGTTGCTCAGTTCCGTAGCCTGGCGAGTTGTCCTTTGGCGTAACTTTGCCGGCATTTTTATGGCACGTGCTTGGGAATACAATTTGGCCGGGATGTAATAAGGAGCATGAATTGTATGTGCCTTTCCATAAGGGCACAATTTTGCAATGGTGCGGGAGTTGTATTCTTAAGGAGCGAAGCAATAGAAAAGAAACGAGGTGAAATATGTAACTTTGAAATTTTGTGTATCAAATACCAAACTAAGGTAAAAATTCACGGGAAAAATGAGGAGCCAATTATCATATTCTTGATGGTGTTTTTGCGAGTCGTGATTCTCAAATGAGTGCGAGAATATGTATGTTATTAGAATGATTTTTTTACGATCTTCTCCCATTCATGATGTGCTGAAGGACGAGGGTCTGAAGTATGCTAACAGAACTATTTTGATAACATGAAACGTGGCATTGCAAATTAAAAAGATGTGTGACGATTAACGCGCTGCTAATAAAGGTAGTAATCTAAAATGATTTTTGTATCCGATACAATCCAGTATCGAGGATCATGTCATTTTTTTTTTAGAGAAACAAGTGCTAATTTTGTAACGGCGTGATATGCCTCGCTAATGTGGTCAATAATAGAGCATGTCGAATGCTGAAATCACGTCGATTGTGTGAGGCAGCCAATCGATGAAGCAGATGTTCTGTATGTTTGAAGTTCCCAACTTCGACTTGACGATCGAAGTCGAAGTCGATTGATTCCTGTTTAGATTAATATATCACGCTTCAGAAGACTCAAATCGTTAAATTGCTGACTGAAAGGGAAACGGTGACGTTTTGTAGGTGCTTAAAATTGCACAGTTAGCTATTGTTGCATGTACTATACAGCTGCACCTGCATCAGCTGTTTCGAATAGGAGACACACCACAGGAAAGGGAGACACACCACATACGGCTTCTCCAAGGCGCCTATGCGCCATCGAAAATTGGAGTAGCAAACATTTTCGAAAGGGAAAAACAAATGATCCCCAAAAGAAAAGAAGAATTGATGCAACTTGACTAAAGCGCCGAATGGAACGAACCAGCAACGCGTGGCGTATGAATTAAGCCACTTTTAAGCCAGATCATAACGGCGAGAGAGTTTGTTTTTGTCCCTCACTACCATTAAATAACCCCGTTCCTGGGTTCGTAAGAGGAAGGAAAAGGAAATTTCGCTGAATTGAAGGAAATAGATATTATTTGCTATCATTTGCAGTTATTTTTAATGGGCAACCGCTGTGTTGGTATTGTGTCGCGCTTGCGGGAGCTTAATGGACTGGTTTTCATCAGCTTGCCGACCCTTGGCATATCGGCACCAGTAGTAGTAGTAGTGGTAGTATTTGAAATTGGAGTCGTTCAAATTGCTACGACCCCAGAATGGGGTAATGTTCTGTAGCAGCTGATATTTAGTGGGCCATGTATTGTGCGTTCGTTTGCAGAAAAAGTGATTAAACCGCGAACTGCACGGTACGGCTATAGATCGCTGCCTATGGTCCAGAGGTCGACAAGCTTGTGATTAAGATGAAAGTAATTAGGAACTCAAGGCGGTTCTTACTCTCGAAGTTGATTTTCTTGAACTTGTTACGATTGAATTAAACCACAAAAATGCTTATTGTATTGCGGCTTTTCGATCACTTAACTAATGCTTTGTGAATCTAATTTTAAACACAATTTCGGAATTCTGTAATGTTCTAAATTGCTGTTAGAATAATAATTAATGGCAGAATTCATGTCAGCTAACCAGAATATTTAACATTTAACATATAAATCACTTTATTTGTTTTTTTATTTGGATTTGACATTTTCAAGAATATTTCGGCATTTGTTGCAAATTTACGACTTTAGCAAATTTACCCACAGATAAAGAGCAATTTACCACAGAGATCAATAACCACAGCTCCATCGATTGCTGACCACTGCCGCAGCATAACAAGCGCCATCCACACACAATTACATATCGAGAGTGCAGAATAAGCGTGTTTCGTCGTGTGACATTGAATGTGGGTGACTGTCGGTACAGAAAGATCTGACCAATGTTACAGTCCCACCCAGCAGCACTTCACGTTCACTCTCTGCTTATGAACGGTTTTGCTGCAATTTGGCAATTTAAATTAATAAAGCAGGGAGAGCAGAACATGCAGACGCATATGTTGCGGTTTGTCCTTCTGTATTTACGCTACAACGGTTCGATGTAAATTTGAGAGCTGCTTTTGTTTCCTTACTTGCGGGGTCCGGTCATTGTCATGTCCGGCCGAATTTCGTGCAGCTTTCGTTAACTTTTTCTCACATTATTTCTTTTTCTCCCTTTTAAAATAAGCTCTAACCATGCCGCTTGAACCTACACCACCGATATAATTTGCTATTTTGAGTTGCAAAGTTGTTGACGTTTGGCAAAACTTTTCGCCAATTGCTTCCACTTCTCGACCAATTTGGATGGGTAGGAGCTGGAGGTGCATCTGAACATTATTAACCTACTCCCTTCATCCCGTGCCCACTGCTTCACGGAACTCTCAGCCATGACTGCCTAGCGGCGCCTCCATAAACAAACTCATCTTGGCGTAATTGTTGCTAATGGCTGGGCGAAACAATTTGTGCACCGCTTTTGTAGAGCTCCCCGCCATGCGCCCAGCGCTGGCACAGTTCCGGCAAAGGCGTGTGCGACTCTCAACGGAAGCGTGAAAATTGCACTGGTGGTGAATGTTTCACAGAATCTTCAGTTGGCCAGCTGTCCGGATGTATTTGACATTCAGCGGGAAATCTCTCCCCGGGCTCAGTGCCTGGTCTGGGGTTTTCGCCATCGGTGGATTCCCTGCCGAGAGCGATCCCCGGGACTACGGGACCCGGGGGCGCCACCGGGTCGAGTGAGTTTGAAGTTGATTTGCTGCAATTAAAGCAAACGTCCAAAGCACTCGCACACACATACACACTCTCACGCTCCGTGTGTCTGGTGATATTTTACTCACTTGGCCGGTTGGATATGGGGCATGATTACAGTAGCACTAAGCCGGGTTTCCAAGTCTTGCGACTTGTGGTCAGTTTGGAAGTTCATTGCTAGGAAAGGAAATAGCCAAGGATGTTGGACAAAAAGGATAACTTGTTCGAAAAGTCACCATTTTTCGTCACGAGCCGGTTGTCACCAGGCTGCCATATTAGAGAGCCATTTTGCTTCTCGTTATCCTTGCCGTGCTTGCGCTCGACTCCTTAGCCAGGAGCAAAAAAATGCGAAGCGATTCGTAATTAAGATTTGTGTACGGTGGTGGTGGAGCGTGGTCGGTGTTGCTGTTGTTCCTATTGAGGGGATGGTTTGGTCCAGGACTGGAGATTCCGTCCATTCCCAAGTCACAAGAAGCAGTGAGTGTTATCATTCGCCAGAGCGCTTTGTCGGTTACGGTTAGCAAAGCGCACCATGTTTTCATCGCCATCGCCACGATCGTTTTTCCTTGATGGTGGAAAATAAACTACAGAGACGACCCCCCCCCCCCCCCCCCCCCTCCCCTGTCGGAGTCCAGTCACTGCTGTAGCGCAGTGGCGCACAATTTGTTTAGGTCTTTTTCGTTTTGTTCTTCTGTTCACCCTCCTTACTTCCTCAGTGAACGTTTTCCGTTTGCTTGCAAAAGGTGTTTGAAGGAATGCCACCCCCCCAAAAACAAGACTACCCACCACTCCCAGGAGTAAGGAAAATAAAGTAAAGGAAGAGTGTTGGAAGGAAGTGAGCCAGATGGGAGAGGTTTCGCATTCTTTTGACTGTGAAATAACTCCCTTTAATTATGATATATTTTCCTCTTTACGGTTGCGAAGGTGTTCCAAGAAAATAATCCTTTTCCATCTCCAGCAACCAGCAGCGGGAAGGTGCACGGTCGTTTGGTGCGGCTAACAGTGTAAAAGGAAGAAATAACAACGCGTTTTGTTGTGCTGATGGTGGCGAAGAGGAGAAAGACGTGGTGGTGGTAGGGTTTGGGGCAGTGTCGAGAAGGTAGCACCGTCGGAAATGGATTTTTCATTGTAGCAGAACAAATGGGTTGTGTGGCTGTATTTTATACCAGCAGCAGTAAAAGCCTTTTGTACAGGTTGGAGCCCTGTGCTGAGCAGCGGCAGTATGAGAAAGCCCCCCATTTGGAAGAAAGGAAAAGCGAGTGCTTCTACTTTCTTTTAATTTGTCATCTCTGAAGTATCCGTTTTGAATTGTGATCCCTTTTAGTTAGTGCCGCACCCACCTATGCGTCAGGCCGCTTCGATCACTGCGTAAAACCACCCCCCCCCTCCCCGTACTCAATTCACTGTGTATTTGGCGATGTGTGTCGGTTAGCATCTCCACGGAATCCATCCGGGCAGGAACAACGCAACACCAGGTTCCACGGGTATTATCAAAGACAGTTTGGTTCTGTATAAAAGATTATATGGCCCTTTGTTTTACAGCACTCACTTACACTCGCTGGGGGCCGCTTTTGGGTGAATAAGAGGGCAGAGTCTGGCCACGAGTTGGAAGCGAATGATTCGCTCTCTTGGTGCTCGGTAATGATTCTCGTGCCGTTTTGAAATGTCGACCCGGCAGGTCGGAACCTTGAAAGGACATTCCAAGGACGAACGAAACCGACGAATTGCCCACCTCCACCCCGGGGAAGGACGAAAACGGATGACCTAAACCTCGAGCCGAACGCAAAAAAGGGTTCAAATCATATCATTAGGCCAGAGGCGGGTTTCGAAGGGTAGAGGGTTGGCCACCCTCTTTTGGTTGGTTTGAAACGAATGGATGGAACGGAAAAGGAAGCCGTAGTTTTGGGGAGGGATTGGGGGGATGAAACAGGTGGAGGGGGTGATTTGCTATTATGGTTCCATAATCCGCAATGCAATATAGTTGGAATTAATGGGCACCGGGTTAGTAGAGCCGGCGTTTCGCAAATCGCATCTCATTTTTATTACATTTTATGATCCCCTACACCACGCAGCCACTGCATTTCTCGGTGATGGTTGACGTCTTTTTAACGATCTGCTGCTATGCATGATCGTTTAGGGTGTGGGCGGGAGCAACAGAAAAAATGTTGTAAAAAAAAACGAAAGGAAATAAAACAACTTTATCGCTCCACCGTTTAATGTGAATAATGATCGATATGGATGGGGAAATAATAACCTGCGCTGTAGTGTACTACAACAAATTTAAATACGAAAATGATGAATGATCACGATAATCATCTTAAACGGGGCGAGTGTCTTCTAAACATCATTCATTGAACATTTCGCTTGTGGTCACGCACACACACACACACACATGCACAAGTACAAACTCCGCCTGTGATCGTGTACTTGGCCCTCGTCTCTCTGCGGCTACCATCTTGGTTCACCATTTCACTTTGGTTTGTTTTTGGGGCTTAAACATTCCTTCACGCGTCTAGGCATTGGTACGAGTTCGTTGTTCGTTAGTCACGAGTGATGCGAAATGTTTCACCTATGCCTAATGCACTCTCGTGTGCGACTGGTGTGCGGAGGGCTAGTGATTGAATGGGTAGAATTGAACCGATTTAGCGGTAGTAGCAGCAGCAGTCGGATATTATTAGAATCGACTGTCAGAGAAAAGTACGCAAGGGACGTACTGGGGTTGGGTCTAAGGTGCAATTTTGTGTGTGTTTTCTTTCTCTCGTTTTTGCGTGTGCGATGTGCGTGATGTAACGCATAATCGGTGCGTTGCTCACAATTCGATCGAAGAATGTTTTCGTTGATGTTTGGTGTAAGCATTTTGGCCTCGCAACACAAAGGGATGAATATTCACTACTTTACGGTCTATTTCTTTGATTCGATTTTATCGTCTGAATTTGTAGTGATGATTTTAAAATAACACTTTCAAATCATTTTCTGGCTCCGTTAGAAAATTGTTGGTTTATTTTGATTTTTAAATTATCGTTGATTTTAAATTGGTCAATTCATTCGATTTTCCTATTTTTATTGGAAAAGATTAGTTACTTCTAACCTTATGTGTAATGCTATTGTTTAGATTCCTCTAGTTTTTTTTGTTTTACTTCTTGTGTCGTAGGTTTACTTGCTGTTTAGTTTTGGTTTATTACATACATTTTTGATGAATTAGTTTATTTGGTTTCTATTGTTTCTTTTATTTTTAATTTATCTCTTTTCTTTTCATATTTTTGGGGTTTATCTTATCTTTTTTTTTATTTTTGACTTTTAAATGTTATTTTATGGATTGCGATAAAGATTTTATATAATTTGTTTGTTTGTTTGTTCTTTTAAATCTGTGTTTATACATCTTTATATTTTATTGTATTTTCATTTATTGCGTTATAATTAATGTTTATCTAACAACGCTGTTATCGAAGAAATTCGGGCAACTGCACGGGCAACTGTACGATGAACTTTGGCATGTATGTTCAGTAAGTGTAATAGCACGAGTTCCTTCCTCTCAAGGTGCTCTCGTTGTAGGGCAAGCGTACGCGAGGAAAACTCGAGTAGAAATGCGCATTTACGCTAAGAAAAACACTACAATTTCTCTGACGTACGTCTCCCGCGCCCCTCCCCTGCCACGCCGGCCCCCTTCGTGACCGCGTCCACTGTTGGGTGGTGTGTAATGGCGTACGATCGTAAATGGCACTCATTTTGGGTTTTGTGTTTGCCTTTTTTTATGCAATTTATTTTACTATGTTGTATGTTTTTTTTTTGCTCCTTTGCAAAACGGCACCATATCCCCCTAGCAATGGGTGAGTGATGTTTTCTCGCGTAGAAATCGGCCACTCTCGAATGGCGTGCCCCATGAGTGCCCGAGTGCCGTGTAGTCGAAGCCGTGTTAGATGCCAACGGCAGGCAAAGTTCATTGATAGTAGTGGCCGGTTATGAGAGCTGGCCGTTTGGTTGGGACATAATGGGTGGGTTTGAGTTGGGAAGAGGGAGGGGGGTTGTGACACAATCTACGCTCTTTACCGCGAACCGTGAGAGTGTGGTGCAGCGAGAGTAAAGCGTCTAAACAAACTACTCTTTATGCATGAGCGTCGTTTGCAACCGTTTCGGGGTGCTTTGAGACCGGTTGGCTGGGTAGTTTCGCGGAAGGGGCAAGCCTTCCAAGAGTGGGATGACGGATGAAAAGGAGAAAAGCGATGTGACGGTTGGGAGGGTGGTTTGCGATATCGTAAAATTCCTCTGTGCTCGTAGCACGGTCGCGATCGGGGCGCATGCGTCCGCTCGTTCATTCACATTTCTCCACCGGCTTTTTTAGGTAGGTTCGGTACGTTGGATGTATGCTATGCTGGCTGCTGAGTGTATCATCGTAGGGCCATTACGATGAAATGCTATGCGCAAGCGTGTGGCTTAACGTGGGACAGAGAGCGTTTTTTTGCATGCGTGTGAAGGAAAAGGAAGCAAACCGACGGGGGGCAGTAATAGGGATTCCCGAAAACTGCTCTGCCAGCTTTACACGGGCAAAGCAATCGCGTACACCACAATGCCATCCATCGTTGAAATCAATTTTGTTCGCTTGTTTTTTTTTTGCAAATCGTTTCTGTATTTACTTCTCTCGGGCTCTTTCTCTCTCTCCCTCTCTCGGTGTCATGGAATGAGAAGGTGCTTTTGTTGGAATTTCGCGTAATATATTAAACACATTCCTTTGGGTTAAGTTGTACAAAAGCGGAAAACGAGGAAAAGCGAGCAAGAAAGAGAGACTACGAAATAGAAAAAAAACAATAGGAAAGGCAAGGAAAAAAAGGTCAAACAAACGATTGCTGCTCGTGTACATCGTACACCAACATCTCGCGATGAGCAAGCACTTCTCTATTATGCTCCAACGATGCGCAATCGGGAAAAAACGAATGGAAAACGGGGCTCCGTAACTTGAAAGCTAGAAGAGGACGGAATGGAAAACAGATTCCCGGTTCCACCTCTCAGTGCTAACCCGCTTGGGGGCTAACCTTCAAAACTGATCCTTCCGGCAATGACTCCCGGGGCCCATGACGGTGGCTGGGTATGGAATAGAATTCTTTTTTTTGTACCTCCCCCTCCGTACGGGGCGGATGGTGAAGCGTCATTGGAATTCAGTCTTCTCCCGTTTAGCAAGAAATACACAAACTTTATGTTGTGCTTCTGTGTGTGTGTGTGACGTTTATCTAAAAATAGAACTGATATTCCGGGATCCCGTGGCAAAGACTTGGGACACACTGGGCTCGCTTGCTGTTTGAGATTCCCTTTTTTTATCACGGCGGTTTTGTTTGCCTTCGGTTCACTGCCCCCACCTTCAACGGGATCAGATAAATGAACATTACGGCGCAATGAAGAGATACTCTTTAGCATGGTGGCCGCTTTGCATCCTTTGCGACCTCCAACTTTTCCCACCTTGCACCAGTCGCTATCACTACCGGTTAACATAAGTACTTTCGTTGGTTTTTATTTTACGATTGAGCTGATTGGTGTTGTCTAGAATCATTACCACAATATTTCGACCGAACCGCTTTCAACCTCATCAGTTCTCGTTCCTCACGAGCTGTTGCGTTATTTATTGTGCACACCGAGCGCTACGGGGGTTGAGCTTGAGATACCAGGCGCCTCCATCGGATCCTTTTGCCACAATTAGGTTTTTCGTGTAAGGAAGAACAGAATAATGAAAGGATTTGTTCGTTATATATGTTATTCGCAATACACTCAAAACATTTTCAAGCATTATGCATCGTTGCGTAAAACATTATCGTTTAATTAACGGATGAAAGCTTGTAAATAAAATCCTTCCACCATTCGATGGAGACGCTTGGTTGCGTTCCGTTTAGTTGAACTTTTTTTGCAGACACACACACACACACATATTGGTTAATTGAATAATGCAAATTGAGCATGTAGAAAAACACAGATAAACGAGTAAACAAATTACAGGAAAAAAATGATTTAAAGAAAAGTCTTTGATCGATGAAATTGAAGCGCAACTAAGCGGCTAATATTTATTACGAATAATTACATTATGGCCTGTCTTGTATATCGAACCCAGCCTGGCTGCCTGGTACGGCTTGTTGTTGTGCGCGTTGCCTTCTTCCAGAAATGCACCCGAGGTTTTCCTAGCTTCGAGCGCGGATGAAAGCATTATTTCTCGCCGTTCGCTTTTAGTGGTGAAGCACGGTGACTAAATTATTCAATTAACATCAATTATATACTTTCGCCCGTTTCGCATTAGTTGACTTTTATCGTTCCTCACCGCTTGTGAGCCGATGTGCATTTTTGTTTGTTCGGGGCCCACACCAGCCCGTGGCCCGTTTGTTGTTGAGGATCCTTTGGCGAACCAATTGCACAACAGGACGTGTCGTGTACCGGGCTACAGCTGGAATGAAATTTTATTTTCCACCGCCTTTTATCACTGGCAAACAACACTCACACACACACACACACACACCGCCGGGTAGTTCCACTTTGATCTTGCAGTGGTGCACAACCATGCTCGGCTACGGCCATGCTGGCCATGGACGGGTGAAGTCCGGGTTTCCGTTCTGTGCACCGTTGCACCGTGTACGGATGGGGTATGCAGAAGTGGTGTGGGAAACTGTTCCGAAATGGACATTTGCCATTGCATAATTAAAAGAAGCTGTTGTTAAATTCATGATTAGGGTGGGGATTTTCCATGGGTGTTAGAAAACCACCGGCACGGAGAAGGAAGCAACAAAAAATCACTTTACGTCCGGTTTTTTTCTATTTGTTTAAGGAATGATTTGAAGTTTAATTTCTTATCATATCTCAAGCAGATATGAAACGGAATCTGGAGTAGGTTTTATGTCAGCCATTCAATCGATTACTTTTTCAAAGTTCGGAGTTAGGCCTCAACGGGGCAACAGCGACAAACTACATGCGGCAGGGCCCTGTCACCTTCACGCTGAACTTCTTCCGGTCAAGGACTTAACCGAAAGTTAATTAAATTTCCGCCAACTCACTAACACTATTACGCTGCACCATTGTATCAGTGAATGTAATGGTGTGTGTGTGTGTGTGTGTGTGTGAATGTTTTTTTTCTCGCTTTCGACAAACACCACTTCCGAAAGCATCCAACATTTCGATAACAGTTTCCGTCCATATTGTCTGGGTGGAAATCGCTTTTCATTCGTGGTAGCGCGTCTGTTGCGAAACTTCATTCAGGGTGTTATTTCTTACACATCTGTGTGTGTGTATGTATATACGAATGTTTGACTTAAACCAAATGGAGAATGGAAAATCTCCAACACAGAACTAAGCTCCGATGTGCGCTGATTGCCGAAATTTGATGGAAAAGGCTTTACCGCCCAAGCTGTTGATCCGCAGTGATGCGTTTGGAAGTTGATTTTATGAAAAACGAAATCTTTTTACTTCGAGAAATTTCCATGAGCTTCGTGTCCCTATTTCCCAGCCCCAAAATGGGAAAGCTCTTAGAATGGCAGTGCCCGAACGTTTCGCAACACAGCGACACAATGACGGTGTAACATTTTGCATCCATTTCGGTGTGTCCGGCATGGCGCACAGGCAGTAAAAACTTTTTATGGTTAAATTTTTATCGCTCCGGCACAACACACACACACCAACCACTATTCCCCATAACTTCCCGAAACCACCGCTCGGAAAGACTGTGTGGGAAAGTAAAGCCTGGTCGAAGATTATCGGGCACAAACGCGAAATTCACGGCTCATAAAATTCTTGCACGGTCGCAAAAGCAGGTAAAATGCGTTGAATAGCTTTTTCCACTGTTATCCGTTCCCAACTTTCCAATGCTTTGGAAACTTTCATGCTCGGATTCTTTGGAAGCTTTCCTGAAGCGATTGAAGATGTTTGGAAGCGATTTGGTTTGGTTTGGAAATTTAATGTTCATTTCCTTCGTGTCAATGTGCGGTGGATATAGGCAAGGGGGTGGTGGAGGGCAAGGCTACCAAACAAGAACATGAACATGATTGAAAGACCAACTGACACGGCGCGGATACGAATTGACTGACTTGCGTCCGTGAGTTCACTGATTGATTGGTGGATTACCGGTTGAAAGTTTGATGAGCAAATCAAACTGTAAAATTTGCTCCGTCTAATGACAATTTACGAATCACTTTTCCTGAGCCACGCAGCGGCACGAGGCACATCGAGTGTGACAATGTTGCCGAGACAGTTGAGCACCTTTTTCCAACGGCAAATGATTGCGCAATCATGTCGAACGTGAACCATTGGTTGGGACAATGTCACATGCCGAAGCAAGCTGTTTGAGGTGTGGGGTAATTTGCTCTATTTGATTATGCCGACAAATGTGAATTAGAAGTCTGTGAAGGGTTGTATGTTGTCTGAATTTTAAATGTTTTTCTTTCGGGCTAATGAATTTTGAGTAAGAACTGTGGGGAAAATTGTGTTCTAAAGTCGTGTGGTATACATTTACGGTGGTGTACTTTTGAATGACAATTACTCTCAGCTTTGTAAGTAGTCTGGGCAATACAATAATGTCACTTTATACCCGGTTATTGAAGTAGTTATTCGTGTGGTTTGAAATCTTAAAGTTGGAATTTCTTTTTTTTTTTTTGCGTTGCGATGGACATTCTGAGTTAGAGGTAGAAACTTTCCTAATTTCTTGAGCAATTCGGCATGTTTATCTCACTGCAGCTCACTGTCACTCACTTAACACAAGAATGGCTTTTTGGTTTCATCATTCATTTTATTTTTCAGTAACGCAATTAGAATGGTTGTTTGTTATTTGTTTGCCAATGCTGTAAAGTTAATTTTTCCGTGCCTAACAAAGTGTATGTCTCAATATTCAACCTCCAAACACTAGTATATTTATAGATTTACGAGAAGTAATTGTTATCGAAAACGACGGGATAAATCACAGTAGAAACTTATTTATTGCAAGCATCAGAACCGATTACCTCAGAAACGGTTTCATAAAATTACATAATAAAAAGTGACATGTGTGTTACATTATCGAAGGTCGTATTCCTCACTTGAGCACCCAATTACATTTGTTCAAAAGATGATTCGTTACCGCACCGAAACCGCTTGCCGCTCGATTAAGCAATCAATCAAGTGAAAGCGGGTAGGCGTCAGAAGCGTTCCATCGAGACGTCCGTTGCATCTAGATGTATATAAATATATATAATTTTGTTTTTGCTTCTTTCTTCCCGTTTCACAGCGTTGGCTCTAACTTTTCTCAAACCATAATCGCGCTGCCATACGCTTAGAACCAAACGATGGGTGAGAACAAAAACGCCTTCAGATAAAGGAGGACGCTATTGTCTAGCGAACGGAAAACAGTATCGAAGGATACTTGTGCTGAGCTGTTTAAATTCATGTCCCTTGGATTATGCAAAAACCTTTTCCACTCCATCTCTCTTGTGTGTGTGTGCTGTCGAACCGGGGGGAATGGTTCATGGTGGGTGTTAAATTTCTCCCCCAGACAGAGCCTCCAGCGCGGTCGCCCCACATCAGCTTACCTTCCTGTGTCCGAGTGTCGTCGTCTGTCTAATTGGAATAAAAATGTGGGCTGCTGAAATATGTATGCGTCCACTGCCGGTTCGCCCCAACGCACTGTTCCTCGTACTGAACGAAAGCAAATTAAAGCGAAACGAACGTGAGGGAACAGTGATTTGTGTGATGGGAAGAAGTTTTATTCTGTGCTTAGGAGTCCTACTCGATGTAACATTTAAAAAAAAGCTCCGAGTTCGATGAAATAGTAACCACAAACTAGGCATGTCAGATACACCCAGAGTACCCAGAGTGTGAGGAAGTATTTACGTTGGGATTCGTTCTGGAAGTGGACAACAATGTTGCAGTTAGTACGTTGCGTATGCATCGGTCCACGGACCCTGGAAGAAACTAGCCGCTCATTTCCAGTGGACGGATGTTGTGGGACTGCTGTTGCGACGAGGGGATCCATCATAATAAAACTCGTTGCCCCGGACTGCAACCTAAGGTAATGCCAGATTAGGAGCGTTGTCCTTTTGCTTCTGAGGACCCCGAAAGCCGATTTAATAATTGATCGTGCGGGTGCAGTGGACTTCCCGGCGATGTTGCTGCTTGTTGCATCCGTGTATTAATTTTGCACCAGGTGGTATCGCCAGGCACGTTGAACTGTATCGAACCAGGCAGCTGGTTAAGAATGGTGCCCGATGTTTTTGTTCGCTTCCTCCTTTTAATTGAACTAATTAGCCGAATGGGTGAGAACCACCTCACGGTATGTGCCGGGTGCGTCATTACTGCAGCAATAAAATACGATTGCATTGAGTAAACCGATAAACCGAAACAGGGAGGATCGTTTCATATTTAATGTACACCCTCCTGTATTCACGGGCGATGGGTGCGAGAAGACAATCTCATTAAAAAGACGACTATTCAGTAAACTTTCCACCCTGGCCGGAAAGGTTTTTGTCGATACTGGTGCGCCTTTATTTGCAAATGATGTCGTTTCAAATTAACCTTATGCAAATTGGTCAAAATGGCTCTTTTGCATTATGTGTGCATAAATGGTTGAAGCTCTCTCTTTCTCTCTCTCTCTCTCTCTTTTTTCTCTCTCTCTTTCCTATAGTTCGATTGCATTATTCAAATTTCAGCATAACAGCAAATATAATACTTTCAATCTCTTCTACCCCACGGCTGACCGGTGGCGTTGGGATGGTGGATATGTGTTCGGTGCCATCGTACAACGACACTTATCATAATGAATGTCGAAATCGTGGATTAATCACTTATGGAGCGCATAATCGGATAAGCCGGATCTCGGTCGGATACGGTAAATCATCGGGAACGTTTTTCGGGTACGCGGTTTTTGCAAGCATTTCATTAACAAATGAAGCAAACGCCCCACCCCGAAACAATACAACGGGAAAAAACAATGCAAAAATCCTTAAAGAATGTTTCAATAAGGATGAGGCGCGCATGGCAATCATTTTCGACGACCATCCATCGTGTGATTACGCATACCGGTTCAAAAAGTGAACCGAGAAAAGAGAAAAAAAAAGCAAACATCCCATTAAACATCAGACCCCGAGCCCACTCTATTTTTATTGAGCGAGCATGAAGTTGTGGGATGGGAACAATTTCCGGGTTTTGCAATAAAATTGCCGTCCACTTGGTTCGGTTCGCGGTTCCCGTGCTCAAATGCCAGCGGTCACCACCCCAGAAGTCCCATTAATTTCGTGGTCAAGCTACCGGCTCCCAAGTTTCTGCTTCCGATCGGGGCTGATGGGTTGCCAATCGACACAAAACAGCCCATTCGGTGCGCGTGTGGCACAGTTGTTGGCATCGATAAATTGTGTTCAATGGTGCTTTCGCATTCAATTGGGAGAATTTACCTTTTCCTGCTTTCCTGGCACGGTGTTACAATGTGTTTTCTGTGGTGAGCTTTGAAACGGAGCATGGATCGGAAAGAGGGGAAAATAATAAAACGTTTCTTGTTTTATCTGTCATTAAGAAAATGGGAGTACAGCTTGAAATGTCAGTATTAATATAAATAAACGTTAATTTTAACATTTAATTTGCAACAGTCAGTTAAGCAGTACGCAGGAATAACTATCCAGCTACGGGTAAATAAAGCCAAGGGAGGCAAACAATCTTAAGACCTCTTGAGGTTGTTGTGCAGGTAAAGAGAGACAGAGATCTTCAAGAGAGCTTCGTTCTTCTCAATCCCGTACAGGACAGCATCCTAATGTACACTCTTATGCAGAATCAGAACACTCAACTATCTGAACAGAAATACGTTCTAGTTTATTTATATGAATTGATGTTTAATATTCGAATAGAGGACAGTAACGAACATGGATAGACGAAGAGATATTTCCATGCTCCAGGACTACAATTGGGCCATTGTTTTCCACTAGCACAGAAGTATATTCTTTGCCTTCAGTATTTTGTTCATATAATTTTGTATTGCGTAAGATATATCTTTACTCGGTTTTAGCGCTTTTAAACAAATAATCTTGTGGTAATTGTTTCGGAATAATTAGAAACGCTTCATTCAGCTGTTCAGCTTCAGGAGCTGTTCAAATCATCGATATAATTAAGCCTGCTTAATGTACTAGCCGTTTAATATTATGTAACACTTCTCAACCAATTGTCTGACTCGGTATGCTTGTAATGTATGTAAAAATCTTTGCGTTCTATTCATCTTAAAACCCATTTCAAGACAATTGACGATCATGACTAAGGAGCGCCTGCTAGGCGTATGATGAAGCGACGAGTGATTGTTTGAGAAATTGCTTTTAAAATACATTCGAATACAACCCTCCCTAACCTACCCTTACCGCGTTCACAAATCCCGCGCTTTGTGTTGATGGTCTATAAATATATTTTTATGACGCTAGAGCAATAGGTGTTTACGCGTTTTACGATAATAAGGAAGGAAACAGGGCCAGACCGGGTGCTAACTCTAATGCTAACTCAGCATTTATCACATACACACTACTGCTCCATTACCTTCCCACCCGTTGCTCACGTCACGTCCCGCGAGAGGGTTACGTTGATGTATTCCTTCTACTCGCAGCAAAAATCAGCTGTTTTTTGATAAGCGTGACGTGCGTTTCGTACAATTTCCTGTCACATTTGCAAAACAACCACCCCGCCTATAGGAAGTCAACATCTGTCTTGCAATTGAATGACCGTTGGGGGAGGTTTATTGTTTGACAAATATTTGTTGTAAAGTTGTGAGCCGCGCGCGTTGTTTATTAGACACGAAATCCCAATGAAACGCAGCTCCGCGGGAAGCGGTCTTGTGGAGTTGCGAAGCGCTGCATCACGATCTTGTTAGACGATCAGCAGGCGTTGCATTCATGGTAGCGTGTACGCTTGCTAAAAAACAACGACTATAAAAAAAAACTTCATGTCTGCTAAACGTAAAAACAAGTCAGCTTGTTATTCAACCTCGGTGTGTGTTTTTTTATGCTGTAGTTTAGACGAGAATAGTCTGAGCTTAGTTAAGAAAAAAAAAACACTTACACACAAGGATCATCAATAACTGGAGAGTTGTTGTGTTTGTGTCGGGCGGGAGACTTGAAACAGTGCAGGAGGTTAACCAAATATGTAATCCAGTCCGATGACGATAACGGCAGCGTGTAGGAGGAGGTAATGATCATCCAATTCTATAAGCAGTGGAATACTATTCTTTCCGCACTTCCCATCACAATAATAGCCCGAGCGATAAGACTACCAAATGACTACAACAGCCTATAAGATGGCTTATCTGCCTATTAACACTGTCAAATGTTCGGCCGGTACGGTGGTGGACTTGTTTTGTTGTCGGGAATTGATTGGGGGGAGGGTGTCCTTCGACCTTTATGCCTGATTGCTGGCAGATATCGATCACGACAGCCTGTGGTGTGTGAGTCTCGCTACTTTTCGGATCTTAAACTGTATGGGGGTCAATTGTAACGGGGATGGTACTTCCCCCGCCCCCTCCCCCCTTCCGTAACCTTCCATTCACGAAGGCAAAATGGCTGGTTTTCCACGAACGGCAGGGGCCCGTCCGCAAGTGTAAAAGTTGTGCTAGGCCAGGTTCAAGGAAACAAGTTCACCACGCCCTATTATTGTCGGGCGAGTTACACACGCTGTTTACTCGCGTTCCACCATCGTAAACAACAACCGGCGGTGCCATACACCTTATCGGTTGCAGAAGGAACGCTACGCTGACTCTTTGTATCGCGCGATTTGATTTCGCACCGTTCCTCAACGCGTCTCAAAGCAAAGTTGATAAGGTTGCGATTAGCGGAGCAGTGTGCCGTCTCCTATGTACGCTACACATCAACCATCACCATCAAGATCATCAGCGTAAAACAGCAGCAATGCCCCGACCGAATTCATGCTGTCCGTTAGGCCGGTGTTCATGTCTGTTTTGAATGATAGAACTCGAAAACAGACGGGTTCGATGTGGGGCCGGATATGTGTAAGCCCTGCCCAGAGCCTTCCCCCGGCATGCAACCCCGATGTTTGTTTGGTTCGGGCGACCGCCGAAGATAAGACATACCGCCGGACCCGTGCCCGCTAAAAACAGCTGATGAAATTTGAGCAAAAATTTTCAGCACAACACCAAACCACGGTCGTGCGCGATAAGGCCCGGACTACCCGAAGCAGTCCGTAATGTGAAAGGAAAATTCCATCGTAAGATGATGACCCATAAGCTGGTGCTTTTGAGGTTGGTTTTGGTGCGTTGGTGCGACCAATCACCGCACACCGCGGAAGAGATAGATGGCAAGCGTGTACGCGGAACTGAATGCCCACCGGGGTACGTCGTCCACGTCGGATGGGATGTTTTGTTTGTCGGAGATGTCTGATGTTTGTTTAGCCGGCGTCCCGGTCCCGGTATTAGATAATCGAGATGGCAGCGATGGTGTCAGAATCTCGAAGCTTCTCTCGGTTCGCTGAGGGTAGCGGAGCAAACACACCCCCTCTCGGCAGGTGGTACTACTGCACATTTGCAATATGGGTGCATACAACTCACTGCACCAACACATCCAACCAGACCGTTGCCGGAGAACAGTCGGTAGAATAGATGGCATATTGACGTTTCTTTATTAGTAGCTTTAGCAGTTACTATTTACTATCTCTACCTTCATTCCTCTGGAACGGCGTCATCCTCAGTCGCTGTTGAAGTGTTTTACGTCACATTCGCTTCCCCTAGTACACAGACGAGGAGGAACGTCTATTTCCATGCCTCTCTAATTCCCCCGTTACACTTCGCGCTCTCGCTCCAATTACTTCTAGCGCGGTCAGGGTAGGTGATAGTTTCGCGAAAAGTTAACCTTGAACGGGTACAAAAACCCTCGCACCATTACTCGGGCAAGGGTGGCCTATTGAGGGGGTGGGGGCGTTGGAGTATACCGCGGCGAAAATGTATCCCGTAGGCGGCGCCTGTATCTCGCGCGAAAAATTTACATACATCGCTAAACAAGATATCGCTCGCGCAACGGTCCCGGTATGGACGAAGGAATGATAGTGGGCTAGGAGCGTGATGGTGTTGCAATATTTGCATGCATTCACTGTTGCTGTTAGCATTGGCGGATAGTTTTGCCATTCCGAATGACGACGATCGGTACGCGGCAGATGAGAGCGGAGCGGGTTTATTTCAACTGACCAGCTGTGACATTGAATTAGGATGACTGGCTCAGCGAGCCGGTGTCTGAGGTGTGTTTGTGGGTGGGAAAAAAGGGACACAATTTCCGAGGGAATTCATTTTGAGAAAGGTCTGACTGTTCCCGGGACACGGGTTGGCCGTTGTTTCCTTCGTGTTTTGCACTGGTGACGCTCAAAGCTCGGGCACAACCATTGCGAGGAATGATTATTCTTCCAGCTTTGCACCACTAATGTGAGATAAATTTGGAATTCCCAGAATGTGGTACCATCCCCAGACGGATGATGTGCCGCCAGGCTAGAAGAGACACCTTCGAAGCTTCATCCAGCTAAACTTCTTAGTAAACTTTCCCAGGGCAGACACTTTCACCGTCGTTTCTAGGTTTTGGGTAGTCCTTCGGGTGTGGTGTTGCTCTTTTTCCAGCCGAGCGCTTTTCGGGTCGTTCCCAGCCCATATTGGAGGAAAAATGGAAATTTTCTAGGTTCCAGTCTGCTGCCAACGTTTTCCTCGGCTCCATACAATTTCTCCCTCTCACTCATTCGCTCAGCCTCTGTGCATCCGATTTGCATTGTGTGCGAAGCGATGGAATGGAAAACGAATGTGCCTCTGTAGAGCACAGCTCGTATCGCCTAACGCCTTCCCCAGTAAGCTCAGTTTGATGGTTTCCAAAAATTTATTTTATCTTTCTACCTAGCCATCGCTGCTAACCTTCAGGCAAACGAAGAACGACAAATGCGTGTTGTAGTCTATTTTTTGTGTGTGTCGCCATTCGCTTTTCTCCACGAAGAATTGATCTCGTCACGTAGCCGTCTCGATGTATAAATACTTTGACATTTGAATACGATTTGCTACTTTTGTTTGGATTGTAGACTCTCGGTACTGCAATCGTTGGATCGGGCACGATTCAAACGGCCTTTTTTTTGGTGGGAGGGAGGGAGGTTCACATATTATTCCATCCAGCAAGCGCCCATCTCGCCGGGCAACGGACTGCGACGGTCCGATCGGGCTGTGTAATGTTGGGTACAGATCCTTGCTTTCTTTTGCAAAGTTACATTGTGACTGTTTCGATCTGTAGTTGTACGGCTTCCATCCATCGCAAACACACCAATAGGGGAGCGTTTGTTATTCACAAATAGCAACTAAATATTCTACTAGCGTTTTTTTTCTTTCGGCGTTCCACCTCATCTTGACAAGAGCTAAGTCTTGTTCGACCTTGACGCAGTGAGAAGACGGTTCGATGCTTCTTCTTCTTTCTTATTTGCACTCTTCCAGCCCCTTGCGCCAAACAAGTTAGGCCAGAGGAACAAAAAAAAAAACACACAGAAATATGGTTGATTATAGCAACAGGTGTGATTATAGCCTCCGAGACGTATTGTGTTATTCGCCTTTTTGGCACTGATTTGAACAACCAAAGATGCGAATATAGACATTAGGGAGCCCCACGTTCTTCGAAGAACAGTAGTTTCTGGCTTGTTTAGTTCTCGTTCGCCTCCTCCCGCCACAGGCAAACCTCGCTAGTTTATGAGAGAAACACTAATACGTACGTTCTAAAAATAAACGCTCAATCGTTGGCTGGCTCGGTTTCGGTTTCATGTGCATTGTTTCATCGTTTGAAAGCCTTATAAAACCTCAAATAAAAAGGAAATGAGAAGAAAACGATCGCCCAAATTGTACTCTCTGTATCGGTTTACTGGCCCGTCAAGTTGTTTAGTGTTTTACCCCTGCCCGTGCCAATGGGAGCTGCATATTTTATGGCAGAAAGCATACCATCCCGCGGCCCTTTGTCTCTCCATTTTGTAGCACAACGGGTTTCTGTGCGGTTCCTTAACTAAACAGTTTGGAAAATTACCCTCCCTGCAGGTGCTGGGTGTGCAATTGACTTTCATTGTCAACGCTGTCAGCCCGCGCGGGGCGATCGTTTGTGAACGTTAATGTGTGCACTTTCAATGGCTGGGTGTGCGCGTGCCCGCTTCCCCGTTGCAAATTGGTTGGAAACGATGATCTCATCGGCATGTGGGGGATGAATTATGAAACAGGGTTCCTTCTGCTCGATTCGCTTTTAATCGGTACCCGAGTCCATTGCTCGGGCCAGCAAATTAGCCAGCCGGCTGTGTAGGGTATTATAAAATTAGATCGATCGATGCATTGCCCTAAGCTCCCGAGATATGATGCAACAGTGCAAGCGTCTGGGAATAACGGCCAACGGAACGATCGTCATGATCGGGAATAATCTTTGTGTTTCGGGATTCTGCTATAAAACCCAACCCCAGCTGGTCTATTTCGAGACGACAGGAACACGTTCTTCCTGCCTTCCGGCTCCCCAGCGCTGTTCACATACCTTTCTTCAGGTGTACGTACACGTGAGCCGAAGCTTCGTCTGCTCGTTTTGTAACACATACCCACGGCAGTGGGAAATCTAATCATCATCGATGCATACTGTCGCTCCATTCCATGGGACAGCGCACCCTTTTAGCTGATGGTGATGTGAGTGTCATGCATGGTACAGCGCAGCGACACTAGCATAAAGCACAACCATCCCCATTCCCGTGGGAGGGCACCCCGGGAGCACTGATACAGTTACAATATCTCCCCCTTTTCATATTCCCGAACCTACACTACTTATAATCGCTTTATCGACCACTACACGAACCCCGAGTGACAGAAGCACATCGACAGGACGGGAGGTGTGTGCCGCTGTGCTAAGTAAACTAATCAACGGAATGATTGCATACAGCCACACACCAGTAGGCGGTAAAAATCACGTTGACAGGGCGCACTGCTGATGGCGGTAGTTTATGCCCCCCCCGGGGGGAGGGCGTTGTACAAGGGGTCAGACCTGGGTTGGGAGAGATGGCTGGTTGCCGAGCTTAGATGCAACAATGTAGCGCTAGCTCGTTGTAGCTCTTCGAAGAGCACTGCACCCGTTCAAGGTCAGCCAGACAACTGGGGCCCCGAACACATCCCTTTACTCGGGAGAGGAGGTGGTAGGGTGGGTTTTGAGGACAGGGCAAGCAGGGGTGAGGTTTTTGTGCAAGTGCAAGTGCATCCGACAGATACAGCGCTAACACACCGGAAGGGAAAGTGACACATTCGCGCGTACACATACGGCAGTCGGAGCGGGTGTTTTCGTTTCAATCGTGCGGAGACGCGCATCGGAGACGAGCCCTCCGAATGCCTAGAATGCGACCGGGCCGAGGGAGGTCGCGTGAGATGTAACGCGCGAACTAATTGATTGAATTGATTTTCAGAACTCGTTATTCTCGTTACATCACAGTACTTATCTACCGCACCACTGGGCATTTGAATCGCGGCAGATGGATTATTGTTGCTGTGTGTAAAAGCACCAATAAGGAGATGTTGCAGATGAGCAGAGGGCCGGGGCCGGTAACTACTCCTAGCGGAGGTGAATTGGAAGAACTATATTTTTCCTGGAGAATTCAATGAAGAATTGTTCCTCGATCCTTCTCACTTTCAAGTACTGCACTGCCCCGTATTTCCTATTAGGCGATGAGCTTGGAACGGTCTCTCTTGCTTTAATCGAGTATTTAATTCGCACCGTGTACCGTACAAGGCGGAACACTTACCAAATGCGCGATGGGACCCGACTGACCGTGGACCCGTTGTAAGTCGATGCCGTTACACGCAACCTACCGATGTCGTTTGTTTGTCGAGTTTAACGAAGCATTTTTGGGAGAAATCCATCACTTGCCACATGTTCCACACATGAGCTTACCCCCAGTGCTGGGGATGATAGAGTGAGAAAAAAGCAAACATTTGTCAGACTGTCACAACCACCGGAACGGACATTTTAAACCTGTCTCGTACCAGTTTTCAAATGCGTTTTGAATGCGCAAAAATGGCATTTACAGTAAGTGCCTCCATCTCCAGCTGGTGTTACACACGCATCGCATCGCAAACATTCCAACATCCTGCGAGTCGCAAGAACCACACTGCACCAATTTTACTGTCCGTGGCTGTGGGTGCCAAAAACATACCATGCTCAAAAGGAAAGAAAAGGCAGGATGAAGGGAGCAGTGGGAACCCCGTGACAGTAAACGATACGCATCGGAGTTAACGGAGCGTGCCGCACAGCAGACAGAAGAACATTGGAACACAGCAACATTGTTGCAACACGAATTTCCTTCCACGTCTAACGGGGTGGTATGTTATCGTGGTGCAGTTTTACCATTATCTTTGGTTCGGTCGGGCACACAGGATGTCGGGAAGAGTTCGCTCCCTCCCGTTACGCTCTTTCGTTCAACCGAATGGCTGGAGTTTCGTCACTAGTCAATCATTCCGTTTTGCATTTCCCCAGTTCTCGCGGTTGCCAGTTTTTCGGGTGCATCACGCGAAAATTGCATGCAGCACGGCCGGTGCAAACGGATGTCGCCTCGCTGCAAATTTTCCCATGTATGCAAACGAAGCGTGGTTGGTGGTTCTCTCTTGTTCTGCTGTGATTTTGCCGGTTTGCAACAAAGTGTACGTGAATGCTTCGTCGCAAGTAACGTAGAACGGCCCGAGTCGGAGATATCATCCGTACCGGAGCTTTTCCACCCTCCTATGCCAAAGTAATGCAAAATGGAATTGCCGGCATACCCTTTGCCCGAGTGTTGCGTCGAGCAGCTTGCTTGGAGGATGGTCTGAGTTTTTGGGTTACAAATTTCTGTTTATTCTGCTACCAGACTGGTATGACCCTGCTATTAGGGAGCCTGCCACCCAACCAGTCAGTGTACCATAATGCCCAGAAAGGGCACAATTGAAGTGTTTTCCGCCTGCACGCGATTTTTCTCGCGTGACATACACCCAACCTCGGAACCGTTTTCTTGTGAACTGGAAACATCGCACCTTTCCAGCAGTGTACTGCAGTAATGCTACTGTTATTTGCTCTCCTCCAAGGCATGACTCCAGTCCTCCCCCGGCCGTATGGCGGGTCATATGGTTTCAAAATTTTGCAAATTTGTATCGCGGCACTGCGGAAGCGAAAAAACGGTTCCAGAGGTGGAAAGAATCACCGTGTGGCGAGTGGCAAACATGGGTACACCACCGAGCCGCACAAAAAACGGGCACATAAGACACAGAGGAAGGGAGTTGGGTTTATGGGTTTGAGTGTGGTTCCGTTACGCGAGCTTTCATGTTGTTTTAATGGTTCTGTCAAGTAAAAGAATCAACCGGAGCGAAGGAAACGCGAACAAAAAAATCGAATGAAATGAAAAGATTCTACCCATAACGCATTCACCGAAGTGGGGGTTGGCGTTTGGTGCGTGGAAGGGAAGGTTATGAATTCTGTTCGTGTACTTGCGTGTTGTTTGCTTACGCGAGGAACTGTTGCTACAAACTTGCAGCTGCAGAATGGACGAGTTTGTTTGTTTGTGGACACTTTTGGGTACATCGTAAGCAAACTTGGGTGGAAGCAAAAGCAGTGAATCAAACATAACGATCGCCTCTCAACGATCATTTCTTTGGGGCTGATGTTAATTGTGAATGTAAACAGTCTTCCAGTGTAACAACCACGACCCCAATGGGTCCAGAAGATGGTATGTTTAGCAGCTTTTTTTTTTTTGCTCTTGTGACAATATCACACCAACAACACACGAGAGCCACCTTCGATTGATAAAACCTTTCTTATCATGTCAGTCCTCGTACTCCGCTATCGTGAAAAGCCCTTGTGTCGATATGGAAAAATAGGTGATATCTTTTGAACCCCTTTGGAGCCCATGTTAGGAGAGTCGTCTGTTCGCTGATAAATCACTTAGACCACCATCCAACGGTCGCGATCAAACCCCTGTACCTGTTGGGGATAGCGATAAAGATAAGCGGCGAAACCAATTTTAATCGATAATTCTAAGCGAGCGTAAAAATAGCATCCAGGAGCACGCGAGACCCTTTGGCGCGCGGTTCTTTGTCCGTATCGAGATCAAGTAAAGCGACCTGTTCCGTTCCAGCCATTCGCTAAAACCCTTGAACATAGGGTGGCAAACAAACAAAAGACCATGTTTGACGTTAAATTGTAATGTGGCATAACACCGGGACGCGTACACCCGCGCCATCCACCACACTGCAAGCGAAGTTGCGCGATAGTTGCCCCGTACTTGTCAGCTGTTTCGCGATTGAGCGCTGCACACATACACCCAGCCAACCCGGTGCCAACGCGCGTTTATGACAATTAGCGCTTCTTACGAACACAGCAGCCCCACCGTTGCCAAAACACACACTCAAAAGGAAGCGGAACGCCGCGTACGCGCCCTTGTTATAGCAAACCTATATGCGGCCCGCCCGATGGGGAGCCTAGGTGGTGGAGTCGGACCGCTTGTGTGTTGCGCTTGTCGTCGTTCCATTTCGCGCGAATGCGTGCAACGCGCTCTGTGTAGTGGTCGTCGTCAATGCGACCGCGACCGCACGGGGGCACTTGCACAGATGATGATGTTCATCTATAAAAGCAGTACGGCAGAAGGTTCCGAAGGCGACAAATGGTCTACACGACGCCGGTAACGCATCGCGGTCTTTAACTCTCTGTGTGCCGGGTTAGCAGTGACTCGCATACTCGTTCGAGTTCGTCGAGGTAGTTGGGGTTGTGCCTCTGATCTCAGCGTTTTCCACCGGAGAACAAAGAACGCCCGAAAAAAAGAAAGCACCACGGGTGGCATATTGGGCAGATTTTAAACACGCGGCAACCGGTCGATCTGTACGAGGGCTCTGTGAGTGTACGCTCGTTGCAACGAGCGTGTGTAAACTCGTGCGCAAATAGAGCATTCTGTGGTGTGGTGGTGGTGCAAAACGTGCCAAAGTGATCTCGTGTGGGGAAGTAAAATCTAGTGAATTCCTACTGTCTCTCTACGCCGTACGCAACATGTGGGATGAGGTGTTAACAAGTAAATGATCGTTCCTAACTTATCAACCTTATCTGCACGTTTTTCGAATCTGTCCTCTGTTTGGCTTATACCGGCCGAAACTGGATTTGGTTTTGCGAGTTGGAACTGATACCGTGTACCCGTTGCTAGCAATAATGTGTCGTCGAAATTTTCGATCGTGTCGCCACATGTACCGATTATTCGAAGCACGTTATCTTGACGTTGTATACATACTTTTTGGTGAAGTGACTAACCGTATTCTGTGGCTTCTTGTCTTTGCCATTCCCATTCTGTTCCCAGGTTTAAGTTCCCGGCAGGACACGGTTTCGCCGACTGATACAGCCTGTTCCTCCGAGTCGCCCGCATTTCTCGGTCCGTCCTCGTCGCACCTCCTGCTGTACGATCAGAACAGCTCCGAGGAGGAGCTGGAGGTGATCAATGGCAGTGCGGGCGATGTGGGCAGCTGTGCCATCGAGGTGGGGAGTGTCAGTGGTGTGCCTAGCCGATTGAGTGGAGGAGTTATTGCCGGTATACTACCCATCATGGCACCTCACGTCGATGATGACGAGGAGGACGATGAAGAGGAGGAAGACGATGATGCCACCGAAGATATCGTGGATGAGGAGGAGGAGGAGGAGGATGAAGAGGAGGAGGAGGGGGAGGAGGTAGAGCACGGAGACTATGCGTCACCGGCAACGGCGGCAACACCGACGGCGATGGGAACAACGGCATCGACAATCATCGAAAGTACGACAGGTGCCATGGATACGAGCAGCAGTACCACCGGCAGCAGTATGGTACGGGGACAGTTCATGGCAATCGGCAACGCGTGTGACGACAATGGTACGGAACCGTTGGACGACTTTGCGGAGGAGTTGTCGAGCCTGACAGGGACCTCGAACGTGGCGCTGACACCGTCGTCAGTCACCAAACATCAGATCTCAACGGGAGCAGGCAAACGTATGGGTAGTGTGAGCAGTTTGCTGGAGAAGCGTAAACGATCCCTAGCGCACAATTCGGATGACGAGGTATGGCAGTGCTTACGGCTTGCCGTGTGTGTTGAAGTTGTTCTATTCAATCTGCTGTAATTTTAGGTTCGCTATCTGCTGGAGCAGCAACAACAACAACCGACCCAGCAGCAGCAGCAGCAACAACAGCAAACCCATCATCATCCACTCTCACATCAATATCATCACCACCAACATCATCATCATCATCATCACCATTCGATGCGTCAACAGCACCACCACCAAGAGCAGCAGCTACACCATCAGGACGAGCTGCTGCAGGCGGAAGAGACACCGCTCTCGGCACCGGTCAATTTCCGCACCTCACCACCTCTAGAAGCTTTAAAACCACACCGTGGCCATATAATGCAACGCTCGACGACACCGCTGGTACTGAGCGAGGGAACCGGTACCGCTCCCACCGGTACCAACGGTCTCCTACCGACCACCGGATCCTCACTGCTGTCACCGGCGGCTTCCTCTCTTTCGTCGCTGAGCGGCACCGGTATTAGCGGGTTCTACGGTACCGGCAGCAACAGTAGCGGCGTTAATGGTGGTAGTGCCGGTGGCCTTCGATTCGGTCTCGTCCGACGCCCCATTGGCTGTGATAGTCCTTTGACTGCTGTGTGCCACCGCAACAGCACCAATCCGCCACCATACGGCGGTGGCACCAGCAGCCTTGGGTCCGGTCTTAGTACAACAACGCGAACATCATCATCATCCACGCCATCATCACTGTCGTCGGCACCAGCCTCGCTGGTACGGCTCGGTGCAAGCACGGGTAGCCCCGAACCGAGTGGTGGCGGTGGCGGCGGCGGCGGTGGCACGACAACCCTAGTAACGAATATGGACATCAGCCGGTCCGTTAGTCCACCGGCGAAGATGTTCCACTGTGCCGTGTCACCACGCCGACGCCAGTCTCGCCATCAGCAGCAAAGGCTGCAGCGTCCCCATAGGCCATGCTTAGATTTCGATAAAATGCAACAGGTAATAATCGCCGAACATATACTCCCAATCCGAGCACATAGCTAAGATACACGTTTCCATCATCCGTTTTTTTTTCTCGTAGCTTAAGGCACGTTCCGTGACCACCTGGCGGCATAGCAACGAGCATTCGGGCGAGCTGTCCGTCTTCTGCTGGTGATGATGAATGAAGGGCAGCCTCTCCACCGGTCGTGGCCACCAGTCGTCGACATTATGGCGCCACTGCTTTCCACTAGAAGGAGGAGTCGTTGCGAAAGGTTTTCATGCGAAGAACACGCTGATGAGGTGGTGGGATGGTGGTTTTACGAATCTCACCATCACACCGGATCAACTGTGCGTTTTACTGGGCAGTCGCGTATGTTGGGCACGACATTTCTTCACGATTTCTACACCGCAAGTTGCTTCGTTTGGCGTTTGGCTGTGGTGCAATTAGTGTCCTGAAGCAATTAGATACTTGCGTGGCGTGAGGATGCTGCTGGTGTCATTTGTATTTTTTAAGGAGGAAAAACAAAAGAAACGCGAACCGCGATCGTTTCTCATCGGCGACGCGATACGCAGACGCTGGATGGCGAATAATTTTGCTGAATTTTATGTGTTAGTGATGTTGTTGATAAGCCTGTCGGGGAAGAAGCAACAGCAAGAGACATATAGTACAAGCTATTTTTTCATTTGTTTTTAAACGCAATACGCTCACAAGCTGTGCGACATCAGTTTTAGAGGCGTGGGCACAGTGTATACACGTTACATTAGCTTAGAAACGGGCACAGGACTGGCCCCACTATTTTCCCGAAGAATCGTCTCGTAAGGCAGCAGCAATGAGGGAGACATGTGCCGACTAAGAGTTAATCAATGAATGTGTTTTGTGTGTTTCGTTTTGTTTTTTTAGAAAAAAACACCTTTTACTCTTAACGACATTTTCAAAGCAATTTTGTGATTTTAATCGTTAGCAATGTGTATTAAGTTTGATCGTTTATATTTTCCAAACCTCACTCTCTCATTTTTAACGATGCGAAATGAACCTGGCCACATTGAACCAAAAGCAAAGGGTTCGCTGCTTGCAATGTGCTCTACTAGGAACTAGGAATTAGCGTAAAACCATCCGTGTTAGGACCAGCGTGTCATAACGTTCGTTTAATTCCTCGGCCGGTTATTAGGGCGAATTTGATCTTCGAGCAGTGGTTAGTTCTTCTCAGGGACATACAAAACTGAAATTGCACACTACAAGCACCTGTTGCAGCATAATGGCAGTTATAATGTGATCGTAAGCGGGGGAAATACGACAGAGAACACAGTTTGTTGGGTTGTATAAAATGCAGTTAGCTAGCAGAACAGCTACCAAAGAGATCCCAAGGGAAGAAGAGAAAAGAAAAAGCGCGCGCGAGAGAGAGAGAGAGAGATAGAGCAAGAGAAAGAGCACCTGCTTTCAAGAAAGAACATATAGTGCAACTAGGACAATAGGAGCCAACAAAATCATCATCGGGGCGTGCGAACGCGCTCGCATTGCATATCCAGTTGAGCGTTTTATCCGTTTTTAAACGATCCATGCAAAACGGACCGATGGTGAATAGTTTGTTTACACTAACCTAAGGACGGAGATGAGTTAAAATGCCGAGAGCATAAAGCACACACGAAACAACACACAATATGGCATCAGTGTAATATCTGCCAATGTGTCCGTTTTGCAACGAACGGTAGCAGCAAGAACAGCAATCATAACTGTCACACAAAGCAAAGATTCTAATGTTCATCACACAGCAGGTAGAAACATCAATCAATAGAGTTAAAATAATAACCCGCCATGAGGGAAAGAAGGATGAATGGGTTTTGACGGTTCGGCACTTTTAGGCAGTACCAAACTTACAAATCAAATTGTGTTCGGCCGATCCGTGCCAAACACGGTTGGGAATGTTACAAGGAAAAGCAAAAAGTGAATGCTTATAACAAAAATAACCATACTACTCTCGCCATCCCGGGTGATCACCGACTATAAGATCATCACCGACTCATCGTAACATGTTGTAGACCGACATGTAACGAAAGTGCATAAAATCAAGTAAAAGAAAATAAACCCAAACACCCCCAGCAACGTTACAATAGCCAACGCGTAAAGAAACAAATTCAACATCAACAAGCCATAATACTGCCGTGTGAGCCAACCGAAAGCGAACTAGAACATCTCTTGTATTCGTACCGTTTGTCATCCGTGGAATCGTTCGTTGTAGGCTGCATGTTTTCAAATGCGTACCATTAGAGGTTAGTAAAAGCAACTTATTGTTAGGTTGGCGTGTTGTTTTCGATTGTGTGGTTCCTGTTAGTATGCGAAAGTAGAAACCCCGTCTGGGACTTGGCCTTTGTGTTGTGGGGTTTGGTACATATAGGCCATTGTCGAACAACATCATTACTGCTCCTCGCTAGACGCAATACAGCGAGAGTAAAGCAGATCATACTGGAGATATTGTTTTTTTTCATAGTTGTGTTACTACCGGTAAGCAAGAACAACGCCATGGAAGGTTTTTTGTAGGTCTGGTAGAGGTATTGTTGGGCTGCAAAATTAATTTTTAGCTCCGCATTGGTTGAAAAACAATTGGAGGATACATTCGAACTCATAAGGCTGGTCTAACTAGAACCCTAGAACAGGCACACGCGGAAGGGCCCAGACTGAGATGGCTGTGATGGCAGTGAACAGACGGTGCACTGAACCAACCTGAAGCGGTTTCGGACAAATGCCCTGAAAAGTATGCAAATATGTCAGCCATCATAAAAAGAATCGGACGGTGATAAGCCATCGCTTTTGTTTTTCTTTTCTGTACAACGGATCAAAGAATGTAAGATAAAAGGTGACTGAGAGAAAGAAAAACAGGAAAAGTGTGACAATTTGTGAAACGAACGGAATGGAGCAAACGACGACCCCGAGTACGATGGGCGAAATGGATATCAAACTAGCATTTTACAATTACTATTACATACAACAATAATACAAAACAAACAGAAAACAAACACGCAAGTAGACTATAACTATATATTTTACCGAAAATACTAAGTAAACCCGCAGCAAATTACACGATTCAGTAACAAGCGACACGCAACCGAACTACCGAAAATCTTCAGAGTAGCGGAAAAGACTTGGGGCGTTTGAATTTTGTGCGTACCGACCCTACAGGGCAACGCAAATCATATCGGTTGAAATCGGTGTCTAATTTTAGTATCCCAAAAACGATCGTTTATTTTGTGTTTTTGTTTTGTTTTTCACTGTGGCATGCAATAAATGGAAGTAAATTAGTAGTGAAACGAAGCCTAGAGTCAGTCTTGGCACGGAATGGACAAGCTAGTGTGTACAGATGATGGCCAATTTGTAGTGCAAGCAGTAACGGTGTGGTAGCAGAACATGGTTTTACAGCAGGATTTTTGTATGATACGCGTAAAGGCAACTAACAATTAACAAATCAACAAACAAGGATAACTTTAGGAACAAAAATTGTAAACCGAAAGCCGACGAACGTGGTTGGGGAGCGTTGCAGCATTGTGAAAGTTTCCGCTACCCCGCCACAAGTGTCGGTTGGATAACGTTTGTATAAGCATAATGTAAGAAAACTTGACTGCATAAGAAAGAAAAACCGCACACGTACATACTTTCAATCACTCAACTGAACGCAAAATAGCAGCAGCAAAATAATAGTACTAAAAAACTTACTTTTGGGCGCAAAACTCAACGCATTAATGATAGAGCAACTTTACATACACGGAAACATAAGAAAACCACACAGAAAAAAAAACACTCACAAAACCGAAGCGAAGAAAAATTAACAAATTAAGATTGTAAGTTAAGTAGCGAAACAAAAACAATTAATTATTGAATTGAGGGCCAATATGCTGAGGGTCTCCAACAAAACAAAACAAAAAAATACATCTCGCAGTCCTCTCCGGCCCAGATCACGCCAAGGTGAGAGGAGTTGTAGTTTTTCCACCGGGCCACAGGGCGTGAAACCAGTCGGCGAAGTGAACATATTAATCAAATCGTATAAAACACTCAAATGAAAACCGACTCAATCGTGCACACAACAACACAAAAGCATAACGATTAGCATAGCGTAAGGCGAACCCCTCGGGGGGTTGGAGGTGGTAAAAAAATCATCGTGCAACACGGTCATGTAGGTGGTAGTGTAGAAGCATTATAATTGGTAGAAGGCAAACGTATACATATTATTGCAACAAACGGCCATCTCGTTATGTTTTCTTTTTATCTTTTCTACATGAAAAATTGTGTTTGTTTTGTAGTGAATATAGGGGTGGGAAAATGGAGATGTTTGGTACCGGCCACTTGTGGGCCATCCTTTCAATAATGTGAACCTGCGGATGGGCCGCATGGAGGTGTGTTTGTGGAAAATGACAATGTAACATAGGGAAAACTGAGAAGCCATTTCTCAAGTCCGCTCCGGTGGTACATTACACTGTAAATATAATGAAACAATTTGGTGACACAAAAGTCAAATGGCGCATAGTAACGCGCACAAGGAGAGCAAAACAAAACAGACGCGAAACGCGAATGTGGAGGAAAAAAGCGTGTCAAACGGAGAGAAGGGAATGTGCATTTTGAACTGGATTTTTGTAATTTTTTCGACAATGAATTAAATTCATCCAACCCACCCTTTACTGTGTTAAAGGGTGGAATGAAACACAGTAAAACACGCAAATAAAACAATGCGCGGCAGCATTGTAGCGAGGGCTGGACGTAACAAAATGAATCGTAGTACTGGACTGGTCAACAACTTGTGAGCCACGGATGGAGGATGTTCGGTTTGGGTTCTTAACACGTGGAGACCAGCGGAAACCGACCAACGGGCAAAGGAGCTGGAAAACGGTTTGTTCGAGAGTGCGAATGGCTTACTGTGCTAGGTTTATTCCGGTCAGTCAGGCTTCAGTTTTTGTATGTTGTCTAAATGTATTTCTAAAGCATTCGTCGACCTCCCGTTTTCTTAGACAGTTACGATTGGTAGTACCCGGTAGTGTACGTATGTGAAATTGTTCGTTGACTATAGACGTTAGCAAAACACCCGCCCCCCCTGTGCGAATTTAATTGCGAGCGTGTTAGGAGAAAGCCGATAAGGAAGAGCACATAAAAAAAAACACGAACCAAGAACAGGAAAAGAAAAAATCCCATCTCAAAATGGATAGTGATATGTTTTTAAAACTTTGCTCTAAACTGTGTCTCTTTCGTTCGGTATTTACTCCGTTTTACTTAATGGAAACCGTTTAACACACTGTATAATTTGTTTTCTTAAAGCAAACAAAAACAGAAACGAAGTTATCTCGAACTAAAGGACGGAGAAAAAACAAATAAAACACACATAATATGAAGGAGTAGGAAACAAAAATGGCAAAATGCATCCAAACTCGTACGTGGTGGCGAAAAGTATTTGCAGTAACCGTGAGAAAGTGTAGAGAAAAAACACAACAACAAAAAAAGAAACCCCCCCGGAAAGGGCGAAATTTTGCAACACAGTAATGAAAATGGAACTGAACGAAAAACTAATACAATGATTAAACTGAAAAAGAGATAGAGTGAGGGAAAGAGGGAAACTCTGCAGCAAATAGTAGCGCAAAAAATCGAAAAACCGAAAAACAAAACATAAAAATAAAACAAAAACGAATTAAATACAAAAAAAATCCCATCCCATTGTTTAGTGTTTGAGTGTTGGAGAATGATGATTTCCTTTTTACTGTTTGACTGTACTGTTTGATGCTTTGGTAAAGGTTAACATGGAACTCTCAATATTCGTTTTAATTTCCTTTTTATTTTTCGCATCCTTATCTTTATGTCATGCAGCACTCTTCTTCTCTTTACATTATCAGTCGCTTATAGATGCTTCAATTCTTTCCAATGAAATCAGTAGCAGTTGGAAGTTGTTGTCGGCAAAAGCGTTTTCTTTCTGCCAAAACATGAAACTGCAAACGATTGTTATATGTGTGCTTTTACTGTGTGCCGTGGCCGTTGTATCTTGTGGACGTTTAAGTACTAATCTGAGCTCGTTCGCTTGTAAGCAATCCAACCGACAGATAAACATATTTCGACCACAAGGGTTCATGGTAAAGCAACGCATCAGGAAACACCTGGAGTCCATCGATCTAGAGGTGTACATTAACAAAAACTATCGGCAACATCCCTCGTGTGACATTTGCGTGAATGTTACGGTCAATAACGAACGGAAAAAATGGTTAACCATAAAGCATCCCTCGGCAGTAGTCCTTCCAGGGGACACAGTACAGTACTCCATTACCAAACACTACCGATATGGTCCACCGAAGCGATTTAGCTGTAACCTCCAAGTCGATGGTAAGTATTTATCACCAGTAACTCGCTCAAAACAATTCACATTTTTAAACCACATCATGTTTCAGGTGCCATCATGAAGTTTTTGCCTAAAGCAATGTCTCCACCATCCTGCCCGGTGAATGGTGCTTCGAGTACGAAACGCAATTATGCTGCAGAAAAAACGTTACTAGAGCAAACAATCAATGGCCTTCTCTCATCCTGTGACGCAATGGATGTGCCAAAACTGCTCGTCTTGGCCGAAGACAAAAAGGCAATTGAGTCTGCAAGAGAGCCACTGAAACGATATGTTGTTGACCGGCTGTACTCGCTTCTGCCATCGGTAGATTGGCACGAAACGGTGGAAAACGTTTACGGTTCCCCGGAAAGAATCGTGTTGGAAGTGAAAACGGTACTGATGAAGCTGAAAATTCTTCACAGCATCCGGGGCACGGATGTGGCAAAAATAGTTACTGATTTTGAAGAGCTAAGCCGTTCGGCTAAGGATTCTGATGAAAGCGGTGAGGATTAGTGAGGATCTTTTTGGCGATGTGTTCGAAGAAAATAAATAATTTCTTATCGTTCGAAACTGCTCTAATTAAGCGAAACTATATTATCTTGAACTCATGAGCACGTATCGGAATTGAGAAACAAAATGTTTTTACAGAAACTATAATTAACATTGCTCTTTGAGCACAATTGATTAATAATTTCTTTTGCTTTGGTTAAACATAACGTGGAATTTCCAACAGCAGCATCATCAGTGGAAGAACCCATTCATACGCATCCTTATCTTTGCGTACTTCATTTGCATGTTAGACATTGAAGCATATGTATGTGTGCCTTTCCCGCTCTTATCAGATGCTTGTGGGTAGCCAATCAGCACTAACTTCAACGTCGAACGTCAGTACCAGTTGGAAGCTCTTGTCGGCAAAAGCGTGTAAATTCTTGCAAAAAATGAAGCTTAAAGTGATTATTTTGTGTGTGTTCTTTCTTGCTGTGACCGTTGTAATCTCGAAATCTCGTAAAAAATGTCAACAGCTTAACAAGCGGATACAAATATTTCGACCACAAGGGTTGGAGCTAAAACAAAATGTAGCAGATAATCTGCAGTACATTGAGGTAGAGGTGTACATTAATCAAAAGAATCAAACGCGCCGCTCGTATGACATTTGGGCAAATGCTACGGTCGCACATGGACAGAAACAGTTAACCATAAGGCATCCATCGATTGTTATTCTGCCAAGGGACACATTTGAGTACAACATCACGGAACACTACCGATATGGTCCTCCGAAGCGATTTAGCTGTGTATTCCATGTCCAGGGTAAGCATTATTCGTCCATAGTTCGCCTCAAATAAACCACATTGATATTTTCTTGCCATTCCAGGAGAACGCATGAAGTTTGTCCGTAAACCAATCCTACGGTCCTGCCCCGTACTTCGTCCCAAACCTGCAACATCGAGTAAAAAGCGCAACTATGCCGCTGAGAAAGCATTGCTAGAGGAAAAGATCAACGATCTTCTTTCGTTCTGTGAAGGAACACGTGTAACGAAACAGCTCGTCTTAACCGACGACTACAAGGGCGAACAGTCCGTGAAAGCACTAAAACGATACGTACTGGATCGGCTTAACTCACTGCACCCATCGGTAGACTGGGATGAAACGGTGGAGAACGTTTACCTTTCCCAGGAGAAGATAGTGTTTGATGTAAAATCGGAACTAATGAAGCTGAAAATTCTTCACAGCATCCGGGGAACTGATGTGGCAAAAAATATCGTTGATTATGAAGAGCTAATCCTTTCGGCAGATGACTATGAAGAGAGCAGTGGGGATTATGATGCGTAGGATAGTACTAATGTTTGAAAGTTCCACATCAATGAATGTATGGAAGGAAAGAACAATTCAACGATGTCTTTCTTCCATTTATGATGAGAAATATTCAATAAAAGCATAATAGATCCGCAAATGCATGTTCAGATTTTTTAAAAGAAACAATCCGTTTTGCATTGGAATAACTATTCTAAACAAACAACAGGTTATTCCGCATTACTCATGTACGCCATAATATTTACCCCTGGTGGTATGCAACCTGTAATGCAATATCTTCGCTCGTGTTAAAGCGCCCATGTCGTATGCAATACGCATAGCATATTTCTTCATTCGGAGCACGTTCGCAAAGTACTAGGGCTTGACGAAAAGCTGCAGGATTTGGTTTTTGGTTTAATGAAAGCCTTTTTTTGTAATAGTATATAAAATAAAATTAATAGTTTACTAAATACTTGCAAAAATAGTAAATTTCTGTTGCAGGAATTTAATAATTATTTTTAAACGATTCGCTAATTAAAAGTGTTGGTTGAATTGGAAGATAGTAAATCAATTTCGTCTGGTGTAACTAGCTTGTAATCGAAACATGATTCTCCGCTCAATATATAATCAACATTCTGTTAATCAATATTTTTTTACCAATATGTATGCATATCCCCTCTGTTTCGTCAATATTCATCACCCGTTTGATGACTCATGTCTAGATTAACTTTATATTGTGATAGCGTGTATCAAGAAATACCCTAAAATAGAACAAACAGACGCAAGCTATTGAATATCAAGCCAAATTAATCGTGCTACCACTACAACTACGTATTGTATTCCTGTTTGTATTCTGGAAAGCACCATCACCATCTTTATGCGTAATATTTGCCTGCATTCACTCTTATCGCTCATCGCTTCAACAAACACATGCTTCGATAGGGAACAGTTTTACCGTAAAAGAGCGTTTGCTTGGGATCTTTGCTCTCCCATCCGACCAGTTACAGTGATCAGTTCGAACCGACAAGATGTCTAAAACCAGTAAACATCCTCTACTAGCAGTGATTGCCCTGATATGGCTTGTGGCTGCAAGCTGTTTGCTGGAATCGGTCGACGCTAAGCGAAGGAGTGGAAGTTCCAAACAATACTCCAAGCGGCCGAAAAATGTTAATATCGAAATCTACCATCCGAAGGGTGTCATGATCTGGTATCCGTATCGTGCGGGCATGGAAATGTTCGGTATAGAAATCTTCATCAACAAAGCCAACCAACCAGTGGCAGACTCTAGTGAGGAAGAACAAACTCCACCGACTTGCGATATCTGTCTCAATACGACCGAAGTTTCCTACGGGAAGTTTATACTGCGCAGCGAGGACGCGATCATCCGTAGCCGGGATCATGTGTTTTACAATGCGATCTTGAAAAAAACGAACGGTACAGCGTACGTGTCCCGATCGAATGATTTCTACGTTTCAGGTGAGTGGGCATGCGAGTTTGCGTAAGCCATTTTAAGACTCTAGCGCCATTTTCTGTTCTTTCGTAGAGAGTCGTATCTTGCTTGGTGATATAACGGGTGACGCGAGTGCGTGTGGACGTGAAACGGCCGTTGCACCCCTTTCCGACAATGATAAGCAACTGGCAAGCGAGATTCAGCTGCTGGAGAGCATTCTGCACGAGCTAAACGACCAGTGTAGCACTTGGGCGTCAAACCGAACGAAACAATTGCTGCTGGCCCTCGAAACACCGACCCGTTACGATGCGAAACAGTTGTATCAGTACGTGACGGGAGAGCTGAAACAAAAGATGCCGGCGATCAACTGGAATCGGACGCTTGTGGAAGCGTTCTACGTTAGCAATGGGATTGGACTGGAAGTGGCTACAATGATCGACAAGCTGAAGGTGCTGAAGCTGGCTGAAAGCCTGCCCACCTCGTTGATCACTGATCTGGACAGCATCCAAACGGAGGACATGACGAATGATATCGACGCATGGTTTTAGGCCGGCTGTGTGTGGTTTTTAATCTTTGATACTTTTGGGTTTGCCCATGAGAATACTGTTAATAAGTGTGACGGAGTAGGTGTGTATGTGTGTGCAATAAATGATTATACGGTTCGTTTGATAACAACTTGTTTACAAGAACGTACAGAGCTGGGGAATTTCCCAGTTGAAGATCAGCAATGAGCGTACTATTTGAGATTCGTTGTGTCGTTATCAAAAGGCATGAATTTCGAAACAATTGTTCTAATAAGGATAGGAAAAATTTAAGCGTTCAGATTCCTTTGCGAGAGATTCCATTCATACACAATTACCGATGGGAGATATCGTGAGTGAAAATGTTTTGAATGAATTCCTTCACAAAGAGTATGATTGTTTAATGGCCATCATCACACTGCAAATAGAGGCATACATTACAACTACTTCTTCAAGACATGTTTATCATGCACAGCCCATCAAACTTCTTCCATTCTTTCACCATTTCAATAAAACCAATCTCATCGATGCACTTTGCACCGGAGCCGTTTTGACTTTCCCTTCGGTATACTTTGGCACTTGCTTGCCACTCTCCCACTTTTAATCCTCCTGAGGTTATCTTTCAAGACTTACGGATTCCGTACCCGGTTCCTGCAGTTGTCTTGCACGCTGTTTCTACCCAGTAATACCAAAACAGACTGTACCGACCGGCTCGTACGATTAAGCTTCTCGAAACTGCTTCTCCAAATGCATCGTCCTAGGGCACAGGTGATTTTCTTCTCCGTCAGCCGGCCGGAATGAGGTTAAAGGATTTATCTTTAAGAACTTAATGAAGAACAAACAGCTTTATCGTGCTGACGGGACTCGGGCCCGTACGTACAGCTACGTGTGCATTTGTGTACGTACGAGATCAATACATTAGAATGCCATGCTTCAATCCTAGCAGCCGACCAAGATGAAGATCTAAGTGAGCTGAGCAGTCTGCCGAAACAAAAGGGCGAATACAATGCACCGTAAAGGGGATGGCTAAACTGGGCTCTTTAATTTTAATGAGATCAAAATATTTAAATACTTTCACCCCGGCGGATAAATGGCCGGGCCAGGTAAGCTGGGCAGGTGACAGAAGGATAGATAAAGCACATCGGGGATGGTCCGTCAACGCAAGAATTGTGAGAGTTGGGGTTAGGGGAATGAATCCTTTACGATCGAAATTGAGAGGAGCGATGATCCCATTTGGGCAGGTTGCCGAGTTACCGAGGCCCACTTTGAGCCGTGTTGGGTGCTGCACTGTTTGTCTTTTTTTTTTCGTCCGAATGATCGAAAAGACTTGAAAGGACCTTAAAGCTTCTAATGCCATTTAGGCGGTAAAGATGAACCCATTAGCACGGTGTAAAGCACACGATCGGCCAACAAGTGATAAGGTATAGGATCTGCTCCTGTAGAGTGTTAGGCACTGTACGCAAAGAGACGTGGAGTTAAAGTTAGCTTTTGTTCTTAAAAAGTAGACTTTAATTCAGTACATTTACGTGTACAATACACGGAAAGTTTGAAGATTGTATTATCAGTAATTTTTAATATTATGTACATCTTTTTTTCCGGTGCTAATCAATATTAGCAGAAACATCAAACTTTTTTTTACTGGGATGCATTTTGCGAACATATTTCTTTCACATTTGAAGTGATGAAACATCCGTTCTGGACTCGGTATATCTTGCATACAGCCATTTGAAACATCTAAATTGCTTCCCATGCCTCCGTAAATCTCTTCCTTAAACATCTATAACAACTGCCACACGCGACCATATGGTTCTTGTCAAGCAACCACTGCCCGTAAGCTTAATCCCCGTATCCGACCGAGATGTAGTGGTAGTGGCAACACCACTAACAGTAACTTCCATAAACTTACCCTCGCTATAAGCCATGTTTTATTGCCTGTATCATTGCTTCCTTCCGCCTTGGGTGCATCCTTCGATACAGTTTCCGTGTTTGATTTATAGTTTTAACCGCAATACAGCGAGCAGAAAGATTTCACACACTCTGCCACACCGTTTTGCCGTCTGTTATTGAACCAACAAATTTTCCAAATATTTTCCAACGCAACATCGCAAGAAGCAGTATGTGGAGTGTTAACTAATTGACGCCGGAGGGTGGAACACACACACATACCAACAGATGACTATTTATTTTTATCTGTTCCACTGTGTGGCTGTGGGGAGACAGTTTTATGTGCACCATTCGCCAGGGTAGTTGGTAGTTCGCCTATGGAGAAAGTTTCGATAAAGAATGGCTAAAGATCGTGTCACGGTAATCCGTGTCATAATTAAGATCGCTGAGCGCGTTGACAAGTTGCATAAGGTAGCTACACATTTGACTTAAATCCACTTTCGAATGTGAAAATATGTGGGGCGATGCAGTTTTCGGTTGCGAGGGTTTATTTTCTCCTCTATGTGTGTATGTATGACACTATTGATCTACCGCAAGTTGCCTAGTTTTGGAAGTCTTCACTATTATTTACACAACACTTGTGCTGTGATTTGAAGTACAAAGTGGAAATATCTGGAAGCGTTTTTTTTTTATTCTTTGTGGAATGATTTATAACCAAAAAGTTTATAATCTTCTTCCTTTTTAGGCTTGAGTTGAATCATTGAAAACGCTATTGAATTTAGCTTCATTTCAAATATGTTGTCACGGTGCGGAATCACCTTCATGAAAAGGTCACACAATGATGAAAAATCTCCATGGTTATACCATGAACTCTCCTTTATGAAATGAAATAACCTGTAAGAAATAAAGACATCAGCTCCTTTTTGATCCATTTATCCTTTTTTTTTCGCTTTCCGTCGATCGATCCCAAAACTTAACATAACATATTTATTGCACCTCTCGTGGTACAATTTGCATTGCCTATTATAATGCTCCAAACAATTTATGGTGCACAATCCATGGCCTGCTCCATGGTGATACGGAGTGTATCGACATGAAATCGACACCAACGTGGGTGAGGTTGTCCAATTGTCAAGAAATATCTCTATTTAACAAGTGTTCTTCTGTCTGTCGTTCTGTCACGTAGTAGAGAATTTGAATACCCACCCGTACCCATCTGGTACGGGAACTCAAGCACAGCAATCACATTTCCTTCCAAATCTTTACATAAAATCGTGCCCAATGTCCGTAGGAAAATAAAGGAAAAGAAAACCATGCTGTATGTTTTATTTTATTTTCCCATTTTTCCCCAAACACACACACACACACACAATGGTACAACACGACCGAGTAGAACCATCACTCGAGGAAAATGTGCTGACTTGCTCAAGTCAATAGGTTAGGGAGACCATTAAGGGTCTATTTTCTGCCTCTTGCAGTAAGAATTATGCACGGATGGGAAACAGTCCGAAAAGAGAGAGAGAGAGAGATGATTTGCGAGAGAAGGAGAGATGTAGAGAAAGAGAGAGAATGAGAGGAAGGGAAAGAAAAATACGATGTGAAAACTGTTGGAAAATGTTGTCAGACAGTTAGGAAACAGTTTGTGCTAACATTGAACATAACAACAACATGGCGTACGGTGAAGGTGGAGCTTTCGTCCTCATTAAACCAGCATCGAGCTGCCGTTAGCGAGTAGGTCACGTAGTTGGTTAGTTGGGACATGCCATCTCCACCTGCTGGCATCATGGGGTGGGAAAATATGCATAACGAGCAGAAATGTTGATATTTTTTATTCGTTCCATTTTTTTGTTGCTCTCCATTTGAAGCACTTTTGTGGTGAAAGTGGGCACGCGAGTAAATGTTTCAATATTTTCATGTTGGTTAACTGGTAAGCAGTTTTTAGTGGAAGGTGCTTACAGTACTAAATCATCGATGAACAATGCTAGTGTTGTTATATGTCCTTTTAACATTATGTGTTCTTATGGTTTCATTTTACTAATCTTAAACCTTATTAACAAATTGTTTCAGGTTATATTATGAATTTTTACATGGTTTATTTTATTCTTCTACATTATTGTGACTTTTACATCTATTGTTTTAACCAACTTACTGTTTTGTCTTTTCAAAATGTTCTTACTTTCAAGTTTCAGTTTCTTTTTATCTTATCGCTGGTATAGTTTTTTTTATTTAAACTTTAATTATAAATATTACGATTTTAAAAAGCTGAATTTGTAAAGTTAAATAAATCGAAAAGTCAGTGAAACAACTTCTAAATTCTGTTTTTTTATTAATACAAAAATTAATTTAACATTTTGACCATCATCGTGTGCGCTTCGTTTTCACCGTACCGTATCACCAAAATCACTGCTAAAGTGTTGCCTCTGTTGATACTGCGCTAGCACAAACTGTTTCTATAACGCTGCTATAAGTGTTGGGAAACAGAAAATCCCTTCCTGCTCCCATTTCCCTATTCAGCGAACAGGAACTTGTTCCGTTTGTCGCCTTTCCCGGCGATGAACACCCAGAGGCAACCGTTTTTTTCCGGGTTTTTCCCACCTCAGCAACTCCACCCTTGTGTTTGGTTTCCACCAACCATCATCGGAAAAGCTCCACCCACCACCATCATCGTCATCATTATCAGGGGGGAGACTTTTCTTACTCTTTCGCTCTGATTTGACGGATGCAGCACCCCCAACAGGAAAAGTCGCATGGGATGAGTTCTCGTTGGTGTACGCTGGACGCCAAACGGTACCATACATTCGGGGAAAGGATAAATGATAAATATTGTTCGTTCACGATAGGGAAACAACTCTTTCCCGTCGTTGCTCGATAGAATGACTGCAAAAATATACACAAAAAAAAAACAACTCGCTTCGATGAAAAGCGAAACGGAACGAGACGTGACTTGCGCCGTTCGGTTTCGCGGCTGCAAATCCTGACCGGTGTACCCTGGTGCGTGTTTATGCGTCAATTGAAGCAATTACGATGTCGCACTGGATCTCACATCCAATCGGGAAGCGGAAATACATAGAAGAACCGAAGGAGGATTTGTTGCTGATTATGGAGGCTGTGTATGTACGGAAACCAACGATGTTCGAAATAAATCATCAACAACACACGAACCCGGCAGTTTTCGGGATGGTTAAAAAATCACTTCAGTGTGTAAGCATTCCATCAAGCTGGACGATGGTATTTTAATTGAATGAGTTCTCTCTGTTGTAATGGTCAGATTTGATTATGGACAAGCATTGTTTTGCTTTCTTGCATCCGTTGTCATTCGACCAAATTTGTACACACATAACCAATGTACCGTAACAGAAAAACCCGTAAAACACTGGAACCCAAACTTGGTTTTGTTTTGTTTAGGTTTGTTTATTTTAATGTTTTCAACTGTAATATTATGGAAACAATTGCTTTTATGGCTTTATGGTACAATGGAAATATTTGTTACATATTTTACAGTAAAACGAGAGCACATCATTTGTCGAAAGGCAGCTTAACGGAACTGCAAGTGAAAGCACATTGAACCACAATAAAGTATCCAGAACTTTAACTGCTTTTTGAACTAATTTTCTCCTATATTACTGTCACAATATAAGGGCCCTTTACGAGGCCCACTCAGAAAGGGTTGACAGTTCTTCAGGTTCAGGACCTTAGGGCGACGCATTTTATTGCACTTGTTTTTTGGCCATCTCATTGAGGACCATTGAAAAAAGGTCTCCATTGTGCCATAAAAAATCTACTCTACATCCGTGTGACTCGATCTGATTTTGTTGTTACAGTTTTGTAAGACATTTGTAGAGGATAACACCCAACCCAAAATAACTATTGTCGCCAGCCCGTTTTGCCATCCACCTGAGCAGCATGGTTGACATCGAACGCATGTTGTTAATGAATCCTTTCCACTCCCTGTATTCCATTCCATAAACCACTAAACACATAAAACAATCTGCACAATTTGTTTTTATTGCGCTTGTGTACGGTGGTCGTGCGAATGGCGATCGATGAGGATCGCACGTCGAACGTCTGGCGATGCATCAAAAGTGTGCAACACGCGAATACTCACTACAAACGCAAGCCAGAATTGAATTCTATTGAATTCTCTTCGATCTAAAAGTTATGGAAGTGAATATATTTTAAAACACAGAGGACAGTTTGAATATTTCCACCATTTCCCAAGTGTCCTTGTTAACAGCTTCTCCGATAAACACCGTTACCAAAAAAGAAGGACCAAAACAGCTAAATTGTTCCATCAAGGATTTTTACGCTTGTTATTATGTCTTCCAGGGGTTTTATGGCACCCGAATAAGCGTCACCACCAGCACGTTGTGAACGATTTCGTTCCATTTCTGGTACGGAAAAAAAGCCCTACGTGCCGAGGTCTGGTCAAGGACATGCATTCCCACAGCCGAATGCAACGAAACGATTACGGGTCGCAATTACTAATTGCCGCTCTGTTAATGGTTTGTTTTCATCGTAAATCGATAAAAACATTATGGCGTCCTGGCGGGATGGCCACAAATGTGAACCTTTCTGGGCTTGGTTTGGACGTGGGTTGAAGGAAATGTGCTCGGTGGGGTTTTTTTTTGGGAATGTCTTGACATATTTATTATTTAAAGAAGTAGTTTGCAGAAAAAGAAAACGAAAAGATATTCCTTTAGGACTTTCGCACTTCAGGAACATGATCGATGAAGGACGTATCGTGGCGGGAAACACGATAATGTCCATCTAAATTCATTATGGGACATGGTTCGGTTTGGGAGAATGGTTTGCGAGTTAAATGCACAAAACTTCACAGCCTCGAGGCTGTAATTGATTCTCTTGTGGGCATTTGCCCATTTGAACTCTCGCCAGGAGGGGAACCTCAAAATCGATTGGAACGATTTGGTTATACGGTTTGGAGGAAAATGAACCATGAAAACCCTCAAAACTTGAGGCAAAGCGAATCCAAAAGCGAATCAACTTGCAGAATTACAACTTTAAAGCTACTTAACGCTGTTAAGAAAATGGAAATGGTCCTTGAGACCCAAATTCTCTAAGAACCCCGCTTACTCTTATTTAATTATCATTTTTGTTTCAATTGATTGTTCAATTGTTCAATTGATCATTTAATAAGTTTTCTTTAGACCACTTCATAAATGTTTACAACATTTAGACGACGAAAGATCGAATGAATTCTTAAGCGTACGTGATTGCGTACTAGATATGAGTCGATCTGTATCTTTACATGTGCTTTCACCGATAAGTTGTTTTTATGCTCATTTTGCGGAACATCGATGCGATATCTTATTTGAAAGTTGAGGATCATCTCAAGGAATCTTTTTTGCGCTCTTGGAAAATTGTATTCCAACACAGAAATAATGCTCATAATAACTAGTTTTTCTCCTAATTTCACTACATCAAAGGATAGTTTCAAGCGACACTACTGACTGCGCACTGTGATACTGCGGACGGCAGTGTGTCGCCGTTTTTCGTACCACCCCGAGCCACCTTATGGCGGGAAATCAAAACCAAAAAAAAAACACAAACAATTATTCCGATCGCAGGAATCGTATTCCGGTAATCGAACAGTTAAAACATAAAGAAAACCCACAGCTACCCAGTCCATCGAATGCCGTATTAATAGCAGTTCGATTGTTTTTTTCTTCTATTTGGCGCATTCTACACAATCGCATCGCTGTGTTGGGCGCGGGATTTTTGGGGCGCGGGTCTATGTACGCAAACAAATGCGCCTTTTAAAGACGCGTCCAGCGATATACGCGGCCCAAAAACGGTGATTGCGCAAACAATTCATTGCAAACACAGAAAAAGGGCTTCACGTATTGGAAACCATCGGCACAATGGGTTGCTTGTGGTGGCCCTGCTGGGATATTGGGTAGCACCCGGTTGGAAAAACCGCGAAAATGCAACCCGCGAATGAAAATGCCCGAGCACAATGGCAAACAGTGGCGGTTGCCGGAAGCATTGTTCACTTTCGCTGCTGAGAAACGGCGGATTAATTAACTGCGCTTGGAAGGGCGCTCTTTAGTTGTGGTTGCGTTCTGTGATGTTCAAACGGGTTTCATCAACGATCATAGATGATTTTTAAGTTTGTAAAGAAAAAAAACTAGTTCAATTGTGTATTATTTAGGTTTGTTTTTTATGTTTGACTACCAATGCAGCATAACAATCGCCTTTCCGGCAAGAGGTGAACGCGTCGGGAAAATGTTTAATTAATTGACAAAATATTGGCAAGCACTTCAGCTGGCAGGGTTATGCTTTTGAAGGCTGTTGGCGCGATTTAGACGTACTTGAAAGGTGCTTTAACGGTTGAGATGAGAGATGGCAAACGCTATGTTGAATCAACGTTTTGACCTTTTTCTTTCAAGTGCAATGGTTGGCATATGTTTTAAGATAAGTTCCGATGTAGCGCAGAAACAAATTATGATCCGGATTGAACATTTGTTCCACAAAACCCCCGTGTTCCCATCGCTTTTTCAACGCAAATGATATCATATTCTACATTAACAAACAAATCATTAATTTACCAACCTAAATTTGACGGATGTCAACCATGCACGCAGCTACCAAAACATCAATAATCACAACAGAATCCCGGACTCCTGGGTACATATGTTACCACTGTCTTGGTGCTCCGGCCTCTGACTTGAGTCGAGTGATCGTTTCCAAAGTCGGGAAAGCGAGAACATGTGAATGTTTCGATACCGTTGAGGCGTATCATCTTTGAAAGCAACCCACCACACTATACACACACACACGCATCGCATGCAGTGCGGGAAAAGGCATAAATAAACACCAACACCGTCAGCAAAACTGTCAACGATTGGGAAGGATATCGATTTACCGCGCGCATAAGTTTTGTGATAAGTGACAAGCTGAAACGATTTCAACAAGGATCCACTTCCGTACCAGTAGGCCGTCGGGTTTTATTGAAGCTTCGCTTGGAACATCATTTAGGAACGTTTTGACAGGGCCAGGATAAGTAACATAAGGTGATGAAACGGTGATCGTACAATGCTTAATACATTATCGATAATTAGTCGGTCTCTTGCAGCATATTTGTGAGTTTATTTCGGTTCAAAAAATGGAGAAATAATAATTGTAATCATTTTAGTTTAACTGCTACTTAAGGTCAATTCATCTGTTTTAAATATATTACCCATAAACTTAAATTACACAGCTGAAAAAAAATATATAATCAAAATTATTAGTTCATTTTCCCAACAAAAAAAACCACCACTCAAACTCCCACCTGCATTCCGGCATCCAGCCAGAAGAATATAAATTTTGTAAATGCTGTTTTACACAATCTGTCCCTCGCTCTTCACACTGCTCAATGCCTCATTCGGAACCACACACCGGAAGTCACTCAAGTGTTGCACTTCTCCCGCTCGACTCTTATCTCGAGGAAAAAAGTATCAGCTAAAAAGTGTACTCATGTCTGCGCTTGTCACCCTCCCTACCAAATCACCTCGACCTCGGGGATGCCACGGTGCAGCACCATCGATGACACTTTGCGGTGGTGACGCAGGACAGCAAAAACAACAAAAAAAAAACAACACACCCAGCGAAAGTTTCGACGAATCGAATCCCCGTTGCACGTGCTTCGATTGGATAAAATTCACATTGTTAAGCACGAACTGCAGCAGCAGTTTTCAAAGCCCCCGGTTGGATTCTGCGGGAAAATACACATCCGCACAATGGTTTGTCGGTAGCGAAAGTGCGACAACCTTACCACCAAGTCACCGGCTCGGTACTTTGCGTGGATGAAAGCGGTTTCGAATGAAACATGCTTCCAAACAGCGGATCGACCTCGGCATCGCTACGAGGTCGATCCACTTCCGAAACATTCGCTGATGCATCCCAACAAACAGAGATTTCCCGCCGTTAGGAATTTGAACAAAATATTGATCCTCTCATCTTCGGCAGACGATTTGTCTGGGTCGGATGGTTTCGCTTTGTTTGTAGCATTACAGTACCACTCCTTCGAGTGTGTTCGTGATGCTCTTCAACGCGGAAAGTACACAGCAACCGACCACTAAATTCCCGAAAGAAAAGATCAAACGCATGGTGCTGGGAGTTTTTTTTTACTCTCTCTCTATGCCGTGCTTCACTTGCGATGAAATCAATCCACCTCGTTCACCTGCTGTCACGCGGAATAAACACGATTAATAAGCCATCTTTAAAAGGCTAAACCGCCCTCACATTACAAAAGGCGCACAACCGTGCTAGACCACCGTATCACGGGAAGAATGCCACGCACCCGAAGCCGAGCACGGGACTGATGTTGTTTGTTTAACCTTCAACATGCCACTCGATTTCCTGGAAGCGCAAGCAACTCCCGAACACGCGCGCCACATGAAATTAGACGGAAGAAAAACATCACCTTCATTCGGGTGGATCAAGCCTGTCAACAGTGCCCTCTTTTATCCCCCGGCTTCCGCAGAAGAGTGGCCGACGCTACCAATAGAGACCAGCACCGGGGTAGTGGTAATTTGTTTGATTGGAATGTTAAAATAAATCATTTGTAACTGGCACTAGCCGGTGCGAAGGTGTGTATTTCAAAATCGGAATCGGAACAACAAATAAAAATATCGCCAGTGAAGGAACTGAAAGGCACCGACCAGAAGCATGCGTTTTTCAAATGTTTGTTTAAACGGGGCAGCAAACGGAGCGTGAATGTGGCTGCATTTGTTGCACGAGCTCCATTGATGATGTTGCTGTTGAGTGTTAACTGTCGATTAGGAGGAATTGTTTTTGAAGTAATGATCCACTTCAAACGGCAACTAGCCGAAACAGGAACCTTGGACTCGGGGATGATTTATAATCTTCAAGAACGAAGGGCAGGAATATAAATATTGAGCCTTTTTTCGGAGAATATCTAAGATGTGTGAAAGACGGGTTAGCGTTTCATTACTCAATGATATTAACCGTGCGAGTGAGCTTTTGTGGAGTTTGGTTCATAGGCCATCTGTTTGTAGTTTAATTTTATTTTTATTCAATATTTCAATTTAATTAATTCGCTAACAGTATCAAGGTGAGTCAAAATTTGAAAAACATACATTACATAGTGTTTTTTACCAAAACAATTGGTCCCTTAATTTCCGTCAGGTTATGGAAACACACTCGTAGACGCTGGTCGACACACAAAATTTGCTAGTTTTACAACTTATTGTATGATTAATGTGAACCTTCAAGTTTGTCTTCTACACACTATCCATGGCACAAAACGAGCGTGAAGCTGTCAATAATAAAAAAAACTTTACGACAATCAAAATTTAATGCTCGCGTTTGGTACAACGTCCTATAATTTTTACATTCAACAAAATCTAACGCCTGTTTGTTTCGCTTATACTAGCAACAAAGCAGACAAGTTGCCATCATTACGTGTAACTGTAACATGCAACACACACCACCATAAATGAAGGCTACCCATTATGTTGAACCGTTTGTAGATGCACATTTGCAGCGTTTGTCCAGTAACAAATAAAACCTAACGATGTGATCGCGCACTTTCATCCACCGTACAAAATGTTGCTGCCGCCATGAGAAAGCAGTTACTAATTTTTATGATTTTTCTTCTAGCTTTATGAAGGTTCTGAACGAAATAAAATAATTATTCTCATGTACGTTAAGCGCCAACCATGGAATGCTTGGATCATGCTTCATAACTAAAGATGCATAGCAAGCGATGGTTCCAATGTTGAATTTATCGGCCGGACACGGTTCACAACATGCATTGACATGTTAACGGCAACCATCAAACAGTAAGAACCCGGTGAGTGCTCCAATTAATGTTTGACTAAAGAGAGGCAGAAAAAGGGCCCATATTAATTGAGCCATTAGCTCGACTGGAAACGGATTCGGTTTCTGTAGTTTGTACGTTTAATGTATTAGCTTTTTTTTATTAACACACCCGTGAGAGTAAGGTGTGAGATAACTTTATCGTTTTCGTACTCGATCCGCGAGTAACGCATGAGGAAGGTTTTTTTTTTCAAAGGGATATTAACTCCCATTAATGATTGTAATAAAAACGTTTTACTAGCGACAAGAGATAAAGGCGGAACAAACATAGCACAGTGTGTCTTGTTGCGCTGTACCGCTGCTGGTATCTAGTCGATGGATTTTACGAGATTTTAACGAGCCAAAACGGGTAACCTTTCCCTTTGTGATGGTAGCGATACCGAAAGGGTTTTTTTGAAACTTGGCCGTTTCCCGGCGGATGGCGCCAAAGACGTGCCGCCACGAGTCTTTAAAATCGTGTGAAAATCGATGTTCACCTCTGTTTGGTGGATGATCGTAAAAGTCATGTTTCACATGTCTCGTTGGTTGTTGCCGTAGTAATAGGGCATTGATAACTTAAACTCGCTCAAGGCGATGTACATCTGGATACACCGGGCACCAACACCGGGCAAGCAGATGGAAGTTGCAGTTGGTTTTCTTCTCTTTTTTTTCGACTGCTCTTAATCAACCGTTCTTAACGTACCGACTCTACCAAAATAAGGACTTCATTAAGGTGACCGTTGCCCTCTCTATGCCTTTGGTAAAATTTTGCTTACAAACCAAAGTGTGTCCCGTAGGGTGAACACCAAGCAACATCATTAACCATCTTCCTGGATCATTTGTTCGAATGCGCTTCTCTCCTTGAAGGCCGTGCTTTGATGTCCTTGTACGTGTTTCGAAGTTTGGAATTCTTCGGAAGAGAATAGAAACGTCAAACACAACCCGACTCCACAAACAACCCTGCACGTCAAACAATCGATACAGGATTTGATCTCTTGTCAGCTTGCTACTACTATCTTGGCTACTATGATCGTTCGCTGCTGCTCACCACGCACCCAAACAGAACGGACGAAAGGCCACAGATCGACACGGCGGGTATGCTCCCGCATGTCCTGAGCATGCCATGCCAACTCCACAGGTTGAAAGCTGCCCTGACTGAAAGACCTGCTGAAAAGCTGCACGCCACCCGCCAGCACCAGCCCGGCAGAGAGTTGCCCGGCTGCCAATCGGCTTTGGACGAACAATCGCCCAGGCGTCCTGATGAGCGTACCTTAATTCCAGCTAAATTAAGCATTCTACTCACCCTCAAATTGACGTGCAAATGAACACGATACGAGGGGTTTTGCTTTTTTTTGTGTATGTTTGGTTCTGTTTAGTTCCTTTCTGTTGCTTGCTTGTTACACCAGCGCAACCGACAAACGAACAAACACACTGGAGATTACACAAAAGGATGTCGATAGGAGGAAGGCAAAAAAAAGGACAACTACTGCGTGGTCAGAATCGTGGTGCAAAAAAAAAGGGAACTTTGAGTTCCAGTTGTTCCAAAGGCGTCTAATGTCCCATCATTATTTGTATGCGCCTGTACCACAATGGGAAAACGGAACTGGTGAAGGGTGCGGATGGCGTTGGTGCGGAGGGAAAACAATTCTGCCACCATACCGACCGGCGAATACAGCAGAAAAAGGGACACGCACACCACACGCCCGCCACTATCCGAGGGTGTACATTATTGATTGTTCTTTAACGATTGTTTAAAAGACTCTGCTGGTGTGATTTGTTTCCCGAATGTCAGCAAATTTCGCTTTCCCGGTTGGACAACACACGTGCGCCCCCGGGGTTTTTTTCTCTTTATTTGGAATTGTGGTACATAATTGTGTCGACTTCGGTAGATCCTCCGGATCAATGTCGGCTGGATTTCAGTTTAATACCTCATCATCGAAGACGGCCATGCTTTCACGCCCGTTGAAAAGGATAAACGGTCGTCGGAGTTTTCGAAGCAAATTAAGTTTGCTGTTCTCGAATGTGTTTCCTTTATTTCTAACAATTGTTCAGTTTTGGAAGTGAAAGGCACCAAACAGAGTGCTATGGACAGAAAAGATGTTGTTGTGCATCCTGTGGAGAGTACGGTGTTCGCAGGTGATGAGCCGGTGTTTTCTGGCAGTGTCGCAAGCTGTCACCAAAAGGTGTGTTGCATCTGTATCCAATAAAGCTGCAATACACAACAGGCGAGGTTTTAACAGGCTTACAACTCCGAAACTATTAGCCATACATCCCAATAATTTTTCAATTTATGCAGTCACTTTTAGCTATATCTGAGACGTATCATTACAGCGTCTCACTGACCTCAATTGCCACAGTTTGCCTTTCCGTTGTGGGTTTCGGGGGAGAACTCCTTCATTAAAGCACGGAAGAAACTTTTTCCCACTCAACAAGTGGCTCTCGGTTCTTAATCATTACATCCCGCTGGTGGAATAATCCTCCAGCAGGGCGAGGGTCACAGTTAACTTCATTTGTGCTCTACTGTCAACCCTCTTGTACAAGTCGTGAAGTACACACATGTAAGATACACAAATTAAGATTCTCATTGAAAGATAACGACGAGGTCTTGAAGATAACTGGAAGATAAAGAAAGGGGGATTCCTTGCCTGGGGATATTAGTATCACAACTTTGCCCTAGTACTCAACGATCAGAAATTAAATAAAAGGGTACAAACAAATTACTCTTACCAGTTGCTTACCGCTCACCAATTTGCAGGAGTCTGAACCAGTCTGAGTATGAGGAGCCTGAGGAGGAGAGTCACAACACAACACAAGTGCTGTGTAACAACCGATTAAACTTATTTATAGTTTTATGAAAGCTAATAAGGAAAAGACATCTGTAACCGTCTTCGGGTTATGTGCTTCCCGTTCACTTGCCCTGCTACCCTAAAGAAGGGACCATGTCTATGTGTTGTCTCTCTGTTCTTTTCTTTACATGCCATTGAGTTGTAGCTCTTAATGGTACCACCGAGCACCGAAAACGTTTGGATGATGAAGAAGTTAATTATTTTCGTACGTGGGCTCCCGTTCCACGCTCAGATCCCATGCCGACTGATCCTCCCGGTTTAGCTGGTGCATATGGGGCACCAGAAACAATAACATAAATATGTTTTATCATCATCGCTTTACGGACGCTCGGTGTGGACTGGCCTCGAGGCTACCATGGGACCATCTTCAGACGACAGAAGAGTTTAGCCACGCGCCAAAGGGAGGTGGAAGGCACACGAGTGGTCGGTGTTAGTCTGAGTTTTCATTCCGGTAGCATATTGCTCGTGGTAGCTCTTGCTGGGTCGTTCCGCCCCACACAAGCATTCCGTTTTTGGTGGGTTTGGTTCATTTATCAAATTGTTTACGATGGTGTTAATTGGATGTTAATTAGTTGCGTACTACCAGGCCACTTTGGTGGTTTGTACCGTTTGGAAAGCGGAAGATGTTCCGTCCCGATCTCGGTGGTTTTCTATTTTTGTTGGGATGCAATCTACAGCGCGGACCCCTGTCTGCTTACTGGAGGATGGTAACAGTTAGAGTGTCTCGTTAGCTAGGTGACAAGCATAAATTTGTTCGATGCTTCGCTTGAGTTCTCGTCGCACAACTTCTAGCGTTTTAGGGTGTCTAATCGTTTGATCAATGATCAGTCTAGTTATCTTGATGGCGGCAGTTATGCGATGCGCTGCTAATAGCGTATCATTAAACATGTGGTAGAATTTGACGGTATGATCCAAGAAATGAATCATTTTTATGTTCATAAGACTTTTTTTTTATTTAACCAGCCTATTCAATCCTTCCTGGGAATTTTACTCTCCCCGTGTTAGGGATCATATTTCGCGATCGTAAACCAAACCAGCTCCTTAGCAACCGACTGCCTTATGGGAGCCACACTGTCTGGCATGCGTGTTGCTAGGACCGAAGTCAACAACGGAAAACGCTCGTTCAAGCTTCTTCGAAAAGGATTCCATTCTGGGAAAAATGGAACCACTAACAAGTGCTTCACCATCGTGCGGTTTTGGATGCTGTGGTCCTTTGTGCATCTTATTTCGTCGTGCGCGTCACACTGTCTACCGCTGTACGCACACGCAAGATACATATTTTTTACAAATTTTTATATTTTTATTTTTTTTTATATTTTTTTTTTTCTTTGCCTAACATGTGGTGTGAAATAAATTATGAGCTTGTAAAATGTACAGCGTGTCGAAGTGAGGTTTATGGTCTAGCAAATAGAGCATTTCTCTTCATGATTGGTTTTCATGAGTTGAAGCCACATTTAGAGGGTTTCAGTGAGCGGGTGTGAGAGCAATAAATTAATTAAAAGTGGATCGCTTTTAAAATGAGCTGTAGGGTCTTTTCAATCTGGCAGATCCCGCTTGCTCTAGCGTGGAAAAAAACATCAAACCTGTGGGAAAACCTTAACTTCAAAGGAGGTTTTATTTAACGAAAAACTAAATTCCTCATTTCATCGTTTTATGATGCGCACCTCGGAGAGCTTGGGGAGCACCTCGGGGCGATATCGATCCAATGCTAGATAGAGTCATTGCTTTTGTGTACATTATGCCGCACACAAACCACTTGAAGTAATCAATCGCTCGGTCGAGTTTTCAAATAAACTAGTGGCGTGGGAGCGTCTGGCTAATATCTCCACGAACCATACGCAACTGGGAAAATAATCAATGGATGCGATTGTGTGTTGATCGCAGTATTTTCTGTTTAAAGTTTGGTTCTTTGGGACGATGTTGTGAAACGATTTGTTTATTTAAAAACTACCGTATAATCACGATTTTAATTTTTTTAAATACTATTAAAACGAGAGGTTTTGGTGCGATAAAGAAACTTTAGGCAAAACAAGTGAAAACAGAGATTGTTTAATGATAAAATTTAATTCTTTCGCTTTGTTTGCGATGCGAACAAAGGTGTTAATAAAACTCTTCAAATAAACAAACCGACAAAATACACCATCAAAGTGGTAATTTCCCAGAATGATTACATCAAACCTTCTTGACCGGGTATGCACGGTGCACGATCCACAAAGAAGGGTTTTGTTTATCTTGCTACCGTATGCGATCTGTTTACCAATGTTGTTCACAAATCAAAAACCACACTTTTTCCATTGGTTTGCTACCACTTAGGGGCTTCTTCCACTTAGCAGTCCCCAGAACGGCGCTCAGTGACTTTACAATTCCATGGTAAGCACGGTCCATGGTAAGAGCAACTGCAAAGAAAAATAAAATTTTTCCTACAAAGCCATAGATCCCCGATCCCAGAGGAGAATCTCCAGGGAAATTCGAAAATTCTAACGATCGTACACACGAATCAGTGGTCGATCTTTGATCAGCTGACACCTTACGGCGGCCGCTTTGAGTTGGATCCAGCGGTGCGATTTATGAGTGCTCGCACACATGGACACAACGGTTTCATGCTTGCTGGGTAAAATATTGCTACGATTGTTTGTTGATGAAGCGGGTTTTCTTTTTACGTTGTTCCATTTGTTTTTACTCCTCGCCGTCTTTCACCCTGGTGCGGTGGATGATATTGCGTGATGAAAACCGAAACTCACTCGAGATCGTTAACTGTGACGCAAATGAGATGGACTAATTGGATCATTTCTATCGCTTCTTCTCGACACATCCTCGCAATCTGGGTTCTGAACAAATAGAATAATTTTTAACGACTGTTTCCAAATTAAGTGCAATGAAATGGATGTGTTAGACCCTCTTAGAGACATCTTTAGTAACTATTAGTTTTCAATCAAACGACTGGAACTGGAACATTATGGAGCTGCTGACAGCTGAAAGCATCTGGAAGAAGAAAGTCACACTATGTGGCGCTTGGGAAATTAAATCCCATTCACTCAATAATTTAACGATCGCTTTCCGCGCCACTTCATTACCGTGAGATCCGCTCGGTTGTTCGTGAGGCGTTGAGATTTAATCGCACAGTTAAAGGGTATCCTAAAGACCCCGATCGTTGGCAGGAAACCCTTTTCCCGAAGGCAAAATGAATTTCTTCACTTCGAATATCAAGTAACGAGCGAGTAACGACCCATGCCGGCAATCAAGGCCGTATCGCCACATACACCCATGCTGGCCGCTGGACGTTTTGTAACTGGATGCTGTGATTCTTGGGATGCCTGGGCAGGAGACACAATGTCTTGATGGGTTCTCAATTAAAAATCTGTAATTTGATTCCACACAGTCCGGTGGTAGTATCGAACTAATGGCCAGCTAAATGGGACTTCCCGAAGGTTCAGTATTCTTCCCCTGATGCCGGCCCTGAGGCACAACATAATTGTAATTGGAAAAATAAACAGCATCGAGCTGGTCCGAGTGTGGTACCGCTAATGAACCCGCATCATTAGTTGACATTGTGGAGGAAGCAATTGTGGCTTTGGAAGTCGTTGACTGTCCGAGGAAAGATCGCTTCAAAGTGGCACGGGGAAAACGGCGGTTTGCCTTCCAATGGTCATTTGTTTGGTTTGTTATTATTGTGCTTTAATTCATACTGATGTGTTTAAATCTTGATCCTCGATCGCCCTCATGCAGGTCCTTTTGGTCGATGGCATTGAAAAGGTTTCTTCTTCACCGAACTTCATAATAGAACATTGCATCGACGCATAAGGGTGTCTGTATTCGGGACTTTCTGCTGGCTGTTTGCCAGAGAGATCACTCTTCAAGGGTTTGTATGTTTGGACACCAGTAGAGTGCAAGTCATGGCAATAATAATGGGAGTGTGTTCTAAAATGTTTGCGGTTCCACATTCTTGTTAGCATGAATCTTTCGTTTGTTGTAATGGATGGTTAATGAAGGCAAATGGTTTTTGGATGATGCCTTCGAATGACAACATGTTTTCTAATGCATTGTTTTCTAATGCAGATGACATTCAATACGGAAGATGAATAATTGTAGAACTCAATTTGGAACATGACATAATAATGTAGACCAACATGAACAATTAATATTTAAACATTTTTTTTGATATTATGTATTATCACGAAATAATTATTTATTTTTCTACTCAAAGCCAAAATATATTTCTTCAAAATATTCTTATTGCAACATCTATCAATACTAGGCGGTGTTATGCCTTTGATCAGACCAAAGAGTCATCGGGCGAGTTTCGACCCAAACCGCCCAATTTGTGGTTGTAAAATTGACAGCGAAACGGACAACTCTCTACCATCGGTGCGTGAAATAAGAAATTCAATTCCTATCGTGTATCACAGCAAAAATAGGACAACACAAGGCACCGGATTTCCCTCGAGAGAGCACCAGAAGCAGTGTATTTTCCCGCCATGGAGATAACAAGGAAAAGACACCGCATGAGCTGATTATCTGTAGGAATCGTCGGAATGTGACTGTCGCGTATCCTGCACATCCTTCAAAGTTATATCGAAGCCAATATGAAACGAAACACACCCAGTGACCGTCTGTTTTGACCTGTTGTACATGCTCCGCACCGACGTTCGGACGAAAGGTTCGAACGTTGTCTAGCGTTCCCTCAGCATCGCATTTGTCACCATCGTCTCGAATTTCGCTTACCGAAGAGACAAAATCCAGTTTATTTTCCCCGAAGATGATTATGATCCAGAACAACATAGTGCTTTCACGCGCAGACCGTCTCGAATGTCGTCCCGGTTCGAACAGAAGCGAAATGTAATTAATACCAGCACCGGTTCCGAAGTGGCCGGCCGAGAACGACTGCTTTTTTCCACTCGTCCTGATCGTTCTGTTGCATTTTTCGGGAAAACATGACACGTTATTAGTGGAGCACCGTTAAATTCAACCATCTCTCCATACTAATGCATTTCACTTGTGCTACGTACGCATCCCGATGGTGAAGATGTTGCGCCTGTTTGTAATACGACCACCGTTCGGGAAAACAAGTTTGCTCAACACACTTATGGTTGCTTGGGAGGAATCGCTAGCCAGTTGTGGATCCGGAACGGGGACGATAATTTAGTGTCCCTGCGCGGCCAATCAGACATTCAATTGCGTGAACATGAGCTGAAGATGCCGTGCGGTCCGAAGAAAATATCTCGTTAGGGATAATAATAATGTGAACATAGTAGACACAGGTTCAACAGGTTTCGGACATGGTCGGTGAAATGTGTGTGTGTTCTTTTCGAGGAAAAAACTAACGCCAGTGCTATTGGGATCATTTTTTAAAATTATATCTAATGATTTTATATGACCATTACATTCATGCAAATAAAGAACTCTTGATGTAACGAAAATAATTGATCATACAATATTTTTTTCTGGATTAGCTCTGTAAACTAAATCGGATTTTTCTGAAGCAAAAAAAAACTATTATTTACGATTACGTTAGACGTTTTTGCACACAATAGATAACATTAAACAGTAACATTCTATTGCAGAGTAATAATACAAGTAGGAAGGATAATCTACACATGTCAAGCTAATAAAACGAATACCCTGGTGTCAATAAAATTGGAAGATGTAAAAATAAGAATCTTACCTCGTGCTGTTTCAGGTGTGAGGCTACAATAGGGACTAATTTTAACAACCATGATGTCAGGGAAAATCCAAATTGAACCCCTATTCCAGTCACACCTGCTTCAGACAAAGCATTCGGTCTGTGCTCTATGTACAGACACTTCAAAATTTGCCCAAGAGGCAATATTTTTCTTAAATAAATTGATTATTTACGTTTCATCAATACGCCCGATTGAAAGCTTGATTATTTTGGACAAACTAAACCTCCGCTGGATAAACATCCTTTCCAGAATCTCTGGGTCCGAGGTTGCCGCTACATGTTGCCACTATTCAAATATTTGCATGTAAAACGGAAGGAACAAACTAACCAAAAAAAAAAAAGATCAGTCGGTAACGAACATACGGAAGGAAGGAAAAAGAGATTAGAATATACTTCCGATGGCAAGAACAATGCAGTGGGGAGGATTAACCCAACTCGTAGGGCCTTTAGAATTGATTTTCAATTAACGACTCACCGACAAACTCCCACGGTTAGTGTCGTGTGATTGGTCTTTTTTTAAAGAAAAGATGGCTTGTTTCATTTGTCCGCTGTATAGAAAACCGTTTTCGCAAAACAATCTCTAAGGAAGACGATTGTTTGGTTCATTGGGTAAGAAGCGATGTGCGAAGAAACATTCAAATGTCTGGCGAAAGGTTAGCGCGACTCGAGCTGAACCAAACCAAACATTAATTAATCTGTTCCGTTTCAATTAAATTACATCACGCATTGTGTGTCCGCATTCAGCAGCGTTTTGTCCTCCTCCATTCACGCACATAAGATTGCATGCGGCGCGATATGCTGAAAAAGACGCAGAAAACCCCCGCTGGAAGAAGCACTGGAAAGATGTCGTGGTCGTCGGCGTTCGACGACGAGGGTACAATTACTTTTAATTGAGATTAATAAGAAACTATTGCAAGGGAATGGCCCACTCCCGTTTCACCCTAGCATTATGATTCCCTTTTACGAATAAAAAATCTTCATGAATGAACACCGACATCCGACCGTGTACGAGAGAGAAAGATTTGCGTAAGACAAACAGACAACGCACAACGTCTCGTCAGCGGTTGGAGCCCGAGCTGGTGTGTGGTTGGATGAGGCCGAGCAGGGAAACATTCATCACATTTGCGTGACGTGATAACTCAGTTGACTTCTCAACTTCCCGGACCCAATTGACCGGCGGGTCAGCGAGACAATATTCCGTGCGTGGTTGTGAAAGTTGACGTACACCATTCATGCAAACTGCTCGGGTGGATGAAGATGATACGGTGCGATACGGTAGTGCCGATCGGTTTTATGAATGAAAAGGACGAAAAAGTAGTTGCTGGAGAAATTGGAAGTTAACTGCCTTCCCGTAAGACAGCAAAAGGCCCTTCTTTGCAGTACAATCTCATAAACTAAACTATCCTTTTTAACACTTTCTTAAAAAACCAGATTACAAGAGCACCATGCTCTTCGACTCATGTTTGTGGTTTTCCACGAAAGAATTTACATACATTTGTTCACAAAGTGCTGAAGTTGTCTACCAATAAATTCTTGTCGGGTAAAAACTGCTTTCACTTGAAGCAACATCATACGTGGAAAGACCTGTTAAGAAGGTAAAAGAGTTGTTAACATTGTTTACTTTGTGCGACTCGTGTTACGACACGGTTGTCGTGCTTCTGTCGTGCGAACGCGCAATCCCAAGTTCGTAGAAGATCCTGCCCAGCAAAACCTTTCCCAGAAGAGAAAGTGTTCGTCCACATGTTTCATGCGTTTTTTTTATATGTACAAGTTTGGTGGTCAAATTTCACACAAAAGCAATGAAATCGGTCTCGCCATACGTATGTTGTCAGTTTCTCTTAACAAATCTTCGTCATATGGTACATTTTCTGCGTACCGACATTAAATGATTTTTAACACACAATTCAACGAAAAGAAAGCAAGCCACAAAGAGGCGAACAAAACAACAAAAAAAAAACTCTTTCCCCATAGTGTTAATGTGTTTGATGATAAAAATCTCGAAATGAAAATCATCAACATCCCCCTGTTTTAGCCCTAGTTGCCCGGCCGGCCGGATAGAAGGACGTGCGCGTGACCGAAGCAGTTAATTATGCCGACACCCATAGTGCTGCGGGTCGGACACATTATGCTTCATCACACCATTAGCACGTTGCGACATTTGTAGTGGGACGGGAGATGAATGCGTCTGCAGTGCATCCCCATGCCGTTCATTACACGTTTTACCCCTTTCCCATGCAGTCGCCAACCTTCGTTAGGTTTAATAATGCTCAATTAAAGCAAACGTAACGAGTAGCCGGAACTTCAGACTGTTACTGTGGTAGGGAGAGAGCACGAAATATTAATATAAAATGCAACTAGCATCTAAAAAGTAACATAGAATATTGTTTTAAGAACAAAACTAAGGAGCCTCCTTCCTGGATGTGCATTGCATACCTTCAGGCGTGTTTACTCAAACCACAGTTCTAAACGGTCATCTGTCAATAAATGAATACGAACTGTCAAACTGTCATTAAGCTCGCTACGTTCTTCAATTTCTAACCTTTATTTTCACATTTTTTTCTGGTTTTATTCCCTTTTTCGTATTTCATTACGCAATTGTAAATTAACATATCTGGCTGAAGACACATTTTAAAACATTGTAAAAAAATTCATTTGATCGAGCACCCGTTTTCACTAGATAACCGGCATACTTAAGCAACTCATTTAGGTGAAGATTGGGCAAAAAAATCGAAGATAACAGGATGCAAATGATTCACCATGCGTCACGATCAATCTTGTTTCTCCGCAAGCGCAAGGAAACAACGTGAAAACACGAATCCCAACGGTGCTTACAATGCTTGTTGGTTAAACAACCCGATAAGCACGTGCACGTCGATGGGAAGACGAAAGGTCCGGGCGTTTGTTATCATTAAGCCAGCATCAATCGGTTGTCGCATGAGTGATGTGTTGGTGTTGTTTTTTTTCATATCTTTTAATTTCACCCTCCCGGAAGTATCCCACCCCTCTTCCGTGTTCGTATTCGAGGCCACCAGCAGGACCACCCGCAGCCATGGCACGAGCCGCACGTATCCTAACGCGCAGAAAAATATTGCAACATAAATATTGCCCTCCCCATCATCATCGGCGCATATCGAGTGGCGCAAGCAAACACATAAAAAATACATACAAAAGAAGTAACAAAAAACACAAAACCGGAAGAAGCGAAACGGCACGAACGAAACGGGTGACAAGTGGATGGATCGTGCGTGCACAAAATCGAACCACACTTACAGGGTGGTTTGAAGGGACATAACAACACAAAAAAGCACACACGGCTCACTTTTTAGACCACCATCAACGATGGCGAAGGCAAACGATGACACGCGAACGCGAAAGGGTGGGCCAGAATTTTGGCGCAGGATGGATGTGAAAGGGACGATGCTTTGGTGGTAGAACAGTGGAAACGAAACAACATACAGGAAGAAACAAAAGAGTGGGATGATAAGCAGGAAGTGGGCCACCAGCTCAAGGGCCACCATCGTTCAACGCAACCAGAACGTTTGTGTTCGCCAATAAACGCTCAACGGCGTCAAACAGCGGTGATGAATACAAATCAGGACACGTGCACGTGACGGTGTACTTGAGCGAGACTCCTTCTACCACGGGGACACGGGCGGAAAGATCCTTAGGAAAGTGTTGCTGAACATGGAGAGGACATTGCAGTTATTGGTAAAGAAATTATTGAGCGATTATGAGCGAGGTTAAATGTTTATTACATGATTGATTTGATGTAATGAAACACGCTTAAGATATTGATTTTATAATAATATAAGATTTCTAAATAAACTTCTTGTTTTATTACCAACAGAACAGAGTTCGCAGTCCAGCGTATGGATTAAAAACATAAATACTGCAGCGTTTCCCATCAGACTGTATTCTTCGTGTCCAGTCACACGAACAATTCCCATCAAATCCTATTTAATGATCATGTCAAAAGGGGTGGATTAAGGGTTGTTTACGGGCGATTTGACAACCGCTCGGTATTGGGGTGTTTTGTACGTGCTTGTGTAAGACACACACAAAAAAGCACTCAATGCAATGCTTGTTTAGTTACATATGAAACAAATTCCCAACGGTTGTTAGGGTTGTTGTCCAACACGAGCCGGACCATGGTGTGAATGTGTCATTAAAAATATCGTAACGAACAGCAACCGACTTCAGCAGAAAATCTTCAATCAAACGGAAGTAACAAACACACTCACCCACATAAAACCTCGACCTTTACCACGTTCGCTTCTGTTCGTAGAATTTGCTTTGCTGAAATGAAACGCGCAAAACATCGGCCAGCACCGTACTGTAGCTAACTGAGGAGCATCTTCCGCAGGAGTGTGCAAACAAAAAAAAAAAACGATCTCCATCGTCTTGATCATCTTGATCGGTCCGCCGGCCGGATGATAGTGCGCTTGTGGATGAGCAATCAAATTTATTCCATTATTTCAATTACCGTCAATTAGCGGACCCTCGCGCACTAGTTGAGGTTAAATATTGTGACTTTTCTTGCCGCGTGACTTGTTGGTTGGCCGAAGCACACCAGTGAGGTGTAACCAGCGGTTGGAAGAAAATTGATTCATCTCAGATGTCACGTTGAAGCAGTGTGACGGTGATGCAAATGCAGATAAGTGGCGATTGTACAAATACTGCTGAAGAGAAGAGTTGATGCGGGTAGAAATTTAATGAATTAGTGATAAGATGATCTTTATGGCATCATGGTACATAAACGTATTGATTGACTTGATGGTGCTGACTGAAATAGTACTTAGGAAGTGTAATCCACAAGAATGGAGTATATTACGGTGCTGTATGTCACTAAAAATTGAGCAAACTTAACAAATTGACAGTTTAATTAGCTACTACAGATACTACATTACTACTACCACTTCTGTTACTATTACTAATACTACTACATTCAATAGAAGCTTCGCAAAAACTTCAGCATAGACTCTCGTCCTGCTTGCTGCATCGGCCGAATCCGACAGCCTTTGTGACCTTTGCCGACATTATTAATGCCAAGAGTAAAGATCACCAGCACCGACAGCTCTGCCGCAGTTGATCTTTTTATGTGATTAAAAGGTTGTAAATCATCCCATCAACGGAAACTGGATTACAGCCCGCTCGAGAGTGTCCTTTTGAGTGAAGCTACCGAAGCCGATTGCCGCCAAGGCACGACCGTCCGGTAAATCTTGTTCCCGTAAATTTGCTTACCGGCCGGCTGATAATTGAGATTTAATTAAACACATTACGGGCAGATTAACTTAAGCATCGCTGTAAGCCGCTTCCAACAAGCCAAAGGGTCAAGTTCTCCTGGGGCCAATTGCCCACCGGTCGTCGGCCATACTTCGGTTAAGCCTCCAAAGCGAAAGGACATTCCGGCGGACCGAGAGCAATCGGGCAAGGATTTTCGACGCTTAATCTTGTACGCCCGGTCCGCAAAAACGACGGGCGGTATGTACTCACACTCTTTCAGCTATGTGGCTCGCAAAAACGCAAGCCCCCAAAAACTGTCGCAAGGTCCTTTTGTTCCCTGCCAAGGTTGTCCTTTTTATTCGTTCTTGCCTCTCCGTGTCGTTCCGTTCCGACCATTGGGACAGGATTTTGCCTTTAGAAAAACAAATAATCTCTTAAGCGGGCTCACGGGTAACCTATCGGTTACGGATCCGCGTGGGGCCAAATCGGTGTGTTCATGACAAAAGCGCAGAAACATAAATCGGACCAGTCGACCAGGCTTCCGCAGTGTACAATGTTCACCTTGCGACAGTGACCAAATGCGGGCGAACAAAAAGCGGATTATTAATCCCGATAATTGGCTCTGAAATGTACACCCTTCAAAGGTAAATTGGTCAAAATATTGTAGCACTCGGGTGAGGTTTGTTGTACGAACAAGCTTTCTTGTTTCGGCCAGCAGAGCAAGCGATGCATATACTGTACCGCACGTTTGGAGTTTGGAGAGGCCCCTGATATGCCGGGAACAAGGTCCAGAGAATAGAGCCAAAAGCGATTTCCTGACGGGATGATTGGTTTGCGTTTGATCTGTCGTGGCCCTTGTTGAAGGGGATTACGGTGGGCAGAGTATGGCAAACAGTGGTCATAATTAACGAACAACACAGAACATACCGTAAGCGCTGAAGGTGTATAGAGTTAGCAAGGTTTCAAGGAAAGCATAATCAGAACTTGGTATTTTCTAAATAGATGAAACCATTATTGACATTACAGTTACTATATTACTCACATACGAGAGTAAAGATTTAGTAATTAAAATTTTTACTACAATGAGTTCTTGTACAAAGGTTCAGTACATAACTGCCAGGATCCTTGAAATTCAAATGCTTGTTTAGGGTAGCTTCTACTTCAATTTTGCTCAGTGTATTAGAAACGTCATGCAGAGCCTGTAACGTGAAATGAATTTATGCATAAATCTCAATACTAAATTGTGTTTTAATCGAAATACAAATAGTTTCGTCCAATATTTTCCAACTGGGATAAAAAAAAATGGAACCTTAAAGGACATTTGTTTTTCCATACCTGTAGTTACACCGATTCCAGAACTACCATCCCCTAATTTTCTTTCACCTGAACGATTTATTTACAATCATTTATCGTGAAGCAGGTGATTTTATGAACAACAGTTTCTTTCGCGCTTTGTGTAACACCCAGTAACGACAACGACACAGAACGCCACAATAGCCAAGGCTGTCATAGCGATCGATTCATTCCATTCTTCACCCTAAAAAATTCTTCCACAACAGCACGACAGCAGGATTCCCAAAAGGAGTTAGCGATCCAACCCATCCCTAAACAACATGAACCACGTTCATTAAATTCTTCTTCATCGCGGGGACAACGTGCGGCGGTCTCGTGTGGCGCAACGCCGATGTGACACACATATGCGTCCAAATGTATAATACCCGCGAACAAATCGTACCAGGCGAACCCTTCTGTGTGTATGTTTTTCTTCACCTTTTCGTCCTAACGATGTCCTGCTGGGATGCATAACGCTCGCTTGTTGGCATAGCGGCGTCATCGAGCCTAACGCCCGGCTACATTTTTAACGGTGAAAGTAGGAGTTTATTAATGTGCTTCAAATGGGTACTTTCTGTCCCGGAGGTGATCCGTGATTTCGGGTGCAGCTGAATTTGTTACTTGTGTGTCGCGGGACGAGTTTTGGGTGTTTTAATTGTTGGGAAAACGTGAGGCTCATAATTATATAAACAACGCACACTTTACTAAAGGACACAAAACGGTACGATAACAACGTACATTTGAGGGTGGATGTTTTGGACATCCCGCGGGCTCGATCGTCGTTCACCCTGCGTGCGTTTAAGGATTAACACCTCACGATGGAGCTGATAATTGATGGTTCGTTTTGAGCTGGGTGAGAAAGTGTTTGTTGGTTTGTTTTCTTTCTTTTTACAACGACATGCCTCCTTGTTTTTCAACGTCATAGTTCTTAAGAGGAAAGCGTCTATCGAATGACCTTCATCGATCTTTCCACAGCACGAAGCTCGTAAACACATAATGATACTTGGCCAAAGGTGACTGCGAATGCAGACGACAATGACAAGGACATTTTATTAGCTATCGCTTGCACCTTTTTTGCTTGCTGTTTTTGGTAAAACTGCAAAACCATGTCCTTCGTTTCGGTAGTGTGCATCTTTTGACCAACAAACCAAACAAAATCAAATCATGTTGCCTTGGAAGAACTTATTTTCCGAACGGCCTCGAGCACACCACGGAATCGATTTCCCTATTGCTTAGTCATGGCTGTTGGCTTTCTGCTCGAGAAAAGAGGACCCCAGGACTTGTGGCTTCGACGGGCCAGCTCCCCGTGGTCTCGATTATGTTGCACTTTATGTGAAAATGACCATTTCCATTGCCAAATAAGGACAACTCCGTAGCACAAGCATCTTGCGGTGAAGATTATTGAGCCATCACGATGTCGAATGGGAAGGACCTTTCGGGAGGAAGCTAGAGAGAGAGTATAAGGTATGAAAAATACCATCACAAACAGCTGGCCACAGGAAAGACAAAACGCAGACAACGTAAGAAGTGTATCCTTCATGTGGTTCAGCCAACAACGAGGCACAGAATAATACGAAGCGCTTATCCAAATGTAATCCACACCTCATCATCCATTTGCAAAAGGTTTCATTTTTTATCTAAAGTGCCCCAGTGTTTGCTCTTTTTCTCGGCATGTTTTTACATAACAAAGCGCTCGCATATGAACCATTTTTTAAAGCAGCTTTCACAAGCTCACCATCCCTTTAACGTTTCGTCAACGCCAACGGATTAGTTCCGTTTCGGCTTAAATCGTCCGGAATGAAGCTGTGTGTTTGATTGTTGCCGCTGCCACTTTTTTCATACGGTTTCCTGCTGGTGGTGGATCTCTACTCGAAGATCCGCATTAGCATTACTTCGCACACATTGTCCTGATTGAAGATTACGCACGGACGCACAATCGAACCTGTAATCGATATGCATACGTGCAGCAAGAAGATGCAAAGGATCGGATCCGAGGATGCAGCAATGGCACTGAAAAGTGCAACCGATCGGATACACTCACGGGCGGTCGTCGCTTTTCATGTTGGCCAGTTGGCCCGTGGCGTGACGAAAGTTTTCATAATTTTTTGCCCCTGGCCTATTTTCTAGCACACCACGGGTTCCGTTTTCGGTTTTGTTGAAGATTAGTGTCCGATTGGTTCAAACCGCTTTGCGAAGGCCATTGTACAAAACATCAATGCAGATTAAACTGTACGACGATCTTTTTTTCTGGTGTGTGCCTTTTTTTAAATCGTGTCAAAGATGCAAAATATAAAGTTACAGGACAGGATTATGCATAATTATCCGATCCCTACGTTTGGGAGATTCCCTAGATCGGTGTCCTGTGATCGAAGTCGGCGGTGCCTATTTATGCTAACCTCATTACAACTGACGTGAATGCGGTGCCGTGACATGCGTTTTTGAACGGAAAGAATAGAATGTTCGATTGTTTCACCTACATTTTGTGGATATCGGTACCCTGTTTTGGTGATATTTTATTCAAAATTCTTAGATTCTATTATTGTTATTTGAATATTGGACCAATAACTGTAACATGAACTCGCACACACAAAAACCTCGGCCTCCTTAAAGTACATATTTTCACATTTGCCGCCACTTATCTAATGTTTCTTTTCTATTCTAGACCTCCCAAAGGAAAATAAAACAACACTTTCACCCCCGAGAAGGCCTCCCGCAGGAGTGAAACCCATGAAAAAGCGTCTTGCAGTAGCGGTTCATGCTCAAGAGCCCACGCGAACTTGAAACCGGCCACCCTGCAATGCATTTGCTCTCCCGAGAGAGCGTGTCCCTTTGAGAAAAGGCTTTCCTTCAGAAAATTCACTAGAAAACTGCGCGATATCGCCAAAGGACATTTGAGCCGTACAGCAAAGGATTGGCCTGCCCCGCAAGGACATGTGGCGATGCGTAGAGCCAGAAGCATTACTGCCGTCCTAGTTACCTATTGAACCGAACGAATGACAATACGAAAAATGACGCTGATGATGCCGTTGTCCAGTTCATGGTGCCGTACGCGTTTGAAGTAGGGCCGACATCTCTGGTCGACTCTCTGTTGCTGTAGAAAGAAAAACAATGTAACCATCATTACCACCAGCGGGAATCGCCCGTTGGCATCGGTGCCCCGGGAGCAGTAATTGATACTGGCGGCGTTGCTAGTTGGCCGCCTGGGACCAGTCGTAGATGAAGCGCAAAAAAAAATTAACTTCTAAAACCTCCGGTCAAGAAAACCAGCATCACTTTAAATGACAAAATTTTCAAGAAAAGACAAACAAAACGTCCCCGATCGCATGACAGGGCGGAAAGGATCAAACGGTGCCGGCATCGGGATCGGCAACGCCTTCGGTTGCACATTCCATTTGTTGTTGTTGTTTTGTGTATGTGCCGTTTTGTTTTTCACCATTTTTTTCGAAGTTGTGTGCCTGTCGCCTTCCTTCCACTGCACTATTCAGCAATTTGTTACTGGCCAGTGATCCTATCGATCGATGACAGGCGAGCACAAAAAGAACCTCCCGAAACCTCAGCAAGTAAATTGAGCCAAGTGACAACTTCTTGATCAAGCCATGGACAACACGCCGTGACCGAGGAAATGATACCGAAAAAGGGACCCTCCGGTTTTGACGTGAGTAATGGCTTTTTTTTCCTCTCTGCACTACGGGGGTCTCAGCCGAACGGGAAGCAACAGTTTACAAGTATCGTCCTTCGTGCTCGCTCGTCCATACGTATTTTTATTTCTCTCTGCACTTTACCGATCTACTGATCACCGAAATGTGGCGGCATTTCAAGCTTTTAATGTGTACTGATTGTCCTGCAGCTTCAGTTTTTGCAGCCGCGCGCGTATCCTGGTAGTCGCTACATTTCAGACGACTTTTATTTATTTACTTTGCGTCCCAAACTAAAAAAAACCCGAGTCCCTGGTTGGGAATGTGTGTGTGTGTATGTGGGTTGCCGATAGTTCTATTATCACAACATAACGACGTGCACTCATCATAATAGTAGTACAACATTGGTGAAGGTTTTTCCCCTTCGTTGCTTATCTTCCTTACGGGACACGAAGCAGAATAAATAGCGCAGCTAAAAAGGATACCGCCAGGAGTTGGTGTCAAAGAAAAACAATGACTTAAATACAAGATCAACAGTTGCCGCTGAGATTCACGGGAACTGTATTGCTACATAATTTAGGATTGTTGGATCTTTTGAAGATCAACCGATCGCGGAGATTCAAGAATGACACTCGAACTACCGGAATTGACTGCACGGCCCGCATTATTTGTGTTAGATATCCTTTTTTATATGTTTTCTTGTCGGTGGAACTGTGTGGAATTTGATGTTTTGGTAAGAACTGTGTACTTTTCCTTGATATATTTTTGAGAACATCTATTACGCATTTGTAAACATGTTGCAGAAAAATATCAATGGTGACAATGTTTTGCCTCAAATTCGTGGGACCGGATCAAACTGTTATACATGGTTGAAGCTTGCAAGCGGAAACAATTATTCACGTTATTCTGTCCAGTTGAGTATGTGAGAAATTAATTGGTAGTTGCTGCAAAATTTATTAAATAATTGAATAATAACTTGATATATAACTTGAGTTTTCATTGGCATTCGTGTGACAATGATTGCATTTTAAAAACGCGATAAAATCCTGTTGATCATCTCCATTTATTCTGTTCCATACTAAATGAAACAGATGTATCAAACCTTCCTCGCATCCATCTGTCCATCGGTGGAAATGATTCTCACATTCCATTATAATCTCACCTTATTGAAAAGGGAGCACACGAGGATCACTGCGTCAGTTTTCACACGCACAGGTTGTAAAACGCTTGAACCATTTCGAATGCACCTTCACACCACGCACTGCCGAAATGCACTGACAAATCACAACAATGCAGCTTTGATCGACGGAGTGTTTTTTTTAACGCCTTTTATTAGTGTGCTGCAGGATCAAGCGACGATCGCGTTTAAGTGCTACGATGGTCAACTCCTTTTCTGTCTTTGATCCACCTTTTTTACTTTCCGAACACATAAAAAATCGAAAACATCTTAATCAAGCCTCATAAATTGCCACATTATGTTCGGATCCTTTTCATCTCATACCGACTTGTTCTGATCGACTTTTTTTTCGGGAAAGTGATGTCCTTTTTCTGTTGCATTCGATGGAATAAAAGCGAATGCTTGTTCATATTTGGGACAGCTCTTGGGATTGATTTCGGTGTTGTGATCCTGGTTGAAGGTGAAAAGCGGCGAGAATAGGCTGTGTATTGACCGTAAAACATAACAAGCACCTTACGCAATGGTCTTTCAGGCGTAAGAAGGGAGCTGTGGGGAGCTCTCAGCTTGTTTTAGTTCTAAGTTACTCGCTCGTGCTGCTATCATTCAAAATTCCGCACGTTTAACAATAATAATTTATTAAAGTATATTAAAGTCTCCGGCTGCACGAAAAATAAGATAACAGTTTGAACAAATTGATCATTTCAACTGGTATGCGTTGGACTACCTTCCAAGGATTTCAACGCCAAGGAGCAAACAAAACTTATTCATCGTTTTCTTCATTCTTCGTTGGCTCCTCCCTGGATTATGGAGCAATAAAATCAAACAGTTCCTTACCCAAAGGCCTTAATTATTCTCTCAAACAAAACGCTTCCTAAAATGTGTCAGTTGTCCGATGTTTATCTAGCTCATAATGGCATTCGATGCAGCAAAACATTTCAACTTATTGCACTTGCTAGGCTGTGGGTGAAGGAATGGTTCTTTTGGCTTCTTCGTAGACATATGATTGTACAAAACCATAAAGGCGCTCGTGTAACGGTTCTTCGTCTACAGCACGTTGTCAAGATTGCACTACATTACAACGTCTCTCCATTCACTTTCATCACCAAAAAAGGGTGACTGTACCAATGTAGAACATACACGCCGTTGTGCAGCCAATATGCAAAACGAGTGTATAAAGTACCAGAAAGCTAATAAACATTTTACAACTTCTAACGGCACATAGCTTTGCGAAGACACAAACGGAACGACGCCATTTGAACTAGAAATGCATCGAACCACGGAAAGGCTGCACTACCGTAAAACACCGTTAGGACTGGTGAGGCTTTTGTGTTTTTGTTTTCAAAACAGGTTGTAAACGCAACACGCAAGCACCCTTACAAAATGTTTTCTTTTCACTTTTGTTTATGATCACTTGCGTTGGGGTTACTTTCTTTCGGTAGCTTTAAAATGGTGCTGTTTTTAATGAATTATTGGGAAAAACAACTAACGGGAATGTGGTGCCGTTTTGGGTTCAAATGCATTTAATCAACGATTAGATTGTTAGAACTGATACAGAATCGTTTAATTTCTTGTTTCAACGAACGTTTTCATGTCCGTAGAAGAACTGAAGCTTGATATGCTGCGAGAATGTCCCATCGTAAAGGTGGGTGATTCCCGCACATCCTTACCGTCTGGGAACAATCGAAACAAACGACAGAAGGGAACTATTAAACACCACCACCGAAAACGAAAGACTGCTCCAGCGCTCAATAGAAGGTGCAATAAAAGTATTAAACGTCGCATTTGCAACCGATCTCGAGCGCTCGGTTCGAAAAACCTCGCCTTACCGCCCTGTTCACCCTTCCGATATTGACATCCGAACATGGTGGACAACAGGCATCGGTATATAATCCTTTGCGGTAAAAATAATGTCACAAAACATGATCTTCCACCCCGATCGTCATACAGTGAACTGCTTGTTGAGAAGAAGAATGAACCTTTCGAGATCCTTTTACGCCGAAAGCAGTGAAAGGGTTAAGCAGCAGCGAAGGGTTGTGTGCGTGTAATTGACGACCAGCTCTAGGATAGGCCGGTGGGATAGGTGCATCAGAAACGGGCAAGAAATTTGCCACTTTTATTGCACCAGCAGCAGGGGGGACTGGGTCACATTCCATTGGGCCCATTAGCGTGATGAACTCTTCTGTTCCTTCTTTGAACGGTTTTGTAGAAGCGGTCCCTCGATCGGAGATCTTCTCCACACCAGTGCCCCTTACGGTAGGAGGTGTAGAAAGGATTAGGAGTAGTGAAAACAAATTTTTATTGCTTCCTTTGTTTTTCACCCTGTGTTCCACAGCCCAAATCTCTGCTCTATGTCTATACAGAGAGGTACAGCCCGGGATGCGCTCTACAACCCTGGGCGAAAGAGTTAAGCGAATGTGACAACCCATCCGCGCCCGGTCCGGTTGATACTGTGGGGTCCATTTCGGGGGCGGAATTTCCACAAAATATTTTCCGTATTTAACGCTAAATTATACGCATTACACACCGACGGTGATCGTTCTAGCTACCGTTCAACCACCACGTACTGCCAGTATGCAGGCATTAAAGAAACATAACCTCGGTTAATCCATTTTATGGTCCATGGAAACCTCAGAATTGGCCCCGGCTCCATCTCCGGGTATTGCGGTGAATCGCGACAAATCTTGCGCATCGAACAGGATCAACGGAATTCAGCTTTCGGATGCATTTGCACGCACGATCGTGCGTGATTAATGATTGCAGATAATGATTTTATCATCGGTTCACAGGGGGGCTCGACGCTGTAGTTTCGTTCGGTTTGACGGTTTTTAAGCGCAGGATCAACAGAACCCAACCAGATGGTTTCCCGGGAAAATTGACCCAGGATTAACGGTGTTCCACCGGGAACGGTATGATGGTATGGCAATATAAGCACTCTGCAGCAACAAACAAACATCACCTGCCGGTGGGCATTCCGTATGGCCCCGGATCATGAAGATATCAGCGGAGCAGACTTCACGCAATTGGCAAGTCATCGTACCTATCATTTATCAACCAATTCGCCCATCCACGGTGGTATGAGATTAATGAAGGACGCACGCTGACGTGATGGAAGCAACATGATCGTGATCCCTGATGAGTTCAGGACTCCTGATGCATTCCTCAGGGGATAATAAACATCTTTATTGAATATTGTGCTTTCGTGCTGTTGTACACGATACCTCCAAAACAAACAAAATGGACAGCTGAATGTTGTTTTTTTTTGTTATTTCCCTTTTTTAAGGGTGCGTTGTTGTGGTTAATTTTTGTGGTGGAAAATTAATTGATTAAACACACAAAGCTTATCATGGTAACGATCGAAAGGGAGAATTGTATAAAAAAAAAAACAATCATGATAGCTTTCCGGTCAACCGCAATGAGAGATAACCTATTATTAATATAATATATTAAAAGATAACTTTTGTTCAGTATTCCACTTTTACAAGTATATGGTAGATTGAAATTAGAAATTTTGTACCTTTAAAACCGTTAAACTTCGGGTACCTGCCACAATGATCACGACAAAAGTCGATATCCACAATCAGTTATATGACTCAATCACCAAACTTTCCGTTCAATAAAATAGGCACAATAAAACAGAACAATGCAAAAGTCAACTAGCTGTGTCCACCTCCGGCCAAGCCCATATGAAAGGGTTGCCATACGAGTGACCAGCAAGAAGACTATTAAATCATGTGTGCGGGCAAAGAAATCCTCTGGGCAGCATCTCTTCACCGATCCTTGTCGTACGCGTAAATGTACCCTGCGCGTAACCGTTAATGAATCTCAAATATTTGTTCAGAATGGTGCTGGATGGACGTTCTTTCAATCAAGATCATCCCTAACGCTACAAATATGGCTCCGTTGCAACGTACCATGTGCGAGTTCGGGTGTCGGGATCGATTTGCTAATGACATTCAATTTGCCTTTCTCCGCCTCCCGGTGCAAGATGATGATGGTGGGATAAGGTAGCCAGCAAAAAATCCATGAAGAAAACTCGATCTCCAAGGTCACGCAGCTCTATTATCACCGGTCAAGGTAGGCATTGGAAATTGGAAGAAGTAGATTGTTGAAAAGTCAATTTTCTCTCAATTGAACATACAAACAGCATTTTGTATTTGATGAAATGGAAGCGTTTACCCTTCAGTACATACCTGTAAGTATAATCGTTGATACGAGGTAGCCAAAACGTGCTCATGATCATCATGTTTGGACACTCTGTCCTGCAAGGTACAGATAGGGAGGATTACAGGAGCTGTGGGAATATCAACAAACAGTCATCGGTTGATCATGTTAATTCTTAAATTTAGAATAAATTTTGTAGTGCATACAGTGCATACAGTCACACTTTACACACCTCAAAAAACACATTTTAATGTAACATATAACGAACAAAATCATTTTCAACTTCTACATACTTTTCAGGATTTTGTAATCGGTAAGGTAGTAAACCAAGTCTACTGCCTGAAATTTAGCTCCCATTATGTTACCCTTTCTAATTTTAGCACTCTAACAATCGGATATGAATACTAAAAATAGGATGTTATTCAGCTTTCCTTAAGGTAACCATTGTTTTAATTTTCATTTTCATTATATTCCAATATTTAAGCAATACGGCCTGGCCGTCCCTCTCGAAAAAAAACTTTTCAAAATCGCTCATCGATATTTCATTACCGATGTAGGCAAAAATTGGATTGCCGCATGAGAGATATGTTGATTTGGACTGGATCGCACATACCTTCTGAACGATGAAATATTCGATTATGAGCTAAGAAATGTTTTAGACCAAACACCATATTGAAATCACACTTTATTGCATTTATCACCTCATAAAAAAACCAAAACTTTGTCTATTAGTCGCGATGGAAAATACATTTTAACTCCCTTATAAATTATGCATTCCACCCCTGAGTACAATTGACCTTTCTTAGATTTCAAGCTTCATCATTAACACATCCTTAGTCCGAAAGCTCCCGCTGTCAACACTTTCTTTAGGGAAAAAAACACATCATCCTCCCCCCCCCCCGTGTTACCACTTGCATTTTGGTCGCTCATTATTGTGGATTATCGCATCAAAGTGTCACTGCCCCAGAGAAAAAGGGATGAAACCTTGATGCTTCCCTGACTCCCAAAGTCCAGTGGCACAAACCGGTGCGAAACCGACACCATTATCCATTGCATTATGCATTGCGCATCATCAACTGCAGATTCTGTCTGTTCCCCGCTGGGTGACGACCAGCCCATCACCCTCGTCCACCCAACGGTTGGACCACATCCGTCGACTTGCTGGTTTCGCAAATTGATTTGTCACAAAAACAATTTCAATGTCGCACAATTATTTCGTTTGCTTTTTTTCTCACCCAACCCAACCTTCCGTGGAAGATAATTTTTCACAGTTTTCAGTGGCCTTTTCAAAGGAATGGGAAAGAAACGAAAAATAACCCGGGGGGAAAATCTCTTTTTTCTCGTCCCGCATCACTTTTGTTCCACCGTTGGTCGGTGGGTTTCTCTGCGCTTCGCCAAAGACACGCAACTCGGTGATAATATTGTCATAAAACCTAATTAGACACGGTGTCCCTTCGTGCGTCCCTTCAGGGCTGTTTATGTGTGTTCTATCTTGCTGCTCATTTTCTTTCATCGCTCGGAACTGCTTTCCACTCGCACACGGACACACCGAACCCTTCGGGCTGACTTTCATCCCTCGAAAGCGCACAGAAAAGCAAAAAAAACAACAAAATCCCTTGAAAAGAATATAGCGTTACGTTTTTGTACTGAAGAATGGTACGCAGAACGTCGAGCAGCATCAACTGATCGACGAAGCTACGATTCCAAAACCGATCCCAAACCCAGCCCAAACGGGAAGGAAATATTTGTGCCGTAGATTGAAATGTTTTATTAAAATAAAGTCAGAACATTTTCGACCCCCGTAATGAGCGTAACGAACGGTATTGGTTAGCTGAAGCTTACAGGCGATAAGTTTCCTTTTGCAACATACCTTTTATGTTCTACCGCCCAAGTCACGATCGAGGAAGAAGGTCGGAGGCTAGCAGATCGTCACCAAACCGGGCACAAAAAGAATCCGATCCGAGACATTATTGGAAGACTAGTTGACTTGCTTGGAACGCTTGATTACCAACATAGCGTTTCATATTTACAGACAATTTTCGTCGTTGTTTCACCCACACAGCTCTTCGCAACGGAGTCATTCACGATCGATAACTAATCGTAGCGAATGCATTTATGACGTCCCTGCGAGCAGGATAATTGATATGTTTCTTAGGGTAAAAAGACAACGTTCCCGAAGTCCCAAAAACCCGCTGGGTGAATTATTAGTACAAGGGATTCCAGACTCCATCTGCAAAACTGTGACTAACACGGTGTACCTTCTGTGCACGACGGAATAAAAAAAAAAAGGACGCGCCTAAAAAGTGGCACTAACACGCTCCCGGAGGTCCTGGGATTTTCGCTTCTCGCACGAAATCGGGTCCCTTGTCACGGTTCATGAGTGACAATAATGTTGCTCTATTGTGGAGACCTCCGGGAGTCATGTGTGGGTGGTTTGGTTAGCGTGATCGTTCCGTTCCATTTTCTTTCCTTGGGTTCCTTTTTTCCGATCAACAGCGATGCAAATTGATTTTCCACTGTGTTTCCCCTACCGCCAGGACACCGGGAGGTTCATGTCACCGGAGGTCTTGGTGTGCTTCGATGGAATAGCTTTTCACTGCCGATTTCATCGATTCACCACCCAGGAAACGACTCGATCGATGGATGGCCAAACATCAAGGACATCGTCTGAATAGCCTTCACTCAATAGAAGGACAAACATGTGGCTTCGAGTTGTGTTAGAGGTCACAGCCGAAGGTTTTGATCGATGTGGTTTGGTTGCCTTTGCATCCAAGGATGAACATGTCGTGAATGTTTTTAAAGTTGCTAGTACTCTCTGCTAGCGTTGACAGGTTTTGGCCACAAATGGCCTTGAACGATGAGTTCGTAACGTAGCAGGGTCAAGGTATTGTACCGGATTGGTGACCACTTGTGGGGTTTTATTAAATTATTTACATAATTGAATGAAAAGTAATCAGTTTGTTTGAAAGTAAAACAATGTTTCCAACTTTCTTGTAGTGTAAATGTTAAATTCCAGGCAGAAGAAATGACGAGGTGTAGTACATTTCCGTTTACTCGTTTCCTTAGATGTATCAGCCTTCATCTTCTCTCTATAGAACCTCTTCGCCACCCACACTCCCCCTTACCCTACACCCTTCATTTGGTACCCTCGTTCAAATCATTTCAAGCATAAAAAAAATCGACAATTAGAAAAATCAATCACTTAAGTTTGTTCCACCTTTCCCATTGTACAAACGCATTTCACTTCCATTTGGTTGTTTCGAAAGCGTTTTTCTTTAACAGGAAAGGTAATTTTTAGTCCCCGTGAATTACCCCTGTCCACAAGCTTGGACACGATCGCTCTATGATCGCTGCCGGGTGTCATAAATACGATTCAAAACCATGGCCATTAACAGGCTTTGACTTTGGTAGCCTATCTGGTGGCCAACAAACTGGGTGCGGATTTTTTAATCTTACCCCGCGGAGGGACGAATGTTGTGTTGGGTTGTTGGACTGTTGTGGAAAACATTTCGACACAGAACCGTACACACATAGTGTGATGTTTCAAGGCCATCTATTTGTTCGATTTAGTTTTCTCGTAAACCGTCAGGACATGCGATAGACCATGGAAAAGACATTAACTTAGAAATTATCGTTTGACACCTACTTTTTGTCGTCAATGTGCGTTACGGGGTAGTGTTTGAGTTTCCTGTTTTTAGTACGCAGGGTATAAAATCAAATATAACAAATAGAATTTTCATGAAAGGCTCATTAACCGATTGTTTAGCAACCCCAATTGAACAGTGTGAATATGTTGTTATTTCGTTAAAGCTTGGTTCTAGTTAGGAAACTTAATTTAAAATCTGAATTAATGATTTTTAACCTAACAAACACATTAGAAAAAAACACAATGAAAAGAAATTTTTGAAAATAACTAAATTACATTCCTAAAAACAAACAAATAATTAAATAAATAAAGAAACAAAAAGCATAGCCATCAATGAAGAAAAACGAATTATTATTCAATTCTTAAATTCCGGTGCATATGATTAATTTTATCATTTTATTTAAGAACACATTATCTAGCATCAGAGCAACCCTTCAGCATAATATTTTTAGATCGAATAAAATCACGTCACAGCACCCCTCGTTAAGCAGCGAACAAAACCGGCGCACCATCAAATAAAATCAAAATTAAACTAAACATATGCGATGAAAATATACACAATATTTCCCAAACATCGTTCCGGTTGCTTTCGATGCGGATTGGAGCCACCGCGATGCTTCGCGGCTCCATTTTGCAAGGGAAAGAAACACACCCTAAAACTACCCCTAGATTGTGCGTGAGTGTAAATGAAACAACAAGCAATGGGAAACGCGCAAACATACACACACATTGCTACAACTGCGTACCAAAAGTAACATATTTTTAGCCCCTGTTCGGATTTCTCCCGACCCCAAAACAGAATCCCTCCGGCCCCGGTAAGGGTTTTGCAAATAAAATTGCATTTATTTATTTACGCCCGTGCCGCTTCTTGTTGTGAAGCACAGATGTGTAAACAAATTGTACATCTCGTGCGTTTACAAACTGGCTCGACTGCTATTTGCCCAACAGTGCGCACACCGATGCTCCCACTCCGAAACAATACACACACACCGAACTGTTCGCAAAAGGGCGGAGTTTAAGCTTGTGTACACCGCGCATCACGCACACGATGTTGAGTTGGTTTGAGGGAAAAACATTTCCTCACCCTGCTCAGTTCCTCTGGATGGCACGAGTTCGAATGTGAAGAATTCGTTCATTGCTCCAGAGCCCAAAAGGATACACGAAGGTCTCTCGCTCATCCTTTCCTGCATATCCTGTCCTGACTACCCTGGTGCTGCGAGAATGAAATTGACTTCTAGTCCTCCCACAACACCCCCTCACATTGCCCCTTCTGCTATGGCCCTGCCAGAGCTTCGTTCCTTTTGCCAACAGCCCAAACTGAGTGAAACGAAAAACAATCATTTTGCAGCCTCTAACAAGTAGCGAAAAAAGGACAAAACATGGACGAAATGAATTTTTCAATGCCAACTGACCTACGGCAGGAACTTTACCTGCTCCCTGCAAGGACCTCATGGCTTGCCAAACTTCCTTTTGCTGGCGTTGGTTACAACTTACCTGCGCCGTATGGGCAAAACGCCAGGCAAAATTCATCTGAAAAAAGGGGTTGTGCTTGGTCAAACCCCCTCGCGTTGCCAATTCCCATCCCTCTGCCAGGGGTAGTTTGCCCATGCGCATGCACCATCGATCGTCATCATCATCATCATCGTCGTCATGCTTTATGAACGAACCTTCGTAGCTTCCTGCGATTGGTAGAAAAGTCACCCCTAGCGCAGCAGTGGGTTTGAATGAATGTATGTGTGCGTGCGACCGTTTTCGGAAAGGTGTTGGTACGCTCGAACCCATTGGCCGACGGGCGCAGTATAAATGCGTCCGGGAGGGGAAGCTGTGCGTCAGAACAACTTCAGCTCGCCAACGTAAAACACACGCCGTACGCGCATCGCTCATGAATCGAGACCCTTCAGGCACGGTTGAGTTTTATTTGTTTCGAATACTCTCTCCATGTGTGGAAAGCAGACAGTTACGCGTTATGATTTCACGATTTGGTGAAGTGATTATCAAGTGAATGGTGTGTTGCATTACAGCCGATATCCTCAATAAACGACTCAAAGTGATCAGTGATCAGTACGCAATAGTCTCGATCAAGAAGCAAAAGCAAGAGACTTTAGTGATTGAAGGTGACACAACCAAACCGTGTGTATTGGAACCAAAGACGATCGTAACAGTGCGCAAAACTGATAAACCATACATCCATACAAAACCCCGTGTAACTTCGTGTAGTGCATGTGCAGTGTGCAACGAATGCTTTTTGATGGTCGTTGAAAGTATGGTTAAAATCGAGCCCACCATGATGAACGGTCAGACGATGTTCGGCGTGGCGCGGGCACCACTAAAGTCCAGCTTCTCTATTAACTCGATCCTGCCCGAAACGATGAAATCTTCACCGTCCCCGACGCCTTCGCCCACACTCCAGTCCTGCCCATCGCCGATCGGTTCCGAGGAGCAAGACCACGATCTCACCGATACGGAAAGTGATCTGGACGTAACGGGCACACCACCACCGATGGATTGCAGCAGTAAGGACAAATCAGACGAGACCGAGGGTGATGGGGCGAGCGGTAGCGGGAGTCCCTCCTCAAGCCCCGCCAAGGACGGTGAGAAGAAGGGCAACGAGAAACCGCCGTACAGCTACAATGCGCTGATCATGATGGCCATCCGGCAGAGTGCGGAAAAGCGGCTAACGCTCAACGGCATCTACGAGTACATCATGCGCAACTTCCCGTACTACCGCGACAACAAGCAGGGCTGGCAAAACTCGATCCGGCACAATCTTAGCCTTAACAAGTGTTTCGTGAAGGTGCCGCGTCATTACGATGACCCCGGCAAGGGCAACTACTGGATGTTGGACCCGTCGGCGGAGGATGTGTTTATTGGTGGATCGACTGGCAAATTGCGCCGTCGTTCGACAGCCGCCTCCCGCAGTCGATTGGCCGCCTTCAAGCGTTCGCTCGTGGGTCCTATGTTTCCCGCGCTCGGTTATCCCCAGTTCGGACAGTTCCTGTATCCTTCACACGCGGCACAAGCCCAGACGGCGCTGCTGGCCGCCCAGATGTATCGGTACTCACCGTACGCACCTAGCATGGCACCGAAACCACCGACTCTGCCACTGCCCTTGCCACTCGGGGCCGTCGGTTCCGGGTTCGGTATGGATCGGTTACTCGGTGCCGGTGCTGCAGCTGCAGCCGCGGCCGCCCAGATGCACCCCCAGTCCCCGATGGCCAACAGCCCGCAAGCTCAACAAGCCGAAATCTACCAAAGACTTCAGTACCATCAGCACCTGCTCCAGCAGCATGCAGCCGCCCAGCAAGCCGCAGCAGCCGCCCAAGCACATCACCAAGCGGCCGCCGCAGCCCATCATCAGCTACAGCAGCAGCATCAGCAGCACCAGCAGCAACTCAGTCCCACCGCCAGCGAAGGAACACATCCCGGTTCACCGCACCACCCTCACCAGCACCCGCAGCACTCGCCCCTCGGGTCGTTACCACCCCAGGGTTCACCCACCGGCCACGGGTCACCGACGGGACCCGGACCGATGATCTTCAAACCGATCACGCTTGTATCCCGCCAGAGCTAGGACACGCGGACCAGCTACGGGAACCCTTGAAGTGCAAGTGCAACATAAAACTCTAAAGGTGGCAAACGCCCGACCAGTGATAGTAGCAATTCGTTAGCTTTCGTTAAGACAACCCCGGGCGTAGTTATCGCCGATTGTTTATTATATTTTCTGTTTGACTGTGCTGTGACTTAATTGCGCTCGAGATGGCGGTAAAGATGGCGCGCGCGTCTAGTGGTGCAAGTTGTTTTAATGGTTTTTTGGTTTAGTTGGAATGAAACCGCACCAAGCTTAGGGAACTTTTTACCAAAAGTGTCCACAAGCCAGTAGTATCGCAGGACACGAACCGAGGAAAGTATTAGAACAATGTGTTAGGGCTTTTTACGAGTGTTTCACGCTCACCGGTGTGGAGATGTTCGAAGGGAACCGGAATTAGTTTCAGTTGTGTAAGATAGCAAGTGAATCGTTATTTTTAAGAGTTGTTGTAATAAGATGCATCCATTTCTGTACATATAGCGAATGTTAGAGAGATAAATTATAAAACGAAAAACCGAGATCGAGTCGAGAGATGTGGGAGTGGAAAAGTATGGAAAATATACCTAAAAAGTGCAGACTAACTGCACTTCGATCGCTAGCCCTTCTTTGCGGTTGCATGCGTGATCGCGGGAAGGTGTTAGTGTGAAAATTTAATCCTTTTGGCTTTATTTTATTTGTTTGGTACGTAGTGGAAGGAACAATCATTGAGAAAACGAGTTGCTCGAAACTGGAAAATACCGTCGGCTTTCATTTCACTCGGAAAAACCGATGGAAGGCCGTAGAATTGATTGATTACCGTTGCCCTTGTTACAGTTTGCTGATTTGACCCACATAACCATCACCGTACGCGTAAAAAGCCCTAAAACTGCGTGGGAAAATTGGCTGCCTCTTCACCCCAAAATGTCCCCCCTGTTGTTGTTAGGCTTATTCGCCTTTTTTCGTGTATGTTGCGTAGAATCAGAGGGTCGTTTCAGAACGTTGGAGTTGGAGGTGTTTTTTGTGCTAGCGTGTGCTAGAGGAGCATTGAGGCATAAACATTGAAGGGCGAACATTCTCGTTCCCGTTCCTACAAAACCGTATCCTTTGCTTGCCTTAATGCTTCTACTACAGCGTGTGTTAAATTGGGGGAAAAGAGTGTTCGTCCTTTTGCACTGCAAATTATCCTCCAGAGAGGTTTTATTTTTTTGTCATGTGACTACAGATCATTTTGTTCTTTCGTCATCCGGTTTCCCGAGAAGCTGGTACAACACCAGCGTCCGCGTTTTCCCTCCAACGCTTGCTTTTGTTCGGTTGATGCGTTATAATTCGTATCCGCAACCATGTGGAGCGTGATTATTTTGACAGGAAGCATACGCATCCCAATGCCGAACCTGGGGTGGAAATTGGAGAACGAGTGCAAATTTGAATTACCGTACAATCTGTTAAAGCAAAGCAACACTTCTTCCTGTAGATTTGTTGGTCTTTGTTGTTCCTGCTTAATTCGGTCCGGTTTTTACATGTTGCTTACCTTGCTGTTTTAACCACTATTTATTGCTGCTCTTGTGTTTGTTCTGTGTACTCGTCTCGGATATGCAGATTTTAATGGGATTTTGAACACATTTCACAGGTGTTTGCTGCAGGTTCTTGTTTCGGATGTAGTTTATGAGTTGAAACATTTGTGTTCTGTGTGTGTGTGAATAGAGCAACAATCAAATAGCATGGTTTGGTGGCAGTTCAATAGAGATTTGCGTCAAACAATAAATAAAGTCATTCTCACCTTGAGTTGTTCCCGTTCTGTACGAAAAAAAAACTGCATACAAGGCATTTGTTTAGTCATTTCCTGTAATTACGAATGCGATTGTTTTGTTCCTCAGTTAGCTTATTTGTTATTCATGTCCATAGCAACAAGAAAAATGAGTGTGAAAATTGTTTGTTGTGTTTGTAATGATTATCGAAATAGCTTAAAATTCAGATTAACTTATACATTTATGTAGTTTCAGAGATTTGGTTATTGTTGTGTCCTAGATTCAATTATAACTTATATCTTAATTAATTTGTTACCACGAATTAAAATAATGGTACTGAACGTATTTACGCAAACCTCTGCTTTTTTTCAATCCAGTAGCCTCACATAATTCAACGAAACATTCGTTCCATTTTTCGCACCGTTCCTCAGCCTTAGGTCTAAGGAGAACAGTAGAACGACGATAAACACAATTAGCGATGCCAACAACCTGTTCTAATTGCAGGATTCTTTCGATCAACTGGAGAGTCCTTTTTCGTCGATTTCTGTATTCCTTATTCGTCGATGAATTACGAAGATGATGATAATAATTATCACGAAAAAGGACGATCTTCGTGGGCATTGGAACAGGACTCAAACAGAGGAATGGATCGGGAGTTGGGATTAATACATTATTATACCTTTTGTTTTCGGTTCCTTTTTCCACTCTGTGTCGGAAGAGAAAAAAAAAAGATAAATCTCTACTTCCTGTCGCAAAACGATTTTGAAATTATTTTCTTTCTTATGTTTATGTGGACCGACTAGAGCTCAGTTTGAAATATTATGACATTCAACCATCATTGCTATAATTATCATTTAAGGAAGGAATTTTAAAACAAAAACCGATACACTTCCGGAAAAAAACACTCATTTGATTCTTTTTAAGCATGAAAAGGGTGCAGTTTACGTGAAAGAAGAAGATTTAGTGGGATTTAGTCCCCATATTTCTTAAGACAGCATAAGCAAGGTGGGAGGTGATCGATTATAATTCTCTGCCGCACGCTCACCAACCGGGGTTGAAATTAAGTTATTAATTTCGATGAACTACTTAATTACATTCCATTCTGTAGGAGTTTCTTACGGAAAGGTGCAGATGAAACGACCGTTATCTCAACGGATCGGTACCATAATTATGACATCAATATTGACATTTTAGTAATTCTCCCCAGGGTTCACTGTGTCTTTTTTGAGTTCTTTTCAAGAAGGAACATAAATCCTGTCGCGAAACGACTTAATTGAAAGAGAGCAACATGCTTCCCGCTCAGGTGGTTTCTTTTCGCCACACAAAACCTTGCTTTGATTGCAGTAATCTAAACAAAATGGCAACTGCCCGACAAAAGGCTAACTCGGTGTGTTTCGGTCCTAAAAATAGCCGGCAACGATCATCTTTAAACTCGGGGCGCTGAAACACCGGCTCCGATGTTTTAGACCGTCATTAGATGAATTTAAATTTATTGAATTGTTTTCATGCGAAAATATTATGATCCATCTGTGGCCGGCGATAAGCACGTGCTGCGTTACGCCACCGCCATGATGCCGATTGTGCCAAGATGATAAGCCCCCTGCTCTTTTGCGCTCCCCTTCACCCGCTCGGGATCGGCGCCGTGATACGGATTTGACCACAGCTGCTTTTCGCGTTCCCAGATTGATGTCTGTCGCTTGTTTTGTCGCAGTCTGCAGTTTTGTTTCGCAAGCGATAATTTGATGAGCCCGGATCATTTTTCAGCCACAGTCGCAGTGTTTTGCTTTATCCACAGTGCTGCTGCACTTGATCGTGGCGTCGTCATTTGTCGCAGCTGTCTGCCATCTGCATTCGAACGATAGATGATGTGACCGCTTTCGGAGCTGTTTCCCAATTTCGTTGCGCAAATAAAATGTTGTGCCAATTTTTTGTTTTTTTGTTTTTCGGGTACTGTTGCTAAATTTTATCTCTTGCCGGGTCAGATCGCACACACACCCGAAAACACTCAACGCACAGAACGCGGCTTTTCCGCGCCTAATTTATTTTGTATGCAAACAAACGAAGAAAGTGGACCGAACCCCTCCGGAGCCGTCATTATTCAATTTAGTCTCGTTCCATTCGGGCGGACGGGAACATGAAGGAAAATTTGACATTTGACGCAGTAAGCAGCAACAGCGACGTGTTACGGAGGGGATTGGATGAAGATGTGGACAGTTTACGTGCTCAATTCCTCGAGTAACTTGAGTCACTTCGGCAATCGTAAACAAACCACGCAGAAGCACTTAATCTGCTTTACAATTTTCTTATTAAAGCTGATCGTGGTGTGCACTTCTCGGCTCCGGAAGGCGTACAAACCATCGCTCACGGAGCATGGACCTCATTTAGTGGGCCTTTCTTGATGGGGCAAGACAATTGAAAAGAGTACACTCTTAAGGGATTCGTTGGGATTGGTTTTATTTCTTCACCTAGAACGGTGGACATGCCAAATCAGCTTGTTTATAATTTTTTTGGTTGAAAACAAAGCTAAAATTTCGTACCACACCTTTACTAGTGGAAATAATCCAAAAGATCTTAACCAGATGTTTGTCTGGACGCGTCCATATCCGACGTCACAGACGTACGCCTGAGACAAACGCGCGCTTCAATCACTAATTGAAACGGATGATTCTATTTCACGGTTCCGCACCACGCGTCTACATAAAACACAGTATCAGGGATAAAACAAAACGCACAAACAAAATCCACCCGACTCTTGATGCAATGCAAACGCAAACCCCTCCTACGCGAAGTCGCAGAAGGTTGATTGTGGCAATGCCACCGACCCGACGTCGGTGGTCAATGACGTGCAATGGGCCGATTAATGTTTAGAACGAAATCTAGCCTTTCTGAGCAGCTCCGGGATTTGGTAGATGGTGGCTGTGGCTTCCTGTTTTCTTCAAACGCATTTGTTTGTTTGTCGGGGGTTGAATCAATTTTGGCGAGTGTCCGCTGGACAGATACGCAAAGAAGGAAGACGTCTCTCATAATAATCGCTTAGTGAAGGGAGGAAATGAGAGCATGTTAATGTTGGAATCAGTTAAACGTTGAAGAAAATATGACGTAGATAAAACTATCACAATTCAACTGAAGTATGCTTACAGTTCCTATTTATTCATATATAATTGATATTTAATCACCACATTACTTACAATTCGTAAACACACTAATATAAAAACAAATAATTTTTCATTATATTTTAATTTTACATTATCTTCGGGTAGTAAAAAAGTATTGGTTGTGTTGCTGTATATCTCTGCTTGCTAAATTTTAATCTCAAATTAAGCTTCGATTCATAGTAAAACATAACACAATATAAGTAATTCGTAACTCAAAACTATTCGTTTCCAACGTACAAAACAAATCATTTCGTATTTCGTAAGATTTGTTGTGAGTACATTCATTTACAATATTAAATATTTTTACATTCTACTTTGCCATCAGCTCTTTTCATCTTCCTCTTGGGAAAGTGCAATATTTTTCAACAAATTCCTTCAGTCGAGTGGCCTCCGGTTGTGCATCGGAAAATGCTGGTCCTAAAATCCTCGTCTCACGACACTTCAACATTCCACCGCGACGTTCCGGCAGGCTCCCGTAGTGAGCTCCTAATTTGGATGGCGTTAAGAGGCGAGCACAGAATTTTTAATACAAAAATCAAAGAAATCGTGCTCACCACGACGGTGGTGATGAAAATGAAATGAACCCTCCCCTGGGTGTTCTTCCTACTTCGTAAGATTCGCGCGCAGCATCCTGCTGGGGGGGTGACTTACGGTAAGTGATACTTGAATCCTTCGATCCCGGCATCCTTTCCTGCGTGATGCCGATTTTCCCAAAGCAGGGAAACCGAGGCAGCAAATCGCACTGCGAGTGGTCTGTTTTATTCCCCGTGCAGTTTGTACGTTGCATTTGTGGTGACTGATGTGAACGGTGACTATGGTGTACACACATTCTCTTGGCACTTGTAAGTGACCTGCTGCGCTGAAACGTGGAGAGAAAATCACCCGCAGATTTGCAGTTCGAAAAGCGGAAGGGAAAGTGTCCGCTTGTTCTTTATAGTGGAATTTCAGTTGTGAAAATCCCTTCCCGGAAAGTGACGTGAGAAACGTGCCAATCAATGATCATCCTATTGGTGGTAGGTTTTTTTCTTGGAAACTATGTTCTAAAAGAAAAGTTTGTTCTGTTTTTTCCCTTCAGCATCTCAAGGTCCTTGTCACATGTATTTACGAGCTTCAACAAACCATTACTCCCTTAAATTTAACTGCTTTAGCGCTGATCAACTGCCACGCGACACCGACAACCGGTCATGTCTTATCGCTGACCTACTAATGCATTACTCTCCCACCGTCCATCATCGCCTAGTACCGTCGGCTGACGAACGCAACGTACACATTGCGGAGGACGTTGATGCGTAAATTGCAGTCGCGATTAATTTAAGGGGAATCCAAATGTGGCTATACAAAAAGATATATCCCCGCGGTAGCCGCGAGAAGATTATGTGACGATACCGTGAGCCACTGCAGCAGTGTGTTGAGTAAGAAAAAGGTCAAATTATTCAATTTAGCGACTGATTTGTGTAAGTTCACGTCGTACGTCACACAAGTCGACACGGTGGCAGAACGTGTGGGCCCCATCGTTTTGCCTGCGATTCTTGGCCGAGCTACTTACATATGTGTGTCCCACGGTGTTGACGGAAGTTTGGACGTATTGTTGGAGCATTACGCTCCCGGGCCCAATTCAAACACAACACGCAGATAGCACAGGAAACGTTCAAGACGGTCACCAATCAATTCCTTCCGTCTTAAAGATCACTGCCAAAAGTGCGTTCCCACACAGAAATTGACAGATTCGACAGATCCGGACGATGCACATTTGCTCCATTTGGCGCAAAGCAGCGCGCGCTGATTGTGGTGGCAGTTTTCGGAGGGTTCTGTCTGCAACCACAAATAAGGAAACTCCAAGGTTAAATGGAGCGGTTCCTGCTGTTTGCTTTTTCTTCTCGTAGACAGGAAGCCGCTTATGCAAATGAATGTCATAATTGAGGCGTGTTGCAATATTCCAACGATGCCCACAAACACGAAGCTTATTCGTGAAGAAAGGCAATGTAAGAAGTGCGTGAGTGCTGCCTGACATTCGAGAGCAGCGCTCGAGAAAGTCTAGAACGGGCATGGTCGGGAGGATTAATTGTGATGTATATTGTTGTGCCATGGTCGGATGTCTTCTGCCTAAAACTCGGGTGGAAACTTTTGATTAAGCGAGATTCGGGGGGGGGGTTTTCTACAGATGAGTTTGATTTGCTTGTGAAAAGTGAGCAAGTAGCTCAGAGACGCAATTGAGCTCTCGGCGGAGGAATAAGTTCGGAGCTGCAGGACGTTCTTCCAAAACGAAATGACTCTTAATCTAGATTGAACGCATTCATACATTAATTCTCCAATTGTTGATGCAAGTTGTTGTGTTGATTGAGAAGATGCCCACCAGGAAGATGATACCGCAGAAAACTGCCAAAAAGACAACGATAAACATCCGGTATCTGTAATGAGATTTGAATGGCTAAGTCTCTCAGTTAAATAATTGACTTCTTCACAATTTCTAATGTATTGTAATTAAGGAAATAAATTTAAAACTTATGCACATTACTGTAGATGGTATAAATGGAAAGAATAGAGACAACTACTGTTGTGCTTAAAGAATTTTTTAGAGGAGTCATTCATATCAACCTTTCGTGAAGAGTCGTCTGAAAATTAATGAATCTGTTTGTCTTACTAATTGAATCAACGCCTAACACGTTGGGCGAAGATTACAGAAAATAAGTCAGGAAAATGCATTAAGAAATTGTAACCGATCTATTATATCCACAAACTGATATTAAAGATTAATACAATAAAATGCAGAATATGATTGTCAAGAACGTCATGATCGTTAAAGATTTTTTTCGACTATAGCTAATTGGTCAAATAAGAAAAATGAATTGTCAAACAATTCCCTCCTCGAGCTACACCTTGTTGTCAGCTCGATTGTTGTTGGAGAACGCCCGTTTCTATCATCCGCTAGCAAAAATAGGAAAACATCTGATGTTTTAACTACCTCCCCTGAACATCTCCCTAACATGGAACTTTCTTTATTGTTATACCGCAGTATAAGAATTGGCGCGCGAATTCATCAATTGACTTGTGTTTGCTGTTTTTTTTTTGTTTCTTTCATCAATCTTTATTTGCAATCAAATCGACCAAACCGACCCCCAAGAATGCCTTGGGTAAGTTTCCGGAAAGTGATCTGGAAAAAGCCGTCCCTTTTGGCATTTAATTTACAACCACAACCGCGTACAATCGAGTACTGAAATCCGAAATGAATCCTCGTAAACAATGGACAATTGATTTAAAAAAAAAAAACACTTCGCAACGGCTACGGCCACAGAACGGTTAAGAACATGGGCACCACCGTCCTTCGTACAGCTTGGCCGGTTCGTCCTTTCTGGAGACGATCGGGAGGGTTCGCTCGTTTTACTTGCCAATTTTGCTTTGAGCCTGGGAACGAATGAAGAGGACGATTAATTTAGCTTCCACACGTCAAATTTAAATCGCCCAGCGATCGCTTGCTTCTTCTATTTTTAAAGGACCTTTACTGAGAAATTGGATAGCACAGCTCATTGCGAGTGATTTAAGTGTTCGAATGCAATACGGGATGAGGCCCAACAACGCACCACAAGACGACGCTTGCCGCTTTAAGTGTGTTTCCCCATGGGGTGGCGTATTACGAGAGGCTATTCAATTTTTTCATGATGAAAAACAATGATCAATTAGTTAACAAACATTTGCCATAGTTTTTTAAAACCTCTAAAACACGAGGCTGGATTGGAAAATCAACAGCCTCCGTTTGCCGTGTGAAAGTTTGCCATGTAGGGAAAGAAAACAATTCAACAATTAGAATAGCAATTGCACTTTGATGCATTGGCTGCATTTTAAAACAAACTTATCGCGCTCTCTCTCTTCTTTTTTCTCTCTTTTTTCACTCGCTCGATCGCTTTCTCACATGAACGATCCAAAACACCAACGACGTCACGTCCACATGTCAGTGATTTCCGAGTCTCGTTCTACTTCCATTCTCCCGCGGAGGTTGCTTACAAGATCAAACAACCCCAAAACCACAAACGGCCGCTAATCCATGGGGTGTGTACCGGGTTGTAACATCAACCTTGCCGTGCCTTTTACCGCGCCGATAACGCATCTTCCCGTCCCGTGTGCCGGATCCTGGCCGGATAACGAAAAAGGGGGCGTCTTATTTATGTTTCAAAACGCCGGCAAGTGTATTTTGCAGTGTTTAACGTTCTGCTCGACATGGAAGCGCGGCATGTTTGCTTCTCCTAGATCGATCTTCGAGTATTTCCCCCTTTCCACATCACCCCATCGTCTCGCTCCATCGAGCAGACAAGACGCTCGAAGTAACATTTCGTTCGCGATCACGGATCGAAATCAATCTGAAGTACGAGCGCGCTATCGAAACCACCATTCCCAGCGTTCGGTGAGCGTACGAGTGAGTCAGCAGCTTCCTTTGACGGGGTTGATGTGTGGCACAGCTCGGTCGGGGGTTCAACGTTTTGAGCCGGGAGAGGTTAATGCCGACTACTAACTACCTTACCGACACCCTTTCACTCGGTGGTTTTGGAAGGGGCCTGAAGAGTGGAAAGGCAATGAAAAGGGTACACTCCGATCGAGTGTACGCATAAACAATTCCAGACGATGGTGATCAAGATTGACATCAATATTTATTGATCGGTCAGTCTTCTTTTGGGTAAGCGCAAAACTGGACGAATCATTAAATAGCCGTTCTAATATAGCCTCAAATACGAATATTGAGTTATTGAAGCATTGAAAGAATTTTAAATCATTTAATTAAAATGTGTAACCAATAATAAATTAAATAAATATAAATAACGTATAATTCAAAAACACAATTAAACTAATCGTTGTTCATGTAAGAAAATTTATAATCTCCAAATGAGATAGCAATAATCATATCATATCCGAACATGTTTTAAGCTTTAATGCTTTCCTAACAGAAGCAAACACTTGTCATCTTGCACCTGGCGAAAAGCATCGTTAGCCAACTCGCCGCGCACATCGAAGACATTTAAGCTTGCCCTTTGCGTACAACATCAAAGCAAAAACAAAGCCTCCCCCACTGAAACTCCGATCGAAATTCATGTATATTTCACCTCAGTGTGGTTTGCTTCTGCCATTCTGCTGAGCGTCCCCGAACAACCGATCCGAGCTGCTTCGTGCCCTTTTACGCACCCGGGGTTTCGATCCGTCCGGCCAATCGTTCGCAGTTTAGATTAATTGATATCAGATCAAAAGATGAAAATGAGAAATTAATCTTGCGGGATCGCAGGAGCCAAATAAAAACAAACCCGATAAGTACGAGGCCGTTGGCGCACCAGGGCCGTCTCTTGTGAGCAGATTACGTACATCGATACAGGCGGGCGTTTTGAGTTTGAGGTCGAGTGGCACCAGGGGGTTTTGGGCAATGATTTGAAAATGAACAAGTTTCGCGTCACTACTGGTTGGTTTCTCTTCGTTTTTTTGCGGATTCGCTTCATTCTGATCACGACAAAACCAACCCCGCGGAGGTCCCACTCGCCGGTGGGAACTGAAAACGGAGAAAGAAAATCCTGCTAATCCCTGGGGAAAAAGAAAGAGAGAAGTGAAACTAAATATCGAGTGAAATGTTGAGAAGATGTTACATTTATGTCTACCAAATATCAATTTCCGGGAAGCGGACGCACCCGGGTGCGGAATAATGCATACAAATGCTACAAACTGGCACGCAAATTTCTTCGAGGCAAACGGAGTGGATTCCCATTTGAAGAAGCCGCCACAAGCTTGCTTTCATCTCGGAGCAGCGTTAGCTCTGACGACGCTTTGATTTTCGATTTCATTTCATTTGTCGATCGATTCGTATCTCGATCGCGCGCCGCCATCGGTTAAGTGGCTCCGGGGGAGACGGTGAGTGATGCTTTCATGCCGAACGGTGAGCAAATATCTCGAAATTTGCCTGCTTTTCGTCCACCCGTGCATACAATCACACAATCGTCAGTTTGTGAATTAATTTTTAATCTTATATCGATTCGATCGTGGATGCTTTTTGAGGCTTTTGGTCGAGAATAGAATGCATGTCCGGGTGTTACATATTGCGTTTCGGCGTTTTGTTTTCAGTAGCATGACGAGAAATTTTTCAGATAAAGGTTCTTGAACGTTCAAAGTAATCTCTTTCAAGTAATCTTTCATTACGTTTTTATCAGTAAATAAATTGTTGCGAAACATATGTACTTCACAAGCATTCTGTTTTGATGTTTGGTTCAATTTATTATTTCATTGTAACCACATTCATATAAACAAAGCTTCAATTAAAACAACCCTTTTTGTTCTACGGTAAACGGTAAGGTACGGTAAGTAAAAAAACACGAGTCCAATTCCTGATGACAGTAAAGTAATAACTATGACTGGTAATGAATAATTTCAACCGATCAATAAATGTGTTGTAAGGGTAGGAAAAACATTTTTCCGCCCAATTCAACTCCATGCGACAAGCTGTGACCGTTTGAGCCATCAAACTAGGACATCAAACACCACTAGGCCGACTTCTTTTCCCCTCCCCCCATAAGTCGATCTAGTGTGTGGAATCTTCAACCTGACTGTCCCACGATCAACGACCATTCAAGTGGGAACGAAATTATATCCTTCACCCACACACACACACATACACACAACTGTATTGTATACTTGGAGGGTGAATAAAGAAGCATACAAACAGTAGCAATACAAAACATTCACGACCCATCGGAAGGAACCGTAAAACAGGACACGTCACGACCACCTCCGCCTCTGTTTGATAACAAAATATTAACGAAGTCATGTAATTACGGTCTAATCATACGGCTAAATTGATTGTTCGTTTGCTACCTTCACTGTGTCCCCCGTTTCGATAGCACCCAGCTGATGACCGGTAGTTAGGAAGAAGAGCGACCGATATTAAATATTTACGCACAGCTTTGGCGTCTTCCAGCGATGGAAACCTTGTTGTTTTGCGTCCTCGACTCATGTCCTTTTGCCGTTGTGTATGTAAATATTTTTTCAAACAATCATTCATCCCCTTCCGGGACGGGTAGTGGTATCATAATTGGTGGGAATCAATGCAGATGTTTGCTTTACCGCACGGTACATTCGATTGACTTTCCGGTCGTGCTTAATTTATTATGAGGAACTTTATTTCTCGAAATAATGAACTGTTTAAGTTCTGCTTTTGAATGTGTTGAAAAAATTTCGATGCTAAATTTACATATTTTTTAAAACTCCACTTACATCCTACTCAAGGTTCGAGATTGAACACATTTCGATACGTGCTCCCGGTTTTCCGATTTTCCACGACGATTGTTTATTTCGCCCCAGGACACCGGGATCGATCTGTTCGATTCAAGTGCCCCCCCCTAATACCCAAACTTTGATCGATCATGCGATATCACTCGACCGTCTCGCGTGCTCAGAAGCTTCTAGTCTTGCGTGGTTTCCTTCGTGCTGGTGCCGCTTTCGAAACGAAAATTACATTTCACACCACGCGAGCCATTTCACACCTCGGTAAGGCTAGTTCCCGATGGCCGGCAGGCAAAACCACCGATCTGGAAACGGGATGTATTTTTATTTACTTTTCATGTACAAATTGAAATCCTAGTGGTCAGCATGCCGGGCGAACGATAAATCATCGTGCACTCGGCACAACATGACGCACGCGGGAGCAAACGCAAATCAGGGTCAGTGCTAAACCACGATCGTGTCCAATCGACCGTACCCACCGTGCTACGGTCGACCATCTGTGCCCTTAAAGCTGCTCGAGTGAAATGCGTGAAAAAATAGATTGTTTCCTATCAACCATCGGGGATCGAGCAGATTATTTGCCGTTAGAATCGATTAACTCTTCCTCCATATGGTTATTTTCCATCCCAGCTTAGAGCTCCGCTTAGGAACTAAAATTAAGACAGCATCCTCTTCCTAGAATGGGTGCATTTTCAGCGGCATCTTTGAACGTAGCAATCAAACTTTGTTCCCCATTCCGGGTGGTTTGTCCTTCAAATCGTGGAGACATCCCAAAAATCTTTCCGTTTGGGATCATAGACAAGCTTCGTGCACGTGACAAAAACTTGTGGATCCTAGATCAGTTGATAACGGTAATAGTAAGCGGCAACTGTCATAGATCGATCGTCCGGGACCGCCCATTAAATTAAGGGAAAACACACTCAAACATAAGCAATTACCCAAATGAGGGCAAGCATTTAAAGTCTGGCCTGGTTGTAGATCTTGTTATAGACTGGTCCCAGTAACTCGATACTTATCCATCATCCTTACATCGATTTTGGACCATGGTTCGATCGCCGGTCAGTCCCGCCTGGACGTCTGTCAATCCGTTCCAGCTCAGAAGTTCTAGCTCGAAACAAAAAAACAAACAAAGATTCAATATCACCGGACAAGATGCCCCCAAAAACGGATCTAGTTTGGGGTGGATTCTAGGATGTCCGCTAGATCCTAGTGTTCCTTTACGAGATAGAAAAAAAAACGGAGATGGCATGCGCTACCCACCCAAAAACGTATCCAATTTCTACGCCGGTGTCTAGTTCATCCTTTCGTGACAGCTCGCAGGAGTCCAAAATTTCGGGCACGTGATGTAGGTACATCCGATCGATCTTTGCTAGCTTGAAAATGTCTTAAAATTTTCTCAACAATCAAGCGGAATCGGCAAACAGCGACACTGTACTTTCGCCCAATCAAGGAAAGTAACTTTCTTTTCTTCAAACGCTGATCCAAAAACTGATGCCATAATTAATCACCCACCTCCACCTAAAGTGAGTGATCAAACGGTTTGCCGGCATCACAACCCTTACCAGCAGAGCGGGACAGTGGTTCCTGGGGTTACACATTCCACGTTACAACGCATCGAAATGTTGGCTGGGAAGGTTCGGAAAAAGCACCCGGTTGAAAACATTCTTCACTGGACATTATAAATCATATCGATGTATGATGGGAATTTGGATGATTCCTTCATTAGATGCAAAACATGATTGAAAACAAATTGGAAATGTAAGCTTTTATGTCAGTACCATTCAAACATTTAAAGCCTTTTTCTTGATCTAAATATATCTAAAAAATTTAATTAAAATACCTATGCCAGTAGTATATCAACAGTAGTTGCCATTATTACAACTACTTCAATGGAACTTCCTGTACCACTTCTAGCTTAGTACCTAACGAACCAAACCGGAGGCTCTTTAAAGCCAGCTGCAATAGCTGCTGGCCAGCAAAGTGTAAATCACAAGCAAATAAAACAATACTAGACCACAACACAAGTCAACAATTACTCAATTACTCTATTGACATTCTGACCTTCAATGTGTTTGATCGGATCACTACCCAAAACCACCCACCAGCCTCCTCGCGTGTGCCTGCCGATCTATAAGTCTATCGCGTAACGAATGTTGCCCAACAGAAAGCCAAAGCTCCCAAACACTCTCATCTCGGTGTGCCAGTGTGTTCGCTTGGCGTTGGGACACTTCTAGTTCAAATTCCTATTCTGCACCGTACAGTACAATTAAATTTAATTAATCCACCCCTTACCTCACCAAAACGTTCCCCGACGACCATCTTATTCGCACACAGACTCGCTCACAGTAGTTGACATAGGAGATAGCTTCCTGAGGGTGGAATGCGCCACGGTACGGGGTATCAACTCGGCCGATTCTGCTGGACCATTATCAATCTCGTTGATGTACGGCATTTACTCGGCCGCTCGGGCATGCAGGGACCGGAACGACCTACTCACTCACACACAACCCAGCAGAGTGTCAAGACACACGGTGAAGTGGTCTCGACGCACCACAAAATGTGCCTTACCGTGCGAAGCATCTTCGCCGTCATCATCGCCGTTGACCGGGCACCGTCGGTGATCGTCGGTCCAGAATTAGTCCACAATTGAAACCCACGTACAACAGGCTGATTGAGTTAAGGGTCAAGTGGTAAATATTTTGACCTCAGAATCATTAGAATCAAACGCGGCAAAGGCGGTTGCGGTAGATGGGCCGCTATACAGATGCACTGTCCACTCGGCCGGTCGCCGCACCAGCATAATCATTCCTTTCAACCGATCCGTCAAGATGCGGGGCCCCGTGATGAATGATAGAACAGTCGGGTAGTACCATTCGCCACTGATCAGATTCTTTGCGGTACCCCGAATGTGTTAGTCGGTCAATGGAAATTCAATTAGGTGATTGTTGTGGCCAAAATAGCTGTGATCATTGCCTGTAATGGACGCAGCCTGTATGGTTCGGCAATGTCGCCAAGGGTTCGAATGTCAGTGATTCGATTTGGTCCAGCTGAGGTTACTGCGGATAACTGGGAACCAAAATCACGGGGTGATATTAGTTTTATTGAACTCGTTCCACCGTTTCTTATTTTATTCCAAATTTAATCTAATTTAATTAGGAGTCCGTAAATCCAACTTGAACCAATAAATATTGGTATTATTAGTATTAGAACTTTTTTAAGCTGCTAAATAAATTACATATTATCTATGTACCAACTCTCTTATTTTAATTTCTTATTTATGTATTGATAATTGCTGTATTGATATCCGATGTCTTGATGTATTAGTATAATTGATTAACCCAAGGGCTGAATAATAATTTTATTATTTAACACAATTTGAGACTCAATACCCATTCGAGTTATACTTGCATCTTATTTTTATTATTTGCCACTTTAATTTTCTCAGTTTTATTGATCAGTGATTAAAATTATCATACATATTTAATTATATTAGCTGCAGTGACTTAATTATACAGTCAAACTATCCAATTATCAATCCGAAACGGTTCTATTTTGCTTCTCACATCACAAACACAGAAGGGACAAAATCAGACAATTAAAATAAAACAAGAAAGTGTCTTTCCGCTTCCAGTGAGTGATTTTACATCTGTTTGTACCTCTTGACTTAATAAAAAGAAGAAACACCCTCATACGCATGTCCTGCCCTTCATGCGAGCGATCAAGCAACCGTGGAATGATTACTACACGATCAACAAATTACAAACATAAACAAAGTATCATCTTTTGGCCTGCTGCGTGCCATGGAATTTATCATCATCATCATACACAGTTTCCGCCGGTTTTTATTGCAATGCCAACTGTCACTGCACAGCCGAACCCCGTGCCTGTGATCAGCCATGTGTGCTGGTGCGTGCGTTTAACGCGAAAGTTTTAACAGATTCACGCCTTACGCACATCGTACCGGATGTGGTGCACCGACCGAGGTGAGATAGGTAGTGTGTTAGCAAAAACAACAAAAAACACCAAAGAAATAACTCCCTAATCCCATAAATTTATGACATGTTTATGGGCTAGAAGTTATGAAATTCAGATCGTACTAAGGTTTATTTATAAGCTTTATTGGTTTGTGTACGTTTTAACGTTTGGTTTTCGCTGCCCAGCTGGCCCGCGAGGATGCGCTCCAAAGCTTATACGTAAACACAAAGTAATACGTTTCTCACCAAACATTTTAGCGACGACGTGGAACAAGCGCTTTTGCTTTTGGAAACTAACTTAAATCAAACTTTCATGAGCCGTAAAACAAGTGCTATTGTACCGTAACACGTGCCCTCGCACAGTACGGCAAGGTCGGGACGGTGTTTTAGGATGTTGTTACCACGGAAAGTAAATATAGCTGTGTTTGTACTTGGCTGCCCGATTTGCCACAAATAAAACCACAGCAAATTGATTGAAGTTCCAAAGAGGTATTTTGGAACTACCACACTTTCCGATTGTAATTTATTGCAAACATTTGCTGGTAACCGTGGCTGTGGTTTGGTTTTATACTATCTGCAGTCACATAAGCAATTCAATTCGCTTGCAATACCGAACGGAATAATCCTGCTGCAAACATCAACGACATCTTTCATCGCGATCATGTCATCCCCAATGGTGATTGGATTGGATCGGGTTGATCGAATTAATAAATTTACCATCCAACAGCAAGCACTCGGGCTGACAGTTGCATCGCTACCAATGCTCCCATCCCAGCACACGATCGGAAGAAACTCGAGACGCAAATGCGAGAGATCGAAAATCTCTTCCTCCTGTCGAACTGCTGTCACCCCAAAAGCCGGTGAGCAACCGAAGCAAAATGTAAACACAAAATCCTCAAACCTGTCCGCTCGGGTGGAGGAACACCGATCGATGTCCTCGTACCGATCGGCGGTAGTGATGGTAAAACCGGGAAGAAGGATCATCAAGGCGACGTCTTTTAGCTTCGTACCGAAACAAATTAAAGTCGAAGAAAAGAAACAATTAGATCCATCAAATCCAACCGCTATCTACACCCGCCCTTTGTGTGCTTATCTGCATTACATGCAACGCCCCAACCATCTGCTCTGATATTTGTTTGCTGGTTTTTATCAAAGGCACTCCAATCCGACAGGAACATTCGACCTAAACGAGAGGACGCATACAGATCGGACAGGAGGGAAACATACGGTAAGAGAGCGCACACAGGGTATGTCAGGCGGAATTAAGTCGAATTATAATCCACTCAATTTGAGAAACAGATTAAATTGCTACGGCAAGTCAGACCATTTCAGACGATCCCGTGACGATCAACCGAAGATCGATTCCAGCAAAGGACGGGAGCCAACCAACAAACCAACGGCCCGGCGAGGGATTTCTCCTTAAACGAAAGGGATGAAAAATATCCCCCCAACATGTCCATGATGCGAGCTGTATGGTACGAAACTGGGGAGAATGAGCGAATGGGTGGTTAGTGGAGAAGCTTATCACGAAACAAAAATGTCAACATAAATATTTGAATGTCCCTCGGAGGGACTCGTGTTCATGACATATTTTAGTATAAATAATAGATTACCGATACAGCGATCGCGGCTCCGAAACCGAAGCGATATCGATCGACGATGAACGAAAACAGAGTGCCGAACGCGATACGCGAGGGGTCTGAAAGAACGGAAGGGCGTTGGGGCCAGTAGGGTAGGTAAGTGTGACGGGCGGCAAATCCGCCTTTGATGCCCGGTGAGACGGAATGAGATTCTTCTTGCTGTGTGCTTCCTTTTTATCGCACCGGTTTTAAGCCAACCCCTAGTAGAGGCACGATATCGGATTTATTGATGGTGTTTGCCGCGGCATTTCTGAGCACTGGTTCAACGGCAGACAAGCAGTTAAGCAACATGATGATGTTTCTGATGCTTTTGATTATCGACATAGACGGAGTTAGTGAGTTCGATGAAGGTGATAAGGGATATTTGAATATTTTAAAAAGCATGATTGCAAAACGCGATGGAGCGTTGACCTAGGTTGGTACAATTTTACAATGATTTAATCATAAAGAAGGTAAAACCAACTTCATTAATGTCTAAATACGCTTTCAGCAGTGAGGAATTTAGTAGATATTAATATTATGACATTTATAAACTGTCAATCTTGTTTGACAGTTTCAAAGAGCTCCATCTGTCGGATGATACAGGAACATTCTAACAGATGCGTATTCAAGTAAATTTTTATGAAGAAAATTTACAAATGTTTCCATTAGGTCTACTATTTCATAATCTTCTATGTTTGAGTATGAGATTCGCTTAATTAAAGCATGAGACAGCAGCAGGATCCGGTATATTTAAAATTGTCATTTAATCGTTCCCTGGAATTTCACACCCAGCAACAAAATGACTTCACTACCGAAAAATCAGCTCATAAAACGCAATGTGGCTTCAGCCGTACGAAAGGAAGGCAACTCCATCATAAAGAAAAACAAAACCACCTCATTCGCATACACATTATCGGTAGTCGCAACCGAAAGCAGTTCGAAAATGTAATCTCATTATACTGAACAACCATTTAATAACAAATTTCCATAAATAACTCGTCCGAAACACCGGCCACAGTATCGCTGGATCCGTTTCAGTGAAGATGTCACATCCAGCGGAAAAACCGATTGCATCCGTAGGCGCTTCGTGGCTGTGTTGGACACCACGTCCAACCGGTGGATGCATTTCGGCAAAACGTTGCTTTGAACATCGGTGTCACAGTTTCGGAATTAATTTGTCTCCTTTCTGGTTGTTTGTGTACGCGTAGCTGGGTCCAGTTCAAACACTTCACCGCGCGCCTGTTAGTGAACAAATAAACGGAAAATGGAATAAATACGGAAAACAGCCGGAGCCGAGCTTAAAATACGCGAACCAACAGTGGGCGCAACAGTGGTAGTGCAAATTTATACTGCCAATGCATATCGTGCCTAATTATAATTATCTCTTCTCAGTTTTCAACGACGCAAACGGTTGCTTTGCTGCCGAATTTGGGAGTTATTCAACGCACAGAAACTGGCCGATGGGGCCGAGATTTGTACAGTGAATATGTAAGAATGATCATAAAAGAAGCTGCTTGTCGAAAAGGAAACTGAAACTCAACCGTGTAGAGGTGGCTCTTTGCTAATCCGGACCACTTCCCAATCGGTGCTGGAATTATGGGCAGATTTGGCGACTCGACTGAAAACAAATTCGATTTGGTTTCCACGCTGCAACGCGACAAACTCTTGCCACGGTGGATAAAGATTTTTACACTGTGCCAATGCCGGACGACACCGGGCAGGCTAGAAGGTGAAGATTTGCATAAAATTAATTTACGGTTTGTTATACTCATTAAACCATTCTGGCCTCTTTTTATTGGCCCGTGTGACTTCACAAGCACAATCGGACGTTTGGCGTTGAAGTAGAGTTAAAAAAGGAACCGTTCGGAGCTGGTCAGAATCGTTCACTTCTTAATATATTGAGCTGTAGGTTGAATGAAAAAAAAAATGGTAAAACAAAAGACATCGATACAAAAGAAAACGGGAAAACATGATACCAATTTGTGCAGCATCGATTTGTTTGCACGATGTGAACGAATTAATTAAAGCAAGATGGCTCCTACTTTTGGTGCATCCATTGGCAGTGGATGATTTCCTTTCTTCCTTTGCATTCCGAAAACTAATTAGATGTGGTTTAGTTTAAAACCCCAACAACACGATTCCTACATAAACACGATCACGTTTTACACATTTAAATGTCTAAACGATCCGTCTAGCACGTGCTTCTATCTAAAGCTTTCATTACTTTTGCCTATAGAAAAGCTTCATGATTATCGCATTCATCCGACGGACAAATTGATGGATTCAGCCTAATTGCATCCATTAACCAACAGCGATCGAGATCGCCCAATCATGATCACCATTCATCGTACATGGAACCGCACCGAATGGGCGACAAATTCGATTCAATTTACCTATCGACAAGATCCACTTAAGCGAAAAAAGGAACGAATTTTACCAAACATTTACCACGGCACAGCAGATCAATTGGATCGCATTACATGCCGCGATCGGAACGCTATTTTAGTGCGTGTGCGCACCACCATTCCGGCCGCCGAAAGGATAGAGAAATCAATTAGCCTAACTCCACCGAAGCTTCCATCGTCGGCAGTGGACAAAGAGTGGAGTCCCAAAACGGCCTCCTCAATCCTCAACTCTGACCAAAGGACACACAAACGCACCGATATGGGAAGGAGCCACGCAGAATGGAAGCAAAACGCGCGTGTTGTGTGGAACGAAGAAGAACAGTGGAGAGATCACAAAAAAAAGCAAGAGCTACGATACACAACCAGTATGGGCGCGGTAACACCGGGTGTGGTGCACGAACCGAATGGTGGAAGATCAGATCCAAACCTAATTGATTTGTTACCATCAATAAAACATACCATCAACGTCATGTTTTGATTTCATCATCATCACCCGAAATGAGATACGATAGAAATATACATAAATTTTTGGTCGTTCACGTTTCTGGCTTTTCTTTCTCCTTTGCGCTTGTGTTCATGTGTTTTTTTTTCTTCTTAAAGATCACCTCTCTTTCGGTAGAGATTGAAATTGCCGATTTTCGTACCGAACGCGGGTTCGTCGCTTACGGTCGGCTCCATCAATCGAGTCGCTTCTCTCGCTTAGCTTCCCTTTAAGTTGTGCACCTACAGGTGGTTTACAGTGGTAGTGATGGGTATCTCTCTTTCTCTTTCTGTCTCTCTCTCTCTCTCTCTCTCTCTTTATCTCTCTCTCTCTCTTCCCAAGTTTCCGATCCGCGACATTGTATTGTCCGTCAAGCCTTTAAAAACGTTCAACATACTTCTCATTTTTCAAATTCTTCGATTTTGTGCACATGCCTTGCTGAGAGCTGATTGAAACAGGGCAGCAAACATTTGCCTGATTCGCCGGTGTTTTATTGACCACATGTGCACCCTTCGGCACACTGAACAAACCACCTTGATGACATTCCAAACGCCCATCCACCCTATCCAGCCTGCAACTTATTGGTTTTTTACGGTCCCGGTATGTTTAAGCATGCTCGCTTTGCTGTAGGCAAATTGGGCACCTTTTCGGGAAGACCCGCACAAATGAGATCAGACAAAAACGCGCATCGCCATCAAGTGAGGTTATCTTAATCTTCCGTGTCGTTCGGCTGCAGGAGAAGAAAAAAACATTAATGCTTTTGCGGCGGCATGCGCTTCGGTGTCCAATAAAATAAGGAATCAAATCGTGACAGTGATCAATCACTGTGCCACGCGGGCACAGTTTTCTCTGTTTCGTTGGGATGGGATGATGTCGGTGCCGGCAGAAAAGTTTCGGCTTCCACGGAAGGCAAAGCATGATGCTCCAACATGTTTCCTCGATACGTAAGCGAAAATGTTGTACTGCTGGGAAATGAATGTCTCAACAATAATTCTTCCAAACTCACGTTTTCGATGACGCTTCGGTATTCGGGGAAAGATCACCGTTTGAGGCATTTGAAAAAATATTGAGATAAAAACCAGACCAACGACAGACAGCGTTACCAAATATTTACCAGATAATCGGGATAAGTTACGTTTAAGACGCTGTCGTCCGTGATTGGGCAGTTCCGAAAGGCTTTGAAGATCGGGAAAATAGTAATATTTTTAACATTACGAATGGATTCAAATTATATTGAATGTTAGAATTACATGAAGGGTGTTTTGAGATTATAACCTTTAAGTTATTTATTTAAACATCGTTTTAGATATCTAAAGAATATTCAATCATGGTATGAGAAGTATGATAAGGATGGAATTACCTTTGCAGTACTTTAAAATCCAATTCTTTCATTCGATAACTGGTGATGGATAAGATGTCTTAGTGCAATAGATGTAAAGCTTATGGATAGATGTAACCCTGGAGGTCTCTACTTGCTCTACTACTCTACTACATACTTACTATGGATAAGAATGACTGATCGACTAAAGAATGCATACATAGAATGTAAGAAATTATATATCATGTTTGCAATGTAAAATCAATAATCATTTATAATCATTTTATACAAAAATAATTCCTTCAGGAGAAAATCAACTTAATTTTTTTTATTATCATCTGAAACGTAAAACTCTGTTCATCCATTAGCCACATTTGTCAAGTTTACGCTCCTATTACACCATCCCACCAGCATGCAACAAACTGTCTTTTGGTAGTAAAATAACCTCTCCGCGCATCTGCAAACCCAAGCCAACAGCAGCTGCCATGTGCTCAACAATGTGGCACAATGTGTACCTTATCTGTTGCTGCTCGTTGTAACTATTAGTGACGGTGCATTGATAAACTGAAGCATAAATTAATACGGCAAAACAAAAGCGACGCCGGTACGTCGTTTGGTTTTGCCGAAAGGTCTGCCTTTCGCTTATCTGCAACAGCCAAAAACAACGCTCGTAATGCGCAATGCGTCCTAATGATGGCCCGTGGCTAATGGAAACAATAAAAAAACAACCAACAGGAAAATAAAACCTTCTATATCCCCCATTACTATCCTTTCCTGGATGGTTGAGTACCATATGCTAAAATCCTTGCGTGTATGCCAAGGAACCACACATGAAGAAAATCATCACGATCAAGGAAGAAAGAAAGAGTGTGCGTGTTGGTCTAAGTGGCTATCGAGTTTCGGAGACGGGGAAAAACGACTCATCTAGCGATCGAACATTCTTTCGCTGTTGGAGAAATTGATACCCTTTTCCTGTCGGGCTCGATGTGACAATGGCATGCGCACTCGATTAGTAACGCCCTACATTTCTTCCTCGCTTTTTTTTGTCTTCGACTCACAGAACGATGAGTGGTTCGATCAAGCATTCAAAAACAAAGTACAAACCGACGTCATAACGGAAGGAAGAAAGCCAATCGACAGACACTCTATGAAAAAAAGGATATTCGAACCAAAAAAGATACGATAAGACGTAGAAGCGACAAACGGATCGTAGGACACACAGAGCGATGCTATTGGAACACACACATGCATGCAGCCCAACGAAAAGGACATAAATTACTCTATTACTTCAAGTGTTCGTTTGCGTCAGCAAAGGACCTGCGCTTGACGGCCAATCGACACGGCTATCGAGCGGCATCCATGAAAAGGGAAGTGCCGACTGACGAAGACTGTTTCTGAATGAAGTGACCCAGAACGGCGAAATGAAACATTGGGAGAATACCCGTAAAACCCTAATCCAACCCTGGCCGGCCAGTTAACGAGCGGGACACGCTTTTCACCGACAGTTTCGACCCATTTTTTTTTTAGTCCATTGGGTCCGAGAGCGTGATGATGTTTGGGTGATGTTTTAATTTACGAGAAACAAGAGACCGCGCCCGTACGCTCACGAATTGAGTTGCGTCCGTCTCAAGGATGCAACTCGTAAAAGCATTAGCCGAGTCTAATTGCCCTTTTCGAGTCTGCACTGTGTGGTCTCCTGTGCCCGGGCACTCCTTAGGCGCCATCCGCCTTACGGAGCGATTTTCTCCCGAAAAGGAATTACCGTGTTCCGAGGGCCCAGTGTAGCAATGTTGAACCATGGAACATGGCGCTCAAGCGGGGTGCTATCGGTGGAGAATATGTATCTAGAGAAAACACGCACACCACACACATACAGAACACCGCCGACACGCAAACGAGCGAGAAAACGGAAGCTACGAAAGTGACGAACGGTTCGTCGCTTACGGTTTTTGCTTGTTTTACACCAAACGGTGCACGGCACGCGATCACGCGATCAAGCGATCAACCTGGGATTAAGCTTTTTTTTTGTCGTTCTTACTTTTTGCACAACTGCAAACTGCACAGGCGGAAAGAAAATCGTATCTGTCGCCACGTACAATGTGCGATGTAGTGGTTGAAGCAGTTGCATTTTTAATTAACTGCCTTGCGCCACCACACATCCTGCTGGACGGACGGTTGACCGTACGGTGGCAAATTGCAGTCCCATAAATTCTTTACCCCATGTGCGCACGATTACCACAAAACGCACTTGTCGAAGGCACACTACGAACTACGAAATTAATAAAAGCTCCGTTAATTTTTTTTTCCTAACCCAAGCCGTAGAACTACTTGTGAACTGCTTCCCGGCACGGTATATGCTTTTGACATGTTTACGGCGTTCTATTTCATTTTTCTATGCGTGTGTGTGCGGTTTTTGCATTTTTGTTTAGATTAACACATGCGCACAAAAATAGCAAAACTCCGTCTCGGTGCTAAACATTTCAACCCCCTGGTCTGGGTGGTCAATTTGCAGGCGGGAATCGTGTGGGATAGTGAACACAAAATGGAGATCGACCTGTGCCTCATTACGCGGCTACTGCTCCAGGCTCCAGCGGTGAGCAGAAATAAAGTTGTCAAGTGGAACAACATTCGCCTTGAACATGGTACAAAACCCATGGTTTGCGATGCACGACGAGAAGATCGGGATTTTCATGTATTATTTCGACGTGTCAATGTGTTCTGGTGATGAAGCTTTTCCTTCCAATTTGGTACACAAGAGCATTCGCATTAAATAGGCATCCGTCATTTCGTTCGCTTTCCACCAGTACGAACTGTCTGTGTGCCGGGCGGAACAAACGCTATGCAATAGCAAAATGGCGCACTACACCGTAAGCTACGCTCGCAGACAGCTGTTTGATTTACGAGACGCCACGAGTTTTCCCTTGTACAATCGTCTCAGGCTGACAAAATGAAAATATTTCTCTATCGCTACCCTAATGGATGAAGCAATAATTAATAATACCCGGGTGTGTTAGAAAAAAACTTCTCTCCCAAAAGCTCCATTTTGTTGGTCCACAGATTCAAACAATAAACAAAACCGTCACGCCGATGATTTGACGGCAGCAATAATGTCCGCTATCAGACCACCAGTAGGAACGTCATCATTTTCTTGCTTGCTTCCGTCCAGATCAGCTTTATGTCCGTTGCTTCACATTCAATGCAGATACGACCGGCGACTATTTATACCAAAACATTTTACAGAAACAACTAATTAAGCATAATATTTATACAAACCAGCCCCACATCTTCTCCTGGAGGGGAGAGAAAATAATCATTTCCACTTACTCTAATCCCGTCAGGTGCTTCTTCCATGATTCAACTCCTTCCCAAAACACTTTGTACTCCTGCCGGTTGCGGGAGATTTAATGCTTTCCATCCATTTTTTTTGGGCAGGGTAGAGCCATCCATTCATTCTGCATACAAACAGAAGCATCCACTCGATCTGGGCGATCCTCTTCTTTCTTCCAGCTCACCTACCCACCCGCACCCGAACAGTCAGCGTAAATTAGATCTTATCTCTAATTTAATTCAATCTTCCTTCCATCAGCTAATTTTACTGGCATTTTTGGTTTTCTTCGCGATCTTCGGCAACTTCCATGTCCACTTCCCTTCAAAATCATGTCCCCCCTTCGAAACTAACAAACTTTCAAAACATTAAAAATGAAACGCATAAAACGCTCGGCAAGCGGTCGGTACTTTCTTATCAGTGGAAAAATAAGCTGCCATACACTGCGCCGGAGCTGGGTTGGGAACTAAATAGGTGCATACAGACAACCAAGACATACTGCTGCATAAAATGTACTGTTTATTAATAACATTATTATACGTACTGCTGGCAGCACAAAGTCGCGAAGGGGAACAAGAAAAAAGCACCGCAAGTATTAACCGAAACTAAACTGGAGGGAGAATTCATAATTTCTCAATTAGGAGAAGCTTCAGAATGGAGATATAAACGCATCATCCTATCGCGGCATGGGAGGCTCATGGTCGGGAGAAAAATGTGAGGGGTTGCAAACAAAACAGATAAATATATGCAAATATATAAGTGTAGCGCGTAGTGAGGAAACGTAAAATGCTTCTAAGCAATGTTTCGTTAATTTCCCACAGCACACAATATATCATTAGCCAATAAATGACAAAATGGATTCAGGTTTATTTTTCTGCTGGTTTTATGTGTGCTTTTTTTGTTATTATTAAGGCTTTTACGGATGAACTTCATCTTCACAATAATCAAGCCAATTGCTGTATGATTTTCCCAACTAAAAAATAAAAAAAGGCTTTACAGGAAAAAAAAGAAATGGACTTTGAAGTAGCAGACACTTGCAAAGCTTTCTAACATAATCGATGCGCCATCCGAAACGGTTCTAAATAGTATCCACTTCAATGTCACATGATTCTATTTAAATTGAATTTCTTTTCGATTTCTAGTAAAAAAATGGTTCAAATTTGGCTTCAATACTGTGACAAAGTGCTACAAGAGCTTTCAGTTTTTATTTTGTTAATGTACTAAATGGCTGACCATGTTCAGTGGATCATTTTTCATGAGCTCTACCCAAAACATGCAAATGTATTCGTCGCTCATTGCCCAGCCACCACAACGACGACGGGAAGAAGCTACTGTCCGGGTGATGTTTCCTGCTCGGGATGACTAATTGGGTTGTATTTCGCACATTTAATCTGCTGGCTGCCTTTAACGTACCGTAAATGCGAACCTGATTTGACAATCCCTGCAGCTCAGCCGCCATATAAAGATGATATCTTCCTCTCATAAAACTGTACGCCTTCCCATAGCTTTCCTCCGGGGGCGCTTCCATTTGTTTCGAATATCCGAGACGGAAAAAGCGATAGTTTGTAATAAAGACATAAATTATTTAAATATAAATCTCACAGCCAAACGATTTGCCTGCGAGGCAGATGCGAGGTGCGGGCCAACACGATGACAGCGACCCGGCTCGTAAATGGCTTTCCGCGAGCTTCATTTCTAATCGGAACATTTCGCTGTCAGCCAGCGCAACGATTTAGATCGTAATCCGGGGTAGAGCCATCCCCATGCTTCGGGAAGCCATAGCCATAGCCAAATGTTTGACCATTTAAGTCGAATCAAAACATTTCTCAACACATTCCTGGGCTCGGTGTGCGTGTGTGTATCGGTTTTGTTGTTATGTAGCACTACCTCTATCTCACCTTCTGAACTTCGGAAATCTGATAACTATAAATCAGACTAGGCGCGCAGCCGGGCAGCAATTATCGACGCTAAAAACCCATCCATGGTTAGGTCTCTTATCCTTTAGTTGTTTCGCTTCACTCGCAACACCTGGGATACCTGAGGATGGGTCCAAAATTGGGGACGCACGGTCAACGCAGTCACCTCAGGGGTCCACAAGCAAACCCCGGCCGGGCGGATGCGGATCATTAGTAGACCCGATTTTTATCTCACTCTAATTTGCTTTGCGTAGTAAATTTTTGATTCGAAGCTAAATTATATACCTCTTTCATGCCGAAATCGCTGGTCTGTGAGGCGCGCTAGAACTCATTCCCCCCAAATAAAGCACCTTCAGTTTCGAATCGATTCGATCGTTACACTCGGACTGTAGAGTTCAAGCAAGCTTCAAAGTCGAAATACCAGCAAAAAAACCTGCCCCGCTTTGCCTTCGCATGTAATTAATAAATCAAATCAATAAATCTAAACATTTATAAATATTTCATTAAACGTGTCAGAATGTTAAGATTCATAGCGATGGTTTGGACACGAAGCAAGGTGTGTATGAGGGCAAAGGTATTAACATTTTTACCCCCCGAATCGCTACACAACTAGCAAACGTATCGTATCGAATTGAGATAGCAAAAGGGTAAAGCATTGAAGTATGGATTGAAATGTTCACGAATTTCTTAGTTCAGTCTGCCACCTCCAGGTTTTTATTCCTGAACCATTACTAATGAAGATTCTTTTGTATAATCTTTCTCGTTTCTTTTACTGCTTTCAAAGTGTCTTAAAGAAACGAGAAATGCAAAGCCTAAATAGAGCCATGAAACGTTTCCAAAACACTCAAAACACCAACATCAAAACAACGCTCACTCTTTTCCATTCGCGTAAACAAAATCAAAACCACTCACTCGCTCCTTTGACGTGTTGCTCCGGCGCATTTGGGGTAAACAGAATTGACAGCTATAAATTTCCGGATTAGTTTCGCTTTGCGAGTCCCGGTGCGAGGTTTTGCCGTGCTCACACATTAACCTTACCGGTGCATGAACCGATCTCCCCCGAACGGTTCCCTCCCAGTGTGCGCGGCTTGTTGTGACTGGAGGTTTTACTAATTTAGATAATACATACCGATAAGGTTGAGACTTTGAAAGGTTTGCACCAAAAAAAAAAAGCAAACCGCAAAACTGAGCGTTGCCCGTTGGGTCCGAACGTGGTACAGCAGGTTTCTCCTTGGTGATAATTTATTTCGCTCCACGGAAAACAACATTGAAGACAAAAAAAAGCTACTTCAACTACTGTCGGGGCTACAAATTTATTTTGAGTCTTATAATTTTTGCAACGATATGGTTTCGTTTTGGACAACGGAAAACATTGCATGTTTAATTCTCGTTGGTGGTGTATAATGGTTTCCCCGATCGTGGGGGTTCGTCGCTTAAGGAGATTTGGATTTTTGCATGATTAATGCCACAAGAACGTATTATGGCAGAAGCTGGTTTAATTGGATTGGGAAAATAAACATGGCGCGCAAAACGCTGCAGTACGGTGATTGGTTACCTATTTGGTGATTAATAACGAACATTTTGTCATTTGTTGACAGAATGCTACAGTATTTTATTGTTAAAAATTGATGTGTAACATGGAAAAAAAACATTGAAACGGCCAGGTTGTATCGATTTATTTTACCACGTAGTCGGATAGCCGGTCCTAGCAAAGGGGGAACGGTCCGAATGGGATTTTTTCTCAATCCTGTCGAAGGAAGATCGGCGCCGTTACAACACACCACCGAACCGCGCCAAAAAGTTTACATTAGTGTATACACACTTACGCCATTTATCTCCCTAAGGAAAACAATAACTTTTAAAAAACAAGACCTACGTTTTGTAAAGCAGAGCTGGTCGGCAGTTTTGAGGTGAATGAAAAATATATATTCTTGTAGTGCTAGAGTTGCGTTCAAATAATTGTGGATAAACAAAAAATGAATTTGTTCCTAAAGCAGGTGTTGGAGTTTGCTGGCATTTAGTCCAGATTGAGTTGAAATTTTGAAAATAGCTCCTGAACAAGATTACAACTACGAAGCAAATAATTTCGGTCTTTGTTTTCTTTACTGAAACAGGGCTATTGCAAATGAATTAAAATTCATGAAGAGAAGAAATACGTTGAAAATAGAATTGCAAAAAAATGCATTTATTGTTATGATTTTCAGCTTCTTTATCAATACACACTAGTCAGTTTTTTGTACCATGCTGTACCATACTGCTCGTCCCGAGATGTTTAAACATTCTTGAACAGTCGTCGGTTATTGAACTAATCAAAAAAGAAAACAATCATTATATCACACCGGTTATGACTTTTGAAGAATGTAAGTAAAGTTATGCATATAAAAAAAAGATTTAATTTAGCAAACCATCAGCCGCCATAAAGCGTGTTTTATAGCATGCTTCTGTCCTTTATTTGCGCACCACACCGTGCCTTCAAATGATTTTCTATCCCGCTCTCTGCCCCTCTGGTAGCCACATTTCGAATGCCGCCAAAGTGAACCGTTCCGAGCTCATGTCTTATTCAAAATTATAATCCGAAACTGTTGAGAGTCTGAATGATCGCAGTAAATATCGTATTCTCTTCGGATTGCAGCTTGCAGCTAATGAGTCACCTTGCCCCGTACACTTTCCCGCCATGGTGGAATTTTCAACGCCATATCATCACCGCTGGCTGCAACCGAAACGAATCCGCACATACGCCTCGGTACCGAGAACGGTAGTACCTAATAGAAGATGGGCTTTGAGTCAAGTTGTTTGGCGGCGTATAATTTTGATATATGGACGTGTTCCTTCCCTTCCACGCCGTGTCACTGTCTGGGCGTGTTTTGCTTGCTCCCGTCTTGGCATGCAGATAAAATTTATCTCGGGAAGCGACAAGCGGCGGTTAGGTAGATAAAATCCTCCAAATCACATTTCGCACTCGCCATAAACACACTCACGCACGGGAACGCAAGACAAGACAGTGAAAGGCGAAATAAAACAGCTCATAAGCTTCATTAAGTAACCTCTACCGGTTCCGTTTGACCGTGCAGCGATGCAACGGTACGCAAATCTGGAAGGAGCGAAAACAACGAGAGCGTAAAATAACACAGCCACCACCGAACGCACCAGTTTACTGCCATAGACAACTTAATTGACCCAATCGAAGGCAGCACATCGTAATCACAACACTGCTAACCGCAACCAATTTGGCGGCGACGGGACAACCAAACGATATGCCGCCATATGCCCGCACGGGATCAAGTTGCGGAAGCTGATCAAACTAACGGCGTTGATCTTCGCTCTCCCGCCTCCCACCACCTTCAGCACTGTTTTTTTTTCTTCCCTTTTTCTGCTAAATATTTTCGAACCGGTTCGTCGCTTGCTCTAGTCCAACTCTTTCGTACCCGCACCCGGCGGTATGAGCGATCCCATTGGATTTTGGCACGGTCAGGAACCGTATCATGGAATAAAACATCGCAAGAAGGATTTTTGCTTCGTTGCCTCCAGTTTCACCATTTCGCTTCACGCTTAATTTAGTGAGCTCTTGTAAAGTTTGTACTTTATACCATATTTTCATCAATAAATAATGCGACGAAGCAAAACTCCAAAGAGCGGCTTCGAAAGTGCAGATAATTCAGTGACGCATCCTGCGGTTTTGTGGTGTCCCCCGATGGGACTACCTTACCGTACTGCATGTAGTTCGATGCATTCTGAGTCTTATGATGCATCTTCTCACCGGCTGTTGGGTGGCTGGTGGAAATGAGATTCGGAAAGGAGAGCTCACCGGGGGACGATAATCATGATCGCAGGCAGAAACAGCTTTATTAATCTCGCGAGAAACGGGACCTTCCCGTGTGCGACCGGTTACAACGGACGCACATTGAGGATTGGAACTTTGCCGGGCAATATTTGAAATACTGTGAATGTGAGTACTTTTTAAGTAAATGAGGATGATATTTTAAGTATCGCCATGAAAAATGTCAAAATCGCTCGTTGAAAAGAGCATTTAAATGAATTGTTATATATAACAAACTGGTATAAATGAAACATCAAATACAGAAAAAGGATTGATTAGAAATAAATAAAAAGCTAAAAGTTTCAGTAAGAGAGTATTAAATGGTAATAGTAACAGAAAAAAGGTAGAAATAGAAAGTTAATGATGGAATATTACGAAATTATTACAGTTTTGAATCGTAAGCATAGGAGTTTTAAAGGATATTCATGACGTTATTTTTCTACATTGATCAAAATTGGCCTTAATTTGTCAACGTGCCAAACGAAAACTGTCATCGAGTAGGATCAAGGAGACAGCAGAGATAAACTTCCAACCCAAAAAAATGTACCCCGATCGACATATCAAGCGACTCCAAAAGGAACGATCACCGTCGTCTAACATTGAGGCTTAATGGATTTATCTCAACCCTTAAACCGAACGCACCCGCTCACTCGTCCATAACTGCTTTATCAATCTTAGCCGCCACGTTATCGGCGATCAGACGGGATATAGGATTAACAAATTTATGAATTGTGTGAATATGTTTTGTCAGTTTCTCAGTTTATGTTCCACCACTCCGCCGGCCGCGAAACATCCCATTGACATGCACCCGACTGGCCGAACGCAACAAACCCATCCACTCATGCATCGTCCACTATACCACAGCAACAACGAGGCGATCGATCGAGTTGATCATACGTGTGGAGTTTTGGAATGGTTTTATTTTATTTTAATTCATCGCTTTTTATTTTTGTGCTGGTTGGCAGGTTCCGTTGTCTCATGGGTGCGTGAATATGTTGCCCGCGCTATGCTTTATCTCGTTTGCTCCTCTTGCCCTGAAGGTGGCATTCAATGTCGGTGTCTACATGTTTGGAGCACTTAGAGCTTTTGATCCGTGAGCGTTTTGACAGCTTCGGCAAACCTTTTTGGGGTCCCGCCGAAGATGGAACGAGACGGGACGGTGCAAACGAAACAAAACTCTCATACGAACTCGACCCGCATGCGAACCTTCCTTGCCTTCTGCGAAGCACGATGATGTTATTAGCTGTTTATATGGATGTCCACATTTACATACGCATTGACCCACACGACCATCGAGCAATGGAAATGGAAGAACGACGAAGCGGGCATACGGTAGGTCAGGTAGTGGGAAGTTGAAAAATTGGACAGCAATCGACGAGGAAACTCGGCAGGGGAACACTCGATCCATTTCCATTCCGATTCGATCCGGATCGCTACAGTTTAATACACCCGGTAATGGGTCATTTTTTAAGACATTTTATTTCCAACGTCCGGCGGCCCACCTTCCACCGTGACCCTTTCGCCATTGTTATCCTGCCCCCATCGTTCGGCAAACACAAAAGAGCAACATGCTTTTTGATGATCCAACAAATGGCTCCCGGGACACACAATAGATGACGGCGGACGTGCGGTCTCTTCGTGCGCTTTAATCCATCCCTCGGGTAACATTAAATTATGGAAAAATTAAATAAAAATAACAAAAAACCCGATCGACAACACGACGATCGAATCGATCGGTGCGATGCTGGCAGGTGTTGGGGAACGTTTGCCTTCAAAACAGTCCACCAATTTCACACCAGACGGTTGTGCTTTTGTTTTGCCTTTTATTTACGCTGATAGGGCGATTGGTGACGAAAGGAAAGCTATCATCCCACGGCTTTGAAACAAAAGACGCTACATTAAACTCCCGGTTCAAACGAAACGCAACGTCAGCGGATGAAACGGTTGCATCTGCATAGAAATTGCTCACAGCCGCGATAAGCTTCATCCGCCTGTCGTGGTCTCAATGTTCGCGAATGCTTCGCTTTGAAGTTTCTCGCGTATAAACACACACGCAGCAGAAGTAATAATCCACTTATCTTAGCACTGCAAACGGCGGCTGCAGACGAACCGGGTGCCGTTGTCTACCGGTAAATAAATAATACAATTAATTAATTGAATTCCATTTCAGCGTATCCGTGTACGTGCCCGGGCAAGGTGACTTTGCTTTAATAAACCCTTGCTGTTGTTGCCACTGTATTCATTTCTTATCAGCTGCCATTTGCTGTGACTGCTATCCGGGGGAAACATATCGCGTTAATAGTAGTAAAGCTGTCTCGTTGGGAAACTAGTGCGAAGATACGCACTGCAAGGGGTTCTTTGTGTGCGTATTCTTAAACCCCGCCACTTTTGTTGTTCCCGCCGCAAGATGTTCATAAAGTTCTGCCTGAACGGGGTTTACTTAGTATCACTCAATTAGTAAAGAACTGTATGCCAACAGTAATAAACTAAGCGATTTTATGTCGTTGCAGATAGTTGGATGATTTTTTGTTTTAAGAAAAAACATTTGCCCCTATTAAAAGGCCAAAGAGCAATACAAAAAACTTAATTTGTCTGATATGAACACTGTTCCAAACAAGCAAACAAGTTTGACATTAAATACTGTTTCATTCTCTATTATCATTCTATTGCAATTTTTGAAAAGTTTCACAGCAGTGTGACAAATTTGCAATGCAATTTTAAAAATCATTAAAGTCTGACTGTTCTGAAGGAATTAAATGTGTACCAAGCAACTTCTTGCTATTAATTTTCTTTTGTTGTATTTCTTTATTGTTAATCATTGTTATTTCATTCCTTTCGTTATGTTAAATATTTAATTTCTTACCATGTTTACAGAATAATAAGTAAAAATTTATTATCCTGAAAAATTTCCTTATTTTAAAAACTTATTCTATTCGAATGAAATATCAAGCGCTTTCTTTAAATCTTTTACAGTAAGCAACTATAAACTATTGCTTTAATATATACGCACATGTACTTAATTTCCTTTTTCAAAATAAAAGTTGAGTTTAAAATTTCCCCTTTGCTGAAATACTATAAAAAAAACTGGTGCGCTTTCTTCCATGCGTTCTCATGCGTGATTTTACCAGCCATATGAAATGCAAACTCACCACAGCGCCATCATTTATCCATATGGAGAATGATGGATTCCTGCCCCGAGGATAAGTTGCGCAAACAGATGCCCGGATGCTGTCCATTTTGGTTACCCTGTAGACCAAACATCGACGGCACGTTCCGCTTCCGTGGCAGAAACAAAGCTACAAAACAAACAGCAAGAACCAAACCACTGGCATTGAGCATTGAGAACAAAAACCCAAGCACAACGCCCATGCCGTCGGCAAAATTAAATTGAAACAAACGATGTGATAAGAATTATGCTTGCTTTTTCACGTTTCCACATCGCCACTGCTAAAGGGTGGAAGCTTGACGTACGTATGGGTGCCCTAAAAATGCTCTCAAGACCAAGCCATTTTTAAGAGGCGGGATCGTTTATGTTTTTTATTTATTCTCTGTGCATGCTCGCTGCTACCTTTTGCTTCGCCTGAAGGCTTCGGCTGTAATGGAAGGAAATGTTTTGTGTGTTTTCTTCGGTGCGGCAGAAAGGATGCACTCAGAAGATCACACGCATGGAAAGAATCCATTTTTAGTGAAACCACACCGTAAGGCGCCTCGTGAATGGGGTTAGTTTTAATTTCCACAAGGTTTTTATTATAACCCGAAAATGATCACCCACCGATCGGTGCGATCGGCGTTAGAAAAAAGAACAACCAAGTTGATCAAACAGAGCTTAGCATTGCTCACCAACAGCGTGTATTTCCAACCACCAGAACCATTTCAACCGATCCGTGGAAAACGGGTAGCGCACACTAGAAAACAAAGCAACCCAAAAATAATAAACCACACTGCAAAGGAAAAAAAAGGACATCGAGTAGCGGAGTGCGAAAGTAAACCACAATCCTTGCTTCTTTCAAATGCCGCGAACTGGAACGAATGTCTTGCAATATCGTTCGAATGAAGCTACACGGTTTTATTGTACACGACCTTCTGATCGAAAAGATCTATCCCAAAGGGATCATCTTTCTTCGTGTGGATGTGGGTGCTATGGAAAGGATATATTTTTCTTCGCAGTTCTCTGTTCGATATCGTTCAGGTGTGCAATTTTGTCTTGAATGGCATACACCCAATTTTTCTGTGTTTACCAATCTTCTATTCTTTCGCAAGATCACAATCGCACCCGATCAAACCGATACAAAAGAAAACACAATATCTCAGGAAGCTTCGGAGATCTTGTTCGTCTGTTTGCGTGTAGAATTGCCATGAGACTTCTGTTTTTGCAGAAGACAAAACATTTTGGGAGAACTAAAAAAGCACTCAACGACATATCGCTGCTCACCGCAAATCAACCGCGAATTTTGGTACAAAAGGGTCTAGAAATGGCACGATCCTAAGGATGTTGCTCGATTCGGATCGTCGCATATAAATAGAGCATCAAGATACAAGTGATCTCCGATAAAGGATAAAGTTTTCGAAAGGTCTTAGATGGCCTTTTGTGCTGTTTTTAAAAGCTCTTTTGCTAATGATAGCGATTATTAACGAAGAAAGCCTTTTATAACGTTCGAGTAAAAGTTATATCGCGCTATACTGTGTGTCTGTAAATAAAATAAACTCTAGTATTTATCGATCCTTCGCTAAAGCGCTGAGGCGTTTGCGAAATTTAGCACATTACTCATCTCGTCGCACGCCCCAATTCGCTACAGTTGCCCTAAAGAAAAACGATCGATGTAAATCACGTTCTAGCACCGACTACTGCTGCGGCACCAAATGGCAAACGGCGCCTTTTTGCCAGCCATTATTTATTCATTAGCTACAAACGCACTCACCACTTCGGGCGAAAGCTAGCTACTTAACAGCTTCTTTCTATGAGGCGTGTGCGTATGGTGGTGTGCCTGTTGGGGTTAATAACGGAGCCCCAGCGATGAAAAAGATCAGTTGCACACTGGTTGTCTGCGAGTAATTGCATTCGCCTGGAATTAACCTCGCATCCCAATCAGCCACCGAAACAAACCTTCTGGACACGTTCGCTCCGTTGACAGCTCATCTTTCTCCCGTTCGGTGAGGCTTTTCTCGCATCCCTTTTGCGTGCCAACCGAACCATTGAAGTCACCAACACGTTGCCTCTTTATTTACTTCCAATCGAAGCAACATATAAATAACAATGCCACTACGAACGCGTACGGGCTCTTTAACGTTCAAAAACCCTCCCGATCGGAAGCATGGTTAGTGTACACACCGCTGTACACCATTCTTCCCCGAACAAGTACACAAAAACAGGGAAACGCGAAAACTCGAAACAAGATAATTTAAATGTTTACACGCAAATTTACACCACATGTGTGTAGTTTGATTTGATTGGATTTTATTATTTATGCTTACCAACGCACACCAACGCACGCACCCAGCATTCGGTGTTTGGTAAGCGAACCACCCTTTGCCAACCCTTTTAACCCCTGAACCACCCCACACGCTGCACTCTTCTGTGATAAATCGTTTTAATGAGTTTTCATTATCCCCACGCTAGGGCCGTTGTGCGTTGGCGAGGTTCGTCGCTTGCGCGTTCACGGAATCACTACCGCAAACTCAACACGGGAAGCGCACCTTTCAACGGTGGTCACAGGTAGTCCAAATCCATGCGCCTTCTGTTCCTCGCGCTCGTAGCCAAAGTTCAACCAGATTGCCGCCAACATCCACAGTGCAGTGGAAAAAGTTCGTCTGTTTGGTGAAAATTGTTTCGTTCCCGTGGAGTATTTTTTTCTCAACCCTGTTGGTGATCAATATTTTAGCAGCAAAACACGCAAACTCCGTGCTCCATCTGTTGTCGAAACGGGAGAGGGAAAGTATGGAAAACTGTTTTAAAGGGAACAACGCAGCACGAGACGGAATCGTGTGGATTATGATGACAAGTGCATGAATTATAGCATATTTGAAAAAAATATCGTTACCCGCGCGGCACTTCGGTACGGTTTGTTGCTGGGAGTCACGTTCTCGTGGGGCTTCCAAACTCTAATGGTGTTGATGAAGAGTGGTTAGCAGTGAAGGAAAGTTATATCTTAATTGCGCACTCAGATTAATTCATGATGCTGACCCGGAAGAAAATTATTGAATGTCTCTTGAGGACACCGTTTTTGCATGCACGGATTGCTTTTGTTTTTCCTTTCTATATTTAAACTTTTTCAAGATACATTGCTTTGGTTCTTTACCTAATGTTGAATACTATTCAACTACAAAAATCATTATTAACTAAAATTGCATAACTTCAGAACAAATTAGGTTTTCTAGCACATGTTTGAAGAACTGAAATGAGCTTTTGAATGTGAGTAGATCAATGGTTACATAGTTCAAGATTAAAGGAATTGTAAAAATATTAAATATTCAATATATCTCAAGTGAAAGCCCTCGGCAATAGCAAATTGTTTTAATTGAACCTTCTTCTAACGAAGATCAGCAAACAAAGAATTACTCTCAATTTGAAATTAATACTCGCGCATTTAAAGCTGCATTAAATCGCTACATATTGCTTCAACGCATTCTTTTATAACACGATGTGTTCCACAATAAAACACCATCATCAATCTTTTCGTTGAACTACACAGGCTTTTTACAGCCAAGCCCGTTTCGAATTCCATCCGTTAATGATCCTACTCACGGGCCCGACCTCGCCCGCTAGTTCGCTTTCATTTCTCCCAAAATATTCGCGGCTTCTATTTCGCACCGCTCTATGCCCATCTAACTGGCTAACTGGCTTCCCATTACCCAGGGGGGCTGACGCTGACAGGTCGGTTGGCAAATAAAGTCATAAATCCGTTTCTGAGATCTCAATCAGTGGCCTATACCGATACGAATGCGCATAATCCTCTACCGGGTATGGTGCTCCAATCAATTCCAAACGGCGAGGGTGGCGCAAATACGGGGAAGGGACAGCAAAGCCTGCTACAATGTAATTCAGCAGCCAATTCGATTGCAGTCAACACGGGCTAGATGCTCGTAAATTTTCACCCATACGATGTCAAAATAATAACAAGCAACCAATAACGTGCGCCGTGCGCGATCGTAAAACCTTCCAATACTTTTTCAACCCACAGCGCTGGTTGTTTAGTTGGCAAGTGGAAAATACGTTCCTGCTGGAGACGAAGCAACAGCAGAGGGAAGGCTGTGAGGGTGGAGAGGGGTGAAAACATCAACGGGTTTAATCATACCTGGTACACATGCCCACAGTGCCCCGATACGATACGCGCGCCCGGACCGGGGTATCATAAAAACAAATCAAGCCATCGATCGCTCGCAATCGAAATAACTCCATTTACAACAATTTTTATTAGCACCGAAACGATCTGACGACTGATCGCGACTTCAAATTTTGCGCCGCTTTGTTTTTGTATTATTTTTTATATTGTCCGATTCCTTTTTCTTTGCCTTCCGACTTTAATCCTTCAGAATCCTTTCGCGGTGGAGCTGGCACCAGTCTGACAAGCGGGCACAACACTCGCAAACGGAAGCCGCACACACCACCGCTCCTTGATCACCCGTCCGCCGACTAGTAGAGTGAAAATTTATTTCGATTTACATAAAATAAATAACAATAAAATGGTAAAAAAAACCTTCCTTCTTTTAACGTATCAGCATTCCATCGGGTTGAGCTGGTTGAAGGCGTTACTTTGCAAACGATCGATCGTTCGGTGTCGAAGTGCGATTTTTCCACCATTCCATGTTTATAACACAATATTTCCGATTACCTTTCGTGTTTTTTTTGCTGTTTCTACTATTATTGTATATCGTGTGTGTATTTTTTTTTTCAATTCGAATATCGATTTCAATCCCTCGTTGATAATCGTACAGTAAATTCGACAGGAATGTAATGAATGCCCACGAATAGAACAAACTATAATTTGAAATGACCCTTTTAAGCCGATTTTCTAAGGATATTTACTACTAGCTAAAGCTGACATTTCTTCAGGTTTAGAATGCTAAACATACATTCTAAGCCAAGTTTCTTATTCATGATTAACGGTCAGGCGGGATTGCTATCTATGTCTTTTTAGTAATGAAAATATTCAGCCCACGCGTACTACAAAATAAAAAATACAATGTTATGTAATTCTCCCTTTATTAATTTTACAAAATATTTTCAAAAAACGAATCTTTTTTTTTAGTAGAGTGATAAATTAATCTTTTTACTTAATATCAAAAATAATATAATATTTTCTAAAACGCCAACCCAAATCAAAAGGTTGTTTACAAACATTAGTTCAGAAATTAAACCATATAACAGACTACATAACTTCACAATAGAAAATACTTTAATATCAAAAATTTTATTATCAATATGTGTACAGAACTTTCCGATTCACCTTACACATATGGATCATAATTATAACTACTTACCTCCGAGACTTCGGCCCCCAACGACTCTCATTGCGCCTTACTACATCACAAGCGTTGCATTCACTGCAAACTTGAACCATTCAACGATTTAATCCTTCTCCGCCCATCCCGCCCATCACCTTTCCCCATTCGATCGACAACCGATCGACAGCTTTCTGCGATCACGATCGTAACATCAGAAATTTTGCTACAAATTAAGAGGCGCGTTTGTGTAACTCAATACACTACCATTCCCTCCCGAGTGGTCATACTTTTTGCCATAATTCGAAGCACCTCTCCAACCACACACACACACCCTGCCGGTGTGCCCGTCTTATCTGGTATGTGGCAAATTGATATAAAATATATACGCTTTTTCTGTCTCAGAATCCTCAAACCCTGCGAGAATCATCCTTTCCACCAGGGACGGTGGTAGCAAAAATTGAAATGTTTTAATAATAAAATTGCAATTATAATCAAGCGTCAGCCACGCTGCCCCTCAAGCAAGTTGCTACCTGTTGCGAATTGCACCCAAAGCACTCGGCGTTCGGATGGAGTTTCGTAGGAAGCTCTCTGTTTTTATTATTCCTTCCTTCAATCAACTGCAACCGCAGCTGAACACCCCTTGGGGAGTTTCCCTGCTTTGCCCCTGCCACCATAGAACGGTCGGCCGCTTAAACGACGATGAGACGATTAAAGTTAATGCAGCCGCAAATGCTGGATGCAGATGAGATGTGACTTTGGAAGTAGCACTCTGCAGCAGAAGAGAATCAGACAAAAAAAAGAGAAACAACTTGCTGGAGCAAGCGGAACGCTCGGAAGACTCCGAGCGGGCTTATAAATGTTGTTGCCATTGTTGATGCTGTTGATTGCATTTATGCTGCACGGTTCCACCGTTCCGACCGTTTACCCTGTGCTAATCGTTTGGCGTTTCGCAATTGTGCCGCATGCCTTCCGATTACGGCTTGGAAGCGGCTTGAAACAAACTACTGCCACAGCTAATCGGTTCTCGGATGGGAGAAATAAACGGAAGCAACTGGAAAGATGCTTGCCACAGCTGAAGATTTTGTAAGAATTTTTGGAAGTTTTTTTTTACGAATATTTCTACGGGTGTAATTGAAGCAAATCATTATAGCGTCACCTTTATGCACCCTGAACACACTCTACAAGTGATAAACAGAATTCAAGCTCTAAGGCCAGAAGCAAGGTGTGAATACGTCCAGCGAGGGCCCTTTTGCGGTTTTGCGCCCCATTCGACACGAAAGCAAGAATTTCTTGGTAGGTGCCGCAATCGCTTCCTCGCCAACCTATGCAATGGGCTGGTTGTTGCATTAAGGAAATGGATTAATTTATTCCATCCTTTCAAAACTTCGCGGTGAAGCATGTCCGCGCTGTGAAGGTGAGCTTTGGGCTACACAAACTACCCCCACGCTTCGGGATCCCGTCCCGCTTCCAAAGATTCTCACCTCCTTGTGGCATGTTTTGCCACAACAAGGGCCGGCAGCATTGATCAACATCCTTCACCGTTCGGGGTAAGTCGAAGGTTGCGCGAAGCTGCGATTAATATTTTTCTCAGCTTACCCAATAAAAAGCTCCTCCGAATGCACCGGGAGCGGAATGCATCCGATTGAGTGTTTGGAGTTTGGGGAGTAAGATATAACAGAAAGCAGCAAGAAACACATCGCTCCTCCAACACGGCGGTTTCGGGTAAGTCGAGAGATCAAACCGCAACCGGGACATCGGCGGGCAAAGCGACAAAAGCGAAAACCGCCACCATGGTAATGGCACGATGACGAAAGGATGGAGTTGATAGTTTATGATGCATAGAAATTGTTTGAAATTACCACCTCCCGCAGCAACAACATTTGCGATCATTCGCGATCGTTCGGCCTGGTGCAATCAAAATGACCACATGCACGATTGCCGTGCCGTGTGCCTATTTGTGTGCTCGAGAACATGCTGGCCGAGAACAGCAGTAGAGATACACGAATAAATGTAGCTAATTTTCGGTCACACAGAGATCGGCAATCACATGTTTGTAACGGTCATTTCAAAGCGAGTTAAAATAGTTTTGAGTCAGAAAAACTTTAACCTGCCGGCGGGATCAATTTCAAAACAATTGAGAATAAAAACAATTAATTTCAATGATTGTTATAAACGCTTAACAATGAAGACCGATTTTCAACACATGTCACTGACGCTCAACGATAAAAGATTCCTTTTAGGTGGGTGAAAGAAAGGTACAATAAAAGAAGATCAATGTTGATATCGAAGCTAATGATTGATAGAAACATTCTTTTCCTTTGTTCCGATTTGAATAAGAACCTAGTGGAGCAAACTACGCAAGTGAGAAATGATGGATCAAATAAAAGTGAGCTTTTAACTGATGAAAAGCGTAACAATTATTCCTCTTCCGCAGGTGAAACAGGTAACTGTGCCATAATCGATAGAACCTTTTAAGGAGATTCTACCAAAGCAATGCATACAACATTTCTCGTATTAACGTGATATTATTATTAAACTTCCATTCCATTTCCATCCCAGCACACAAAGCTACAAGCACACGATTGCAGAAATTTCTACCCAATTTATTATCATCTGTTATCTCTATTTACATGTTTTTTTTCCCAGCGCTGTTCCAATCACGCATCACAATGTTTTTCTTCGCTTCGTTTTATGGCCACTCACGCAATCATCCTCACGTTGAAATACCATAGTATAGCTATTTCCCGGTAGCATTCCCCATTCTATTTTCCCCAACTTCTACAAAACTCCTTCCTCATCTCTTTACCAGCTTCCCAAGCCACCTCAACCAGGCTGGCAGAAGCTGGTTGCGGAGTGCGTAAAACGTGCCGCTGACGGGTGACGTTTATTAATCTGGAAGTTGATGCTGATTTCGTGAGCGTTATTTGATCACCTCGCGCGATGAAAGTTTACCTTCAAACGAAACCCCTTCCATCTCCCCGTACCAGGCACGGACGCGGCGAGGCGCATCTGTAAACGCGGTAAAAAGGGCAGCAAACAGAGCAACGGTGAGGAACCAACGTCACACGGTACACGGGTGTGCACAGCATCGGAAGGCATCAAAACCCGTCGGATGTCCCGCTGAGTGCCGCATTTTGTACTGCGAAGGTATTGCTGGCTCGGATAAATCATGCGCAGGCTTAAGCCGACAACAGAGCACCCGACGTCCTTTCCTGTGCCCTATGCCGTCCCGATCGGGCACTCGCTGCTGAGCTCCCGAAACAGCTCAATCGGTTATTTTTGGGACGAGAAGAGGAAGAGGTCGATCAGTCGGTCGGTCACGGTATGTTCCAAAGTTCCTGCCGACGTCAAATATTACTAAGCAAGGGTTGTCGAGAGCGTGGCGATGGGGAGCTCAAGTTTAAGAATCTTCCGGGACTGGGGCAAGTTTCTCGTTCGGTTCAGGTCTCCGTGATTGGTCATTCACGATGAAACTCTCCGCGAAATTCTCGAACAAGCGAACGAGATAATCAGCGAGATGACATTTTCATAGAAAGCCGTTGTTATAAAGATACTCACCATTATCTTGGATGGAAGAATTTATAAGTAGTTATGTTAAAAACTTTTACTTTATGGCCACATTAACTCTTCTTCTGCAAAATCATTTATAAATTATCTTGTTTTTAAATTCATAATTCCAATGACTTATCAATTCGTACTTTCATCGCACCCCGTGCCGGCCTCGGTGGGAGACAGATGAGGAATTTGGTTTTGCGGTTACCGTTCACCTGGTTAAACCATGGCTCCACAATCCCAAACACCCAACCCTCGGTCCCCAAGTAAAAGGGTTGTTTTGTTTTCAATTTCCATCTATTCCGATTAGATTATGGTTCCCGACGATGAGGCGATTTGACTACCAGCGGACCCGTCGCCCGACCCGGTGCCGTTGATGCCGACATTTTATCTAAATATTTTTATCTGTTTATAAGCTACAAGTTAATTTCCTTCCACCCGGGCACCCAAACCGGGAGAACGATGATCGCTTTCACGTGGTGCGAGTGATTTTGAGCCCAATTCCGTTTCGGGCTGTCGGTGTTTTTTTCTTTGCGCTGCAGGCCCCATAATCCGTGCCCGACCTTTGTTTCCACCCCGGACATCATTTGGACATCATATCTTTTTGTGTACGAATCGATCGTGCCATCGTGCCTTCTGACTTTATTTTCTCGCTTGCGAAGATAGCATTGCCGTGGTCGGATATAATCATAGAGCCCGTTAAGCATATCGCTCATTTACATATCCTTCGTGCAGTGTGCCCGCCCTTCCAGAAGTGTTTTCCGATTGGTGATATCTTTATCACACCGTAGTTTTATGGCAGTTGGGTTGTTACATTTTTCTGAACGGGAAAAGGAATCTGATAGATGTTATGCTGCTATTATATGGTATGTATACTGGATAGAGGTGAAGAATTATTAACGATCAATGAACCTTTGAGTGAGGTTAGAAGCATTGGTGATGTTTGGGAGATTTTTCAAAAATTACATTTTAATTTTATTTCATTTGCCTAGCTTCAAGTATAATTTACGTATTGAATAATTTAATATCATTATGTACAGACATTTCCACTAGTGTAAACACACAACAATCGATCACCGTACACACACAATCCATTACAAAACAAGAAATAGATTTACACACCTTTAACATTTTGCTAATATTATACTTTTCACCAGTTCTACTTGTTTGACTCACCTCAAAAACACAACTAACATGCTAACCACAATGTCTGCAAAACATGTTTTACACCCAAAACGGCCAAAATGACGCTCACCGATCGCACAATCCGCCCTGTAATCGGAACCAACTGTCCTCGTTACATACCATTTGCTACAAAACTGAAGAAAGGGAAAATTCTTTCCGCTCGTTGCATTTCTCCGATCTGATAACAGCAACATCTTCATTACGGCACATAGCACCCGAAAAAGGTCAAAATTTACCAAGAAGAATGGAAAAAAGCCATCCCGACGTAATAGGAGATTTATTTCGAAATCATGTTCCCGCTTCTCACTGGCTTTCCGCACTTTACGGATGCTTGGTACTTTGAAGGACTTTTTCCGACCTAAAATCCGGTAGCCGGCAAGCAGCTCACCATTCGGAAGGAGAAAGCAAAATATCAGATATCAAGCTATTGCGCCACGATGATTTTCCTTTTGGCTACAAATCAATCCTTTGCAAGGATGGAACAAGAATGGAACGAAAGCCGCCCATTACCACGATCTTAGATCTTCCGATGCCGGGTGTGTTGTTTTGTTTATCCTTTTCTCGATGTGGAATGTACTTTCAGGGCAACAACAAAAAAGGAGTCATCAGAATGCGTTATCTGCACCGAAAAAAAACCCGGTAGCTCCGGTACAAATAAGTAGCCCAGCTCTATCTACCGCGCTCGATTATCTGCTCTGATCGTGTTGAAGCTAATGCAAGGGATACAATGTTTGAGGGCAACGAGGACTTACGAGGGCCACCAACAAATCATAGTCCCTTATTGTGGTGGGAAACTCCTTCAAACAGCAGCTCATTGGTTCTTCCACAAGAATGTCATTTAGATTACGGGACCGAAACGGTCACCCATTACATTCCGCTGGATTGTGATTTGATGAGCACGTATGAGTCATCGCGAACAACCTGCGTGAAGGTGTTTTCCGTAGAACCCACACCTTAGGTAGCTGCGAGACCTCACGGCTAGTAGTAATTAATGTTCGAACCCATCAGACTAGCTCGAGATAGCAGCTTAACGGGTCACTTGGAATTAAGATGCTTTTGAAGCTTCTGGGTGGTAATGCTCTACAGGTGGTCAATGTGTGTTTTGGGACTTCTAGCAGTGAGGATATCTTCCAATATGAGTTATAAAAAATGTTCTTCGTGAATCACTTCAACTGTTTTTTTGGATATGATTCGTGAAAATCTCGCAACCTACTTAACATACTTTGAGCGCAGTGTTTCATTCTTCAGTTTTGTACCAGACCGTTCCAGAAGTCTCACTATTCAGCTATAGGTAAGACAAGGAAAAACTATTACTCACCAGGGTCTGTTAGGTTGGTCACTAGATGACAATAGTATCAAGCAACATCTATTAAAACTGATAGAACTCAACTGTATCAACTAAAACGTAAACTAAAATTAACCAAAAGTACAGAACATGAAAAAAAACACGTGCTCACAGTGCAAAGCACCTTGTAATGTAATACTTATTTTTGCCGCACACTTACAATAACGGTAAATCCTAGAAATCCTCCCAACTCACCCACCACAATACAGATCATTTAATTACAACACCGCACAGTGCAGTAGCGCAGCATAATTGCATGCCGCAGCAAACATTCAATTACCGATGCCGACGATCGGCGTCGTACTCATTTCACCTTATTCACCCGCTACCACAGAACGTTGTTCACACGGGTCTCAGCATAAACATACACAAATACCGCAAAAAAAGGGTGAGCCGCCTTGCCGTAATGTCAGAACATAACATTGTCTTCCTGTTGTACCGCCCACTGGAACACATCCAAACCACCGTCTTCCCCACCTTAACGCATGTTTGTTTGTGGATTCGTGCCAACGTCTTAGCGCCACCTTCACCCGGTCCGGTGCTTTGTGTGTGCTTTCGGCCGGCACAGTCACCATGGTCAGTGTTCGCTTGTGTGCCCGTGTTCTTAATTAGTCTATAATTTGTATCAGGGGAGGCCCCCATTTCCGACCGGTGTAACCGAAACTCGGTCGGAAGGGATCGAGGAAGAACCGTTCCACCCCACAAAACAAAACCATCCGACTCATCCTCGCTAATCTCTCGCCTCGATGCGAGGATTTCGCTCCGCTTCAGCATCGAAAAACGGGCCCAGTATGGTGTGGGGTGGGATACAAAACTAACGGACATGATAAACACCGGGACTGGCGAGTGAGTTGATATTTTCCCTCTCCCACACACACACACAGTGCACACGTTCGATCGACGGACGACTTCCCACTATTTTCCCGAGCCGATCAACGATCAAACGGTGCGCGATCGGCTCTCGATCGGACTATCGGATTGATTATTTTGTTGTAGCGTTGCTCCTGAATCATGTAAATTAATGACCATAAACCGAATGCAATTTAGTACAATCAGCCGCTCGAGAAAGGGAAAAGCGTCGACCGTGCGGTGTGAAGAAGTGAGCTCCAAATCCGAACCAGCGGACCGAAAGTGATTTGTATCATGCTTCATTAAAGGAGCAGTATTTCTTATTGATTAATATTGTGCCAGCTATCATCTAGATAAGAACTTTACGGCTCCATTTGAAATTCATAAAAATTTATTTAGAAGATAAATCAATGAAAAAACTAACTTTCCCTACAAACAAACCTAATTTCTTGCAAAGGTTTGTTTAATATCCAAGCTCCTTACGTCAAAACATGATCGATGTATTTTTGTATGATTAAAATTTTTCAAGATTCCGGAAACAACTGTCCGATCCGTCATCGAAATGTCACTCTTGCCCCATTGTATCTTACTGTTCCTTCATTTCCGTTCACCAAACAAACTCATCAACCGTAACCCACCGTGTATCGATAATGACATTCTGATCAAGGACATTCACATTGCCACCGCTCTTTAATCCTAATAAATTGATGTTTATTTTCTAGAACTGTTTCTACCGAGGAAGTTTACTGGATTGTTGGTACCAGCAACATATTGCACCTTTATTTGAACAAAGCTTAACTTTCGCCAACATGAAAGTCCGCTGATTAGTTTGTAGCTGGAAATTCACAGCAAAACGAGCCCATGGGAAGTAAAAGATTCTTCGCCTGACATTGGTACAATGTTTGACTTTCTGAAACTTGGTCCCCAGCTTTGGCAAATATGGCAAACAAAGAATATCACATCCACTGTGTTGTTTTATTTACTCACATCCCATTCCTTGTGTCCCATTCCCCTGCAAACTGCTCTACCCATCCATTCTGATCCTGCGACAAACCAACGATACCGTCCGAATCCAACAATCTGTTTGATCAACAAATTGTCAATAATTCGATCACCTCTCATCCGGTTGTTCCGGCAGTTGTAACCATTTATCATTATTATATTACCTTTTAATATTGATTCCGAACCGTCGGTTTTTTCCCTTTTGCACCTTTTCGGATTCGGTCACAGTTCACCGAATGGTAAGCCCACCTTTTTCCCGGTCTTAATACACGGTTTCAATGACAATTCGCTTACCGAGCTCGTATCCCTCGACCGCTATAGAGGCTAATTCCTTTTCTAGCACTCACTTTCGGTTAATCCCGGTGCTTGCTGTGCTGGTTTCGTGCTTGTGTTGTTTACCCCTTTTTCCATTTCCTGAGAGATAGAAAGAGAAGGAGAAACTAAATAGTCCCAGCTATAGGAAGCGAACCCTAGCAGAAGTCCCATCGCTGGAGACACCTTTTCGTTAAGTCCCCGTCATTACCTTTCCACAACGTGTGATGCTTCCACCCTTCCCGGTACGGTTTAACACGCTTTTAATTCTTGTTTCAAACTTGTTAAATGCTCCAGTTTTTTATCCCTCTCGTCAAACCATCGTACCATGAACGATCTCATAACGAGCTGGTATCGAGGAATTTAAATACTGTCTGGGGTCTTAAGAGCACACGCATACGATTGGTGCCTCTTTTTGGGCAACAGTTCCATTTTAAAAAGCGTAATAATTTAATAATCTCACTAACACTCGACACACATAGAGACCTCAAAAACACCTCCGGCTGTACTTCTTGCCATCTGCCTATAAAATTCGCTCAAAATAACCCTCCAACAACCTTCCAGCAGCGGAGTGCGAGTTCCAAAGCCAGCACCTCGGTGACCATAATCTGTACACCTAGAAAAACCCGACCTACTCGACAAAATTCCACCGCTTCAGGGGATGCTTAGCTGGTTAGCAGGCAACTAAGCCACCAACGGACGGGCTTGTGACGGTCTCAAGTGGTATTATCATGCTGTTCCACACCACCATCAGCAACACGCCCGGAGTTCCTGCAGGATACGGTTTAACCTTCACAGCATATCACCAGCGTAAGCACGTTAAAGCTCGCCAGAGTACATCACCATTCTTTCGTAACCCTCATTCTCAATTCTTGCCCTCTAACGAGCCTTGCCCAATACATCAAATGGGATTCGATTCTCAATTAGTTTTCTGCATCGTCGAATCTTAACGACACACGAGTGCATTCAAGTGCAACCTGCAGAACGCACCAGAGTTGGCTTAGTTACAGCAACATCAATGACATAAGACGACAGAAAAACTCGCACACATCCGGAATTATTACTCAAGATCTTCGGGAATTGGTGTTCCAGGAATACGTTGATGTCCTCAAGGCCCGCAGCTCATAATGTGCTAATCCAGTTTCAATGAGGGTGTTATGTTTACCTACCAATTGCTTACAATTGCCCTAATTTCTTCCACAAATTCAAAGACTCCCTAAAGAGACCTCAGATCAGCACTGTATATTGGGTTCGTGGCTTTGAGAAAAAGCTTCAACGAAAATGTATTCAAATGCAAGCAACAAACGTTGGCAGAGTGGTTACATTTGAAGCAATGCGGGTTGTTTATGGTTGAAGTTTTACCCAACACATTGCTGTTCTAATCTTTAAATCCTACCAACAGAGCAGAGTACTTGAATATTTCGATGATGTCAGTGAAAAAAAGGGCGCAATAAAAAGGTGACAATGGCTTCCGTTATTGCAAATTTAAGATTTAACGATAAAGTTATATAAATCTTTAGTCTATAATCTGCAATTGTCCTTTAAAATCCATATACAACCCAGCAGTATCTGCAAACGTGCTTTATTTACCCAAAACACTCACTCTTTTAAGTGAATAATCAAACACGAACAAGTTTACCATCCCACAACATAATGCTGCTTATGATTATTCTTAGCCGTCTTCATTACAACAGCTCACGAATCCAAACTTCTCCCGTGCGCAGACGGCTTGCGCTGCTTCACTTTCATGCGCCCGACAATATGCAGTTGACTGGTGAAAAAAAAAAACCCTAATACCCATTTACAGTAATATTTTCTACTCGCTAATACTATTCAAATTGCATGCCACATGTGAGCTCTGATTTCTTTCGCATACAGTGTGTGCAAACGAAAGAAGCGCGTGTTTACCGGCACAACATAACACACAAAGAAATGCAAGCAAAACCTTTGCGAGAAGATTGCACAAGGCAATTGCAAATAAGAGAAAACTAAAGAAAAAACACACCGTCTCATGACAAAAGCTTATTTATTTATGTGGAAATGTTGCTTTATGGTGAATGATCATGAAGCAAACGGGAGGTGTGTGTGTGGTGGACGGATGTGTACTGGAGCCCTTCATGCTTGCCCTCACGTACTTCTTCCTTCCTTCGCCACGGGTAAAAGCGATGACAAATGGCGTCGTGGACGGAGCGAAACCGCGACACCTTAGAATATGCAAGCAACACAGAGAAATAAAGAAAATAATGCAATCAAACCGGACCATCTCGATGCGGAGGATGGTCCGCACAAGCATGGCAAAAGGGAATAAAGGCGAACAAAAGCGAACGACTGACCGGCCCGAGGTTGGGCCACTTCCTTCACTCACCGTTCGGATTGGTGTTGTTGTGAGAGAAAATATTTTCATTTAAATTTACATACATTTCTTCTACCCTGCCCACCGTTACTGTTCTGTAACGCTTCGCGAACAGGAAGTCCTTCGTAACTCCGGCCGTGCATGCTAAGGCTCGCATTAATGAGGATTAGTGTACCGAAGGGCCTCCTGTTATTTTATCCATTCCACTGGCCGCATCATTCTCCTACCTTTTCTTACCAACAACCAAAACCACGCGAATGCGGTGGAGCATAAATTTATTGTGAATCGAAACATACACATGATGGCGCAAGTACCTTCACTATTGTGTTCCCGGTCGGACACCCAACCATTCCAACAAAGAAACCGTGGAATAACACTTCGCACATAAAAGATATTGATAAATAAACAAACAATAAAAATATGCAAATCAGTACCAACAGTCCCGGGTCGGAAGGTGGAACCCACAAAGGCACCCGTGACACGTGAAGTTACTGTTCGGCAAGGGGGCTCCTGTTTGGGAATCGTGCGTTTCGTACTTGACACGATTAGTTTTATGAACCCGAAAACTGTTAACACTTGCGACGAAACATGTCCTCCTTTCGAGGGTTGTAATGAGTAGAAATAGAACGCAAAATGAGTGGAACCGTCGAATGTTCTTTGGGTTTTTTTTAGTTCTTTTAAGGTACCTTGAATTACAAGGTTCGTTTCGCTTACCAAATTTAGTTTGTTACCATACATCATTCGCACCTTGGAGAGGTGTCATAATTTATTTGCTACATTAACACTAACACCACAGGGTATTATGGCCAACACTGGTACAACTGCGTCACAACAATAGAACTAGAAACGAAATAGAGCAGCTTTCTATCTTTATTATGACAAAACTACATCGCATTTGACGCCATTTTCTTGTCGGTGTTTCTGTTCCAATCGAGTTTTACCACGCGAAGGCGCGGTTTTCATTCCTCTTTCTTTTTGTCCTTATCTGCACTATGCTTAGTTTAGCAAGGACATGCAGAAACAAAACAAATTAATGTCAAGCAAAAAATGGAACAAAATAAGAGCAAAAGCAAGTAAAAATAAACGCGATTTTGATTTCATTTGTTATGGCCAACAAAACGTACCGAACAAAACATGGAGTTGGAGTGATGAAAAAAAAACACACAGAACAAAACACAACAAGCAAACAGTTTTGTCCACACCGGTCAAGCAGGTGAACGAAAAGAAGAAAAAAAAACACATCGAATTGTGCAAGCTGTTTAATTGTTGAAAAACCCGCGGACGAAATAAAACCCGACAAACGAATTAAAACGAAACCTACAACAAAGTGCGTACCGAAGTGGCAGTGTTGCCAGCCAGTATTGCCCATGTAACCTGTCCTCTTAATGTGCAGCCGAAACAAAGCAAACAAACTCGTGTTCCTCGATTTAGCCATTTTCTTTTCGCTTCCCAGCCGAATGCTGTCCATCTTAAGTCTCAGCGGAATACAAATATAAAACAAGGAAAGGAACAGAAATCCGTCAAAAGGGAAAACCTCAAGCAAATGACCAAACAACACACAGCACACGAAACCGGAAGTCGCACTGTTGTGGTGTGTTTCTTCTTTTGCTGCTTTTGCGCCTTATGATACAAATCAGGTGTTTGAAGTTTTTTATTATTGCACACGACAAACGCGAGGACATAAAATGGTTTCCTTTCTGTGTAGGAACAATCGACGATGTATTCCCGGTTTCGGGCTCGCTTTAATGAAGTGCAACTCACTCCATCCGTTAGCGGTCAGCTCGGTGCGGTCAGAGATACAGGAGCGTTTTGCTGCAGACCGGAACTTGCTGCCGGATGATGCTCGAATTAATTACTTCCTGCAGCACTTTGGTTATCAATGAAGGGGGGAAATTTGGCACACAAAGACCCAAGCAGAAGGATACCAACAGGATGGGATTTTTGTTCCTGCTTTTCTCCAACGAAACCGCACCGATTTTGTGTGGTTGAAACAGGGTTTTTTTCAACGATTTGCAGTACTATTTTTATGGGCAATTTTTCATTTTAATTTTGGTTGGAAAATTTTTAATGATCACATTGCAATCGACTCCTCCTATCGAATGTGTCATGTGCTTTCCACAAAAACCTTTGAAATCCCATTTATCCATGTGAAAAACGTAAAAAAAATGCGATAAAATCCACACAATGCAACACACTCGTTTACCGCACTGCCGAACATATCGATAGAATGCGCTTAACTTTCCTATCGTGTGCATCCACCAGCACAAGCACGTGGCCATGAAAAACGACCATTTCTTTTTTATATTTTCGTTACAAAACTAATAAAATTACCCGATAAATAAGCCATCAAATGCAGCAAAAGTGGTTACATGCTGGGGTCCAGTTTAGCAGCAGTTGTGAAGGGACATTTTGGTCCATTTTTGCTTTCGTTTTATTACCCAAAATTGAACCAACGTTTCAAACGGCACGGCGATAAGCGATGAACCCTGATTTACCGAATGAGGGAACCGGAGCCAGTAAACACGCCCGTTTTCAATCGCTCCCGTGCTTGTTGCAGTCATATTGCAACGGGAAACTTACGAGCCACACGTTCCGAAGCGCATCACCAAACAAACAGAACGAAATATTGCCAATTCTCGCCAATTCCCCCGATGTGCATGGTAACACATTTGTTATTGTTCGATTCTGGTTGTTCGAGTCACCAATGGCCTTCGGTTGCTGCAACTAACTTATCAACTTTACCAGACTATGCCTGTTCCCCTTGACTCAAAGCGAACTGGTCCCGTGTCTCCGTAAGCCCTCGAATTATGACACACCGTACCCAATACAACAACGGATTTGGGTGCTGCACAGCTTTTGGCTATGGAAATATTGTCCCGACAAGAACCAACGTTTACGGACCCTTCCGTGTTTCTATCTGTATGCGAGTTCTTATTTTCACGGGCTTCCTAAATTTCCCTCTCGCTCACCATCCACACACAACATCTCGGTGATTTTTCGAACCACCGCAGCACTAAACTCCGCACCTTCCATTTAACATCTTAATCCGGACGGGGAAGCTGTTTGATAATGGCCGCTTTATTCGCTACAGCTTCGTGGTTAACTGTTTGCCATTACGAAAGGACCTTTTCTTTCCATCCAGCGCAAGGGCCAATACAAACAACGGTACCACCACAAGCATCATAAATTACTATCATCATCATCGGGATTTGGGTGCGTTGTGACGTTGTCATCTCCCTGCCAAACGATGTACGATGCGCCGGATTTGCACACACCGTGTCACACATTTTGTGTGGAAAAAGATTGATTTTTTCCGTAATGGATGTTTCCCGGCTGGGTGTTTCACGTACCACAACAACAGGAAGCAATTGTACAAATATTGTCCTGCTCAGCCCCATTGCCAAAAGTGCATCTCGCTGCCCATCAGTCCCATCCAGGATATGCAAACCGTTACAAATTCGCGAAATTAATTTTTCCCGTTTTTCATCCTATTTCCTTTCTGGGTGATTCTCTTATTGTTTGGTTCCCGAGGGTCACGCTTACCTTGGTGGTTGGGTTGGGAATCTGTTACCCACTAGGCATGGTCCTACAGATGGTTTAGAGTCAGTTTTATGAAGGGATCTTAAGCGAAGGCTAGAACCCTGATCGTAACTAATGGCAGTTTAGCAAATGCTGTGCGGCACTAATTTTTTTTTTTGGCCTGATTTGCATGCAATTTGTATTTTTTGCAGATATAAATTTATACTTCAAATAGTTCTTATACACCAACAAATTGTGTATCATTTAATATTATGAGCAATTCTATAATTTTTCGATTCTTATTGCACAACTTGCCTAACTTCTCTAGAATTTCACCAAAATGTATGTTAACAAATTCGCAAAAATAAAAAAAGCTAATCGTTGGATTATCTCGTCCTAAAAAAAACTCTTTAAACCGTCAGTTTTCACATTGTAATTCTATGAAATTGAGCTTTTTCTCGCCTTATAAACCATGCGCAGCTCGTCAAAAAGGATAATCTTTAGATACAGCATCATCTAACAAGGAACTTCATTTTAACTGTACTTTGATACCACCCTTTGCGGTTCAATCAATATGTCAATATACAAAACACCAGACAGCTTCCTTTCGCGTGAATCCTTCCACTCATTACAAACACTCGCCGTAAACCGACCATATGATATCTTCATTATTTATACACATCAAAACTATACGCACCCTAGCCTAGCCACACAATTCAAAAGGACTCTACCACTATAACGGCAGAATAAAGCCCCTCTAAATCACACCAAACGATCATCGTTTTCGATCGACCTTTAGCAACAATCGACACGGGTTTTCTCGGGTAAACGATTAATCATTTGCACCGGCGTAGCGATGCACCGCTTTTTCTCTCCTGCGTTGACAACCCAGAACAAGAGGATCGCAACCAACAGTCTGTGAACATGTGTGTGTCCGGTGGCCAATTCGGTAGCCATTGTTTCCGGCCACAGTGCCGGGTGGAACTTTGTGGTATCTCTCCGTGTAACACACTCCGTACCGCTTTCGTCGATGCTATTTGTTTCGCTTCGTTGTTTCACCTCGTGGTATGCATTTAGGTTTGCTTTATTCCGCTCTATATCTTGAGCTTTTGTTCCACATTGGTGGACGGCTGCAAGCCGGCACTGGATAAAGGTGTGCTGCCTGACGAGGAGACCGTTCCGATGGGCTATAATGTTGATACAAAATGGCGCAGCATGACCTCGGGGCAATCGGGGTTTTGAGTGCAGCCCATCAGTAGCAAGGCGACAACAGCAGCTGCTTCCGAAAGGCGAGCGAAGCGAACGAAAGAAAATCTTAGTTTAAATTAACCTTTCTGGGAAAACTTAGTTGAGAAGGTTATTATTGATTTTATTGTTGTCAACTTTAAGAACATAGCGAAGCGATTAAGTATGACAGTAATATTAAGTTTAAGTAATATTTAAAACATTTTTGTGAATCGTATATTTTTAAAGATCTTTTTTCTTCATCTTTTTTCTTAGATTTATGTCTTAAGGCAACCAATAAGATAAATTTCATAATCTTTTCAACTATGAACAACCAGTTAACCTAAATACCTAAAGACCTAAGTCAACAAGTACTCTGTTGATTTTTCATATTAACATCTCACTAGTCGCTATCAGCAGCTTAATCTTTGCTCAAATTATCTAATCGTATTGCCATAACCTATTCTAGGACACACCTTCCAAACGGTAGCTTCTGTTGATTTAGGCACTTCACAGCTGCCACAACCATAGTTTCCAATTTTCCGCTCTATTGCCAAAGATTTCAAGTCTCTTACCGGTCTTTATGGTTGCATGGTCTTTTAGGATACTTCAACTAACCTGCTCTACTCCTTGGCAAAAAGAGCCTCCTTCCGGCTTAACGTCCAGTAGTGATCAAAGCTTCTTGCGTTAATGAAGCTCTAATTTTTATCACACGTGAACCACACCGCTTGGGTAAAGTTGAGCAACGTGGCTAACTGGGTTACGGAAGCCCGACAAAATAACAGACCATTGCGTACCGCAGTTGGGAAGTATGAGTAATTATCTAATTATTTGCAACTACGTAGCTACTCTTGGGGCAAATCCTTGGTAACAGCAATGATCTTTCACTGCTCCTAATCTTCTACCGTACCATCCGTAAATTATCGTTCTTTCGACGCGTTGAAGCTCATCTTTCACTGGGTCGTGGTAGGTAGAATGGCTTGGGTAACTACTGGTAACTACTGGTCAATTATCAGCTTATCTCAAGTGGCTTGCTGACTGGTCACTTGAATGAGCAGAGCAAAAGGCGCAATGGTTTGACGGAGAGCACAAAAAAAAACCGCACACTCACTCCTCACGAAACAGGACATCTTCACTGACCACATTCAGAAGCAAAGTATCATGTTTGCTCCTGAACCGAACCAGTGCCTTATCGGTGCAATACGATCTAAATCCGTTCCACGAAGGCACTGCTACAATTCCGTTTCCTATCTGCAAATCTTGCACCCAAGATGATCTAGAAAAACACGTTAATTATGGACGGTTGCTACCGTCCACGTTTAATGATCCGTTTTCCACCTTCACCAGGGATTAGTTGGCGCAAAAATAACATCAAACCGAATCCTATTGGCACTCCGCAAAAAGGGAAAACAAAAGCACCAAAAGATCCAGTCGTAAATTGAGCATCTTCATGTACAGTATGGACACTGCCACGAGTCCTTTTCAAGCCGCGGTTTCGGTTGGGTTTTTTTATTTGCTTCTTAGCGTTCATTGGCACCGCGCAACTGCCATTAAAGTGCAGCATAGTGCGTAGTTTGCGCATGTAATTTTATCCTCCAAGATGCTTCGCATAATGGGAAAATTGAATAATTGAGTCGGAGCTTCCTTTTCATATCCTTCACTACGTTCGGTTTTATTGCGCTGTGCTTTATGCTTTATGCTTTGTGGCACAAAAACTAAGCAGCCTTTTGTCGTGTAAATGCTTCAATAAATACACGAGCACACATTTTGCTTGTCTAGCCGGGTCCGTTGTGCGGATGCGTCAAAACAGTTCGCAGCTAAGCTGCCGGTACGCTACAAACGAATTCGCACACAAAACCTCTGCTGGACACCGTGCTTAAATGGGTTGTCTTGATGGGCACAACTGATCCAGCGCCAAACAGAGCAGTTTATTGAGGCAAGCGAAACCGAACGAAACCTGATCCGCACTGGCCAATAGATTTAGGAACGGGTTCGTCGTTTGTGTCTGCGATTTGCGTTGCTGTCACCAGTTTGCTCTGCTTCCATAAAGGGGATATAAACAAGTAAGATAAAGCCTGCGTGAAAATAAGCAACACCAAACAAACTAAGCCGCCTGGGAACGATCGTTTGTGGGATTCGTGTAGAGAACATTTAAAATGAAAAAAGTATTGCTTTGAGATGTGATTTTTATTGTTCGAGCACTTCAGTTATTGAAGATTCGATGACAAATAGCATAAAAATGTCATCATATGAAATTGTATTGCGTCATGTTTCATTACGTGCTCTCTTCGCCACGGCTTATTGTTGCCCATCACACCCCATAACTATATGGTTACATTTTCACAACCTAGTTCCGAAACACCACAGGACCACTTCCTTATTTTGCTCTGTTGTCATACACACTAATTTTCGGCACATTCTTCTCACCGTTTGCTTCCGTCAACGGATCCGATACACGCTGTACGCTGCTGAGGCACAGTGTGACATCAACATGATATCATAATTTGTCCATCCTTCTGCCGCAAACATCCAGCCCGATGGTAATTTTACCTCCTCAATTATGCTCCCTTGTGTGGAAAATGGACCTGACGACAAAAAAAAACGAAGCACGAAACAATCCACCAAAGGTCGCACAATGGCTACCCACCGATTACCCCCAGGGCTTGTTCTCTCAGTTTTCCGTCCAGAATAGTGTGGAGTTGTTGTGGTATGTCAGCTCCCTGCACTGCACACCGTAATGCTCAATTTATGCTCCCGGCTGTAGGTCCGCCACCAAACACCGCGGCTGGTTGTAATTTCAAACCGCAAAACATTGTGACTACGTTGCCGCAAACTTACCCGCCTGTGTTCCCGAAAATCGCCCAAGGGCATCGGGTCTTCTTGCAGTAACCACCATCGGAACAGCGGACCGACAAGCTGGAGGTAAAATCTGTCATCATTTTGTTTGCTACATTCCATTCATTAGCTGATAACTGTTTTCCGACACCGGTTAGAACCTGAACCCGCCATTCCCGACACATTGCATCCTACATTGCGCCAGATGAGCTGAAACTCGAGTGAAGTGCGTGTACGGATTTGCGGAAATTCTTGAGAAATACCCCATTGGAAATTAGAAGCTATACAAACAAAGATGCCATCCCGCAAACACTCACCCTGGTGAGATTATCCCAAACTTCCTGGCCACAATTGTGTGACCTGCTGTTGAGCACCCGGAAGATATCGTACGGCGCAACATCGTCCTGATGCTTATCAGCGTAAGCAAACGTCCGCAAATCGGGGGAATCTGGATCGACTTCGTAAATGGATCGTGAACGAGCAGTCAGCTCGGTGATGATTATCTCACGGACCATAACCACACAACATACCACGCCACGGCACGTTTTTCCATTTCGAGCTGCTTATTGAACATTCATTGCAGTTCCATATCCCATTCGCACAGATTTGCACGTGTCAAGAAGGGAAGTTCTGACTGCTTTCACACAGTGCTGACTTTTGCAAATGATCTATCGCCCTTGCTAGCGCGTTCACGCGTCATGTTATACGATAGAGAGCTGATGCACAAATAACAATAAATGGTAAGATATCGAGCAATGTTCTGCTGTGAATGCAGGAACGGTTACTGATGGAAAATCAATAACCTACAATGCTATGAAAAGCTTGGCAGGGATTGGCATTGGACAACTAGATACACTCGTTAGCAATACGTCTCTGAATATTTTTAACATGTCAGAAACTCTAAAAAATTTATGCTTTTATTATACATTTAACAAGAATTTTGAACTTAACGTTAATTGGCCTTCAAATACATTATTGTCTCAGATTCCTTCCAAACTGCTCATAAAGATTTCAAAGATTCTACCGTTTAACAAGAACTCACCTCCGCTTCAACTCCCCATCGATCAACACAAGATCGATGGAGATACTGAAAGCATGCCATTCAATAAACAAACAACCGACACGGAACGTACATCGGAATGAAATCGATCAACCGACAAAACATGCCCACAATAAACTCTCCACTTGTGCATCACCAAGAAGCCAGACTGATCACTTCTTTGATCATCACACACCATGACGTGGAGGACCTTCCGCGAATGTTTTCGGCACAAGCTCGTCCACCACCGAACAGGCTCCAGGCACACTTTTCTCTCGTTTGCGTACATGCAGACGATTTGACTCGAGGATCGATCGTGTCTCCGGGGTACGTAAGAAAGGCACAGTTTGATATCTGTTCACATTCATCATCCTCACCAAACACTGGTCAGTACTGGTACTGTGACCTTGCAGACTGTGAGACCCCGGTGCCTCCGTACCCTATATGGTGTGACCAGCCAATATCAGCATCCCATGTACAGCCAGCATAACGGGCATGGTGGCTAAGATGATTCCCGATAACTACCAGTTAACTCCATACGTGTGTCTGTCTCGTTGTGCTGGTCGTTGATGGACGTATCAGTTCTGGAAACAATGAAAAGCGTCAGAACTTACAGCACAGGGAATGAAGTCTCCCGCGGGATATCATGTGGCGTTCTTAACCCACAACGAGCACCTCGAACCAAGGCAAGTTGTGTTAAAGGCGATCTTTTAGAGAGAAAAAAGATCCTCAGCCATAAACCTGATACACCCAACCACGCACCTAGCGCTGTGGAATTCGTTGGAGAAGACACGACGACAGTGTCCTAATATGACCCCTATGAATGAAGGATTCATCATCCGGCTGTCAAAACTATCCATTGTTTTGTCTCTTTCCTTCAATCAGCATTCTTTGGAGGATCATCTTCACATGCTCGTCTTCATAGAGATTAAGAAGTCTCGAGCAAAATGAAGCTGTTCTTTTCCTACTGCACGATGTCACCTCACATCAGGCGGTCCCTCTGCACACCGCTGTTTGCCGTTCACCAGCCTTTGCAGTAACTGTGTGTTCCCACTTTCACCTAAATAAACATGAAATTTGGCAAAAAAAAAGCAGAAGCATCACCACCAGCAGCAGCTCCCGGAGATGACCCATGGCTTTTGTTTACCCAACCTCCCGCTGCTCATCACTGCCTTCTCAACTATCTTTAGCATCCTCTCGGCACATTTTAACACGTCGAGGGACCTGCGTCCCGGTGGTTGTAAATTCGCTCCGTTGACATCTCGCCCGTCAAACGCGTGATCGTTCCAGGAGTAACAGTGATAACGAAAATTGTTTTTAACATGGAATTGCGATGGTGCATGCAAATTGGTGTTTCAGGTTGGTACTCCAGGGTGCAATGTACAACCGGGTGGGCTCTAGATTTTTTTTCGAAAGTTCACAGGACAATTACAACTCACCATGGGAGGAATTCGACTTCCGACTGTGAGGGCGTGTGGCCAAACGTTTCAAAACTTCTAGAAAGTTGTAAACCTTGTGCAGAGAAAGTTTATTTCTAGCAGACCACTGTTTGTTCAACAATGTTGTTTGTGAATACTCTGTTGGACAAACAAAAGCAGTAAAACATTACTGCTTTTGTTGAACTTTGAATTCTACACAAGAATGTCCAAAATAAATATTTTTACAGTTTAAATTTCAAACTAAAATGAAAATCATAATCGTATCGTGTGAAATTTCTATAGAATTACATATCATTGTAGTGCTCTAGATTGTACATTACAAATTCCCACCGAGAAGGTACGTTAATGAAATTTGAATCCATTTGCTTGTTATCTTTGATTAGATTTGCATCTGAAATCCGTACCAGCTAGAACCGGATAAACAATGGTACACATAAATCAGAAACAATTACTATAAACTTGTTGTGCTGCGCACATGGGGTGCCAGCGTCCTTCGAAACCTTACCAAGTAAGGATATCTCATCGTACTACATGCAATTTTTATTTACGATCGAACTGATGTAATACGATCTCTTTCGGGAGAAAATAACAACAACGGACATCAAGCGAAACCAGTAGCAGCATGTGTGAGGATTTTATTGGCATCGAACAATTGATACATGAAGTCCATTCAATATATTTTTTTCCTAGAGCAACTTTATCAATTGCACAGATCATGTACATTGTTCTTTAGAAGTGAACCCTCCCGTAAATGCTTTAAATAAAACAGTAACGTCCATCTCCATATGGCGAAAAAATATTAAAATAGAATAGATTTGTTGTATAAAGTATATAACAGTAAAACAAAAGCATTAAAATATTTTTTAAAGTGCATGAAAGATCAAGTACAAGATAAACGATGCTTCAAAAAAGAGCTCTCTGTCTTGGAGATGCTGGGTATCGATCCCAGTACCTCTCACATGCTAAGCGAGCGCTCTACCATCTGAGCTACATCCCCGGCTGCGAAGGGAGGTGTTACAACGTGTTAAGTTTATCCTTGACAAGGATTACACTGCCATTACCTTTTATTAAAAGAAATTCAAACGACATGGGGTATTTTATCATTTGTATGACCCAACTGGTATGTGAAGCAAAATTTTGATTTTAATTTTACTCTTATTTTACAATAAAATTCCTACTTTACCACAGTATTATTGTCCTCCTGGTTTCCCCTATCCCATTCAAACACCTAAAGACACAATCCAAGCGTTCCCTTATTCCGTTGCAAACATCAACATTAGCAGATTGTTTCATGGTCACGGTGCCCTAACCATTTGCCCTTGGATTATCGGCCAGATAAAACTAGCCCCGATTGAAACCCGATATCCGTCCAATTGTTTGTTTTCTGTCCACTCGGCTACCAAATCCCGTGGCAACCCCTCATTTTCGTCACCATAAATTTAACATCACGAGGAAAAACGTTACCTTTACGTTACCAATCCAAAAAATTAAAACTCTGCGAGGGAAAACGGAAACACAAAAACCCGTCATTCGTAATCAGCTACTTTGTATCAAAATTTATATTTATTATTCTAACAACCGTCCAACAATTGCCTCACTCTAATGTCAACAAGGGAAAGATAAGGGATGGTCCTAGTTGCTGAGTTTGATTTGTTATTTTTTTCTTCCCGGCTTTGCATTACATCCAATATCAACCGAAAAATTACGAAATTTTGTTACAATGTCACCAGGACACACAGTTGCTTGCTGTTGTATGACACACACACACCCATCGTATAACCCGGAAAACTCGTTCCGGAAGCACCGTACGGCCAAACGGTTCCGGTATAGAGATGGCGCCGCCATCACGCATCATGCGGCACGTTTGCTTTGTAGTCGAGCTTCACCGGGAAGAGCCTTTGCCGCCACAGTTGGGTGACACAATTCGGCAAAACATGAAAGCGCAGCAGTTCGGAACGCATCAAGAGCGCGCGCGACATCCGATCACGATCGGATAGTAATCGTACCGAAAGTATCACATTTCTATTTTCCGTTCGCTGCTGGGAAGAGAGAAATTCTTTCAAGACAATCCGTTCGCAATCCGATGCCCGTAGTTCTACGCTTTACGCTGCCTGCAAGGACGAGTAGAAAAATAGCAATGAAGCGAACTAGGGGGAAAAATCAAGGCGTTGTATTTTAAACCGATGTTTTGTATCATACATTCGAGTTTAATTTGATACTTTACTGTTTTTTTTTATTTGGTTTACTTTCTATTTAAACTTCAAAGCAGAAAATATGTTCATCTTATCATCACAATCTTCGCAATGTAAAGATCTTTTTTACTATTTTATTGCATTATTTTCAGATCAAGAATCGTCAATATTTGTGCCAGCTTGTTTCCCTTCTTAAAGTTTATTGATTCTATAAGATTTTTGATCATTCTTCATTACAAGAAAACGAGATTTATTTCTACCAAAATTCTTTACTATCAAAATTTTCCAATGCTTCATCAACCACAGGGTTCGGTGTTCCACGTAAACGTTGCAACCGATCGTTTTATTGCCCCCAATCAAGTGTGATTGGCCTGCAGGCTTTTGCAGAACACTCCTGAACGCCTGTAGCATAATCCACACGTATAGGACACACGTCGCAGCATGATACAAAATGCGTAGGTGTCTGTTGTCGTGTAAGTCCTTCCGGTCCGCATCTCCGGCCTGCCACCGGTGTGAGGTTTTATGGTGGGGTCACTTGCATCCCAGGAGAAACCCCAATCAAACAAACAATCGATCGTTCCCTGAACGCACTGTTACAGCGTATACACGAGAGAATGCAACTAAAGAGCGATCCCAAATACGTTCCAATCTGTCCAACAATTCCAATCCTTAGAATATCCATAAACAACACATATTTGTTCAGATGAATTCCTGAATTCCCTGGACAATGGTGCAAAATGCCGTGTTTTATGAGCGGTTGCAAAGGAGAAAAACACAATCCGGGAACACGCCAAAGGAGAACCCAACGAATTCTCACCTCACCTATCCGGTTGTTGTATTGTTACCCAACAGTCTAACCGATGTGCATCAAACAGACTCAGGTGCGTCACCTTCCGTTGCCATGGTAATTTTACAGTGTAAAGCGTGTTTTAAGCACCAGCATGATGTAATGTAGCTTAAAGCGTTCTTTCTGAAAAGAAATGCTTCTAAGGATGGAATGGAAACGTGTTTTCTACATGAACGATCATCTGTCATTTGAACAAACAAACACACGTAAACAAATTCCATGCATACGGTGCAGATTATGAATGGTCTTTCTACAAATAACGTCAAACATAAAACACATTCCACGCTAAACAGCTTGAGATATGCACTGTGACGTATTAAGCTCTTTCTGGTCCATTCTCGAAAGAGCCTAAACTACGCTCTGTGTTCAAACTTTTCTCCCATGACTTAAGATGAGAAAAAGAAGGTCAAAAACACATCATCTCCTCAATCATTTGATTGCAAGCACTAGCGCGCAACACAAAATCCACACAACAAACGGATAGTTCTTTCCGTCGCAAGAAAAATGATGATTGAAACATCAAACACGCTCAGCTCACCTTACGCTCGCATCGTTATTTTTCACGCAACCGGTCGTGTGTGTTGTCCGAACCGAGCGAACCCGATGTCGTTGTTGACGAAATGAGAAATTGAAATAAAAACGCCATATATTATGACATATCGCTATTGTTCAGTTTAATATTTATGATGTGTAATTTATCTTGCACTCCTCCCCATCACCACCCTCCCGCACATCAACGCCTTCCTGAACAAAAAAAAAGCGCTTAAGGGTGCGGGCGAGCGCACAGATTTGTTGTTCCGCTCCTTATTTTCTCGCACCTTTTTCCTGGGCTCGAAGTTGACGGCATGACTTTTATTGATAAGTGCGCGCGGTGTCGTTCGTCTCGTCTCGATGACGTCTCCGTTTGGTTTGTTTGTCTTCTTGGCAACCAGTTTGATGGGAAGAAAGAAAACGAATCCCTCTGTTCATGGTTCCCAAGGAGCGCACAGCGTGATCTCCGTTCTTCGCTCGAGATGCAAGAATAGACGCGCAATGCAACAGGTTGCTATGGAGACCAACGCAGAGCGATAGCTTGCTCTATGGGAATGTATCAACTCAGTTCATAGCCGATTCAGTTGATTTATGGTGGACGGTGTGTAATTAGATTTTCCACCCAAGGTATTCAGCTGGGAATTATGATTCCGAGCTGAAGGAGATAAATAAAACTCCAGAAGCAGACCGTTTGGAACGAATCATTATACTTTCACGACCTAAAGCTCATCTCTATTTTGTGAATGTTTCTTCGATCATCAAATTTATCAATCGCATTCATTGTCGGTTGTAAAATGAAATCTTCTATTATAAAGCATCCTACTGCAATAAGCGTCTTAAATTGGTTTCAGATATAATTCAATTTCTCAAGATAGTTTAGAATAAATTATTAATGTATTTCTAAAATAAATTTTATGCATGCATTTTATATTATACCAATTCCACAAAAAATAACATTGTCCTATAATTATTTAAATACATTTGTACTGCAGCACGTGTTTTAAGTAGGAAAGATATTCAATCATTCGTCTGTCACGCTTTGCGAATAGAAATCATCCAACCATTCCAACTCATCCGCACAATGCTAAACCTTTGAAATGCATTCATATGCCTGCAGCAAACAAGATACATCGGTAGCATTCTGACCCGCCTAAACCGTTTTGTGTTTGCGTCAAGAAACACAAGACGACGAACCAATCATCTCGTGCTCAATCATGTGTCTCAACAAATCAGTTCCTTTTCAATTCGCTCTCATTGCACACTGCCACGGAGAATCAAAAAAACCACAAGAACCACCGACCGATCGGAAGCTGCCTGCCGATTGAACCTCACCTTAAATGCAGATGTTGGTAGAAGTATGCATTTGCATTTGCCCATCCGTCAACCGACGATACGTCTCGATCATCATCCATGTTTCTTGCTTTTTGATTTAAATCACCCTGTTCGATCCGACCGGACGCCTCCCTGCGGTGTAAACGGATCCTGTTTTGCAAGCCACGACGGACAGGCTACGAAAACCGGTGTATTTTCTAAAATGGAAGGACAAAACAAACGCGAACTACAACAAATTCGCCCACCAGATGAAGGTACCCGAGTGGCCGCACTGTGCAATGCATCAATCGAACTCATTCACTCCCTGCAACTCCTAACGGTGACAAGCATACAAATAGCTTAGAGAAATGTGTCATCGAATCCACTAATGCACTGTGAAATGGAACGGATCAAATCGGTCAAATCGGACAGCAGGATGTGTACCTCTTGCAAGGATTCTGCTAAGTCTTCTCTAACAAGTGAGACATCTTCCTGTTTTTTGCACATCGCAGAGCGTGAAGATGTATCACGAATCCCTCGGGATGGGACCTAGCACCGCACAGCATAGATGGACATCTCAACATGGACGCCTGTCTCATCGGTTTACCAGGGTTGAATTCTCGGTAGCAACGAATTGTTTACCTGTCATGTCAATGCAAATTACCACCGATGCACAAGACACGATGATTGAGTGCCTTTGGGGGCATTTGCAAAACGGGCAACGCAAAACGATTCCGGAATGTCGATTTGCCGACCATTTAGAATGGATTTACATTCATGATATAAGATGTGTTTTTTTTCTTCTAGATTATTGTCATCAATATTGAAAAACATAAATATAAAATGTTGCTTTCAACGTGAACGAGAACGTGAAGCAGAACATTAAAAAGAAACAACTACTTTCGTACAAGCAATTCATTTAAAGCTCGCTTTTAATATCCTTTTCATCAATCCTCAATGCTCCGCAAACCTTCATCATCCTGTTTCATTCATCCCATAACGTGTTCGAGCTCGTTCGCGGGGTATCAAATTTTCTTGTGATCTTCGGCGTCGGCGGCGCATTCATTGATCATACGCGATTGGCATTTATTTTTGGGGCTTAAATTAAATGAATTTATCTGAAAATTATTTTTTTAATGACTAAACTTAATTAAATAAGCAATTTCTGTTGCAGCAAACAATCTTCAAGAAAGAAAACACTCATTAAATTAATTTGTATTAAGTTCCACAGAAATTAAACCAACATATTTGAGTGAAAAAGTGAACAAAGAATCTAAATTATCAAAAGGAACTGTTCTTTGTTCAGTTTGAAATCCCATCCGCACGACACAACACCTGAGAATCAAAAATTGTTTCCATCCTTGCCGGCGCCATCATGAAAGCAAAAACCGCGCCGCCATCGTCGGTAATTATCAATATTTTCACAACAACGTAAACCCATTCAAAGGTACATTTCGGTACCGTGTCCCCGCACCAATCGGTCCGAACGCTTTCGGCACAGCTGTACCTTCCAATTCAATCTCGGCCGCGTAAAGAAAGCAGCAAACTTTGCCCTAACCGCCAAACAACACAGGCCGGACTGTAGTGTAAGAAGCAATTGTTCAACCAGTCCCGCGGTCAGCCTTCTGTGTTTCGCTGCCGAAAAACCGCTCACTAATTTGTGGAGCAAATGTTGGCCTCTCCGGGTCCCGGTTGATCGGCAATGATCCGTTGGGGGATGCTACCAATCGCACCTCACACCCGGATCGATCACCCATCTCCCACCCGCTGTATCGATTTCTCATCCCGTGGTTTACAATTCATTCATTCGTTCGGTGGTCGAAAAAAAACCCCCCATCACAATGGAGCGATACAAAGGGCGAAAAATTACTACGAACGTGAAGCAGGAAGAGAGCAAACGTTTGCCTTATGCCGGTTGCACGTAGCAGGGCACCGCGATATAACAGAAAATTACACACCGAAAGTGTTATACGCCATTTTCAAAACATTAATGCCATATAACAACAAAAAGATGCTGAAGCAAAACAACCGCAACCACTGTTTGTAAGTGAGATGCGGCGGGTGAGTGGGAAAGAGAGAAGGGAAGCCGAAGATTTGCAAGTAAACCGAGTGAACATAGTGAAGCAACCGTGGGTGCGTACGGTGGAGATCAGTTGCTGACAATCTGTAATCAAGCACTATCTGCCGCCATTGCCGCCATGATCCGCGCTAGAAAGTAAGCTGTACGCCCACTGAACAACTTTTGGACGGGTAGGTCTGCGATGGGACAGGCAGACAATGGGTTGGGGGTGCCGGTGGTGTGCCTGGTACGCCCGGAGGAGACCGTTGACCGTTGGCAACCCCACCGGTGGACTGCCGTTTGCCGAGATGGTTCATTAAGTAATGGATCTTATGATTAGGACCAACGAAAGCCACCGTTGCAGGCCGCGAGTTGCCAATAAGTCCACAAACAGCTACCCGCAGCAGTGCCCATCAACTGCTCCCTTTTCATCAATGAAGTTTAAATTCCGTGTTGTGAAAGGGGTTGCGAGTTCGGGCCGATATCGGGCGAAGAAGAAAAGGAAAATCTGTTTTTCCTCTGTGTCCCCCACCGGTGTCGTACTTGAAACCGTTTCGATACCGTACCATTCGAAACACGGGGCACACTATCACGGGGTGTGTTGTAAGCATTTGAAAGTTTGTAATAAATATAGCTCACTTCGCTTGCTTCATTTGCGACGAATGATTAGCATGATGTTAAGTTTACTCTAAATTAGTACACCTCCACCATTGGATTGCGTCGCTTTCCCGATGGAAGGTTTCCCTCCATCTCATCCGTACAGTCGGACTGGCGATTTGGGATAATTGTTGAAAGTTTCTCCGACCGGTCGACTAATGATAGTGAGTTATGACACCGTTCTTCACTCTCAGCGTCTGGCTGAATCGTGTGTTGGTAGGGAAAATGTCTCCGTCTCTAGACACCGCTCGCCCTACCTGCACGGATCGGATCGAAATAGGCAAATTAAAACGTTCGATTGATACAACAATTATCCGACAGGCTTGCATAAACATCGAAACGTTATGAGTGTTTCGGCGGTAGTTTTTTTTTTGCGTTCCCTCCATGTAACCCCATGCATTATACATGGTTATTATTTAGCCACTAATTTGCCAACACCTTTGGCGTTAGGTCACACGGTGTGATTATTTTGCAGTTTCTAATTCAACATCTGGGAGGTGGCGGAACGATAGATTTATATCATTACCGTTCAGCCGGCTCTATTTCGACAGCTCTTAAAGGACAAATTGGACTAATAGCGCGTTGACATGATGGGGTCAGCAAATTGCAACTGAAAAAGTACAATTTGGGTTATGGTGTGCAATGGAACCAACTGGAAATTTTGAATTCAAAACAATTATTTTGGTTTAACAAAATCTCTGGTATGAATTTTCGTGTAATTCTATCACATTTTCGAACAGTTTTTTATACAAATGAATGAAATAAACTGTTAGGACAATAAAGAATATAGTTATTTATCTAAAACTCAAAGTATGAATAAATACATCACTCATTTTGAACAAACAAACTCCAAGCCACATAACAATTCAAGCAATTTTTCCTTCATTAAGACTCCCAACCGAGATGCATGTTGCATCTACTTATGGCCATACGTGCAGTTTTATTTTGAAGATTTCCCATACTTGCAATTTCCGCTTCTATTCCTTTAACAATTACTGCTCAAACATCCATGCGCAACGTTAAAACATGGATATGGATCACTTAAGACGTGGGTAAAAAAAACACACACAACAAATTCCCAGTCCGCGAGACCTTCAATCGATCGATCCTTCGATTGGTGGTGTTCGATTTCTGTTCCCAGGAAACTACTCATCCACGACCTCCCACCGGTTCCCGACGATTAGTCGTACCCCAATAAAAACCACTTAAGCGTTCCGACTCGTCAACGCGACATACCGCACTCCGAGCTACATCAACTAATCACAACGCGCGAAAGGTCCTCGCTCACCTTAACGACGGAAATCTCGAACGTGGCCCGGATTTGAATAGGGCGCTCGGGTTTTCCCAGCTCTCGCTCACTGCTTTTCATCGATGGGTGGCCCCCCATCGTGTCGGCGACTTCTTTTTTTTCTGCTCGTAAGACGACGGAAGACTTTCCCCGTGGTCCCGCGGTGAAGGGTTTATGGACCGATTGCACAGCAGGGACACCCTCTTCCGGTGATCCTTGATTTCTTCATTTTTTTTTGTCCGCTGCCCGACATTGTGTGTAGTGTTCAAGTGTTGACAAAACCAATTGACTTCTCAACGACACGCTCCGGTCCACGGTGTGATACTGGACGGTGAACGCTTTAAAGTCATTCCTGCACGGGGTTTTACTCGCCATTGTGATGCACTCTTTACCTGCTGTCTCAAGAGAGATCTTAAGCACAAGCTTCTTCGATAAATCATTGGAAAATATTATTGATTTGTTTATTTTATTTTGTCTTTAGTTCATCTTAAAGCACAAAATCTTTTTTTTTCTACTCTAGCGTCACGCAAAACACCCCACGATTAGTTGCAATTTTGAGGAACTCACGTCACAATCCACGTCACCCCGGCACGACTATAATTAACCGATCACAAGTGAACGCGCAAAAGGGAAGCAACATTCGACGTTGGTTGCGCCTTCACGATACGCGTTGAATTTAATTTTGAACATCAAATTATTTATTCAAAAAAAGGAACTGGTAGTAAACCATATAATTTACCGATGGTTTTTCAAGATGGTGTGTGTGTGTGTGTGTGTGGATAAAATTATAATTTTAACCTTTCTTTGCTACACCTTTCTCCGACTTATGCCCGATATCCTTTCTCTCGGCTAAATCGAACGACCATACCCAGAGCAAACCACCCTGACGTGTGTATTTGCCGCTCTAAAACTCCTTCCGGCATTCTCCTGGTTGGGTTAGCCACCCGAATCGTTCTTGAGTTTTGGAGGACTCCCCTTCCCCAAAAACCAACCGACCCGGAAGGAGACAAAAAATCAGCCCGATAACTTACCAAACAATAGCAACATACTTCACTGCGGTCGGCTTGGCTCTTTCCAACTGTTGGCTTCCCAGTTTTCAACTCTCCAAGTTTTAGGTGGCTACCAAACAAAAGACGCCGCCAACCACGATTCTATCGAACGGATTTCGTAGCCACAAGAATAGAGTGGACTAGCTTCCGAATGGAGCAAACATCAAAAAAGGTGTTTATTTATGCACCCAACCGGATGGCGGCGACGCCACGAACAATAGCCACCAGTGATGGACGTTAGGTAGAAAACGGCAGGAATTGCAACCGCGTCCTATGCCATACAGTGTAGGAAGGCGGACTCGATCGCACAAGACACTCGTGCCCAAGCTGCTACTCAAACCAGCACCGACGAAGCCAAAACTAAAGTGGACAGTCACAGTGTGCCAGAAGCACCCAGACGCTCCCGTGGGACTTGCCGACTTACCAGCGGCGACGGGCAACCCGGTCGGACCCCGTAAACCTTAGCGCCTTTTGACTCTTTTGACTTTGTACCGCGATCAGGGACGGTGGAAAAGGCGCTCCGTCATCTTGTTTAATTCGCACCTGTACTTATCTATGATTTTTCCTAAAGTTTTGTTTACCTAAACGTGTTATTAGTCTGATACGTGGTTTTTGTTTTCTGTTGTCAGCGGTGGTAGCGGCCAAAGGCTTTCTTTGAGGTGTTGTTTTCGCATTGTTTTTGTACGTGTGTGAACACGCAGCGCACGCAGCTGCAATCAATGTGTTAAAAGTAGAAGCTGAATCGGGTATCGGTAGCTTTGATGTTTCAGTTCTACATTGAACAGTAGTTTGTTGTACAATAGTACATGTGAAGGTGTTGTATTTATATTCGCGTAAAACTCATGAGAAAAAAATTATAATACGCTGACTCAACTGATCGCAAAACGTAATGTCGTCAGCATGATTAGAAATTCGTGGAGGGTAAATTCTTCATCAAGGACTTCATCGACTGTATTAGTATATCTATGTCATTTCTGAGTCTGCATTAATCTCTTTGATGATCAAGCAATTGATGATCATACAACATTCAATTCCTCGTCCTCTGGTGTATTAGACCAATAGCCGCATCACAGAAGGACGGGACCCTTGGAACAGATCGATTGTCTTGTTCTCTTTCTCCCGGGAGGAACTACATTTTGAACGGAGAGAATAGACTAGGATACATGTTTAAAAATACAAGGTTCTACATGTTAGTATAAATTAAGGGCAATGCCTCTGGTGGACAGAATCGCCTGTTAAATGAATGATACATATAGGATCATCTTGCTGGGAGATGACCAACAAAATGAGAACTTCAATGCAATGTGGGGTGAACGAAACCCACACATCTTGGAGCAGTTTTACAATATCAACAGACTTACCATCAGTTTCGGGGCAGACATTTTAATCCCATCTAGGACATTCACAATCGTCTAATACTTACCATCATCGATTAGGATTCAAACCGATTTCGAGCACTCTTCGTTTTATTGTCATCAAGAAACTCCACAAACAGCTTCACAATCAGCTAATTTGAACGTTTCAAAACTGCTTTTCAAACTGCTTCCTATTCATCTTCGGCATATTCGGGCATGGCCGTGATCTTCCCGGAGTCAAAAGCGTATGTGCGTGTCTTCCGCCATCGCTCCCGAAAACAGGAACCGAACAAACGCACGAAGGGGAAAGCGAGCGTTACAGAATTAAAACATTATTGTGCGACAGTCGCACATAAATCAAGTGCCATAATTCGATTAAAGTCGACCCACCCCGTATCACGAGGGTTTCGCACCCGTACGTCGAAGGATTCCACCAATTCCGGTTCGGTTCATTCGCTCGTGTACCGATCACTTTTCGATACCGATGCAGATGGATGGTTTTCCGAACGTGGAACCCCTTTTTCGGCAACGAAGCTGAGTTCCCCGGGGCCGGGGCTTTACGGGTGAGGTCGCATTGAAACGTTGCAGTAACGTGTAATTGACGGCTGCGGAAGCAACATTACGGAATTAGGATGGCAAGCAACCCCTCACGATGGAACAGTTTCAGGACACCCCGGGAATGGCGAACGGAAGAGAAACTCCTCTATTTTACACCACTTAGGGAAGGGCTACACTGTCATCCCGTTGCTCGCGTTTTCCCCTCGATGGATTACAACACGGAAGAGTCCCTCCGCTGTAACAACACGTCGGATGCAGGGAAGTAGCATGTTTTCCGTTTTTGACAGCGACAACTTTCAATATTGATATTGAACAAATTTCAACCAGGCACCATTGCCGGTCGTTCACGCAAAAATCGCTTCGTTTCTTTCCGCGCGTCATTTGAAGACAATTAATTATTTACCCGTGCAATCCGCGCGGCATATTAGAACGATAAATTTCAACTTTGAATGTATTTAAATGTGCTTTGGAAAGATAACACATTGTACCGATTGGTTCGTCTTAATATCACTTTTGCATGCTGCGGAACATCAATGGTTGAACACCCCGACCTGAAACTACAACAACAGACACAATCGAAATGACACCCGTGTCATATGGTCTGGATGACTTCTAAAAGCGATACAAACTGTCCATCACATCCATCAACCCATGACCAACGCACTTTTTCTCATCCTTTGCCGTAAACAATCGTACGTGTGCTGTAGATGAGAAGAGGGTTTTTTGTTATATTTCGCGTTTCGTTCCCATTTATTACAACAAAAAAATGGTGCCGAGGGCCTGCCCATTCACCGGTGACACACCGGACACATAACGCATCTAAAAATACAGCCAATAAAGCGAACGAATAAACGACTACAAGGGACAGAAAGCTGTTGGGAAGGAAAAAAAACCCCTTTCCAAGCTGTTTCTATCCACAGAAATTGAAAAGAATTAAAGTTTCCGTTCCCGTCTGTCAACCAGAACGGATCGCGAGCACTTCAAACCAAACAAATATTCATAAATGGTTCCAGCGAGATTGAACCGCCCGGAACAAAACTAAATCCTTTTGCAAAGACACCAAAACGCGTTTGACGCGCTCAACGCCGATGCTTGCTTGCTTCCCATGGAACGTACCGATCGGGCAAAGGTGCAAAACAGTTGCTTTTGAATTCATTACCGTGTTGAAAACAACATGCATCAAATGTGCCATCCATCTTCTCACTCCTGCTGCCATCCAGGTACGCCGAAAGGATGCAGATTTATGGCAGCAACAGCAGCAAAAAAAAAAAACAAGGATAAAGTAAAGCTAATAAGTGTGAAAATGCGGACACGCTCGGTTTCACTTGTAAAGGCGCTAGAAAATTGGATAGCGGGTACCTACAGGGCAAAAAAGGTAGGAGTAACACTCGCACTATTTTACTTAAACCATTAACAGGAACCACTCGAGAACAAGCTCCTTTTTTCCTTCTCGTTTCATCCAAATGAATAGTAAGTGCGATCAGAGTGTTGGTTTTTTCTTACTTTCCCAGGTGACGAAGCTTTTCCAGGTGAATGCAGAATTTATTTGAAGCGTGTGTGAATATTGGTGAGCATCACCACTGAATGTCCTTGAGCCTACAAATTAGTTTCCTGCGTTTTACAAAAGTCCTTTGCATATAGATAAATTTCTATATTTTTATTCTCTTGAAAATCCCATCTGATATAGCTCCAAACATATAACAAGAGCATACAGTTTATTATGCTCTCAATATGCTCTCTTAAAGAGCCGCATTACACAATTTTAAATCTCTCATAAATTCGATTAACAAAACCGCAAACGCAATTATACATTCGAATTAATTATTTTTGAACCACATTTTACCACTTATCAAGCAGCACTTTCGTACTCGTACGTGATGAAATCCAACCAATCTCTTCAACCATGATGAGGAACTCGAAAAGTTACTCAAAAGAACGAATTAGCGATCAAGTTCCTACATTCCGGCGCGCTATTCGATACACATAAAAAATTTCAACGTTAAGTATAATAATGTCCTAACGCGCTACATTTCTTCTATGTCAAAATGCTCGCCGCGTTTCAGATGCACCTGAAAATCCGACCAGTATATCGCCATCGGGGATTGGCGGCATTTGGAAGCAACTCGTACAGGTTTGTGATGAAGAAAACAAAACATACTGGACACACGCACACAATATCAAACGAGGCCGGTTAACAATATTAATGAAAAGTCAATAAATTATCTTCCTTCCTTTGCGGCAATAATCGTTTGATCTTTGGAGCCTTTGGCACGAAATAGGCAAAACCTCCAGCGTCACTTTCTACGGTTTTTCTCTCTCCGCTTCTCAAAGCATCGGTCATGCTGGCTTCTTGTTAACAAATCACATGCGAGAACTATTTCATTTTGTTTCTTCTATTTCTCACCGTACAAATGAACCGATCATGTCGGACGGAAATGAATGAAACAGCGAATGATAAATGCAACGACACACCAACAACTACGCAAAGCGGAGATACAACTCAAACGGGAATAATACGGGAAAAAGTTGACAAACAAAACTTTAAACCGATCACACTTTTGAACATGTCTCGCTTAACAATGATTACCGTACGAGTGCCGAATGTTGGCCGAGACCTTTTGGCGACGTAGAAGAACATGAGAAGTGAACGAAAATACACACTCGTCTTAGCCGAGAACTATTAAAATGACAAATCCTTCGGTGCGTTGAAATGCATCCAATTTTTCTCTCCGGTTTTGCTCGTGAATCCTTAGTCTCGTCGGTTCCAGCTTTCCATCCTCACCACTCTGTATAGTGAGATCGCGATCTGTGCGAGGTGAATTCAAACACTCACCGCGGTGAGACATGAAGGTGAGCAGTGAAACAGCATCTCTCACGCTACCTGGCGCTGACGGCGTATCCTTCTGTCGGCAAAGTAAAATGCTTTCCTTCAGAAGCCTTTCACTCGTTCTCTATTTTTTCGATCCCGCTTTTGATCCTCGAGCGGTATTTCTATGCCTTTCATCGCACACGCATCTCACTCGCAGTCGAATGCCTTTTCCCAAATGCCGACCAACAAAATCGAATTGTTCTCGTGAAAATAATAGAAATGGGACACTGCGTTGTCGGTAGATTTTTTTTTTATTTCGTTCTGGTTTACACTTTAAAGCGGATAAAACAGAGCACTGGAGAAATTGAGACCTTTAGGAACTTGTGCTTAGCAGGCACGTCTTCTCGAACGGATTGTTGTCCCTGAAAAGTCACATTTGGCGGCATCTTTGACGCGATCTGCACCGGCACAATAAACAACGATAAACTATCGCCGTCCATCCCGGGCACAGGTCCTTTTTCGGAACGTACGCTAAATGCAGTGGCAGGTTACGAGGTCACACGTCAAGGAGAATAGTTTGTTGTTTGTTTAGCATTAGAACATTTCATCCACAAGCAAACCGTGCTGAGAGCAATGAAGATATGAAGGAAATCAAAATGAATGAATTAATATTCCAAACCATTCCTTGGACGATGTTGAAAATGGGATAAATGACTCATCGTAAAATGTTTGTCCTTTGATTCAGCTGTTAGGGTGTGTCGATGACTTTTATGTTTGGCTGAATGTTTGAGCTACATCAATCTGACCTTGGGTGAAATTATATCCAGAACCTTTCCCACGCTCCGGATTGTCAATGGATTCGGAAAAGCTGTGAATGAAGCTGCAAACCACAATGAGCCAAACTCATTCATACGTTATCGTGAGATAAAACTCAGACACAAGGTTCTGAAAAAGAAAGTGCTCTTTTATAAATTAGTCCTTAATTTACGATAAACCTTTATTCATCACATCCCTAGAGGGCCTCCCATTGACATCGTTTTTTAAATCTTTTCCTTGGAGGGTAGCTTAACAAATCGTAAGCGCAAGATCGTTGATTAGACTCGATTCAACACAAAGCAACTCCATCGCTTTAAATTGCACTCATTATTAAAACATGAGTTCCAACTGTTGCCAAACTTCCCATTCATACTCATCTTCATCACATTCATCACCGTTGCTCTACACCCCTGTAAGCACCCAAGTAGGAAAACCCGGCCCGAAACGATAATGAAATGGATTTCGAATGAAATGCTACACAGTTTGTCATCATCAGCAGTGCGTGCGCAGGCAGCAGTGTGTGGTAGGCAAATATTTATCGTTCCTAATCCACCTCCCTACTCAATCGCACTTCGGCAACACCTCATATTTCATTCCCTTTCTGCAGCGCAAACAACAACAGATGCATCTCATCACCATCACCATCCCATGGACAACATGAAACTTGTCCTTCGACTAAACCAGTTAGCAGGCTCGACACTAAGGCCTACACGCACTACAAACTCCGCGCCAACAAGCACGTGGTTCGGTGTGAATGCGTAGTGATTGGATCGGGCCGCGGTTAGAAATAGGCCGTGTTCGCACCAAACACAAACAGCCACAGCCGTGCAGCCATTTAAATATGCAAATTAATCCTCTGAACCGCCATTTATCGCAGTTGTCAAACAAAGCGAATGTTCGTCCAACGGAAGGGCCTGTGTGTATACGGTCTGTTTGATGTTTTTGGTATGGCCTCTGTTTCCTTTTTATGTGCACAGCTTTCGGCAGGATGCACTGCCAACGGAACGCACATATATGCAAAGTAGTGTCATTTTGTTTTTTTGCCGAGGGCCAAACACCCGATCGATCGTACAAACGGGTATGATAATGTATGCACCGCTGATCCCTTTCGCTGATTGATGACATTGCGCAGGAATGTGTGCCAACAACTGTAACATTCGGTGTCCAAATCAGTGCATTTACGAGGAAGGAAAATGATAAAACCATATTTAACGATCAATCATATCAGTAGGTGATATGGTGGTATAACTTGAGTATCATAATTAAGATAGAAAAATAAACAATGTTTCATCAATCAATCAATTACGATTTAGTTCGATTATATTGATTTAAAATCTGGATGAAAGATGCTTACTTTTGCTTAAAACGAGATATTTCAACCACTGATGCCTCTATTCCATCATGCTTTTATAGTATATAACATCGTATACCTTCCATACAAATCACATCAGCGAGAGCAGCCATCCAAAACCAGTTCCAGCTTAAAACCCCCGTACGACTGGTAATATTTACAAACGAATTTGTTCCACCCTGGTGTCTTTACATCTGCATTAACGCAACACCCTATGTTTTAGGGACCAAAAAAAAACCCAACCTAACTCTTATCCCGTAACTCTTCCCCCATTTTGAATGTGTTAGCCGTGTGCAATCTTTTGTATCGAATTTATCGCGGCCATTAAACAAACGAAAACATTCACCCAAAACAACCATACGACACGACGGCGATGATGACGATGACGGCGACAACTTGAAGAACTAGTTCCCGTGCATTGAATGGAAGGATTTCCTTATGCGTACTTTTTTTTCATTTCCATCTAAATCTCTGTAAACTGTCAAACTCTGGCCGACTTTCGGGAGTACGGAGGAAAAATCCCGTCCCGTCCCTTTCCACCGTTGCGATAGAGATCGTGCCGATAGTGCACAGGGGTACCTCCCGGTTGTAATTCGCTAATGAAGAGGTTAGGATTTTTTGTTGGTTGACATTGAAGATTCCCCCTTTTTTGCTTCTGGTTAGGCCAGCAAGAGAGTAAGAGATCTAGACGGCTCTTTGTGTCGGCCCTAGGGAGTCGGCAACAACTGTTGTAACGGCTAATGGAAAGAGTTGCGAATAGCCTACTGTTCACAGTGGTGTCCAAATTTTGTGACAAAGTTATTTTGTAGTTTTGGGAAACCAAGATTTTTTATTTATAGTATGATGAGTTTATGATACTTTTTTCGTTGGTTGCATGCATTATTTTTCATGATCAACAAAATCATCAAAAATGGTACTTTGTTATTCTTTATATTTGCTTAGTATATCATTCCTCTCTAAATCTTCCATTCTTCTTTATCAAAATACATAAAATGTTTGGTAGAAATTGTGATAAAATATAATTGTATTATAAAATTTAAAAAAAAAAGCATAAAGCCTTTTTTTGTTCTTCACTGTTTTTGAATCTTAGCAACAGGCTACAACAGTAGCGCTAATAAAACCAACACCAGCCGGTAAACAATCTGTGCTTATCCTCCTTGCGTCCTCATAAACCCGATAACATAGCGAGCCCGATGTCCTTGTTCGTTAGTGACAAACGCTCATACCATCAACATGACGTGGCAACGACTGCAACTGAAAGAAGAAAGGAACAACAAGAATCCACCAAAAACGCGTCGTACTAACGCGTGAAAAATCTCAACCCACCCAGTGGAAATCGCAAACCCCTTTTATTCTGCTCTACGCACAGAACATTAGGCAACAACACACACGCACAAGAAACAACTACATAAATAAATACGAGTCTCGCCCGTAGTTTGCTCGGCCGGAATGCAAACGATTTACAGCCGTAACTGATTCCATCGTGAATAAACATAAATAAACAAGCGCGAGCGCAGCGTGCAGTGGATTTCCGTTTTTTTAAATTTATTTTGTTGCATTTTTTTTTCTTTATTTTGTTACCATTCTTGTTTTCCTCTGTTGTTTGATAGATGTGTTTTAATGGGATTTAGTTTTGTTTTACTGGGGTTGTTTGATTCGAGAAGAGTGCCAGAAATATGGCCGACAGTAGCACCAAAGATGGCGGCTCAATGGCGATGAAATAGTTCGTTTAGGAAGAAAATGTGATTTTTAAAACCATGTCTTCACCATTTGTTTTTGTTTTACATCTTTCTTATTCAAAACATCAGAACATTTAATAAAAATATTCACTTACAAATCAGAGCTTCTGCAGTTCATACTCCCATACGAATGATTCTCTGTAATCCCTGAAGTTTTCTTCTGAATAGAAATTGTTTGCAAATGGCTTTTCGCCTACCAAACAAACAGTTTCCTGTAGGCTAGTTGACAAATGGAACCTTTTCTACAAAAATGCGTATGATCCTCAACAGCTTCCCCCATAGAAAGATCACCCAATTTTACCTTATTTCCCATAAGCAAGTCCACATGCCTGATTCGGCAAACAATACCGGTACCGTTTGTGGAATGAAAACAACCGAAACAATGATCCAATTACTCGTTGTCCATGGTAGGTCCGACAAACTGTTCCTGTAGATCACATACGTGGCTGGCTGTATTTACCAGAACGGAACCAAATTTCTTCGGGACTATTGATCCTGGCACCTCTTGACTTCCCACTGGCTCGCTTCACAGGGATATTGATTGTCCTGTTTTACTTCTTTTTTGTGTTTCAAACCTTCCAAAACGATTCGTCCCGCAAACAGTTGCAGAAAAAGAAAATACGCAAATCGGATTATCGTGCCTTTCGAGTCGAGGGTTATAGTTGACCAATAGATCTAGGCAAATTCACATCTTTTCTGTTTTTTGCGTTAATTGTTTTTCTCTCCGATTTTCTTTGCAACTGTTTCCATACGGCAACAAAGGTATGTTGGCCGGATTACCGGTCCTTGAAGCATGCTGGCGACAGTAACCGTAATTGTCATCGCTCAGACCGCTGATAAATCAGCAACTCCGGAATAGACTCCGAAACGCCGAAATGAGATCGATTTCTCGCAACGCACCGTACAACCGTACAAGAGCAGCGCAAAGTTCCACATTCCATGTTAATCGTCGCCACGTAAACGGCCCCGTTGTGTACCATTTCCATCCGCTAAATCAAACATCAAACTCGATGGAAAGCGCAAAAAAGATCAAAGACCACCGAAACCGACGACGCTGGACAACGGTCTTTGGCAGAATAAATGTAGGATATCGATACGGAAACACGGTTCGCACACATACTGGAGCACATAAATGCGATAAATATACCATCACCCGTTCGGTGTGTCCTCAATTCACTCCCATCGATCCTGCTGCAAAGAAGGGGTGAAAGGTGATGACGAGGCTGGTAGCGAGGAGAACAATTTTCGAACAATCTGCAATACCCCCGAATTGACTTCTTTCTTCTCCAATGTGGTCCCCATTTTTTTTATTGGTGTGTCACATAGTACATTCGAGCGCCATTTTGTAGACCACTGCGGTGTACACTTAAAGTTTTAACCAACGGTTCGATGGCTTACGGCTGTATCGACGCAACAAATCGATCATCGGTCGATCAACAGTCAAAGATGTAGTGTTCGCGAAGCGCAAATGCTACGGCGTACGGTGCAGACAGTGAAAAGAAAACGAGGGAGGGAGTGAATTATCCAACCTCCCCACAAAAAAAAACCAAACCCCCCAATCGTAAGGAAGAGATTTTCCATCCCCTCCAGTGCTATTTACGGGGTAGCTTAATGTATTGTTTTTTTTTTCCTGTGGTTTCTTTTTCCCAACTTTCGGCTTTCCTTTTAAACATTAAAGACGCTTACACGCGCGCTTACACCATCTTTCATCCGTCCGCTAAACCCCGTTAAACACTTCATTATCCGGCGAATTGGTCGTGTCTGTTGTATCGAAGAAAGGGCGATGCTATGGGGACGCACATTTCTTTGCCCATGTATTTGCCGGTTTTTATTGTTTAGTTATTTTTCTTTATGTATGAAAGTTGTAAAAATATGGAATTATTTTAAAAAAAATTATTATATCAGTTTTTACAACCATGCGTTTTCAAGTATACAATTATTGATGACTTACAAATTATGAAAAATTATGGATTTTATGAATTAAATTATACAGTGACTACAAACATTTTTATAAAAATTATAAGAACATTCTTACAATAAACTATGTTTTCTAATTTTGTCATTTATTAAAAATTTCCATCTTTTTTTTACGTTCCCATACTGTACACACAAATGGCACACACTACAGGTGTTGCGCTAGGTAAAACAAAGCGAATCAAAAACATAAATAAATGATCACCGATAAAGATCATCGTCCCGGTTGGTGCGATGAGGTTGAATGGATGCGCGATTTCGTTATAGCAATTTTCCATTCACTCCCCACTATGTTATCCACATTTTTATGCGCCCATTCCGGGTCGTCTAGATCGTTGCAGCGGCTCAAACATTACCATAAACGATACCGAAAATGCGATCGATCTGTACGATTTCCGATTGTTCCGCGCTCAACAAACCTGGCGGCTAGTTTTGATCCGCTTCCTCTTTATCAGTGCCGCTTCGCGAGAACGCTTCGCTTCGGGGTGTTTCACAACAATTTGTTGCGACTTAGAGAACGATTGTTACGATAATGAACCGCACCATCGCCAACCACATCGCCCGTTCTCTTTATCCTGGTTGTCTCTTTTCGGGGTGTTTGGGGGATGTTTTATTTTTTCTTCCCTCTACCACTCATTCCGGTTGATTTGTTTCCCGATCTGGTTGCGGCTAGCGGGATTAAGTCTACTTTAGTAGCAGCTGTTTCAAACTGTCCCACTGATAGGCATCTATTCAAAATATTTCCCTTCTCCTCTCTCCTGCCTGCCGCAGCCTCCTTCCACTCATGAAATTTCCTCCCCACACGAGAATCACCTGTTGATCATCAACCGAAAGGATGTGGATCTTCCGCTCGTGTAAAATAAAAGTTATCGTCACCCAAATTGGCTCCACTCGCATTGTGGTGCAAAATAGGATTAAGCGATAGGGATTTTTAACTGAGAGGCATCCACTCACCCCCAATCAGCTCGTGCTGTGATATCACAATTTAGTGTCTGCCTTAACGGTCGGTCACATATGCGCATTCCATTGTTGCGGCGGCAAGGAAGATGCAAACGATCGTTTGAAGGGGAGAAAAACATGCGATTAGGCGGCTTGTCGTCGCATCAAAGGTTGATGGAAAAAAAATCACATTATGTTATTAAACATAAGAACGATTGTTCACGTATAATTTAGAGCGTGTTTAAACGATCTCGGCGTCAACTTGTCGGTGTCTTTGACCGTATCAAAACACTGTGACTAGCGGGGATAATTTCTTAATTAGAATTTTGCTACAAATTTTCTAAATTTATTTTACTTGTTAAACTATTTTGCATTTTGTTTAAACTTTATATTTATTCTTCTTTTCTTTATTTTTCTTCTTCTGTTCGCCATGCACAAAAAGATGGAAGTTTGAGGCTCCATGTCCAAAATGTGCCCCATTGTGCAACGTTCCGTTTAAAAAAACTACCCCTCCTTTTCTCATGCCTTTAAGCCAATCAGAGAGCGTCTGCATTGCCTCTTGCATCCCGCTCTCTCACGCAACAACAACGAATTTACAGGGTTTGAACAACAATCCGATTTGTTCGCTATTCAAAAAACTCAAATAAACATCTAAAAATGCCAGGCATTGAAACAACTTTAGCTTTGATCTTCTTAAATAGAACATATTAGAACTTTGAATGCAACCTTCAAACATATTCACATATTTTATGTGTCTTTGTTTGATAAAATCAGTGATAACAGAAGCATTGGCCGATAATAAATTTAAATTATAATTAGAATAAATAAATGTGTGATTTAGATATGGACAATAATACGATAATGAAGTCAAAATATCTCAATTAAATCTAATTTTTCATTTTTAAGGTATTTTAATTATTTTTAGTAAGTTTAAGCTATTACTCAATTTCATTCCTAAACAGCAACGAAGCTGCACCGAACATGGCGTTCTACGAGTTGATTTCTTTGATTCGTCAAATATTATATCAAACAATTGGCAACCCACATCAAACACATATAGACAAAATATAAAAGGCTCACCGATGAAAACGATTGCTGACTTGACCAACGTGGCACAAGAATCACGTCATGCATCATCCTGCGATCGGTCTTCCCGTGCCCGATCCACAAAGAACAAGTCACTTTCTTTTTAGACACCATACCTCATACAAGTGATTGGCCAGATCCCGGACAAATCCCGACTTACAATTAAAAATTGTCCCCCAAAAAGAAAACGCACATTATTAACACCCGACAGCTGGCCAGTTGCAGTTGTGTAGCGCGAGTCACCGAAGTGCAGCATCTTGCGCTTGTGGCGTGCCGCACAATCGATGCATTCACCACAACTGGAAGCGATAGCATTGAAAAGATGCTGTAACACACAACTGATACCATTTGGCCCGGCCTGGCGGCAGCTAGAAAATAGCATCAAAGCTTAATAGAGAGCCAAAAACCACACGAGGACATCTTCTTTCGGGGAAGAAATTGACTTCTTTTTGTCCTTCGCGGTGGGATTGCTTGAAGCAAGACATCAAAGTGTCGGCCGAACCGATCGGAAGCTGCCATAAGGGACCGTTCGAATGTATTGCGCACGCATGATCACAAACACCACACAATTGTGACACAACGAATTGTCCTTGCGTTGAATGTGTCGTCTTGCTTTTAACAACATAGAGGGTAACAGTTTCACAAATGGATTCCGCTTCACGTCGGGGACGATCGAGGATGGTGAAGCAAAGAAGCACACTATTAGCACCTTATTGTTCAAGGTGTTGTTGTATTTGGATTGATTTTCTTGAATCTCGCTAAAGGCCGCCTTCGGAAGGCAAAAAAAGGTGACGATTTCTGGCACAACAACCATCAGCAAGATGATGAGGATGTTTGTGTTTAAATCACGTGCAGATGCTGCTGATCTCACCCGATCGATTCACAGTTGGATGATCTCGTTAGGTTGCCCAACAACAGCCATCATTAGATGGGATCATATTTTATTCAATTTCTAAAACTTTTTCCTCTCCCATGCATGGAGTTCGTTTGGACCATTTTTCGCTTGGTTGTTTCGTGTCGCTCCTATCGCAAACAAACCACCACGCACCGAAATGATCGCTTTCGCCCGGAACAAACCGTCCTGAAAAAAAGCACATAAGGGACGGTGAGCAAAAACAAATCGATCGATTAATTATGATTTACGGTGCGAAACATTAATCAAGCGAGCGGTTTAATTCACGATTCCCGCACCTAACGGGGCTACAAGATGGACCCACTTTGTCGGTGTCATTTGTGCGTGCAGGGTTAGAAGGATCACCAGAGCGATCGTGTGATAATTTCGGCTTGTTTTAGTTTCTTCCGCGACGGTTTGAGCCCGTCATCCTTTCGTTCAGTTTTGCCTCAAACGAGCCGCAGACATTTTAGCCTTCCCACAACATCTGGAGCCTCACAAACAAACAGTTCGTTTCTTTTTTATTTGGGCCTCCAACCTTTCATCCGCTCAGATGCACGCAGGTTGGTACGGTGCGGAATATTTGAAAACAACTCGAAAATATTGTGATTCAAATTGTAATAACAGAGCGCTACTATTTGGGGCCACAATCGTGATCAACTCCTACAAAAATCGGGATCGTCCTTTTCAAACTCTAACCGGGATAAAGTTGTAAGAAAGTACCGCGGCTATTCGTTTTATTCTTTCTTCAAACGCTGAATCGCTGCTCCTCCCTCGAGTATATGCTCTGCAGTACGGAACCACTGAATCAAGGCAAGTATTTTCATTTCATTATTCAATTACGACACAGGAAGCACAAGCATCCGTCCCTGGGGCGGGAAAGGATTCATTCGTACAGTCGTATGTTCGAATTAACCTCACCATCGGCATCCAGCGGCAATTGTGCGAGAATAAAACATCGGCTGTACCGGCCAGAACCACCGGCACGGTGTGAAAGTGTCAAGTTTACCAAAGCAAAAGGCCGCCCCTGCATGTAAGCCCTCTTCCTTCTACTACCCTTTAAACTCGTGCAGGTTCTGGTCCAGGTCCCAGTTGAACTTTCTAATTCCCTCCTTTTTAATCCTTTTTCATGGTTCGGTTTTTTTCGGTGTAGGGATATTTTCTGAAGCAAAAGATGGGGCAAATTTTGTTGGTAAAGAATCGCACGTCATATTGTAGAACCAAAGAAGAGAAGAACGTTGGCACACGAATTAACCCTTCAACAATGCCTACGCACCGTGCTGTTTTTTTCACGTGTCAATGTTATTCGATACATACAGCACATGGAGTTATATTAAAAAAACACATTGAGGAAGGTAGAGCAAATGTCTGCAAATATGTTTGTCCAATTAGGTCAATTTAACGCTACAAAGGGTGATAAAATTTTTACAATCAACATACTTCATGCTCCGCATGTAAGACAAGATGTAGTGGAATATTGAGCTAACCAAAAAACTAAAACAAATGCTTCTGAAATCTAATATTTTCTCAATCTCAAAAGAGGATTGTAATAATAAGCGTTAATTTATAACGGTTTGGTAATTAAAGGAAAAAAATGTTTCATAATTGTGCAGCTTTACATAAAACGAGACGAAATAACAAATTTATGAAAACCGACGAATGCTTAATCGAAATAAGCTTAACGAGTGAGCTTTTGAAAAGCCGTTTAAAGTTTAAATTTTCAATTTCGAATCGGCGATGTTTCAGTCCTGCTGGAAATGTTGCTTCGTGCTGAGTTTTTGGCTTCCTGTATTCGATCCTGGTTGTTTTATTTAGTTTCATAAATTTTCAAAGTAATGAAAAACTGTTGAAGAATCAATCTGTATCATATTTAAAATAATTTATTTCGTAATTCAAACGCATAAATTGCATGGGAAACGAAGCGTTTCTGCTATTCGTCGCCAAACCAAGGTTAATAATCAAGGTAGGCCGACCCACATTTTTATCATAGATCAAAAATTTTAAACACGCGCAAAACTTCCGAATGCGATTCTAGCAGCCTGTACAGAAAAAATGATAGTGGGGAAAAACTCCCAGAATATGTTGTTTGAAAGTCACCACCAGTAAAAATTTGTCTTAATGCATAATTACACAACTGTCAAAATCGATCGAACACAGAAACGCTTCAGCACCTCGTTCTACTCACCTTGGCTTTTGCAATAAACGTCATCCGCGTCGGAAGAAAATGTGTGTGTTTATTTTCCGCTATTTTGAAGAGTTTCTTGTGTGCATTTTTCAACTTCCGTAAAAATTACGAGCTCGGTCGGCTTGTCCATCGAATCGGGCGGCAAAAGTGCGCGTGGAAACGTTCAGCATAGGCTCTAAACGCCACCGTACGTGCGTACAATCGGAAACATTTACCCAGCGGGGTTCACGTTCCAGCACGCCGCGTTTGCCTTCAACACGGGGTTCGATTTCCACCATCATCGTCAAGCATCATCTGGCGGCGTTGTTGTGTGTGCGTTGCTGATGAGCCATCAGTTTTGTTCAATTTTTGCAACCCTGGATTATCCTTTTTTGTCCCGTGTCGTGTCTGGTGGTGTTAGCCAAGGACGTTGGGTGAATTGTGTGTTTTGTGCGATTACTGCTCGCCGCGCTTGTAGTGGGCTGTGTTCGCCATACTTTTCTTCGCATTAATGGCTACGTGCATTGGTGTGCAAATGTTATGATCGTGTGTTTGCTTTGCCGTGTCGCGAGATCGTGCGTGCGTATGACAGTAAAATCGGTTCGGTGTGCTGCAAAATAAGGGCATAATATTTTCGGATGTTCCACTGGCGTTGACAGTACCGGAAGAAAAAGGGCAAATCGTATCATCTATTTGTTCCTCCGCAAGCAACCACAAAAGAAAGGAAGAACCCAACGCCATTGTTCTTACGACCCAGCGGCAGCACCACAGAGGGTGAGCTGGTTGGCTGATTTGTATTGGGAAAGTAATCTCGCAGAACATAACCGCTTGTGGTGCGTTTCGCGAAGGTAAGTAAAGCGCGAAGGTCGCCGTCGTGGTAGCTATTTTGCGTTCGCTTTTAGTTCACCGTTCGTTGCGTGCATGTTCTCCTTGTAATGTAGTTTTGGTTCTTTTTTTCGTAGCGCATTTTTTTTTTGCTTCGCTTTGCCTCTTTTCACGCGGTTTATGAATGAACGCTGCGTGAGCGATCTGAGAGCGAATGAGAGAGAGAGGCCCAACGGTGAGAATGAGAATGATGACGAGAAAAACCATGAGTACGCGATTTTGGCTTCGCAAACACGTGAATTCTACGATGTTTCAAAAATATCGAACACCAAACACGCATGTCGGTCTGGACATATCAACAAATCGCGTAACCATTTCATGTTGCTTGTCCCGAGCTCTGGGTGTATCGTTTTCGTGTAAACGGAATAATGCTTGATTTAATGCCCGTTTTAAGTACTGATACGAACGAAATACGAGTCGTCAGATTTCACTCCTATCAGTATGGATATATTCGCTAAATGTGGGATTTAGATATCAACAAAAATAGCACGTCTCTGTTTCCATGAAACTCGTCCTACATGTGTAAAGAGAGCAATGTAGACCGTTCATAAGACTAGGACCACGTGGTAGCAAAACGCGGGGGTGGTCTTTACACGACAAGTCCGGTACCAAATTCCATCCGGATTCTTCCCAGTACTTTACTTTCCCGAAGCGGGTTACTACAGTCAAGAAGAGTCGACAATGAATGACAGGCTATGGTTTGTCTAAAAATAAAAGCCTAAAGATCCAGATCGTTGCTAAAATGATCCCTTCGTTTCATCTGGATATTGAAGTAATCGACGGAACAGTGAGGAAGTAGCTGGAAAACAGGCCTGTTTAGAGTAAACCACATACGGATGATGTATCCAATAATATCTTAGGCCAACATGGAGACACAGTTGAGCTCTGAAGTTAAAAAACAAACAGCAAAACCAAATGTTAACATTTATGGCTATGGTTGCCGTTGCCAAAAAAAACAACATTTCCTGAAAACTTACTAAACATAGTATTCAATGGATCTTTATCGTATTTTGTCGTAGTTATTTTAAGTTTTTTTTTATTTACCAATATTTATTCGTTATTTACGTTATTCTTGAAACACACACACACAAATAATCTTCTTTCGAGGTTCTGAGTTGTATCTCTACTTAATACAATGTCTTGTAGACCATAGTCAAACCTTCAAAAGGTTCACGTGTCAATGATTCAACCAAAATTCTTGAGAAGCTATCATACATTCGCTAATGCACAAAAGTACGAAGGGGGAAACTTGCCGACAGTCACGAACAGTGGACGCAATATTCGTCTTCAATGTTAACTCATCTCACCGGAGATCGTGCAAGAAAATAGGTAAAAAATTCTCCAACCTACGCGATTCTTAACCCACAAAAGTTGTTTTCCTGAGTGCCGATCTTTTGGGTGATCTAATGCCGTTGGAATGGAATTGGTCAGGCACACAGCCGCCGGGTGAACATTTTGTTTCGTGCTTTTCTCTTTTGAATTTTCCACCGGACATACCATGCCAATGTGCGCACACAACGTTCAGATTATGACCGTCACAAACAATCTCCCCATCCCGAGCCAAACTACTTCCGAACGAACGAATGGCGCGGCAAGCCAATCGGCGGATGGAACCACATTCGCGAGCTCCCTCCTGGCGTGGGATGATGCTTAAGAGCAGGAAAAATGTCTCCTGTTATTGAAAAGTGTGTTTTCTTCGAATTTTCCTTTTTTTACCATTATGGCCGCACAAAGAGTTTGTTAATCTAATGCAACAATACGTAATTGGCGCGGTAGAACACGGTAGGAATGCTCTTTGTGGCTTTCGGCTGTATAGGAAAGTGGCTTTTACTAAATTTACAACACCGAACCACACGATCAAGCTTGATCGCGATATGATCGCATTCGAGTGGTGCGAACGCTTGAAAGTTACCCCTTGTTTATGTAATGCCGCATACACACGTTTGTTTATAGATTTTGGGCTTTGTTTGGGGCTAACCTTGGCATCGGCGTAAGGAACGCAAGGAACGTATCTACGACGGTTTTAATTGCATCGATTGCTTTCGGTTGCGGCGCACCGTGAGTGCATTTCGGGCACAGGCGCGCGTGAAACCACACAGTGCGTGATCCTTATCCGTTCTGTAATGTGTGCGATCCGCACAAACCGATTTTATTGTTGAGTTAATGTTTTAAGAGATGTTTAAGTAGCCTAGTTTAGGTGTTTAATATTTAGTATTTTTTTATGTAATTTGGTTTCTCCCTATAGAGGCCTTTCTCAATAAATATCAAATTGTTATTAAAAATATTTTTCTTTTAGAATTTAGAGCACGTTTTGAAAGTAGTTAAACAATATTTTATGAATATATTTTCCCTCTCGGAAGTGTTCGCCGCCGTTTTGTTGAAGAAACTCGGCACACCACACCCCGCGTATACCGTTTCCCATCGGAGTACATTTTTCCGGGTCGGTTCTTTCACCCCAAAACCAGTGTCGACCCCGATATTTCGTCTGCAGCACCGTGCTGTGCCGATCGGTGGTAGCGTATTTTGTTTGCAGCTTGTTTGGTTACCATTACGCGCGGGCGATGACACCCCGCCCGACGAGTCCTTGCTGTGCCGGACGAACAACGATTCAATCGTTTCCGTTTTCGCTCCTTGCGGACCTTTTCCGATTGGGTTTCTGTTTTGCGCCGCTAGTCACGGTTCCCTTGGCACCTACACTCGACACTTATATCATCCGTCAATTGTTTTCCTTTTTTTTTTTGGGGGTTTCCTCTTGTGCCTCACTTGGCGCCGGTTAGATCAAAATTGTCACTTATTTCCGGAGTGTGCGTATCCCGCAACCTACCCCGTGGTCGTGAAGCTTCGCCGGCAAATAGGAAATAAAATGTAACCCGAACGAACAACCGCTACTGGCAACACTTTAAAGGAGGAATTCTCTACCAACTGCCATCCGCCGCCTCCCCACACACTAGGATGGGGGGGAGAGAGGGGAAAAAATGCTTTTCAAATTAGCATCAACCCCTTTCCACCCAGTGATCGCGCCAGGGGACAAGGGTGGAGGTTTGGCGTAGGTGACGCGCGAAACGCAAGGTGCACCAGCCAAACGCGCTTGCGACCAGGATGAAAGGCAGACGTTCGCAGTCAGTCTCGCCGTGGTCGTCGTGATAGTCGCAGGTCGGTCGCGCTCGTTTTTCACTCGGGAAGGAAGTGTGTAGCAGCTACAGTAGCTTCATACCAAAACTGCACCACGGTTTTTCAAACGTTTGAAGAATGCTTGAAGTGCGTCCCTTTGGAGGACACTCGCAGTAAGGGATAGTGAAGCCCTGCAAGGGGACAATCTTTTAAAACCCCTTTTTTGCGTATGAGTAATTAAATTACTTCTGTGACGTGAAGTGTATAAGCTCGGGAGAAGCATGATAGTGCGATATCGTTAGGAGCAATGTGTGTTCAGATTTGTGAAATTTTAATGTATTACAACGAGCACCTATGAACAAAGGTGATAACAGTAGTGTACAAAAGTCCTTATCCGAGAGTTTCCCCTGTACATTCAAACTCAATTTGAAGTTCACATCGCACAGTGTGGGTAAAGATCACCGGCAGTTGTGTCACGTGTGAAATAGTGTCACAATATTAAATCCTATCCTTGTCCCAAATCTCGTCCCACTTGTCTGGACTGTCTACCCCGCCTCGACCTCTCCGAAAACGGGAAGCGTGAAAATCTTTCAACGCCCCAGCCATAAGCAAAACGCGAAATAAACCACACAGAAGTAACAAAAAATCCAGAGGCGTGAAACGATGGCTTGTCACGCAAATCTGTCCTGCGTTTGCACCTACGTAAGTATATGAGGCGAAACTGTGTCCAAGCGGTGCCCGCAAATCCTTTAAGCGCAAAGAGTGTGTAAGTTTCTTTTGGTGGTTTGTTTGTTGGAGTTGGCGTTGGCGTAAACGAAAGACCCTGCCCTATCCCTAGCCGATCGTGCTTGGTGTGGCGGGAAGTAAATATCTTTGGCGTGCTTGCCCTTTTATTTCCGGACGGGTGCCCTAGAATTCCCTTTATATTGTGTTTTCCCCACTGAGCATAATATAACCAGGGAGAAGGGAAACTAAAATGCGCGGCACCCAAACATTCAAGCAGACATTCGGGTCGGAAGCTCCTTCAAGCACTTCTTCAACAAATTGAGTAGAACACCTTCGTGCCTCCGTTCTGTTCACAATACTCGATGGATAAACGAAAAAAAAACAGGGTGCACTTCTAATTTGTCGTGAAAAAATTGTTTAAAACAATTACTGCAACTATTTGCGTCGACTGCCTTGGTCGACTGCAATGCAGTTTATAAATGGTTGTGTTCCTGATGAACCGCGGTTCGACTTTTGTAAGTCGGAAAACAAAGCGCAAGGCGCTCCTTACCCACGTGTGCATAATAACAAACAAATACAAACCCCAAGGGGTGAACCTCCCTCATCCGATTTAGAACCGATTTCGATTCGTATGTTTGCTTTGTGCGTGTTTGGTTCTCTCCGGTTAAATATAAAGCCCTGCAGTACACGTGGCACATCAAAGTCGGGCGGTATATAAATTCACCCTCATTTCCCAAAGCCACCGTGAATGATATTATTAGTTTCGCAGCCATATTTTACGCTTTGATGGGCCTGGGCTTTGTGCGTCCCGCAGAAGGTGTACTAACTGTATGGGGATGGAAGTGAGTGCGCCGGTGCGCTGCTACCGGGCGTACGAACCTCATCAACTTATCAATCAAAATAAAACTTGGGTGTTGCGTTACGGTTATGGGTGTAATCGAAGGTAATAGATTTAAAAGAGATGAAACATTTGTTTTCTTACCAAAACAACAAAATGGTAAATCTCCCCGTTGAACTTGCGTGGAATGTTGCCCAAATGCGATTGGATTGGTTCGTGAAGGTGAACAACCTGTGTTAGACCGTACAGGGAAATACAACCCATAACCAGACGATAACGAAACGATATAGACCAGACCAGACGGCAAAACGATTACGTTCGACGGGGGCCGCTTTGAAAAACGAACCACTGCACGTTAAATCTGCCAATCAACACCATCGATGAATATTGAGCAGGACATTTCAAGTACCCTTACCGCTCTACTACAGCAGAGCACTTCCTGAATCCACTCCAAAGCGCAATATTGTGTGATCCTTTTTTTTTTGGTTGAAAGGTTCTTCTTCCATTTTTTTTATTTTTGCAAGTTAAAGGACCGAAATGGTGTGTGGAGTGAACGGGGTAAAGTTGCTAAAGTGTGGATGCTCCAATCGCGCGAGCGTTGGAAATTGCAAAGGAATTTGAGGAAGAAAAAAAACCTCCACTAATAATCAGCCATCAAAAAGGGAAACATTTGGCAACGGGCAGAAAAGAAAGAGTATGAGTTTATTACGTGCAAAAGAGGTCACATTTTATGCCACCTGCCAATACACACGGTGGAGTTCCCGGTGGGTCTAACCCGCACCAGTCGAATTGCCACCGATACCCCGCCGATCCACCGACAACCGGTTTTATGTTGATGAAGGTTTCTGTTTTTTAGCGGATTTATGTTTCTTTTTTTTGCTTTGCTTTGCTTCCGTTTTAGTATCGTCTAGCCCGGTCTAGGAAATAGACCTTTTGAACTATCTGCATGAAACGTGGGGCCTTGTTTCGCCTGAAATGACAACGATTCTTTGGAACGGCAGTAGTAAAATGAGCCACCACTGTACACACAAGACACGGATAGTCAACGATGGGCTGCAGCATAATAAAGCGAGCGAGAGCATAAAAACGAATGACACCACGTGAAGGATTCTCTCCGGTGGCCGCAGCAAGCACAGGATTACGAGCGGCAACGATGAACAAACACTGTAATGATGGCGTTTTTTTATGAAGTTTCACTGCTCTGGCTGGATTACGGCACCAGAAGCACGGTGATAGCTTAATAGCTGTTCTTCATCGTGCTAAAAGGGCCGCAAAATGGCTAACGCGAACGGAAGTTGGTAGCGCAAAATCCGTGCTATCAGCCCTCCCCCCCTCTGACCGAGCGCAAACTGCTGCACTTGACGCCTCGGGTGATTTGTTGATTTGCTACCATCACCACCACCATTACTAGGATTGCCGCGTGTCCCGGAACCAGATTGCGTAAAGAAGAGACTCTGTTCGTTCTCTTTTACCGCTCCTTGCCAAATAGTTCCACCTAATTTTGATTCCATGAGAGGAGGGTAGGGAGGATTGGGGACGAAATTGGGTCACCATCGTGTAACGATCCACATTCCAACATTACGGCACGGCATGATCCGTGGATGGAAGGTTCAGTACCTGATATAATTGACAGGCCTTACTTTCGAACTCTCGTGTAAGAACTCTTTCCAAACATTAAAAGCACACATCCGGAAGTAAGAATGGAAGCCATACGATGGAGCACGTAACATTTGAACCACCGGACCTAGCTGCCGGAAGATGTCAGCTCCAGCGCAGCACTGCTTATCCACGAATGTTTGGTGAAATGCAACACCATCCTAACCGTGGTGGCAATTACCACATAAAACGCACCACAAGTTCGGTGGGTTTGTACACCCACACCCCAAAGGCGTATAAACTTAATCCCAAATCGATAATGGTCGATGTGCAGAAGCATATAAAGTTGCGGCCCCCGAACAAGCATACGAGATGGTACAACATGCGCTTCAAGCGCGCACTATTCACTAATCGAATCGGCAGCACACATTGTAACTGTGCAATCGTATCTTGCCGCAACCCGAACGGGTGTGTTCGTGTGCCAAATGCAGCAGTATCGCATTTTTATTGAGCACTCGAAATATGCATTGGCGCAGTACTAAATTACTGTGTCGTGTCATGTCCCCCCCCTTTCGTCCGAGGGGATTTCTGTTTCAGCCCCGCAGCCATTGCAGCCTGCAGACGGTCCTTTACACACCGTCTGTTCTGATCCTTTCCATCGCGTTTTCCCTTCGGATGCTCTTTTGCCATGTTGCGACGGGCGCCAACCCCATGCGTCCACTTTCACGTGCATTCATCGGATGCCGCGTGTGTTAACTGTGCGCGCGCTCAAAGGCCTAGATTTGTGTTCTTTTTGGTGTTGCGATGAACAAAAAAGAACGGAAGAAACGGAGCATCAATTGGGCAAATTCGCACAAGCAAAGGTGATTCTTTGCGGTACAGAATTCAGTACACGAAGTCATCAAAGAGGGCCGAGAGCGAAATGTTCTTCTCTGGAGCTTGTACGACGCGATTATCTCCTTTTGGTTGTGTATCATTTGCAGACGGGTTTCCTTGCTTTCTAGTGCCGTGAGCGTGTAAAGTGAACGTTTTCTATACTTTGCGATGTAGTGAAGTTTACACATTCTAAACGTGATACTTGAACGACTACTACGAGCAGAAAATGTTGCTTTGTGCTGTAAGTGTGACATAAACAGAGACTGCTTTGCTATTTTGCTTTACTGTTCCTCAGTGAACTCAAAATGCTCGTGCTCTCATCATAACAAACCACACGCACACACGGTTGGCGGAAATCCAATTACTCACGGGCTAAATCCAACCAAAGCCTAGTGTAAATGGCCATATGCGCTTCATTATGCTGTTAAAACGTCCTAGGGGATTTTGAATATAGCTCTCTTACCTCACCATTTGCCAGCTGTATGCAGTGAGCTTCTATCGTTCTATAAATGGTACCTAGTATATGTTATCCTTTCAGGAATGAAGTTCACTAGTGAAAAAACACCCGTTTTCCCGGTACAGTAATTGCTGCAGTGTAGCTACTAATGTGTATGCATTACTAACGATTATGAATGGATGGAGACAGTCAGTGATGTTAGTAAGATTTATGTGACCAATTCATTCGAATATGAAGTAATGATAACAGCTAACATAATTTTAGTAAAATAACAAAAATACCTTTAATACCTTAAAGAAGTGAAATACATCTGCATAGCCAAGGAGACTTGTCTAAGAGCATTGTGTTCTGATCGAAATATTATCTAATTTAAACAACTTCTACTTTTTGTAATATGAACTACTTTCCTACCACCTCGTAAATCTCTTTCCACCTTTCATGCAGGACAATGTCGATGGTTTTGATCTACGCATACACAAATAGTGCTCAGACTTCTCCATGCGACCCTGTTTTCTATTGCCATTGTAACATACCCACGCAATTCAAGTTGAAGATCGTTTGAAGATCGTTCCACCGCAACTTCCAGCGAAGTCAAAGATAGCTCACAACAGAAATGAAGTCATTCCGCACCAGGCGTCTCCATGCTTCGGAGGACCGAAATAAAATAAAAACACATTTTTCACCTAACCTACTGGGTTGTTAGGTTGCTCGACTCTTCCACTCGCCAACCCCCTCCACTTGTGGAATGTGTCGTGCTGAAAATGATTCTTAATTAATCACAAACACGCAGAACGCAGATCCCGTTGGAATGAAAATGGACGATTATTGCCACACGATCGCGTAGGCGCGTAGGTTTGGTTTGTTTGTTGTATGTTCCATCCGTTTTGTTTTTTTTGTTTTTTCATTTCTCATGGTAAATAAAGCAATATAGCGGCTTTGGGGCTTGGAATGGATGGACCATTTTTTCCCGTAATTTTGTTTCCCGCCCCGTTGTTGTGTTTGTTAAAAGTGATTTTTCTTTGGCTTTCTTTTTATTGGAACATGTCCGACAGTACGAGGTGAGAATTAATCAATGGCTGTATGTTTACATATATTTTTAGTTGCACTGTTTAGGATATACTTGATCACGGCAACAAACTTCTGTTGTAATTTTTTCACCTGTGTTCTGATGGAAATTTCTATAAAGCCTGTTGTTTACTGCAACAAGGAATAAACACACATCAGGCGAGCTGACAAACGTACATATTAATTCCACAAATTTTATACTATTCTTTACGCTCGTTTCAATGGGAAGCATTTTTTTGTATTTATAACCGCCAAAAAATCAAAAGATGAAGAATCGCGTTAATGATGCACGGCGCAGCGTGTCATTAAAATGTTTGCCTTTAGTGCTTCTGCCAGTGATTTCAAAGAGATCTCGTCATCCTGTCACGGGGAAACAGATAGCCCTTCTTCAACTTTCGCACACTGTCGTGTTTCGTCACCTTTCTATCTTTTCACTTCAGTGTCGCTTCAGTTCGCCGATGCGTTATGCCGATTGGAATTCGAGCTACGCGAGAAGAAGAAAAAGCGCTAACCATCCGTGTACCTCGATGCCGTTTAACCTTGAAATTAAATCACTTCCATGTATATCCAGTGGCAGTGAAGTGGAGTGGAGTGGATCGCGTACAAAACCTACCCCCACCGGGCGGACACTCACGGAGCGGCAACGTTAGACGAAAGACAAGTGTCACCAAGTCGGCGAGGTGCGAGCGTATAACGCGGTCAATGTCGATGGCGCGGCGCGACAGTGTGTCATTCCGCTCGCGCAAACCTGCTGCTTACTCAAACAAGTGCGGGCGGGCGCGCTCGTTCTGTGTATGTTTCGCATTGTACAGGGTGGAAGGGTTGTTGAGAGATAAATCGTAATTCGACCAACCGCCTCCTAAATGGTCTCTTCTGGCTGGCTGCACAAAACGATCGAAAGCGGATCGTGTTCAAAGGGGTGAGGAGCCAAATTTGTAAAAACCCGGTCATTCGATCTCGGGGCAGTTTGCTTTTAACAACATGAATGAGGTACCGTGTTGTGGATGTGATGAAACAGTCCAACAAAAGCATTCGCAGGCATGAATCACAACTTATTCGGTTAGTGTTCATTAGCGAAACACGAGATGATTACAAAGATTGTCTTATCGCCATCGTTGAAAGGGTCCTGATGGAATAGAGCTAATCTTTAATAGAAGTAGTGGATCAAAATTGCAAGACTGAAATTTTAAAGATCAGACTATGCGCATTTCGAATAACATATGTATGTAAAAATGTAATTTTAAAGTGTTAAGTTTAGTCAAACTTTTGCAATATTGCAACACGAACATACCTTCAGATGATCGCGCTAAAATCTCTCAGCTGAACATTGTTGGCGGTGACGTATATTCACAACGTACCCCGATCCCAAACGGCAGCTGTCAATTAGTGAGATATTGAACACGCGGTCGCTTGATCCGAAATGGTTCTCCCAAAGGCGCGAAAAGAGTCTCCCGCGAAGCGTGTGGCCAGCAGAGAATGCGTGAGTGACCCTTAACTACCTTGTTATTTTTTGTGCGTGTTGGCAAGTTATGCAAAATCCTTCAATATATCGTCGAAGTCTCGATTGGTCGCGTAGAACTCTAACCCAGCTGTGAGGAACGCAGAGGGGTCCAAACCTCCAGGACGGGTTTCACTCGTGTGTATGTGTCGTTTTGTTATTCTACTGAGCTCTTCCTGTTGGCGGGGGTCTCTGTTTAGCAAATAAAGAACCGTGCTACCGCGTGTATTGCAAGTGTCAAAACGCAGAAAAGACTGTTTCGTCATCACGCTGCGATAGCCGAAAATGTGAACACGCGAGCGTTATTGTATCTCGTGGCTGTGTGTAGAGGAAGGAACTCAAACATATTTCCCCGTTCCAGTCATCATAGTTGGCTGTTGTACGCAGTGAAGTACCGTGCTACCTGTCTAATACGCTTGTACCACTCAGCTATTTGCAGTGTCAGGGTCAGACACTTCCGCCTGCCATTCGCATCGTTTTGAACTGCGCCGTCCATCACACACTCATCCGCGGCCAGAGAAACCAGCGAAACAAGTGAGAGAAACGTGTGAGAGGTTGCTTATTTTTTCAATAATCGTTCAGTTATGTATACCATAGCAGCTACGCGAGTTACACATTTACTTTGGAGGGAAACACACACGGGGTGGCGAGCAAAACAAGATAAGAGAGTCATGCGCTCAGCGCGATTCCTCTCCAAAGCCGGTTAAGTGTGAGGCCGCGCCGGTATTGCGCGGTAAGACCACGCAGTAGCAAACGTTCACCACGCGCCACTAAGGGTGCGGACTCGCGGATCGTGTGTGTTTTGATGTGTGGTGGGTCAGGTCAAAGCATCCGTCAAACCAAGACCGCGTGGTTCCGCGTGGACAACAGCAGCATCCGCTTTGTTGCAGCTTTGTTTGCACTGTTGTGCGTGGGTTATTGTGGCCACTGTCCACCACGACCACCCTAATCGTAACGGTCCCAAGTGGCGGTGTAACGGCAGATCTTCATCACCTTGCTTCGTCCGCATTACGGCAGGTCACAGTTGGTAGACGACGCGCCGGCGTGAAGCTGATCTCCTTGGTCTTCTCGTGGTTAGCGCTACGTGAACTCTTTCGGGGGTGGTTACGCGAAACCGACCAAGGGCCGAATTTTTGCACCGAATAACAGAGCGGTTCGATAATATGGTCGAAAGCATTCTTAAAATACTCGTCACGCTGCTGTACTCCTGCTGTGCATGGTTGCTGCAAAGTGTAATAAATGAAATAATTGTTTTTTTTTCTGTACTCTCATTATATGCTTGTGCTACGAAATTCGTTCATTTATGCCGTACCTGTTGTTGGATGGGACACGTAGTAATTGTTTGTGTTTGATACATTTTTAGATTACAACGAAGTTTGCCACCATAATGGACTTTAAACAAAACGGGTCAGCTGGATCATCACAACAGCAGCCGCAACAGCAACAATCTCACGTTGGTGGTGTCCTGTACGGTAGCGATGCTCGCAACGGAAATGCATCTGTACGTCTACAATCGTTAAAGCAACACCAACCGCTACCCATGGCGACGGGAACGAATGGCACCTTAACCGGGAACCCATCGTCCAGTGCACCACCACCATTGCGCCGCAGATGTCGCAGTGAAAGTCTTCCAATGGCACCGCTGCTGTACGGTACCACTGATCAGCCTCCACAACCAGGCATTGGTCGATCGAAAAAGGTTCTCCAAGGCCAATCGCACCAACCTAGTCTAAGTCATCATAAGCAAAAGTTCGCTGGTACCGGTAGCACATCGATGGCTCTGCACGATCATCCGGTTTCGAGCACACCGGGCGGTCTGTACATCGAATCGTTCTCCCTGCAGCAACAACCTCATCACGGCCATCGCCGTGTACTGCCCCTACCGACCCACGATCTACTGCCGACGATCGCAACGAATTCTTCCCACGGCATCGCCACCAACAACGGTCAGCAGCAGTCGAAGGAAAATGTCGCACAAAATCATCTGTTTGGCGGTGGTGTTAATGCGAAGGATGTGTACATGAGCGAGCTGGATGGGTTGCGAAAGGATCGCCGAAATGGTGGTTACTACGTGCCAAACGAGTGGCAGCTCGAGTCCCGGTTCGCCCGCAATCTTGAGGCCAACTTTGCAACCCGTGCGACCATCCTGGAGCGCAGCGGACGGAAGCTACGGGCTCGAAGCGAATCGGAACCGCAGGAATTTCTTTACCACAGTGCCCACAGAAATGGTGGCTTTAGTGCCGGTAGCAGCAGTTTACTGACGGGCCAGCGGACATCCTTTTCCGGGCAGCAGCAACGACACAGTCGAGATGTAAGTATGATATGATATGTGCGAGAGACGCTTGGAAGCGATTAATTCATATAGTTAGCGCGGATTTACATCTTTCCTTACTGTCGAGTACCCAAGCACTTTTCTTGGATTCGAGCACTTTTCGAGTACCCGAGCACTTTCTTGCACCCGATCAACTGACACGTTAGAAAACTAACAATAGGCGTTCGAGTGAATTCCGGGAACGCTACCAAGGTGTGCTAATCACGAATTTTGCCGTGCGTAGGTCTGTGATTCAGTCGAAAGGAAGCAGTAATGCGAAGCGTGTGCATTAAAATGGTGAAAATTAAGTCGAATTTACAGCACAGTTAACAGTGAACGATAGTTTATATGTTTTTTCTCTATATCTAACACATATTACTCTTTTGTTTGCAGAACACACTGAAAAGAACACGCGATACTATCTCGCCAACGCTCGAAGCAGACGAATCATTCGATATGCTTACCGGAGAGGATCAGCATCGAGCGGGTGGAAGTGGATCTTTATCCTCATCGGCAGCCGTAAACTGTCAGAAAGATTCACCTCCTTCCAAAATGGTGAATGCAACAGAAGAGATGGATGTTTGCACGGATCATGCATTATCATCCGGAAGGATCGCAGGATCCACCGTACAGCGTAATAAATCTTCCAAAGGTTTGTCGGGCGTAGCCGCTGTTCAGTTACGTTCGTCCAAAGTAACTGTGCGCGCAAATCGTGTTGGAATCAACAGGCTAAAGCCGAAACTAGCAAGTACACTAACCAGCACGGGTGTAGTTGGCACGGCGGTAGCTTCGGATACAAGCCGAAAGTCAGCATCCCCACAACCACAAGCGCAGAAAGGATCTACATCTTCGTCCATCATCGGCATCGTGCATAACACGGGAAGTTCTTCGCCAACTCCGTCCGGTGTTTCCATCGGTACGAGCGGTGGAGAATCAGTTCATACGCAGGATCTCGACGCCGAAACGATCGATCAGTCCGATGCGGGTGACGATGATGACGATCTGGACGACGAGTGTAACGGGGAAGATGATGATCTCGATGATGAGATCGCCATTAGTGGCGACGAGGTGCTGGATGACTCGTTGACCGATTCGGAAGACAATTATCGGTCGTATCTGGCGGCGGCCTATCAGAAGCCAAAGTCACACTCGGGTTCACCGTCGCCTTCGCTCGGTAACAAAACACCGGTCGTTACGTCTATTGGCAGCGTGCTCGGTGGCTGTGCTCCGGAAGGTCCGTTGGCACCCAGTTTATTCCCATATGTTCCGCCATATCTTACGTTTGCGACACACGACGAGAAAGGGCCACCGATGCCACCCTCCATCCACAAGGTGTTAAAGTGGAAGCTAACGCTAATTACGCCGATTGTAGTCCGCAAGGTGCTGCAAAACAGTGGTTTTCGTTTGTTGAAAAGTAAGTGGCGTATAGTTGTTTGTTTCCGTCTCGTAGAGATTCTCATCATAGATTTATTATACATTTCGTTTCATTTTCTCTTTTCATGGCAGAAACGAACGATTGGGTTGGAATTTGGGGCAGACATATGAAGAGTACGCTGTTTAAAACGTTACGACCGTATCAAAAGTTTAACCATCTGCCGGGAAGCTTCCAAATCGGGCGGAAGGATCGCATGTGGCGAAATTTGCAAACGCAGATGAACCGCCACGGGAAGAAGGAGTTCGGTTTCATGCCTCGTACCTACATCATACCTCAGGATTTGAAGATGTTGCGGCAGTTGTGGCCCCGGTACAATCAGCGCAACTGCAAGTGGATTATTAAACCGCCAGCGTCGGCCCGTGGAACGGGCATTAAGGTGGTGAATCGTTGGTCCCAGATCCCCAAACGGAAGCCATTGATTGTTCAACGGTACATCGAGCGCCCGTTGCTGATTAACGGCAGCAAGTTCGATCTGCGGTTGTACGTGCTGGTAACTTCGATGAACCCGCTCCGCGTGTACATGCACACGGACGGTTTGGCACGGTTCGCGTCAGTAAAGTACAGCGAAAAGTCGGAAACGCTGAACGATCGTTACATGCATTTAACGAACTACAGTATTAACAAACTGTCGAACAACTACAGCCAGAACGAGGATGCCGACGCGTGCCAGGGTCATAAATGGACGATCAAGTCGCTTTGGAGCTACTTTGCCGACCAAGGCATTAATGTTGATCGGCTGTGGAGTGCGTTACGTAATCTGGTCCTTCGGACAGTCCTTGCCGGCGAGTGTTCCATACACGCGATGTCGAAGGTGAATGTGGGAAGCAAATACAATTGCTACGAACTGTTTGGCATCGATGTACTGCTCGATTCCGAGCTTGTGCCGTGGTTGCTGGAGGTGAATATTTCACCCTCACTCCACTCGGCATCATCGCTGGATCTTTGTGTTAAGGGACCGCTCGTAAAGGCACTATTTAACACCGTTATGTATCAGGTAATAGAAAATTGTTCAATTTGGTTTATGCGCAGAGTTATTGACCATTTAAAATGCTTATTTTATGCTCAGGTTCCTCCCAGAATACCAATGGCTGAACAGAAAGAGATACTGAAAGAACAGGGGCTGGAAGGACCGCTCTGTTTCGATAAGCGTATCTACACGACCGGATTGTCGAAGACCGAAAGACTGAAACATAATCAATTCATCCAGAAAGACTTGTGCCGGGAAGATGTATGCTTAACTTCAAGCTGAACTCCTGAGCCGTGAACTAATATTGTTGTTTGTATTATATTCCTCCAGTACCTTAATTCAATATTAGAAGAATTGACACCTGATGATGTGCGATGCCTGCTGCTAACGGAGGACGAACTAGCTCGCAGTGCTCCACTGGAAAGGATTCTTCCAGCACCGAACAGTTATCGATACATTGGGTTTACCGAACATCCTCGGTACTACAATCGTTTGCTAGATGCTTGGGAGCATCGGTACAGCCAGAATCGTTCGGAAGGAATTGCCCTGTTACAGTCACTATGTGAACGAAAAGTGCATCTACAGGTACCTCCCAGCACGCTAAAGAAGGTAAGTGCTGTTAAAAAGAATCCAACACTATTCCTACTCTATGCTCCCGGGGAAGTATCTGGTGGTCAGCATATAAATTATTGACAATCAAAAACAAAATTTCCTTTTAAGCCTTCCAAACAGACCAGATACTTTTCCGATGATGTTAAATCGTAAATGCATACATGCCAACATATTTACAAATTCCACAACACAACAATGCCAAAGTATATTGAAGTAACAAAGACAAACAATCACGTACGCTCAGTGCAAGAGCCTCTCCATACACATACCATTGGGCAGCTAATCCAGACACATTAGCCAGCACAAGCACTACACATACATGTGAAGCACTACTATTTTTACTGAAATGATGCAACATCGGTTTACCACCTCTAGCATAAGATCCAACATCTAAAATATGATGTACATCTGCTTCCTTGCATCGCTCTGCAGTGACACTCTGAATTATAGACTTTCAGACACACCACCCTCATACATACCTTTCTTTCTCATTGTTGTAAAGATTCTTTACACGACGTTATGTCGACTTATTGCTCATACACAATTTCTCTATTTTATACTAGTTCTTGAGGTATCTTTCTGTAACATTCCACTGTTTACTCTTGTTGCGTTTAATTTTTCTCTTTCAAAGATATCTTGTTATACTTCACTGTTTATTATATTCTCTTACACAAACATGTACATATGGAAAACAAACCAGTTACACTCCACTTCTCTCAATGCTTTCTCTCTTTCCTTGCTCCTTTACTCTATACCGAACACTATAGTACATTGTACTAAAATTGTTAAAATCAAACGAAATCAATCAATCGAAATTACTACTTTTACTAAACCTTTCTTTTTCTCTCACTGAATCCTATCGATTAATGGGGTCTTCCACCTTCTCTGCTCTTGTTGGCGACGAATCGAATGTTTTTTGCTATTGTTGCACTGTGACTGCGATTATCGATTAACCGATGCGCAAACTTATTAATAAAATGGCTAAATGTTTTACAACCTGCAAAAACGATAAAAAAAACGTCATATGCTCGATCGATCGAAACCATATGTCACAAAATATGAGCACAGGATATTTGGTCAGCATTCCGAGCTGCGTACTGGCGTTGTCGAACGATACAGGGTCGTAAGTGTGACATCAACTTTTTTTTTCTAGGTTGCTTTTGATTTTTGGCATCTTTTGTTGAATTGTTTTTTTATTTTTTGTTTTGTTACGATTTTTCTCTTTTGTTTCAAAATTGTTTCACTCCTCGTATGCCTTATTATTTTGTGCTCCGCGAACATTTTTGCGTTGTTATTGTTCCACCTGTTTCGGTTTTGTTTTCCATTAAAATGGATTTGCTTTAACAAACGTTATCGTTATTCTTTCATTTGCTTCGTCCAACATTTTGAAACTATTTTTTTGACAACCAAATGATGTGTTATAACTGTCGAATTAAATTGTTCCCGCCCTAGGAAGCGTAGTGTTGCGTTATATAATTCTTGTTTTCATATATATTTGAAACTTGTTTGAATTGAAATAGACGCCCGAAGTTTTTCCAATAATATTGGCAAGCTTACGTTTGCCAATGTTTCTATATTTATTAATTGTTGATTTAAGATAGATTATTGCTAGTATGAATGAATTGCCAAGAGATTAAACATTTTAGTGTGGAGTTCGAGATGAAAGTAAAGCATTTCAATTATTCAATAATGTATGCTGATATGGTATTTAGCGACACCAGGGAATAGTATTTAGTTCATCTGGTAATCTTCTTTAGCTGTTTTACTATCTTGTTCCTCTTTAGTCCTCAAATAATGCGCTAGCTTACATGGAATCGATAACCTTTTCCTTACAAAAATAATTTTATATTAAACTCCAACAGTTTACACTGCTGCAGCATCTAGGTTCGCCGAAACAATAACATTTTCATTATGTACAATTTCAAAAACAAAGCTTTGTTTTGTTACGTTTGATCATTATCTTTATTTGTTGTTCATCTATTGTCAGTCCATCTATATGATTATGAATCCTTCGGTCTACTGAAGCCTTACTGTTGATGAACGATTTTTTTTTTCTTTTTATCTGAATTGCATTTCTACAATCAATCTGCTCCTATAGGCGATCGAAGATATCATCGAATCGATCAATAATGGTGGTAACAATATTTGGGGTGTTCCAAATCCCTACTGAGATGTTTCCCGACTTCATCCCATACCACCCTCTAGAAACTGTGATGGGATCTCCGTTTTCTATGTCGTTATGTTTCCTATTTTTGAATAATCCTCGCAACACAGTACTAGATCGACCCCTCGCCTCTTCCGATTACAAACAATATTTCCTTTTGTCCTTCCCGAGAATATCTGCTCGACCAGGTAATATCGATCGTGTAATGTTAGCCATTGGTAGATGCAATGAATAATACCCGAATAGCCAATACATGGATGTCTCTAATGTACCATCATTTTGTCTTAATCTGTTTTGTTCCGTTTACATTCTCTGGTAATCGTTCGAAAACGTTAGAAACCTTCGATAAAAATAGTGTTTATCGATTAGTATTATATAAGTTACTCGGCGGAATCCGATAGAAAGTTTAAATATGGTTCGTTACTTGATAGTTGCGTAGCAATTTGGATCTTTTCCTAGATTTTCACATTTAGCCTTATTCAGTTTATAGTGCAGTTAACTATATTCATTCCTTGGTTAGGAAGACAAAAATTACGAATGCTTTTTGAGCAGATACGAACATTAGTTCTGTTGAAGTGTGGTAATGGTAATGTGGAACAATAACAAGGTAATGCTTTTGTCCAAAATCTAAACGAAGTGCGCTTGTTCTAAACAAAACATTTTCAACACGTACTTAATCGTTTTTGGACCGATGCTTTTATCATTCAACATATCCATAATTTAACGTCGTTCGATCCTGGACTGGACACACCAGTTCCAGTTTTGAATCTTGACTGGACTAAGCCCTACTCATACATACGGATGTAGTTCTGAAAGTTTAGTTCAAAATCGGTTGCAGTTGTCAATAAAAATAATAAGTTAGTTAATAGTTAAATTTTCAATTACTCTTAAATCTGTCTATAACATGTCACGTTCGGCTTTTAACTATAGAGTAAGAAAGATTAGGGATTTTGGAACGGCCTGGAGGTGTATTGCTAGCGGCGCCGATTTTCACATGACTGGACCGGTCCAAAATCCGATCCGGACCAAACCTCCTTACGTAGAACGGTGACTATCCGGCTACGGGTAAATTAACGTCAAAGAAAGCCAGAAATGGCAGGCCTGGACCTCTCTTAAGGTTGTTGTGCCGTTAAAGAAGAAGAAAGAAGTAAGAAAGATTGCTCAAACAACAAATGGGCAATTATTTTTGTACTGTGTAGTTAGTTAAAAATGTATTGTTAATAATCGTTTGTTGTTGCACATACCTTACTTCAACAGAAAAGCTGTATAGTTTCTTCTTGTGTCCTTCATTCTTCATCTACCAAACTCCTGAAACTTAGCGATCGTAGCTTTCTTCTTCTAACATAATGCCTCACATTAAATATGTCTCATTGCGTTCCGATCATATCGTTATCCATGTCATAGATCGAACTCCCGACAAACCTAATTGATCGATGTTGTGAACATATTCTAAGTGGTGGTTACTTTTCCCTAACTAGCGCACCTATTCACCGACCCATCAGTCGCTCCTATTCTCTTACTAGTGAATTTGAAATATGTCATATCATCGTACTACCCATCATGCTAGGACTGTTTGTGTCCTTTTTGTCATTAAACTGTTGTTGATATAATTAAAACAAACTGTCGGCAAATTGTAACGCTCATCCGTAGTTCACTTTTAGCGGATGTCGTATGCTCATGTTCTAATATGGTTTCCGTTTTCCCTTTTCTTTCTCTTTTTTGCTCCTCCCATTCCCCTCTGGGACTATCCATATTGACAGGACTGCAACAATAAACCACAAACGGATAGTACAAACAGCGAGAACGGTTCTCAGGACAGTGGTGTTCATACGGATCAAACCAGCCTGTCAGAGCTACCATCGCAAGAGTCCTCCTCCATGTATCAGTCGCAGGAATCGATCGACCAATTGCCTGAGGATACGCCACGCCGCAAGGCTACCACCACCAATGGCACGACCGAACCAACAATGAATGATGATTCTATCGTTGTCACAGCTCAGCCCATTGTAATCCGTGCCATCTACCCGCCAGGCAGTGATAACCTGCTGACTACGCAAACCATCGAGGTACCGGTCACGGTCGGCACAACTGCAGACCAAGCCCGTATGACTGATACGACGACAAGCGGAGATGATTCTCAAGCAGCACCGGGCGTGCTAGACGATAGTGACAACATTCGGCTGGAAGACAAAATTAAACTTATCCTAGATGACGCGTTGCTGCTGAAGCAACAAGAATGTGGAGGTGATACGGAGAATACGATCATAGTGCAGGAATAGTACTACCAGAGCGCGTAGTAACGATGGTGTTAATGTTGGTAGCAGATTCGTTGGTGTTTTTCCTTAAGTTCGTTAGAACTATTTTTGCATGCTTGTTAAACTACATGATGTGTTCAAAAGTAATAGGCTCACCGTTTACCTCTGTTGGTTTTTCTTTGGTACGCGTAGTGCAGATACACGATTCATGTGAACGGTATCCTTTCTTTGATGATAGCAGAAGAAAAGCTTTGTGATTTGGACTGTGGAACGCGTCTTCTCGCAGCATGAATCTGCCTATAAACTTAATAAATGATTCTGCTAAACGAATATAAACAACAAACAAAACATAAAATTTTCGTTGAAAGCGTAGAGTGATTCAAACAATGAACGAAACAAAATGGGGGTAACAATTTGAACACGGTGTCCATTTACGTTAGGCATCCGTGCAAACAAATCTGATTAGGCTAAATAAAATCGTAAAATAATGCACTCTTGATAAGTGCATCACCATAATGTGTTGAATAATGCGTGTAGCGGAAAAACGACAAAGCTAGTTAAAAATACACGGAATAAGTAAATTGCCCGAAAGCAAGGAAAAGTTACAATTAAAGTCTTTACAGCATGCATGGAACGGGTGACATTTTTATCGCGTGGTACAACGCTTGCTAGTGGTTCAAGGAATTGCGCGTGTTTGGTGTTAGACCGTCATGCAAAATGTAGGTACGAGAGGTAGGTTCAGTTGCAAAACAAAACGCATAATCGTAAGCCAACAAAGTAAAGACACGGAATGTAAAACTTGATTTATGTGGTAAGTGATTGAAAACATGATAAAAGCAAGAAAATGTCCTTTTTCTTCTACTGTGATGAATCCGAATAAAATGCTGGTCGATTGTATACTCAGCTGTACTTTTAGGCTTGGATAATAGAAATATTTTAGTAGCAAATTAGTGGTCCACAGCACTGTCTTGTATCATGTATCAACCGGACTAATCCTGCTAGTAAACGGCCGTCAACAGATCATATAAGTTAAAGACAACCGCTCTGCTAATTTGGTTAGAATTTGGTCAATATCTAATTTATCTACAAATCGAGACGATTCTGATCCTGTTGATCCATTAGTAAGCTACTTGACAACAGACCCGTAACGATGTTTATGCGTTCAATATAAGCCACGATCTGGACAATGACCCATATAAATTAACTCCCAAGGATTCCATTTCCACCTGCAACAGAAACGGAACCGAACGAAAGCATGAGAAGTGTGTTTAACCAAATTTATTTCCTTCTTACAGATCATAATAATCAAACAGATATGCGCTCCGAAAAAGTAATGCCAGTCAACTTTTATTTGGTAAAACGTAACAAGACCCGTAATGTTAACACAATGCGCATATTCTTGATGTTCCACCAGGTGAGTAAGCTTATATAAATATGTTTTAACTGCCCGAGACGAGAGCCGCATATTACAAACAAACCCCTTCATTTATACTAATCTGCTGAAGAAACGTTTTCCTTATTGCGCGTCTTTCTTGTGCTGGCCAGTGCAGTTTTCTTAACACTCGCTTGCTTTGTGGTACTATTCTTCATCCGTAACATTTTGTTCTCATCCGCACATTTGTTCGTAATCACCGCCCGCACATGGCTTTCGTCTATGGTAAACTTTTGCCTAATGAACTGTATAACATCAGACACTATTTTCGGATCAAGCCGTCCCTTGACCGGTTTATCCGCGAGTGAAAGATGCGACGGGCAGGGTCTTCCGCTAAGCGAGTGCGTTGCCAACACGTCCCGTGGGATTACTGCCTGCAATAACTTACGCGTGGCATACTTGTAACTCACCCACTTGATGTTCTCGAGCACGGTGCTACACACCATTGTGTTGTTGCTACCAATCGCTACCAACCTTGTGCTGGGCACAGGTGTAACATTTTTCCCTGTTTTTTGGTTGTTGTTCCTTTCATTTTCCTGCCCGGAATCGTCCCAGTCGTTATTTATCAATTCGTTTACCGTCGGTGTTGAGTTTGATGAGCGGGTTTGGTTCGTACTTAAGCCAACGGGTTCATCGTGATTTTCGTCCACCAACATGGAAGACTGTGAGGTTACTTCCGACGATTTGTCCATGGAGTGGGATGTGGAGCTACTTCTGGCGGAGTGATCATGTGTTTGCATTCCGGTGTTGTTCGAAGACGTCCAGCTTTGGTTACTGTTGCCGGCCTGCTGTTCTTCTGCTAAGGCGCCCTCATGCGTTTTCCATTGTTGATCGGAGTCGGTTAAGCTGTTGATCACAAAATGATCATTGTTGGAGGTCTCGTAGGAGTCTATTACCATGGCATTTGTACCCACACCAGGTTCAGATGAATATTGTTCCACAACCTCCGCAATCAATATATTGGACGATGAAGACTGTGCAGTTTGCGATTCGGGATTTGTCTTCGACGAATTGGTGTGGAACGTTTCAGCTATATGTTTTTGAACGTTCCGTAGCATTCCATGTTGCTCGGAAATCTTCTCCTGAAGTTCGTGCAAAAGTTTCCGATTGTATTCACTCTCCATCCGATATCCCTTTTGCTCCGCCATAACGCTCTCGAGGTACGACAAAATACGCACGAAGTTTGCGTCGTAAGATGCAGTTACATCCGCTGATACACCGGTGGTTTGTGTTTGCTGATCAAAGGTCATTGGTGGCGCCTGTTTAGCTGCAGCATCGCTTCGTGTGAATCGTGCCCCCACTGGCATAAGCGGTGGCAATACCTTCTGGTAGGAAATGTCGTCATTAAATGAATGTCTAGTTTCTTCTTTCACAGCTCGCTGAACGCACGCAGATGACACCCTGACTTCCATTTCCTTCACCGAGCTAGATGAACCAGAATCGCAACGCTGGCGTTTAGTGCTCGTGATCTGTAATATCGTAAGGTTTTGTTAAAATGCCATACTCCAGCTTCAGGTTCAGGTGTAAGAGGTTAATCTTACATTTTCCGGCGACGTTGGAATTGTATTCTGCTGCGATTGCATTGCAACAGTCTGCGACGCCCTGCCATATTGCTTTAGTGTTGGCATTCCCAGCTTTCGATAAGACTGTGTCTGTGGGACTGATTTATCAATTAAATTGTTGGCGGCCATCATTCTCAGTTCGTGCAGCTCCGTTTCGAGAAATTGTTTATCCTCTGTAAAGAAGCAAATCAACACCATAACATAAATCAGTTTCATAAACCACACTTTTGTTAAACTGCTTAGAATAACTTCAAAATAGTAACCTGATATGATCACGATCGTTGCTGGCATAATGTATCTGCCCCGTAGCACGTGAATTAGTTTCCCGGTGTATAGCGCCGTGTCTCTCGTTTGTTGGCCACCTTCCTCATCTGACCGATTGGTTTCTCGTGAAATTTCAACGATCTGCGATGAGTCTATCACGGTGTACGAATTCGGTTCCTCGTTTGAAGTTTCCCATTCGATCAAAGCCCAACAAGGCGATGATTTTGCACGCTTTAACGATTCCGCGTTCAGCGGTTGCAGGGTGGAAGGTTGCGAATGGTGGTGCTGATATGTGGATACGGCCCGAGTCTCGACTGGAACACAGCTAGATGTGACGATTGTACCACTCGAATCAACGGATTCAACAAAACTTCCCGTATTAGAATGAACCACATTGGAACACGTACTGACGCTCCTTGATTGTTCCCTTTCACCGTTGTACGAAGAATTTGATAGTTCCATCGATTGACTTGATGCGTTAATTGTATGCTGCTTTTCAGATTCCACCGCATCGTAAGGGTAACTTTTTATCGAATAAAACGACAATACATCGCCGGATGGTGTGGCGTGGTTTGAATTCGATGTCGATTTAAGACCAGAATGATGGTTTTCCATGTCCATAAGCCACGTGAAAGTTCCTGGTATTTCTCACTTCACGCCAGCCAAACTAAGAATAATCTGTAGGTTCATCAGAACAATTGTTTTATTGTTACGAGCCCTGCAGATTGCACTTTATAGAGACAGCTGCAGATATATGTCTCTCTCTCTCTCTTTCTCTGCAAAAGTCCTTGATGGGTAACATATGATCATGAAGGGCTACAAAACAAAAAATCTCAGTTGGAATCCTTCAGGAATTGGTAGGGAGAGCGTAGCGGCCAGGTAGAAATAAAATACCTTGAGATCTTGGGTTTCAAGCGAAGGGTAGAAAATAAAAACAGAGGGGTCTGAAATTCTCTTTCCTTTATTCCTTTACAACGCTTTCGTACAGCAGCAAATGCAGTAAGAATCGTACAGGAATTTTAATATTCAGGACGCTAGTTCCAGGTATCCATGTGCGGCACCTCGAATCCTTCGCTTTCAATACAATGGGTAGCAGGACCCTATTGGAAACATAAATTACCTGAACTTTTTTTTTCTTAACGCCCTTTCTTACGAATCCCAATCATACCCGTGATTTCAGTTTATTTTCATGGCTCTATAGAGGAGTGTATGAGAAGCGAGAATAATATTTTCTCATTGGCGAATACGTTAACTGCCAAAAGGTTGTAAAAGATGTCCAAGAAACGATTTTAGTAAATACTAGTGAAACCCTCGTTTGTACGCCAATATAACTTTCAATGCATTTTTTCATCGAAGATCATCATTGTTATACCAGTTGTAATACTTGGGAATTTGAACGTCCATAACTAACGAGTTAAGCTTAAGATGTATGTTTAAAATTATTCTCGGTTTAATAACAATCAATGCTCGGGGGCTAACTATGTACAGTATTTGTGTGCAATTATATTGCAGCGGCAGAATACATCAGAAAACTCTTCAACAGTTCTTTCGCCTCATCTAATATCATTTACTATACTTTGCGACCACTTCCTTCAGAAGAGCTTGCTGTGAGTGGGTCAGATCCTGCCTTTGGCATAGCTCATCGCGGACAGCCGTTAGCGATTCGATATCCTTTGCCTGGCAGGAAACGACCAGTGACTGCAGAAGAAACACAAGATCATCCGGCAGCCGTGCTCGGTCGGGACTCGATTCTCGTTGACCACCGTCACCGATGGTTGAGTACCGTTCGATAAATTTGTGATCGTAACGCACAGACGGTGGCAGTTGCAGCAAACATAGCAGAAGCAGCCGAGATATTTCGATCCGTTTCATCACGTCCTGGTAGAGCGATTCACACTTTCGCTCGGTAACATCGTCGTAAATTTCCGACAATTTCTCGAATGCACCGACATAATCACGTGCCGTTAGATTTTCCTCTGCCGACTGTTCCAGATCCCAAATCCGATGGCACGGTGAGCTGAAGTCGCTCGTCAGTTCCACGTTCGGATGGATTTCCTTCAGCTCTCTGATGATGGCCGCCCCAATAACCGATTTGTCCGGCAGCCGGGAAAGCGCCTGTGTGTAGCATCGAAAGGCCCCTTCGTGATATGCATGCGAGATGTTCGCGACTCGCATTCGCTCCTGCTTATCGTGAGCGGTACGGAAGGATCGTGCGGCTCGGAGCAGGGCATCTACCTCACCCATATCGTTGCCGATAAGTTTCTCACATTTGCTCTGGCCGATGTAACATTTTGCTGCGTATTCTGGTTGGAATGCTTCGTTAAAGCTGTTAGCTAGCGCACCAAACTCATCCGACACTTCCGATACACTTGGTCCAAAGCGTCTGAAACGAAGAAAACGAGGTGTTCGTAGCATTATGCTGAAAACTGTTGGTAGACCACTTACTTAATTAAAACGCGCTGTATTTTCTTCAGCTTATTGCATGTCGTTTTGTACTGATAAATCAATTCGGAGCTAGTCATTTTAGTGCTCTGAAATGACCCGATTCGACCAAATTATTCACTCGTCCTCGTAAATCTGATTGTTTTTTGTTTGCTTTTTTTTCTCACCATTTCGATGTAAACAAACTGCTGTCATAGGATTTGCCGAAGCAAAACAGAAACGTGCCGAAATTTGGGTGCTCTCCAGCAGAAGTGAAAATATTTGAGTAAATTTATGTAAGTATGTCTTTCAGAGTGTTCCTTTACATTCGAGGAGAAAAAGGTTGCTCAAAAGTATTGCAATTGAAAGTTCAAGACCATTTCACAACAATATCCAGCTCTGCTAAGTACCATCATTGTTTATGCAATCTCTTCCATCAGACTGTTGTTCCACGGGAACACCGATCAGACTAAAATGCGGCACGTGAAGTTCATCGCTCGCACCGTTCTTGTGCAAAATAGCAACGTTGAGGAAGCTTGCCGCGTGCTGAATCGCATTCTTGGTAAAGAGGAGATTTTCGATCAATTCCGGCGTACTCGGTATTACGAAAAGCCATTCCAGGTACGTACCATCCTCAAGACTGAAATCTCGCCTTGAAAAGTTTGTTCTGATATGATTGTTTGTTCTTTATTTCAGACTCGACGACGCATTAACTTTGAACGTTGCAAATCCATTTACAATGAGGATATGAATCGTAAAATTCAGTTTGTGCTCCGAAAGAATAGGGTAGAACCTTTCCCTGGATGTAATTAATCAGTTTTAGAGTACGCAAATATATTTGCTATAGTCTGAAGATTGTTATTATCTTATCCGGCAAAAAAAGAAATTGAGACTAGCATGAATTAAAAGTATAAAAGTATGTATTATAGGGTAATTATTTCGACCATTGCTCATTACTCTGAGAACCTTTCTTATTGCAAACGGAAACAAAATTAGAGATGCTCTTTGGATAATGATAGATTGCTTATTTCCTCTGTGAAAGGTATGCATAACCTAATTAATAAGATCGTAATTGCGGATACGCATCAGAAAATTTGGAAAATTTGGGATTTCCCGGATAAAAGGTATCGAAGTATCGAAGTAAGTATCGAAGTGCGTACCATATACGTTTCACGAAGTTCAGACCTCGACACTCTAAACCCATGCGTCCCGGGGCGATGTCGACTGTCAAACAGATGACACGACAATGTGAGAGCGAGCGAGCAACACACAAAAAGGAGTCAACTTTTCTGGGATCGCAAGAAGCGAAAATTCCGCATAATTCTGCTGTGCTATCGTGGAGTTTTCGCAGCAGAAGTAAAGAAAAGTCGGAATATTAGGTGCACTGTATTGTTCACTGTGCGTGCACCAACGATCCATTTATCCGGTGCCTCGTGTGTCATTCGGGGTTGGATGTAACGCGTTCCCGGGGTAGTTTCCCCTGCGTGATAATTAAAAGAGCTGTGCCGTTTTGGGAAGAATCCTCCCGGTATCGACCAACGAAAGGCCGCGTAGGAGTTTACCAATCGGCGAAAAGGGAGTTCCTCCGAAACGGTGCTATTTCCTAGCCGGATCTTGGCTGCATTGTGTCTGCCGCAAGAAGGCGATTTTTATCGTATCTTTCACGCGCGTGTGTATGCGTCAGTGCATGTGTGCACATGTGAAGTTTGTATATGTGTGTGTGCGTTGGTTCGGTTGTGCGTAAGTTAAAAAAGTGTATCGAGAAGGCAGTGTCGAAAGCGGGTCGCACAGTGTCGTCGTCCTCCTAGCTTCCTCCCACGGGGGCTACAGTAGCAGTTTCTTGCAACAGCGGCACAACATCGGTTTTTCGAGGCAAAGTGAATTTATAATTAATTTGTTTGTGTATCGGAAGCGGACGGTGTAAACGACAACACCCGTTGACGCCGACGATCGTGAGATCACGCAAAAGGAGTGGCAAAACAAGCAACAGAAAACCGCCGAATTAAGAAGCACAACTGGACCGCGAAGTGAACCAGAAGTCGTCACTCGTTTTGGTGCCCAACATCTCTGCTAGAGAAGAAAAATATCCAAGCTAACTTGACGTAACCCGGGCAAAGGCACTTTGCCAGTTGGATGAGCAAAAATGATTCTGCTGGAGATCAACAACAGAATTGTGGAGGAAACGCTTACAGTGAAGTTCAAAAATGCAATCGCAGGGTGAGTAATCGGCACCATAAAAAGGCTATCATCACGTCATCGGTGTTCGGGGGAGTTACGGACTCCTCCTAAAGAATCCCCCATTCGTACTGGAAGTATTTAATAACTGATCTAGAAATATGGATGTTAAATTCATGTGGTTTGTTTTCTAGCTCGAATGCTACTGATCGTTCTAAAAACGAAGCATTATGCGTGGACATAAATGGAAACTTGACACATCGTTAAACGTGTAACCAGAAGCATGAGTTTTCTGAGGCACCAGAAGAGGCATACGGCTCCTTTCGAAACCTGTAACGGCGGCACGTTCATCGTTTTTGCTCGCCGGAGGTCGGTTTTTGCTTGTATAAACATACTCGAGCCAACACCCAGGGATGTGACCACGTTATCGCGTGCGCTTATCGGCGCAATTTTGGTCCGCTTAAGTCCATACATATACACACTAACCCACCGTAAATGTTTTGGGGGAGATTATTAATGCTCCGGTTATCTTTTTTTTTATTTTATGGATGTTCGCCGACCACCCAAAGTAGAAACAAGGTTAAAGTATTTTCTATTGGAATTTTATTGCATTAAGCAAATTCAAACCTTCGGGCATTCTGGAAAAGTTTACATGAAGTTGCAGATCTTTAGTAACACTGAAGCACTGGGAGTTTACATTCATGAGTACGATGCATTCTAAACATAGAGTATAAAGTTTTTATGTTGGAAAATGGATATTGAGTTCTGATGGCGTGTATGTATACATAGCATTAGCTGTATGCGCAATCGTTATTGATTTTGTGTCGAATCACATATAGTCTTATCTTACAACTTCGCAATTTCCGTTATCGTTGAAGTGGTGTCTCCTGCGTTGAACCCCCTTACTTGAACAAAATAGTCTCATATGAGTGTTTTTTTAGGCTTTATTTTAACCAGTACAGGAACGATAAGTCAGCAATATTTTTCGTTAAATTTGTACGAAGCAATAATCGGCACTGTTCTTGTTGAGCGGCGCCCCAATTATGGGGCAATGCGCTGGCCGGGCTCATGCAATAAACAAACAAAAGGGAACGTTTAATGCGCTAGTGTGTATACACTCAGTAAAACACGTTGCATTTGTTGTACGGTGAATTTTACCATTTGTAATAAACAAAAACTCTCAAGATAAATTTCTTTCTGCTGCATAATATGTTATATGAATCACCTTTAAACTTACAAGTAAAAGATTAGTCACTCTGCCTGCAATGGCCATATAACAGGGCCTTTCCCCACGTACGAATGTGAATCTTTACTTCGAGTCTGTTTCTTATCATGCAACTTCCTTATACTGATGCATTTTTCTTTCCTTTTACTCTCAATTGCAGCAACAAGGCGGAATCCATCGATGTGACGGTAGCGGACTTCGACGGAGTATTATTTCACATTTCCAACATAAATGGTGACAAAACGAAAGTGCGAGTACGTATTCCAATGCTTCGTACGGATAGACAATTGAGACAAAAAAGTAAATCAATGGAATGATGAAGAAGGGACGGAATCATTCCCATTATCCAATTGATTATCTGGCAAAGCAGTGGTGACGGTTTCAGTTCAATGAAGGTCCTAGCAATACGGAAACGGAACAGATACAAGGGCTTATGCCAAGAAACGATGTAAAAACGATGTCAACCCATGGTTGCTCAACAAAACTTGTCGTCTTATCAATATTATCATTGTTCCGTTTTGTTCTTTTCTGTCCTGACCGTTGCATGTAACCGGAATGGCTTTTTTATCGTTTTTTTTTTTATTTCCCTTTCAACAATTTCTCCACCTATAGACGAGCATATCGCTAAAGTTCTACAAGCAACTGCAGGAACATGGTGCCGATGAGCTGCTAAAGCGCGAATATGGCGATCTGCTAGTTGCGCCCGAAGACGGCTACAACGTGTCGGTGCTGGTCGATCTGGAAAACATTCCGGAAAATTGGGAAGAAACGGTACGAAAGATCGGACTGCTGAAGCGAAACTGTTTCGCGTCTGTGTTCGAGAAGTATTTCGACTTTCAGTCGCAGGGTGAAGGGGAAGGCGAAGGACAAAAACGAGCAGTGATCAACTATCGGAATGATGAAACTATGTAAGTTTGTGACAGAATGGGTGGATGAAACAATTTGGAATCGTGCCATCCTTTTGTGTCTATAAATCGCTTCGTGTATTAAAGTTTATAGCCTATGTTTTGTCCGCGGTCGTGAAAATTGGAGACACTTTAATGTTTTTTGAAGTTTTTCTTTATGGCTTTTCGTAGCATAATAAGAAAGTACGAACCTATTATTAAAACGATTTTATTCCTTACTTCGTAGGTATGTTGAAGCCAAGCCGGATCGCGTAACGGTCGTGTTTAGTACGATATTCCGTGACGAGGATGACGTAGTGTTAGGTAAAGTATTCATGCAGGAGCTGCGTGAAGGCCGAAGAGCTTCACACACAGCGCCACAAGTATTATTCTCCCATCGGGAGCCACCACTGGAGCTGGCCAATACGGGTGCAAGAGTCGGTGAAAACATAGGCTACGTTACGTTCGGTAAGCATCGTCTGAGACATTTGACCCCGTTTCGGCGAGGGTGTGTGTTTGTGTGTGTGTGTACGAGAAGACATTAAATTTATCAATATTGTTTCGTCTCTGTTTGTTGCCTGCTTGCAGTACTATTCCCAAGGCACACCGCGAAAGAAACGCGCGATAATACGATCAATTTAATTCACATGTTCCGTGATTATTTGCATTATCATATTAAGGTACGTTCAAAGACTTCATCGGACCAATTGTTTTTGATGATGTGTGGTGTGATATGTGTTCGTCTGATATTTGGTATTCGGTTGTTTTTTTTAACGCAGTGTTCGAAAGCTTACATCCACTCCCGAATGCGTGCAAAGACGTCGGAATTTTTAAAGGTGCTCAACCGCGCTCGGCCGGAGCCAAAAATTACGGAAAAGAAAACAATAACGTAAGAAGTTATTAATTGCCTGAAACTTTGTTGGAGATCTTTGGCTAAAACATTGTCTCATTATCTTTCTTCTTTTAGCGGTCGAACATTTATCAGAAAAGAATGATTGTGGAACATGCCGGACGTCTAGTTGTTAAATGTGTAAGTATTCAAACGAACCTAATAAAATGGAAAAGTGTAAGAGAAATCTGAAGGCAATGGAAAAAAAGAAGGAAAATAAAAAATTGCAAATATTATGCGAAGGTAAACATGAATTCAAGGATGAATTTACGCTCCTTGGTTCATACGGTTTTCAAGTTCCAATGAGAATGTTAGAATGGGGAGTTCAACAAGCTGAAGTGGAACATTTAGACACAAAAATAAAATCTGCAACATGAGTAGAATGTTCCAGAGATGGTCTCAACTTTCTAACTGGAACTCGAAAACCTCCCTGCATTAGGCATTTCCGTTCCGTGAAAATTCGTAACACAACAAACCTCTAGTGGTAGTAGGTTCTTTTGACTGTGAGTCACGGTAGAGAAGAGTCTGTGTCCTCGTACATGGTAAAATGGCCAATGAATAGAAATTGCAAAATCTTTGAAAGGTGCAAAGCATAACATCAACCACTGTAGCTGTTTGAGGTAAAGCAGGAGTCCGCACTACGCCAATACACATTCGACACATTTGATAGCAAAAATAAAAAAAAATAGTTGAAAATATACTCTATCGAAACGTACAGAGACACAAACATATACACAGTCAGTAACATTCATTCTTAATCGACGCTGCCAATGTAAACAAATACAAGTGTAAAAAAATTAGGAATCACTGTCGTTTACCCGTGGTCAAACACGGGAAATGAAGCAAAATTTATGACATTAAAAAAAGAGGAAAGTAAGCACTAACAAGGCTTTCGAAAACACAAAACAATGGTTCAATTTGAGGAAAGGAGCAAAGGGAGCTACTAGTAAGGTGGTAAGAAATTTACTACTAAGCTAAATATAACTAATTTTATATAAGAAGAAATATCGTAGGAAGAAGAAAAGAGCCCAGCCCAGCATAATGCGATATATGAAGGAACAAACAGGTTCTAGCTGGCATTTGTATTAGTGTATTACACCCGGCTAAAGGATCACCGTTTGGATGTGTCTTGTGTGTAACACGCCTGTGTATGAATGGAAGTCATATGTTTTTAAATTAACGATCAAACGGTGAGATCTTGGAGATTTGCATACTTTCAGGTGTTGTACACCCATGATATTCCTGGGGAAGATCACGTCGAAGGCGGGGGTTTAATGCATTTATGCCAACGCATTTACTAACAGCAATGCACGCTCCTAATGCACCTTTACACAACAGGTCATATTTAGGACTTAAAATGCATGTGTACGATTGTTCGTGCTGTGAAGGATGGAAGAAAAAATCCCTCGAAACAGTGCTGGCAAAACAAACGCAAACAAAAATCGCACAAACGAAACGAATCAAACCGTTAACCATGCTTGGAGTTAGGTTCCGTTGTGTGATTTAATGCAGCAAACACATAACACTAATCAATTTACTAATCAATTGCGTACCGAGATCAAAAGAAGATAGCTGTTACATGCCGGTCACGACAGAAGGAGACGAAGGATCGTTTATTACAAAACCGTTCCATCTTTGAATGCTAAGAATGGGGAGGACGAACAAAGTCGTTTAAAATGAAAAGAAAATCTAGCATATTATAAGGAATTCACCCTCACCCCCGGGTATGAGGTGAGCTAAACCGAAGTAATTGTCTTCGGGAAAGGGAAGTGAAGCGGAATGAATGCAATACTAATTAATGAACGAGTTGTGGTATGCAAGCGCTGTTGTAAAGCAAACTCTGTGTGTCTGTGTGGACATAGATTGTTTTCCTCATCAAATTTTACCAAACTACACAAGAAACGTTGTTTACTATTAACTACTACTGCTAATATTATTATTATTAGTAGCCTTTAGTGCGACAAAATGCAAAAATCGCCAGGAAAAACAAACATGACTAAACACAGGTGTCAGAACGGAGAATTAATACTAGGAAAGAGCGAGTTATGAAACTACGAGTTAGTTAAGCAATGGATCCTCATTAAAGGTAGTGTTCGTTCTCTGGTGGGAGATTCAGGGTGGATTGGAGTGCCCATTTTTACCGAGTTCTACCTTATTACCCTCCTCCTTCACGGGATCGAGCTTCTGACGATCGGGTGATCGGGTCGATCGTATTCTTCCAGTTGTTTGTAGTGTTGTAGAGTGAAACGATGAAAGCGTTCATAAATGAGGTAGCGATGGGTGGGTGTAATTGCGGTTTAGCAACCGATGGCAACATACCGGGCGGAACATAACTATGAGTGAAAGCTGATGTGCATTTATTAATTCTGGACAAGCAGCAAACAACTAAAATCTATTCTTTTCTTTTCATCATTCCGGTTTCCGATATGTAGTAGAATGCAAACGATCGCAAAAGAGCCGAACTCTTTTAAAGGGTAAGATATGGGCGATCCTCCTGTGTGTGTGTGTGTGTGTGTGTGCTCGCAAGACGCCAAATGCATGAACCACGTACAGTAAATGTGTAAAGACCGGTAAAATCCTTCATTGTAAAATAGCTTTCCATTATAGCTAGCTAGCGAGAAAGAACGCGATTATAAATTGATTACAATAGTGTTCGGACACATGTTTCTCCCGTTTCTGTTTGGTAAAGTACGCGCGAAAACATTCTTCAAATTCTTAATAAAAGTTGGAGAAAGAAAGGATATGATCGTGACAAGGAATCGTGTATGTGGATTGGATGGTGACAGTCGATGAGCAACAAACGCACCCTTAATGTCACCGCGGCAAACAAACTCGTAAATACACGACGCACCGTATCTGCGCCAATCTGTTGGTTAGCTCAAACCAATGCTTAGGAAAAAAGGAACTGTTTTATTACCCAGGTGGATAAATCAATGGAGTCCCTAGTATAGAATATGTGTTCCCCGATCCGTCGGAGTGTAACCGAGTCACGACAGGTTAGAATTAGGGAAAGGAAGAATTAAAATTTAAAATGCGACAAAACACAGAGCTCCAAAAATGCATTGAAAAAAAAGGCAACAATCTTCAATAAAACCGAAATCAGCTAACGAGAACCTGTTTTGGGGTGGGGGCTAGATAATGGAAATTGGACATGTGTGCGGCTGCAATGAAGCGAAAGAAATAAGGGGTTGTAAGGAAGCGTGCGGGTATGATTAAATCGTATCACTATGCGATGATGTACTGCGAATGCACTCGACCTTTTACCACCGGAAGTCATCACTTAACGAACGCGTCCATATCATTTACATCATTTACCGCACAGTGCCTGTAAACCGCGAAGGCTCATGGAGCGCGTGTTCACTTCCTGTTGAACCCATCGTGATGATCTAAACATGTTTCTAAAAGCGAAACTGTTAAGATGGGGAAGGCCCAACAGGGTCAGGTCACATCCGACAGAGACAGAGGGTGCGGCTGTGGCGATGGTTGTAATAAAGCAAGCAGCAGGTGGGACACTCCTTAATTCTACACCACGTTGGCAAAGTATGCGTAAAAGCGAAGACACACCCTGTTTGGCAGGGCAAGAAAAGGATATGAAATGAATGAAGGCATTGACTAGACAGGACTAGACCAAATGCTCCGTGGTACACCCACGATGAAACGGAAAAGGATTCAACAGAGGGAAACACGCTTCCTAAGCGAAACAGTTGTATCCCTCAAGGCGACCCGTGCGGAGTGATAAGCTGCGTTCGTGTAAAGGCGTTTGTCTAATCTTGCATTCTAAATTGCTGGATTGACCACTTGTTTGTCGAATTTGTGAAATTTGCTTTGAAGAAACTCTCCTCTGAAGGACCGACGAAAGATGGGTGATGAAATGAGTGTGGAGCAGGAAGCGGAAGCAATTCTCGAGGCGGAAACGAGCTTCGGGATGCGTGTGTGGCATCTGCTGTTTCTATCCTGCGGATCCGTGCTTGGTGTCGTCATCATGCTGTGCTGCTGCATACGGTTCCGCATTCCCCGCACCAAGCAGGACATCGAGGCGGACTACCATCGGAAGAAGCTGACGCGAAAGTTCCGCGAGCGGTTGGACTGCATGAACAATGCCGATATCGACGAGATGGATCTGATCAAAGCGCTCGAGCGTGTCCGGGAGGACTATGTGGCGGAACAGGAGAAAGTGGCGAGCAAGGAAGCGGCCGAAAACAAGGATAATCAAGCAATTGTTACTGTTTGTGATAATGTCTAAAGCGTGCGTGCGATAATACGAACGCCACGAAAATTAATTACACTATCGGCTATAATAATTGATTGGTTTTATGCGTGGTGTGACTGTATTGATATTGGATCTCTGTTTTGAATTGAAGCTCTGTGATGCTTCATTGTGGTGAATATTAACTACAACAATGAATCTGTTGAAAGTTGAACTATTATCAAAAACTGTTTGAACATTCATAGTGAAAATAAAAAATTTAAAATTGAATAAAAAGAGAAAACCTGTTTACTGTTTCTAACCCCTTCAATGTACATGTAAATGATGTGTTGAAAAGCGTTAAACGGAAAAATAATTCACAATAAAGTTCCGTCCACTTCGATAAACTGATAATCTACCTATTTCATGGCCCTCTTTAGAATGCACAATTTGACTACTTACAAGGTAATTTGGCTGCATAAATTTATGCATGCGGCATAAAAATATTAAACCTATTCCAATATTAAACTCTACCCAAAGACGGTTATTAAATGGTTCATCTGGCTGGTGTTCTGTTTTTGATTTGTGTGTTGGAAAGCACATTTTACGAACTCCTATGACTGTTTTGTAATTTCCTTCTAACGTTCATTTTAAATGCAGCGCACGGATAATCGAACCACCCGGATCTGACAGCATTTGGTAAACGGGACTCGACTGTATTTGACAGCTGTACCTCCAGCAAAAAAGTTTTTTATTCATTCGCCTTCTTCCACACGAAGCGAAAAATTGTACAGTGGATAAAAACATTCCATCGACTCCATTTGTGAAGTTCACCTGTTTGCTCTAGTGTGAAGAATATTCCAACCAAAAAGCGTTCCACCCAATCGTGAAGGTTTCTGTGCGTGCTCAATACCGCGAATACAATCGACATTACCGATTCCATCCAATTTCTTACACTTCCCATATCGGTCTTCTCTGCAGGCGGTGGGTGCAGCAACAATTTCACAACAAAAGGCGGCGGTCAAGTTTTTCCAGAGTTTTCAGACACACGCACACATACGAGCGCGCGGACGCAATCGTTTGGCAGTGCAATTCCAGACGAGAAAATAAAACGCAAAAATGGTTGTCATCGCCAAATCGTCGGCTAAGAAGGGTGAAAAGTCCATTCTTCCCCTGGTGCACCCACAACCGGATGCCACCCCGACCGCTCCGGCCGTAAGTAGAGAAACCCCCGTATTATCACCGTATTATCAACATTAGTCACTAGGAGACGCAATTGTTATTTTTTTGTCATTATTATTCATCTCCCTTCGGAAAAATATCATGCTTCTGGCACACGCACCTGTACAGTGTGTAGACATTGGCATTGAAAATTGCTCGCTATTTTTGTTTTCGATTGTCGTCTAGCTGAAAAAGATGCCTCACAATAGTGAAGAAGTGGTGGTGAACGTACCGCCGTTCCGTTCCGTGCTATGCGCACGAGCATAGTTCTTCTTCCTTGTTGCCCAATCACACTACCGAATGGGGCAGACAGGTGAATCGATGAGAAATCGAGCGTGTAAACATTCCGAAACATCAGCACAGTAGTATCGCATTGCAAGCATTGACCCTGGGAAGGTAAAAGATGCATACGCGATTACCCATTCGCCGTCATGGCAGTGGGGGTTGTGCGTGGTGCACATTACACTTTGGTGTGCTATCAATCGAAATTGCCACTGGCTACTTTGCTCTGTCGTCAGCACAAAGGAAAGTGCGATGATGAATGTTCGCTTCGGGAAAGGGTAACCACGGGAACGACAATTGCCTGAAATGGCTGAGCCCAGGTTGAAGTATTTTGAGTATTTTATCGTATGATTGCAACGTGTCATCTTGGTAGATAACACCACATTTAACTTGGTGAATTTGTAAAGGTGAAACGTTAATGTAATATCTTCTTTGCAGGTAATAATTATCATCCGGGTGTTCTGTTTTGATACTTTAGATACCAAATGAAGCAGTTCTAAGAAGGAAATCAATTGAGGTGAAAGTCAAAAGGCACGCAGCAAAGAGCGCATTGAAAACTTTTCCATTTCCACGACGCAATTGCGACGTGATATTATTGCTTTCAACTTGAAGAGAGACTCAGTACCGACGCGCCAAGTGCCCGGTGTGTACACCGGCATGTGAAGGTTGCGTGTCCCTCGCGAAGGGGTTTGAGATATCGTTTTCTTTCGTTTCGTTTGTTGGTATTATTTTCGGGGTTCATTTTCCACACTCTGTATGCTTTTTTATGCTCTTAACTCGGCACCCGGCCTCCTACGATTATCATGATATAGCGTGTACACGCTTCTGGTGAGCTTGCGAGTCGCACTTGAAGCAAACCCTGTGTCCGCTCTTCATAATGGCGATGCGTGCTCAGGTTTAGAAACAGAAGCACAGACGCACAGCCCCCGGAAGAAGGTGGGAAAATAAAATATCATTAATTATTATCCATCTTCAAGCTACAACCACCCCGTAACTAGCGATTATTATAGAAGTACCGGAAGCGTGCAGTGTCCATTTTACGGTAATCGAGGCTGCAGAGTGAAAATTTTGCTTTTTGTGCACGTCTGTTATTGTTATCATTCGTACGTTGTCCACATGGACAAGAAACGATTCGTCAAACAATTGTAAGTTTCCGTTTATAAAATGCTTTGCAACTTCCAACCGGCTTAGGAAGGGAGAACGTGAGGAACGTGTGGAAACTGTCGAGATTTAGCCGGTCACGAAACGTTAGCAGAATTACTACTGTACTGTAGTACTGAATTGCTGTATCTTTGTCTTAACTCTTGGCATATTTATCCAGCAATTGTATATCTTATTCCCCCCCGAGGATGATAACAGTATCATCACCATTATTTATATTTTATTTCCATTGGGGGTGAATGCATCATCGTACTTTGGTGGCAGAGAATAGTTGTGTATCATGTGTCTCTAACGTACACAGTCCACAGACAACCGGGATCGGCTTCTTGTAATCTTTGGCTGGTATGGACCACATTCTACTTAGTGGTGGTGAGCAATAGATCTTATCATTTGCGCCTTATCTTAACCCACACCCGGTAAAGTATAGATTATTTGGAATCTAAATGAACTGTGAAGACTGATTTAATTTGGAGAATCATTGATAAAAGACTAAACCCAAATGCTTTGGTGATTCAGCGCGTTACAGAGCTGTCTAACGCTTCGTTAACGCTAACGTTACAGAGGTTCGTTCAAATCAAATATCTTGAACGCCATATACTATATCTTGGCCGAATAATACCATGGCTTAATCTGAATAATGACCGTTGTTCTTTACTAGACCTCCAACCGCTCAACTACATGCGACAAGTTTCCCAAGCTCTATTTATTGTCGAGATATTTCCCAATGAAAATGACGCACCATATTTATTTAGACACATATGTTGATACGCCCCTCACTGTGCTCTCACAACTAGAAACACATCATGACTTTCAGAACGCCAGCAGAGAATACGCAACTAATGCTCCATTCATAGGCATGTGCAAAACATTTAACAGAGAAATTTAGCATAGGCTGTAAGTATTAAGTCCCATCGAGAAAATAACAGATACAAAGACCCTGTTTCAAGTACAATAATTAGTTTTTATTTTCATTTCGTTTTTTATATCATTTCGTGCTTCTCGATTCCGAGTTACACGGCGACTCCATTAGTGGACCGAGCTGAATAATTGCTGAAGATTTCAGGGTTAGTATCTCCCATTACTAACGTCCTTCGTGTCCGTCACATTAGTGGCGTCAGGATGGGCTAAGTAGGGGTTGATGTCTCTGCGTTCCCGCTATTGACCCCCTTTGGCGTATGGCGCAGTATGATGCAACCCACCGGCCACATTTGAATTCTTCCGTAGCGGAATGTTTGGGTTATATTTTCTCTTCTGATGTAACTCATCAGCATCTTCTGCTTAGCCTGCTTTTAGCGCAGCGGGTTTTGTCGCAGTAACGGTGACGGTATCCATGTAGATGTAGCTCGTCAACGTGGGCGTTATGGTGACGCGCTTTGTAACGCGCTGATCGAAGGCTATCACTGATTTGGTACGGACGGCTGCTGACGTGGCACCACTGGTAATGGGAGCGGGGGTGACCTTGGTTACCGTATGCTCTTTTGTTAGCGTAACCGGATCTAAGGTTTTGGTCACTGTGACGAAAACCGTATCCTGGGCCGGTGGTCTTTTCGGTGGTAGAAGATCCTCCGGCAGGACGAAATTACTTCGTACACGTTGTTCGGCCGGTTGCTGGTGGCCGGAAAATGGTGGCAAATAATCGTTGCTCGGAGCTGGCACGGGAAGGTATTCGTTGTTTAGCGGGGGTGGAGCACAGGACGCTGTGACGGTGGTCGTTTCGGTGAGTGTACGGGTCGCACGGATCGTTTCCGTGTGGGTAAGATAAGTGGCGGATGTTTCCGTTTGCGTGCGGAATTGTGTGTTCACTTGCGTTGATGTGAGCGTACGGTAGGAAGTTTCCGTCAGATAGGAGACATCCGTCACCGGCGGCGCGTAGCTCGTGGAGATGTACGTACTGTAGTAGGTGGTTGGAAACAGCTCCGTCACCGTGCAGGTGGACGTCGCCGTGACTGTATCGGTGCGATATTCCACCAAAGGATAACGCTCGGTAACGTACTCTATCCTCACGACGGGACTGGTGATCGTTTCGATTCTAGCGATCGTACTAGTAACGGAAGAAGTTTTCGTTACCGCAGGCAACGAGATTCGCTCGGTGTGTGTGGTCGTGTGGTAGTTGGTTTGGGTTTCTATCGCTCGATGTATCTCGGTGGAGGTAGTCGGCACAATCAACGTCGTGGTGACGGTTGTTGGTTGCTTGATATACGTTACGATCGTTTCCGTGACGTTTATCCTGACGGGTACGGTAATAATCGTGGCCGACGCTGTACAGGCGGGCACCGGTTGGTCCGCCAGCGGACAGCTTGGGGTGGTGTAATCATATCCATCGAAGGAAGGTGTTGGGGTCGGTTTGGGGTATGTGTATCCATCGAAAGATGCACCAGACACAGACGGCAGATAGTTGGGCGATATTGAGCAAAACACAGCCGCGCACAGAAGCACTCGACGCAACAGTTGCCGATGGTGGTCCCGTCTCGAATCGATTGTCACGCCGCTTAACATGATTAGTTATTGATGATCCTATTTTTAATGACACTAGACGGCGTTGGCGTTAAATTAGATTTCCTTCTCCTGTCCTATCACCACATTTATGCAGGAAGCATTAATCGATTTTCTGTTCGATTCTCACATATACACAGCTTCACATGCGTCACTGTTTCACATCTATCCAGAGAATTGAGATGGTGTTTTTAACACTTTATTTCATGCTGTGAAGTCATGAAATATTCGCTTCAGAAAGGTGCCCATCCATTCACACGCCCCGATACAAACTCGTTCACAACCTTTGACCAACTAATCGGACACCCGTTTGATTGCGGTCGTTTTATTGAATTGGTTGACACGTTCAAGAAAGAGGGTGCCATCCCTCCCCATATCCACCTGTCTTCCCGCCTAGGACGCTCTCAAATCTAGCGAAGAAGATTCGCAACGATGGCAAACATCCAGTGAAGTGTTTGGAATCCGCCTTCGTCCCACGCCAACCGGTCGGTGTTGGCCTTACCATATAAAGCTGACGGACAGCGTCAGTGGCGTCGTCTTCGTCGTCCGTGGTTTGAATTAGGAACATCGGTGCGACATGGCATGCAGCCACGGACCATCTGTCCGTCCGTTCGTCCCACCAACACTGTCAACTATATCGAAACATCGGAACTAATGTGTCGGCCACGGAAAGTGGCGTGCTTTTTGGTGTTTGCAAGCATAACAAACTGTCCACTGCTTGTGCGGATTTTAGCTTAAAGCAACATCCAAATGAGTGAACGTTTCGTGGGTGTGCACTGTGCACATAATACTGAAGCAGCAGCTTTTACGGTGCATGTGCGTGTGGCTCACCTCCTATACGATCGCGCATTACTAAGCGCCGACTGATCGGGCGCACGAGAGAAGAAGGTATGATAGCGCTTATTTGGGAACCTGTCAAGATCAAGTTCATTCGGAGCAAGTTCGCTCGATTAGGGAACTCTCTTTCCGACACAGCATAGCTCACGCATGTCAACGTACCCCCACCTGTATCGAAATCTACCTGATGGACACAATGACATAAGAGCTTTTTTCGAGTTTCTAGCGGTGGCGTGGGTGACGCAGCTTAATCTTGCGAATCTGGATGCGTTCTTTTGGATGGATTGAAATTTTATTTCATGCAAATGCTTCGCTTTCCACTTTAGTCGATCGACAAACATTTCGATACTTCTGTTTACTTATGCCTTTTAAAATGAATGTGATTTTTTCGGGAGTTCTGATCATTCAACAGACTATTGACCGACTGGTGGAGGCTTATATTTCCCCAATTGCATTCTGAATTCCTTTCATACGTTAAGATAATGTGTTGTAACTAGTTGGAGCGCTATGTGTCACTAGCGTTAGATCATCACATGAAATAGTTTGCGAGGGTGTTGTGGAAAGAGACTGACCGTGCATATGTAATTTGGCCTAAAACCTATCCATTCCTCGATGTAATGTAACGATTTCCGACAGCTGATAAAAGACGACAGATCAAGCATTTGTAATTAGGATTTGTTGTGTGAGGTGGGCCTGGACAGGCACCATAGGCAGAAGGAGACAACACGACCGACAATAGTTCGCGTAAAACGAAACGCCAAACAATGACCTTTTCGATAACTTAATAACGTTACAGGAGGATGGCAACAACTCGACCGCATCGAACATCATTCTGCTACGCCGTGGTCGGCAACTGAAGCCGGCTACCGCGGCGATCCTACTGCTGGTGGCACTGTTGGGCTTTTCCATCGGTACAATCGGCGGTCTGTTCTATTACCGCCAGTATGCGCAGGCCCGGAACCATATGCGCTACCATGGCTTCTGCAAGATCCCGTACGATGCGAGCAACTTCGAATCGCTGTACCGCTCGATGAATGCTGACCGTGACATGGAGATCCTGCGCCAGTTCAACATGTTCCAGATGCCGAAAGCCCTGAACCAGGATGCTTCCACGGATGATTCGCAGTCGACCGAGAATGGATCGAACGGAAGCGACAACAACGAGGAGTTCTTCCGTGAAGAGTTCGAGCTGGGACTGTCGGACGACGAGAACTACTCGAAGATCGATGTGCCGGTGTTCCGTGGCCAGCGTCCGGCCCGGTTCCTGCACGATTTCACCTTTAACCAGTCGGGTATCATCGATAGTGCGGCTCGCCGTTGCTTCATCATGCCGCTCGATCGTGAAACGGTGCTGCCACCGCAGTCGTTGCGCGATCTGGTCATGAAGATGCAGCTCGGCTACTACAACATCGATACGAGCGTGCTGAAGAAAACGATGCGTGTCGTCATGCCGGAGCTGACCGATTTTACCGATGTTTCGCCGCGCGTCACCAAAGAGTGCGTTGACATGAAGATCTACCAGCTGGAGAAGATCGTCAGCGGAGGTAAGCATTTTGTCGGAAACCGTTTTGGTTTTTCTTTGGGGAATATTAACTCGTGCTTTTGTTTTAGTTTACAAGCGTTCGACCGACATCCAGGAGCGCGCCAAGTTTGCCGAGTTCGGTGGAAACCACATTTCACTCATCGACATCGCAAATCTCGATGAGCTGAACTAGAATAGCAGCAGTAGTAGCAGCAGCAGCAGCACCGGGTACGCATGGTAGTGCCGAACACAGAATGATAGGAACTAACGGGTGGTTTGATGCGGGTGGATGTAGGTTCCGGTACGGTTTGCTACAAACTGGCCTCTGTTCCTGGAAGGCACCGTGTTTTTGTTTTTCCACAAGGTTTTATTATTAAGTAAATGGCTGATTAAGTCAAGTATTAGGGCGACCGGTTTCGGCTGCAACGGTGGGTAATGCTACGTTTTCGAATGTACGGTGGGTTTTAGGGCAGAAGGAGGAGGAGAGATTGGAGTGAAAGGATGAGTAGGATGAGAACAGGAATGTGTTAAAAGGAAAACAATATAGCTAATAACTCTACGGTATGATGCAACAACCATTTTCTCTCACTTTCCCATTTACATCCACCTGAGCGATTATGTGAATGGTCTTGTTCTAAACGTTCAATTAAACCCTTTTGAAAAGAATAATATAGATTGTCCAGAATTTGGGGCGTATCCGTTGTCCGGCTACGGGTAAACAAAGTTAAAGAAAGCCAGAAATGGCAGGCCTAGACCTCTCGGGGTTGTTGTGCCGACAAAGGAAAGTCCCGAATTTAGACACACTATGGTGCACACACATCTTCCCCTTTTCGGAAGTTTGTTTTTCTCTCGGAACTGCCCCAAAAAAAATCGTTTTGGATGTTTGTCGTGGACTTTGTTTCCCTCTAGAAAACTATTGGTTTGTTGGATTTTGCGGGTTTTATTTTGTTGTTGCTTCAGCATGGGATAACATTTCATGTTTTTATATTTTTGTCTTACTCTAGTTATTGTCACATATCCGTTAAAGTCGTACAGCATTCTGTTGCAAACATTCGTTTTTATTCGACTAAGTTGTTTTGGTAGAAGTAGCAGCTTCGAACTAACCTTACTCACGTTTTCACTTTCTTTTCAACGTAAACGAAACATTCACACCTGTTAACCAACCCTCTTTCTGATGTTACAATAACGATATAGATCCGCCTTCACACCCTATTCCATTCCCGTCCGTGTTGTAGTTCGTTTCCACGCAGACCGGTTGACAATTTTATACATTTTGTATACCCCCCCCCCCCCCTAATGCACAAAATGTGATTATCTCGTTTGGATATCCGCTCTTTCCCGGTTCCCTTAACTGCTAGAGTAGTTCACTTTCAGATCAACCAGTATCGAACGACAGACACCACATTCCTTGCCATCTGGTACCATCTGAAATAATCGCATAAACAACCTGTGCTGTAGTATGTGCATGTGTCTGTGTAGTGTGGTAAATTCCGGCAATAGAGAGAATATATTGAGCTTTTTTTTTGTAACTGCAGACAAATGTTAGAAGTTTTTTCTTACCACTCTAAACACAAAGCAAACCCTTTCTACAAGAGCGCGAATAAGAGAGACGGAGAAATAGAGAGTACATTATTTTGCAGAAGCAAACAACAACAAAGAAAAAAGACAGACGCATAAGAGAAGACGGAATACAACAATGGGCAAGAAATAATTATGTTTATTGGAATTGTAAAGAATAAAACACTATTAGTAAATAGGAGTGTGTGGTGTATACGAGTTGCGCGTTGCTGTAAATGAGAAAGTTAAAGTACATGTATTGAGTCCCTAACAAAGGCGGATGTCAGTGCCATCTATTGTATCAAGCGGTGTTCTCCACATCCAGAGTATTCTTCTAGATAGTCACAAGGGGCCACCCACCATGTGCATAGAACATTCAAAGCTTCGAATTTTATCTTCAGAGAATTGTGTTTCATCCAGCAGAATTATTTGTTAATAGACCTGTTCTCGCTGCTGCTATTGCTTCCCTGACTGACTGGCCACGCTGGTGTACGTCTGTCTTGTCGGATGGAAAGGTATGAACGCCATTACTCAATTTGAATCTGCTTCCGTTCTGTGGGCGATCATCAAAAATCCTTACGGGTCTGATTCTGATGAGCAAAGGTGTCCGATACGACATGCCGTTGAATTTTACCTAAAAATATCGGATGTTTGGCGAAAAGAAGCTCAACAACATTTACCATTGTAGTAGAAATCCGTTGTTGCTTCTTTATTCATATTTGTATGTATATAATCGTACGCATGTGTACGTATGGGGTTGTGTATAATGATCTAGCAGGATTAAATGTGATCCCATTCGATAGGATCGGACCATTCGGCTGGAGGTGTTGGTAAAACCGGTTAAATTTGCGCTAGCTAAAAACAACGATCTCTAACGATCTTTCTTTGCAGTCGATCGAGAATCGTATGGGAGATTGGATCTCGACGGGGCGGGGGAGGGGGGACCACTAGTAACAAGAAAGTTTCTAGATTCGGTTTGCTTTGTTTTTTTACACACGACAACCGGTCTTTGCTTACAATCTACGTTCAGTCTTATGAGGGGGTTTTGCCGGTTTCGTAGCACCTTTCCCGAAACGTTTCCCGTATCTCGTGTCGCCCGGTTTATCGTCCTTCCCATCCTATATTGCTCGATGCGATTCTGTTTTCTGTGAATTTAGTTTCCTTTTTGTGTTTTCTATTGTTTTATCCGCTTCTCGCCATGAAGCCAATGCAATGTGGAAATGCGTAACATAAGTGTTCGTGTTTCATGTTTTGGCTGGCAGCAGCTATCGAAGACAGTGCGTCATGTGTGTTTAAGTGGCTGTTTTGTTGGCAGTTTTATGGTTTTTTTTTAATGTAATAGAACACTCCTGCATTACACTGGCGACGGGTGCAATGTAATTAATGTGAACAAAAACCATCTCTTTTTACTTAACTTTTCATTTTGATAGTTTTTTTTTCCTTCCCTTTTTGTCATTTCCTACTATACACATTTCACTAGAAAGAATAGTATCGCTAATCAAGAGGTACTTTGGACTGATTATCCGCCGAGTGTGTGTGGATATATCGTTGTTTTTTCTTCTTCTTTTTTTACTATTTACATTTACATTGCCTTTGGTTCGTGGTAGACCGTCGTCTGATGTATGTTTTTTTTTTCTTTGTTTTGGTTCCTCCGTTTGGGGCCAAATATTCACGTTTTCCCTATTTTACTAATTAGGTTAAATTTTGCCTCATGTAGTTCTTGCACGCACGGCTGGTTGGTAAAGACTAAATTGATGAATAAACATTATAATCACATTGTCCCCTACTCTCAATTTGTCTAGCAAGTGAATTAATGAAAGCAAAACCACTTTTTGCATTTGCTTATTATGCTATTAGAAATATATTCGATATTTGCTATCGCTACTGCTCATCAGCAGTAGCTTTTTATTTACTTTTCCCTCCTTTTCTCTCTCTCTTTCTTTTTCTATTGCGATTATGTAGTTTCTTTGAGTTGTTAGAAAAATTTGGCTATCATTATCAGCAAGTACTAGAATTATTATCGTTTCCGGTGTTAGTGTATGTGCTTTTTACCCTCTTCTTATAAAACGGTTTTCTCATCTTGTTTGTTTGTTGCTATCTTTTTTTCGACGCACATACGTTCTAACATGGTTTTGTTTTCATTCGTGGAAAGCTAATTAGCAAATGTGTTTTTTTGTTTCTTTACTAGATTGCAAGGTTTGACACCCTTGGCAGAAACTGATCTCCGTTCTTTTAACATTGTTTTCTTTTTTGTTTTCAATTTTAAACTATTTACACCATCACAGTGACGGGTTGGGGAATGGAATCTTTCCCTACGAAACATAACGTGGCAATAATTTTTGCTATTATGGTTCAGTTTCTGTTAAAGCAAATTAAATGGTTTACTATCACTGTCTCGTTTCCTCGTTTCGGGTTACGATGTATGTTGGTTATTTAATCCCATGCCAAGCCTTCTCGTGCTTATCCAATCATCATCAAGGTTGGTACTTTGTGGTTGAATATTTTCGTTTTTTTCTTCCTCTTGTGCTGTACGGAGTTTATGTTATTTTCCTATTTCGGCTGCTCACCTTCTTGGACGGTATTGTTTAGTTTGTACTGGTATTGAGATTATGCTCACTAATCGGTTGATTTGCCAATCGTTTGAATTGTCTGTGTTGGATGTGTTTGCTTTCCGCCTGAAACTCGGCTGTCCGATGTTTTAAAAAACAAATTATCTACCCCTCGCTATTGGCTACTATTGCTACTATCACTATTACCACCAAAACGCATGTAACGCTTCTCTGAGGTAACCTCTACATTTCCCCTGGTTAGCAGTGTTAATTCCCGTTGGCAGACCTTATTGCGCAGTGATCGGTAACCTTTTGTTTGTTTTTATCGATCAGATATTTTTTTTATCATTTAAAACTATCGCTTAACGCCAATTTCTGTTACATGATAGGAACATCGTGCCTCATTATTAAATCGCCCTCGCGCTCGTCACTTTAAAGCTTTTTTTTATAAAAGGATAATTTTGGTTTTTTCTCGTTATTGTAGTTCTGTCTTTAGGTCCGGACTTGCTTTATTCCGTTTGTCGCTTTGCGTGTCCAGTTTCGTGATATTGGGCGGGTTCCGCCGACTCTGGTCTGGTTCGACCGCATGCTATAAAATGGTCGTGCTAGTGCTGCGTGTGTTTACGATCATGGTTCCACCGCTCATGCCGAGCACCGAACCGGTAGGCGACTGGGGAGAACTGGTACCACCACCTGCATCACCACCCCCGCTAGTGCTACCCATCGCCCCCAGGGAGGTGGTACAGTGGAGTGCGGCAGTAGGTGCAACGGTTCTACCCGCGCTACCCGTTACGATCGTTGTACCACCGATCGTTACCGTTTTGCTCTTGCCAAAGCCAAACATAGGCACGTAACGCAGCAGACTGTTGTTGCTCTTGGTAACCTCCGTGTCCCGCTGCAACAGTGGTTCGATCGGGTTGTACACGTTCAGATGGTTGGCCGACGTGGTCTGCCGTTGTTGCTGGGTCGAACCGACCGAGAGCTGCCGTCTCGCCGAAGGTTCGTCCTCGAAATCTTCCAACGGGGGCATCGGATTGACGGTGGTAAAATCGGTCGCTACGTTCAGATCGTTCAGGTTGATCGCGCGCTGCCTGCGCTGGGCACCTCCGGTCGACATGATACTGACGTTATTATACCCGTTGTTTAGATCGTTCATCGGTTGCGTACCGACGAGCAGATCGGCAGTCGGTTGTGAGTCATCCTTGTACTTGCGAAGTCCTGGCAACAGCTCGAACTGGTCACTATCCGTGTCCACCATCTCCACAGAAGCGAGTGGCACGTCCAGACAGGGGTTAAGCAATCGCGGATAGTTCGAGATGAACTCCGACACCTCCGAGGCGTTTGGACGCTTCTTGTAGTCCTGGTTCCAGCACGCCTTCATGAGACCCTCGAGCTGGGGCTTCACACCGGTCGGAATCGTAAGCATGTTGCCATTCTTCAGATACTCCAGCACCTGATTGTTGGTAAGACCCTGGAAGGGGAACGAGCCGAACGTGATTATCTCGTACAGCAGCACACCGTACGACCACACGTCTGAGGCGGGTGTAAAGAAACCCAATGCTAGCGATTCCGGCGCCATCCATCTGACCGGTAACATTCCCTTCCGGTTGAACCGATAGTAATCGTTCTCGAACGTTGGTCGCGCCATACCGAAGTCACCCAGCTTGACGACACGCTGCGCATTAACCATACAATTCCGACAGGCTACATCCCGATGGACGTACTTCTGCTCGGCCAGATACGACAGTGCCCTCGACACATCCAGCGCCATCATCGTGAGCCGTTTGTTGGAGATGTCCGAGTCTTCCGACTGCTTGCTGTTTACCAGATGTCGACGGGCTAGCAGATACGTCTTCAGATCACCGTACAGCATAAACTCCATGATCGTGTAGACCGGTTCCGATTGCAGACAGACCCCCAGTAACCGGACGATGTTGTTGTGGTCAAAGCGCTTCATCGCTTCCGCCTCAGACAGGAAATCAACCTTATCCTCTGTGGTAGATCCCACCTTGAGCGTCTTCACGGCAACCGCTGTCCAGCCTTCGTCTTCGATCTGTGCCTCCCCACCGTACACCGTGCCGAACGCTCCCTCGCCCAACCGTCGGTTGATCACGACACGATCCTTCGGAATTTCCCACTTGTCAAGCGTATTGAACGGTATGGCCGACGGCGACAGCAAATCGATACCGAGCTTCTGCAGGTACTTGGCAGACGTCTTCATCTTCCGGTCGTACCGTTCCTTCCAGAAGAGGAATGACGCTACCGAGAGGATCAAGATGCTGATTATCGACACCATTGAGATGACGATCAGCGTCACATTGTCACAGTCGATACCGAAGATGCGTACGAAACTTTCGAACGCACACACGATTGCACCATCGTCCGGGGCTCGGCCATCCCGCGTCATCCACAGGATGGCGGACTCGTTCAGCGTTAGCTCGCCCCCAGTCAGCTGATATTCGGCGGATATGTTGGGCGTAAAGTGTCCGACGATGTTTGCCGTCCCATTCACGAACTGCAACACATTGATTATCGTGTACCGTGAGCCAGCCTCGTTAAACCGGATTCTACCCGATACGCCCTGGAAATCGGTCGCCCGGATCAGCTGCATCAGCCGCTTCGTGGTATGCGCCGAGTGTAGATTGCTGATGTAAGATGGATCTTCGCGCAGAAGTCGATCGAAGGCGAGGGCATACACCCAGACAGCATCGTACGCGTAACCGGCGTAATCTGACGCGGTGTATCCCATCATGGACAGATTCTGCGTATACTTTTGCTTCCACTCGCGTACCGTTGAACCGTCCACATCCAGCCGACTGTCATCGTCGGCGTAAGGTGCATGCGATAGCGAGAAATGACCGTTCATGGCACGCAGTAGATCACTGTTGGTGCATCCGCGGGTATTATTGCTTGGTGGTACACCGCCACCGCCATTCTCGCCGGGCGCTCCGTGCACCTCCGCGCTCAGGTTCCACACGTTGGACAGCCAGATGGGCAGGAACCAGATGTAACCATTTTCGGCTGTCATCTGTGGACGATAGTCGGATAGAAGAGCATTAGATGAGAATATGTGAATAGTAGAGTTTGTTTAAACAGTTCAAAATTAGATCAACATGATCATTAGATCAATTAGATTAGATAAATTAGATAAATTAGGTCAACATTCACTAGCTAATGGAAATATCGTAACATTTCAAATAAGGTGTATTTTTACAGCCACCAAAAATGTCCAAACCAAACTGATTCAACCTCAAAGAAAAGGACTATGTCCAAATTTAAATATTCATTTATTGTCTACCGGATTTAAGGTCTGAGCTGCCGGTCTCGAATCACCAAGCCTCAAGCATGTGGATTACTTTTAAAGGTTGCAGATCTAAGCAGTCGGACCGGAACAAACCGACCGTACAAGATGTGCGGATATATATCTTACTTAATGCATTTAGATTGCCAATGTTAGCAATAGCTAATCGCTCGTGTGAATGTGAAAGACAAAACCCCGCAAGCATTGTTCCGTGCAGAAGTTGCTTTTTTCAGCCCATATTAGTATGTATCGCACAAATGTTTCTCGGTGTGTTGTACGAAATTGCACGTTCACACTTCGACGGTACCATTGTTGCACGTACATTTGTTAGACAAACGGGCAAGAACAAAAAGGCAACCCGGCACCACCACCGGTACCGCAAACAAACAATTAGCACGTGCACGGTGCAGCCATAAAGTGGCAAAAGTAGGAAACGCCAATGGTGGTCTAAAGACCAAGCAGTCCACTAAAGTCTGGTCGACTTCACTCAACCAAACGCTACAAATCAAACAAGAGTCAACATGGACATAAATATTTACCCACTGTCATCCGCAGCATTTGTGTGTGTCAATCTACCTTGCATGAGGTTTGTCCGCGTCCCTTCGTCCCGTCGTTCGATCTAGTCGGACAACTTGTGAAGAATTTGATGATCGCTTGTAATAATTGACATACGTTTGGAGATGCTTTACTATTGTTCAATGCACAAAAGAAGAGGACCATCCTCAACTTATTCTTCATTTTACCATATCAAATACCTCAACTCCATAAAACGTGCAACAATGTATGCGACGGATCATGTTCCGAAATTACACGACCAACGTGTCCCATTCACACAACTACCATTTACACCCGAAACGGTCTATTTGTTTAACTGCCATCGACGTCATCGTGCCGCTTGACCGTATCGTAACGCGCTGAACGTAACACCAGTGTGTCAAGTAGCAAGAAACATGACTCGGGGTATGGAATTGGAAGCTATCCAATTCCACCAGTCCCGGGCTATTCCGGTGAGTTTCCCCGTTTGCGCATGAGACGGCGCCAACTGTGACCATCTCCTACACACGGTGACGTTGTTCCCACTACCGGTAACACCCCCACCCAGTGCTGAGCGCATAAAATCGATAGCGGAATCCGTTTGCTTGACCTGCAACGTGCCTGCGTTCGGTTCGTGTTGCTGTTTAATTTCTTTTCGCCACATTGCCACACGTTCTTGGGCTGCATCAGTGACAACACACCGTGTGTGGTGTCTGCCGTGCCGTGATAAAATGTGTCTCGAATGAACAATCGAGAACAGGCAATGGCTATAGTAAGAACTTCATCAAGACACTGGACACCGGTCTCCCGAAAAGTGCACCCGAAAATACTGCATCAACAAAACAGATTGCAGGTTGCAATTTACACTTAATTCGCTTGTCCCAGCAAAGGCGCAACACCTCGCTGGATTGTGTCCGATTTCCGGTTGTGAGAACGAAATTGGATAATGAGGACAACACGCCAAGAGGCACAGACGAAAACGACCAGTCATCAACACTTTCCGTAGCCCTCCTGCCCTCCTGGGGGGCTCAGGGTTTTGATGGTATGCAGATTTTTTGTTTTGACTTTCCAACTTCGCGTTGCCAGCCCTCCAAGAAACACTTCTCCGAGGGTTTCTTTAGGCGCTACTTGTTTGTGAAGCCTTTTATTGATGATGGTGCAAGTTTGAGGCTGAAAGGAATGGAAAATTATCTACAAAAAAAAAAAAATAGGAAGAAATCTGAATCGTGCCATTTGAAGCGCCACTCGGCATGTAAACAACTTCGCAAGGTGATCCAACAGGTTTCATGCCGGCCGGCTCTTTTTTCTCTAAAAGCAAGCGGCCAGAGGAATGGCTACCTTCTTGCCGAAGGAAATTATATAATCAAAGTGTTGGATTAATGTGGACAGTTCAATTCGTACACTGTCAGGGATAATTGTGATTAATTGCACAAAAAAGCATGGCCTTTTTTGGGAGAACGTATTGTAAGTTGAGATTCACCAAAAAGGCCAAAAGCTTGTAAGAACCGGACCCTTTCAACGATCAGGTCCCATCATTTTGGATGTTTGACAAACGAAAATACCTATCGACTACCACGTGCATTAAGGATAAAGCGACCGTCTTTACGATGAACAACGTTAGATTTCTGAAGAGGACGTCGGGGCCAACTCTTTCTCTCACATACACACAAAACCATACACAACCCTGTGCACAAAAAAGGGTCTGCACCGTATGAATATTCAAGCGAAAACAATCAACCTCAATCTATTCGCACGGTCGGAGTCAACCAAAGTCGGTCGGCTGGGTGGCAAAGGGACGCGCTCGAGCATTTGAATATTAAAGGGTGAAAAAGGTGAACCACTCCCAGCCCCAGCCTGCGGCTACACTCTTCAAGCACCACTCTAACTAACAACTTTTACTTTTCTTTAAATCCATTTGAGGAAGTTGTTTACAGAGGTCGTTCATTCTGTAATTTGCTGGATGGATCATTCAAGCCCACGGATCTCGCCAAACCACTTACCTCCAATTTGTACGCCTCGCACATTATCACCTGGGCCACCTTATCGTCCACATCGGCGATGATGATTTTAGCATTCTTTGACTTTAAATCGGACAAATACTGGAAAAAAAAATCATAAAAAACCACGTGAATGATGATGCTGGATGCAACTACTGCCTCATTGGCTGAGGCATCTTTTCTTCTTACTCGATTCATTTCGTTATCCGTACGATCCGTGCGTGGAAATTTCTTGTTCGATATCAGTTCTATGGAGTTTTCCTTCAGCAGTGTTTCCATGTACGAGATGTACTCGGTCGCCTTCTGGCCGTCCTCCGTCAGTGCGGCAACCCGATGCCAGTTGAGGCGGGGTAGTAACTGCGCGTACACGTGCTCGTACTGGCGGTTTTCTCCAATCGTTCGGAAGAAGTACGGATACTTTTCGCGATCGGACAAAAACGCTCCTTCGGCCGAGTAGGAGATGACCGCCATACGGAAATGTTTCGACACACCTGTAACACAAGCCAAAGGGAAAGGTTATCCAAGCCCGTGGGAACGGTGATGGGAGATCGTCACAGAAACTTACCGGCAATAGGTTCGACCGTTTCGCTACAGGCAGGACCCAAGATACCGATCATCCGTCGCTGCTGGATGTAGTAGCTGATGAATGATTTCATAACCGTGTCCGCCCGACATTGGCCGTCGTTCTGCTGCACCGTCAGCCGGTAGTTTGCGAGTATGGTGTGGTTCTGGTTGATGTCCCCTTGAGCCATCAGTGCGGCCGGTGCGATACCCAGGTACGTCAGGCCCATCCCCGACAGCGGAAAAATACCACCGACAAACACCTCTTCCTGCGGTGTCGGTGGTTTCCACCCTACCCAAACCTGCTGCTGGGCCAGCACCCAATCGCACGCTATTTGATCGTAGTACCTGGTCACCCCCAACTGGTCGGCGTCAGCTTCTTCGCGGGCTCGCAAGATCCGGTCCTCGTACCTATCGTACAGGTCGAACATTTGCTGCATGTGCTCATCCTTGAAATGGAGCATCAGGAGCGAATTGAAGGCGTAGTCCGCTTCCTCGAACTTCTTGCCGTAGTACTTGAGCAGCGGCGTCATCTCGTACTTGCACCCGGTATCATTGCTAGCAATCATATCTTCGCACCGTGGCATCATGACCGGAACGTACTCCTCCGTCCGCCTGCTGATCACCTCCGACGGTGTCCAGTGGAACACGAGGAATTTCTTTGCATTCTTCCGATCCGTCCGGTACACCTCCATCAGCCGACGTATCGCGAGCCGCAGTTTATCGCCCAACCAGATCACCTTCAGCTGGAAGTCCATCTCCAGGATGTGCTTCACGATGAAATGGGTGTCGTCGTAGTGTGGAGCCAGCACCAGGGCACACTTGCGACCCTCGGTACAGTGGCTGGGAATGTACATACCGTACTCGTCACAGTCGTTGCCACACTTGTGCTCGGCGTACCGGTAGATCAAACTGAGCACGGTCTCGGGGATGTCAAACTTCTTGATGAGATCGTAGTACCGGTGATCGTTCTGATCCTCCTGGAACATTGTGTAGATGAGCGGTTTGGGAAGGGCATCCTCTTTGCGGATGAGCGCTTTCGGAATGAAGAGACCGAATCGGCCCGGGTTCGTAAGAGCCCCCGCTTCCCGTATGTCGTCCGGGATGTAATGGTAGTCCGACAGTAACCACACCTCTAGATCGATCGTGGGTGTTGGCCATTGATTTCCAGGGCTGCAAAGACAGTGGAAAGTGCGAAGAAGACCACACATTAGCAGAAGCCGTGACAGATGCTACCAGCTTCATTTCCTTTCACACCACAACAGAGAACATAATAGGGGGATCTTCATTTCGCGGAACAACGAAATAAAGCAAATCAAAACAACTCGAATCAAAACAAGCTCGTTCCATGTAGGTCTGCGGAGTGCTATGCAAGAACGCTTGCCTTTCATCGTTACTGTGCTCTGGTAGAGCAAGGTAACGCAGACCGTGCCGGATATGTCGCGACAAAGCCATGTCGCTCGAGAAGGCAGGTAGGCAGTTGTATGAACAGGTTGTTCTGTACGTCCTCACAAACCTGTCAACGCGCGCTCGAGGTCTATTGACACAGATGAACTTGTCTGATGAAAATTCTAACATGGAGGACGGGACAATCTGTTGAGGATGTGAGTTCTTCGAGACCTTCTGTTCAGGGGTGCTGAAGGACAGAACAATGACAAATGGTACGATTGTTGGAATTCTTTTTTCTATCGTTTTTTTTTATCAATCTCGATCCTCAAAGTGTCTCTGTGTCTGATGCTACCCACAGTCAACTGTAGAGTACTGACCAGTCAGCATGACTCAAAGTTCGGGTCGTTACAATCTGAGACAGAAATTAACTCTGGAGGTTTCCCTTCGATGGCACTAACTTCACCTTGGCAATCAATCAATATCTGTTTTTTTTTTCGTGTTAGGTTACCGTGGAAGGCATTGAATTTCTGTTGACAGTCAAATTTGTCAATAACCGCGGATCTTACCCGACACTGGATCTGTTTGTTCGTTCCGTTTTCTCTGATATCACACACCGGCTGCACGATCCTGCAATTATGAAATGTGACGGATCACGGATGTTAAGATATATAACCGCTACGTCTAGTAAAAAAGTGAACATACACTCACGCCCCTCATCAGGGTGGCTGAAGCGAGATACTTTTCATCAACGGTCAACTTTTTTCCATAGTCCGTGACATTTGGAAGAATGGCTTGCTTTTGGGATGGTTTTATTACACTTCCGTCTAAACAACCGATGAACGTGATCGCCATTCGAAAACAACACTTTGTGCAGCGTGGAAGGGTGCCTTTCGATGGAGGTTCATGTCGCTCCCGAATATTTCGAATATTGCAAGTCTTTTTTTTTTTAGTTTTTCAATTCATCTGCTCGACCATTCTGCGAAATTCTAGGGACATTCAGGGATTCTGGCTAGATCCCAAATTCTCGGAAAAAAGGTTCCATCCAACAGTGATCGTTATCAAATATGTGTCTTCTTGTGCGTTCCTGTACGGGTTTTTTGTTCGCGTTTGGCAATGTTTTACTTTCGACTTCTTTTCCGCAAAACTATAAGCCACTTGTATAGAATTAATTAACCGCAAGGTATCTGCGGCGTGTGCATGTGTGTCGCTAATTATATCTTGCCCAGCAAACCGATAATACAGCAACACTTTAGATTTAGCCATAATTAAAATCTAACCACTCGTTTGCTGCCGAATTAGAGCACGGCAGGTTTTCACGAGCATCCGCCTATTTATCCTCCAAGCTCACCGCCTTATTATAGGCCTGCCCGAACGCCGTAAAGTGACGCTATATCTAATTATTGTAATTAATAGACAGGCCGTGACCAGCATTTTGCAACGCCTGCCGTCCGGTGGTTGCTGCAAGTGTTTGCGCCTGCCGTCGCCTGGACGGGTCGCCCAAACTTTGGGTGCCGAAAAATCGGACACTAATCCGGCTGTCATTAGTGGTGGAGCTTTCGGTGGGTGGCGGAACGCATGGAGTCATATCCGCGCGTCCGATGCCGGTGAAAATTCGCACCAGATCATCGATAATGGACGAGTGGCCTGGCGAGGTTTTGCTGTGCGCTTTTTTATAAGCCCATGAAAAGCCTGGAACGGATTGATGGTGATGGTTCGGTGCGTAAGACGTCGGAGTACGTCTCGGGCAAATAGGTTTATTAAGCTCAACGGTGCTAAAAACTTTAGTGCATTAAGTTGTGACTTTGATTTCATCCCCTTTTTTGGTAGTTCTTTTCAGTAAACAGCCACCGCCTTTTCCACATGGATATCACTGACCTCACGAAACAGGATTAACCGTAAGCTACTGGCGGGGCATTTTAATTTAAAGCGCGATAACACACAACGTTATAACACTTCTCATTAAACTGTTCTCCTTCAGTTTTCTTTAGAAGTCAGATTAGTTTCATCACTCATTTCTTGGGCCTTGTACCACGATTAAAAAAAACTCATTTCAAGCTCAATGCCGGTACCTTTAAGCTTCGCTCTTTATCGCCTCGTCGCACTCATTACTGCCCTGTTTCGGTTGCATCGTGGTGCAGTTTTGCGTACAAGGCTCACACAAAACCTTTATCCCATCCATCATGTCGGCCTTGTCCGGAGCTTAATGGCGGTAAAGTCTGTGGTTGCAGACGCACAGCAGCACCAACAACAAAAACACGACCACCTCCCGTATTTCAACCGTCCCTCCCCAAGCTAAAGTCAGTCCGCGTACAGAAGTGCACCACAAAAAAATGAAGAGCAAAAAAAAAAATACTACAAACCGTAAACAGAAAACGCAAATACGCAACAGACAACGCTTGCAAACGGTTGTTCGCACACGTTCCCGAAATACGGAACCCGTGAATTGTTGTCTAGTCATAAGGAACGAACCTTCCGTTTCTTACCGTAGTAACGCACGGTAAACCCAACCAGACATGGGATTTGTGGCGAAATGATATTATACACACATAAATATGCTTCTTGATATTTTTTTTTGCTGTACCAATGAGGGGCTTTTGTTTTTAGATTGCCTTCGCTGTTAATTGTTGTCCGCCGGTTCTATTTTTTACCGTCACCAACACCACCCGCCACCACCTGGGAGGTGCGGCTGTCCGTCCCCTTTTCCCCCGTCATCAGTCTCTTTGACAAAACTACCGAAATTAAATATATACGATTTGCCATCAGGAAATTTATGACCATTTCCACCCAATTCCTCGTTTGCCCTCCCGTGGTCCAGTGTGGTTCGGCCGGTAAGCCATTCGAACGATTCACTGTGCTGAGGTCAACAAGCGAATATTGTGTTCCAAGCAAAAAACACAGGAACCCGAAAAAAACCCTCTGTTAAAATGTACCCTCTTAAAACTCGCCCCCTAATGGGTCGAACCGGAGTTAATGTTAAGGGAACGATCCACTTTTTCATACTACAACCAAATGTCACTGAACCTGCCCGGACCACCACCGCGTGTTGTGTGTATGCGATGAGGGATTTGCGATACAATATCGAAATAAAGCATCTTAAGTGAACGACCAAAAACCTTCAATTAATGGCCACATATAATTCGACTCAGGTAGTGATACGGTTGGCTTCTGTCATAGGAATTACTAATCACATTGTATCTTTTGAGGCGACATTTGTAAGGTTCTACACCCAGACTTTGTAGTCGATTGATGTGATTTCCTTTTGAATGAATTTAAAATAATAAGAACAAGCTTCACCCGAATTGGTCATGCGCGGGGAGATATGTTTAATCAGTACACCTACCTTGATAGATGCTCCATGGTGCAGAACTGCCGCATCCGTTCGGTTTCCGTCAAGGGAAGTTCATCCTGAATTTCGATCAGCCTTACATGCCGATATCCAAGCACCTCGCGTAGAAAGATCGCGTAAATGCGTGACAAAATCTGGTGCGTGTAGCGGTGCGACACCTGCAGCGAGATCGAGTCGTTCAGATTGGAGGACGCAAACCGTGGCGTTAGGTTTTCTGTAACGAGTGATGGTGCGAAAGATGGATAGAGGTGAGATATAGGGTCCAAAGAAACACGCCCGAGTTGTACACTAGGGTAAGTTATGGTGGTGAGTAGAATCCGGCTGTGACAAAGTCATGAATTGCGAGAGTGTAAAATACGCACGCACGTCTACGGGTTTTGGGGATAAAATTAGATCTGATGACCTTGGGATTGGGATGTTGTGGTAGCGATTCGCATGTTTACAGCCAACGTTAGTTGGTTAGTTTTCGCATGGAAGATCGATCGTAAGTGCATACGGTGGTCATTCCACTTTCAAATACTGCCAAGTTCCTGTTTGCTGCTTCCGCGAAAAAGACGCGCGTGCGAAAGGGTCACACATGAATGTTTATCCGATGTTTTGCACAATTCTGTTCTGGCGTTTCGATTTGCTCCGATCTGCTCCACAGCGATCCGTTGATTATGATTAGTGTGGTAATTTAATTAGAAGTATACTAAGTGGTGGAGAAACCTTTTCTTTGAAAGGTCAGAATGAAAATAAACAAAATTATCTGTAAAACAGTCACTGTATTTGTGTAGATAAATTTAAAAAAATTAACTAAAAAAAACCTAGTTTGACGCATAATGTATACCTCCGGAAGGTCCCACCAATCGAATAAGTAACAATTCTCAATTCTACCTGTTACAAGAAGAAAATACACAATGAATGCATTTCTAGACAAATTTATTAAACAACACATGCGACTAAAACAGAAGATTCATGAGAGTAAAAATTTTAACAGTTGTTCCAACCTGTTCCAACAGTGTGTACTGTTGTATAAAGCATTTAAAATTATTAACCCAATACAATGTTCCATGTACAACAGACAGGTTTGACAACCCTGTGTTTGGACCCATAAACATGTAAATTAAAACCCATAAAAATGCCTTTTTTCTCTGCTTTGTGCTTTTCAAAAAGCATTTCGTCACATGAAGGGAAATAGCGACGCAAAATAGATGAAACTCTGTGTTAAATTATTTATTTCTTCCGGTTTGGAATGTTTCTGTTTCCGGAGCGATATTCTTCTTTTCTTTCCGATATTCTCCGCCTCTTTCTGTCGCTTTCCTTTCTAAAACGTCCAAAACAAACCAAACCTCCGACATTTGTTGTGTGATGCTCGCGGAGATTTTCCCAAGAGAAGCCCTCCGCGTCTACAGAGAACCAAAACTAATCCGGAAAGAGCACTGGAAAAAAGAACTGACATGCAAAAACAAAAGAGATCGCACACAAACCGTTCGTTGGCGTTTTCCGCCCTTATTTTGAATATTCGCCCTAGACCGCAATCGCGGGGCACGCAGGGCCACAAAAAAGTGAATGCCATACCTATCACCATGGATTTATGTTTCCAAATATTGGGTTTTGAGAGTAATGGCCCCAGGGGGCTTTGTAAAAAAAGATCAAAAGCAAAGTAGAGACAGGGAGGACGGTATCAGTCATACGTCGGAAGGCAAAAAAAAAAAAATAGATCGCGACATCTTAAGCGCGAAATGGTGTAAACAGCAAAACCCCCAAAGGGATAACGGTCACTTCTTCCGCCGTTTTCGTGCCTTTCCCGCTTGCCGTGCCGTGTGCGTATATGTTGTTTTCGTTTCTTACTTTATCTCTTGTTGCGAACGCCACAGACTAGCGTCAAACTTTTGACCGAAAAACACAACACAACCATTCGCAACGACAATAGCGCCAAGGATGCTGGGAGAGAAATGGCCGTTACAAACACACAAAAAACAACAACCATGACCAGTTCTTCCCTGCTGCAAACAGATTCATCGTCTGGCCCTAGCACGCAAGAACATCATCATCCACATCTGTGGGAATTATTTGTCAGGAAATTCAGCCGCAGCGTGTTCGGCCAGATACGAGTGCGATACAGAACGACGATACGGAAAGCAAAAGTCACAGCCGGTACGCGAATAGAATCGTTTCGCGGGTGTAAGCTATTCGGTCCGAAGTGGCGGCGGGGGGGAGGACGAAAATAAATGGCGAGTCTGTAAGTGGCACTAGCGTTTTAAGACTATTGGCCGCATTGGATTGCTGTCTTCTTCTGCGAGTTAGAAAGAAGTATTTACGCTGCCACCAATGTGGTTTCGGGGTGGGTGGCCGTGCACCATCCGGTGGCAAGATGTAGTAAGAATGTGAAATTGTTACAATAATTTGATAAGCGCGCTGGGGCAAATCTGGGTCCAAGCTAGAAACCCATCCACACCACACACACACGCAGCCAGAGATGGTGCCGAGCTGTTGAGGTTCCATTGCTTTGGCAAAGCCGGCCCATCTTAGGGACGCTAATATTATCGTACACCGAAGAACTCCCCGAGGGCGTTCAGACTAAGGTAGCAGCATAATTACTGTATGTCTAACCGTTCGTCACGAATCCCGCCCCATTTCTCCCTTCCTTTTCAGCGCCTTTTCAACACCCAAAACTTCGACCACGGTCAAACGATTAGGCTGTCAACTGGAGCGTTTCCATTGCTGCACCGTGGGCCGTAGACGATTCTACCCATTATTGCGTGAGGAGATCATCCAGCCGTGTCATTCCGCTAATCCGCAATCGGAAAACGACCAAACGGTGAGGGTCTCGGCAATCGTCATTCTCCTGCCGGTGGCTAAATTTCGGCAAAAGTTCGAGGCGAGGTACACGCTCGGCTGAAGTTGTAAAACGGAACTGTTGGGAGAATCTGCCCGCCGGGGTCCGTTTTGTGGACTTGAGCTATCCAGAAAAGGTTCGATGGGATAGGGTGCAGTGGGTTATAAAAATTAAACAGCACTTACTACTAAATGTGAATGGCTTAGGGTATCATTTCTAGTACTTTGCCTATTTTCCAACAGATGGCTCTGATGGTGAATGGTAAATTTGGAAAACAATCTCGACGACTAAAATTTTATGAGCTGTTTTCAATTGAAAAACAATGGCGAAAAACAATTGTAAAAATGTTGCTTTTGCCACAGAAAGTAGTGAAATATTGTTTAAACATGAAACAAAACTAGAATATCCTTGGAGAAAGAGCTATTTAAATAAAACGCCTCTCGATTTCGGAGATAAAATAATCCAATAAAAATAATCTTTATCTGCTTCGTAAAGGTGCTAAATACTTCAACTTCACCTAAACGTTTATAGTAGTTCATAAAAAGCAACGTTTCGCATTAAAGAGTCATTTGCAGGACCGGTCAAACGGTGCACGTCCGTTACGGGTGAAACGGAGCGGCCCCGAATACAGGAGCGGGATCAAAGACAAATGACTCACGGCCCATTGACCACACCGTACAGACACATTTACGAGCCGGTTGTGGATTATTTAACACATTTTAGAAAGGACCGTCTGGCGGTCTGGGCTGCGATGCGAGAAAAAGGAAGACACCGGCGCACGAAGCGACGGAACAATAACGCAAGGAAACGAAAGTCAAATGATAGTGGCAAAGTTGATAGCGAACCGACTAAACCAGCTGATGACAACAGCAAAAGCAAGCAACAACAACAACAACAACAGCGCGTGTCAATGGTCATCGGAGTAGATAGCTGCTTTCGGATGAATTTCATCACATCCAACCCGCAACAACGTCATCGACAGTTCGTTTCGTCGCTTTCAACAGTTTCCAAACTAGACCTTCTCGTAAAAAAATTAAATATGATGCTTCTGCAAGAAAGTGAGCGCGTGGGGTGGAAAAGTGATACAAAAAAATAATTCCACCCCTCCACACACTCTCTCCTGTCCCTGCCGCCTGCTGACGAAGGATAAAGAGACGCCGGAATTTGCGTAGTCTGTCTATTTATTTATGCCGTCTAGCTGTCGTTTGAGCGATTAACATAATTTTTTTTATGATCACTGCTAATTTTACCGCTGTCCCTCCTTGGCGTTTGGCGTCCAACCGGCGGCCAGCGCCTGGGTAATCAGTCTAATTTGAATGGTGGTCGCTCGGTGTTGCGATAACGGGTGCGCGCTGTAAGTGGGTGGTACAGCAGCAAGAAGGCAAACCGAATTTCACAAGCACAAAAATGTGTAAACCACCGTCGAAGTTTCATGAACAAAACCAAACTTCTAGACTGGTTTTTGTTGTGATGCACGGTACAGGAGAATATCATGGCAGCGGATTGTTTTTAATTTAATTTTACACAGCTTGCCGAAAGAAGAAAAAACCACGAATTCATTCAATAAACGAAAACACTAAAATAGCTTCAAAACACGCAGAAAATATCCCACACAGAATCACACTTTCGCACGAGATAATAGGCGAATGACGTGAACCAGTCTGTCGCCGTCTCCTCCCAAGAGAAAGTGGATGATCTTTACTTTTCCCACCAAAGCAAGAATGTTCGTGCCCAACGTCCGGCCAGGTGTTCGAATTAAAGACGATTTTCCGTTGGCTTTTTTTTTTAATTAACATCTCGATCAGCTGTGCCGCAAAACAGCGACACTCAATATATGTATCCAAAATCCGCCCTCTTATCCGCTAATCGAATCACTTTTATATGGCCACTTTCGCGCATCGTTCAGCGGAGGCAGAAGCCGAACCTCGCAGCAAACAGCAAAACCCATCGTAAGCAAATTAGCATATCCACGGAACGGGCCAGTTTTGTCAACCGACCGACCAGGCAAACAAACAAAACAAACAGCACCCTCCCACCCAAAAACAACCGGTCGGGACCATCCCCGTGCCACCGGATCGGAACTGGAGACAAACAATAATAATCATTAAAATGCCAACGCCCCAAAAATGTGCCGGCCCGGTCTATCGTTTACTGTGGGCTTTTGCTTTCCCGATTGATACCATATTTTATGATTATTGCGCGCTGTCGGTTTTGTAAACCACTCGCAAAATTGGACGGCTGTTAGCATGTGAAACCAGCGAAAGCAAATGATCTTGCATATTACGAGCGTCAGTGTGTCTTTTGCTCTGCAATTTTCCTTCGACGATCGATATCGATAGGGCATTATGTTAGGGTGAATTAGAATTAATTTTTAATTACAGTGTTTTATGCATGTTTGTGGATGCATAATATCTTTCAAGCAAACCTAAATATAACGTGATGCCGTTAATACGTGAAGAGATGCGTAATGTTTTGTTGCTAGAACTCATTCAAGCAAAGCTTACGACGCATTAGCCCGTATATGCTAGCCACCAAACAAGGTCTAATGAATTGTTTCCCGATGCCAAAAACAGTTTCATAACATCCGGCTCCTTATTGGTTATGTGCAGTTTCTTCTGGAAGTTGATGACAATTCAATTGAACAAGAAGGTACTTCATTCCAAGTCGATACAATCATATATCTCACAATGTCACAGTTATAGCTTTAGCTATTTCTTTTTCTTCAAATTTCATCAGACATCACTCATCTACTACTTTGACTTAATTTACCCGTAACTAGATAGTCAGTCCTGCGTACGGGAGATTGCTCCGGATGGGATTCTGTCGAGGTCCTTCCGTGTGAAAACCGGTGCCACTAACAAATACACCACCAAACCGCCGCAGAATTAATCAATAAAATGGAAGTTAATTACTATTTCCGCTTCAATTCTACTACTAGTAATATACATTACGACTATTTCCGCATAAATCCTATTACTCGCCTTAACTTAGACGCGTCCTGTCGGTCCTGATGGGTGTTGCCCAATGCAAAAAAACCCAGCCAGTCTAAGATTGAGTGAAGACGCACGTCTTTAATATTGAGAAGCCAGTGTTGTTCATTGTTGATGTTATCCAAATCGTGCCGGTTTTGAGTGTGTGTGCTTGAGAGTGTTTATTTGTTTGTGTAAGGTTTTGTTGTGCATTTATGGTGTGAGGTTCTTATAACGCATATTTGTTTACTTTCGGTGTGTTTGGGTTTTGCTTTACGCCGTTGTTAGTGTTTTCCTTTGATGATGAGAGAGATTAACAATGGCATCGAAGCTGTATGAAACATTGATGGACATGGTCATCTTCTACGCATTTTGTTGTTACATAAAAATAAAGTGACTGTACAACCCGGGATAAAAGCACACGAAGAAAAAGGTTGCGTACATCAGAGAAAGAATATCTTTAAATGCCGTTTGTTTCGGAGTTGTTTGGTTTAAAATAGTAGAGGTGGCGCAATTCTTATGTATGAAGGTGAGAAGATGCGATGATATATTCTTCATCTAGATTCTAGACTGATCATATATTACAGGTACCCAGGTACAGTTGAACTTAGGACTTCAATTCATCGTCCGTTAAATCATCTTTACTCTTCCACGCAAAGGATTCCCTCTAGCCTGTTACAGACGCTTTTATGAAGCATCCTAACGGACAATGTTTTATCGCTATTCGAACTCACACTCACTCACTGCCGCGGCCACAGTGCTGCTTAACTGCAAGCGCTTCAAAATATCACTTTATCATTCCAACCAGGAACAAACAAAAATCCTTTATCCGGCCCCGCTTTACATTGTAACTTGCCATATTTTAATCGTCCGCTTCGTGGCCCCATTCCAAACGATCGCATTTTGCTCCTCAATCACGTACAACACATTTATATTCCAATTTAAGTTTTAAAAAACAAAACATTCATGGCGCATCCTGCTCACAGCCTGCACCCATTCCCCCTTCTCGAAAGATTACCCACCCCGAACAAGAAACCCCATTAACTGCGGTATTATAATTCATTTTTATTGAGTGTCTCCGCACACACGCTGGTAAGGCTCGTGCCCGGGCTCCGTTAACGTTCTCCCGCGTTCAGAGGTTATTGGCGCCGTTGGTAGAAGTTCGCTTAACAACAATTACAATTTGCCGCCCAATACCGGGTTGCCTTTATCGTCCGCTGGCCATGGCTGGCTGGTTTTGTCACAATTCAACCAGCCTCGGCCTGGGTAATCCTTTGACGTCTGTTTTCCGATTTTATTGCTCTACGGACGAACGAGATTACGCGCTCTATGCATGGGAAACCATTACATCGTAAATCGCTGTTCAATTTATGTTCAAGACATAGTCACAGGCGCAATGCAATCGGAGTGACAAATCACAGATTGTTCTTCCGTATGCGCAAAATATGTAGCCATAAGGGGGTTGCGCTTTGTCTGGCAACACGCCAAAAACCTATGAGCTCGTGTGGTATGTTGTCGTTTTTTGCTATAAAGAGTTTCCGCGAGCCCAGCATTTCTTTGGGAGAGTGCAAGTGAGAATGGTGTGTTGTAAATGGCTGCCAGAGTAGGGTAGAGAATGAGAGGGATGTTAGAATATTCTTACAGAATCTGTTTCAATTCCGCCGATTTCCACCACCATTCTCACACCCAGCTGTTTCTCTGTGTGAGTGTTGTGGATGTAATTTCCATACAGATGCTTAAACATTTCCCTTGCTTGGACACCACAGTACGTCGACTTCTGCGTTTTGGTGTGCTTCAGCATGTCCTTGCCGGCGGTTTGGCCATATGAAAAATACGCGATGCGTAATTTCAAAAGCAATACACACATACGGAAAGGAACTCACTGGTACGGAAACATTTCTTTGCATTAGAGCTAATATTGCTTTCCGTAAGCTTCTCATCTCGTTTCTGTTTCCTTTGTGACAGTCCCATAAAATCGGCTGAAAAGAGCAAACTCGCACCGAATTCGAATTATAGAAACATAAACAGTACCATCTAATTACGTCGCTATAGATCCATATGAGTGGAATTAGCTTCCCTGCCGGGTGCCCTAATTGGCGCCCTGTCCCATCCACAAGCGCAAAGAAATGTAATTGAAAAGGAGCCCCACGACGTTGGCTCATAAATTATTTCATTGCGATCGTAAAATATGCTGCGCGTATTTGCTGCCAGCAACTGTTGTTGCGTATGCAAGACTCTCCCGGATGAGGCCCGACACACAAACACGCATGCGGCCGGTTTGTATTTCAACGGTCAAGCCATGCCGGCACGCCGACTACGGTGGAAGTTGTTTCAAAGAGTTGTTTTATTTTCGTGTGCGCCCTAATGCTTACGGAGGGGTGAGTAGGAAGAACAAACTCGGAACCGGAGAACCTTCCCAACCCCGGAAGTGCTCAAAAGGTACTTGAAAAGGTAATGCGAGAGTTGGGTTTTTTTTTGTTACGAGGGAAAATGTCTGCTCCGGCCAATGTCGAGCGCAGATTTGGACTAGTGGCGACGCAATAGATAGGCGACCGAGACTAAACCGAGTCCTCCTGAAGCAACGTGATAAGGATTGGGGTTCGGTGGTAGACGGTGACCTTGAGATGAGTAGAAACGGGAAAATGGGATAAAATCGGGTAATGGGAAACGAACCGCCATTATTCAACGTGCTCACCGAGCGGTGCCTGGTGCCCACCTGAGAGTAAAGGGGAGATGAAGGAACCAAAAAAAGGTATCTGTGTACAGTTTATTCGCTTTTTCGTCCTTACCGATAGCTACACAAATTGCACATGTATTAGGCCATCAATATTTAGACAGCATGAGGGATAAACGTCATCTTAGGAAGGCATACTGAGGAGCCACCGAAAATGCAGGGTTACTTGAAAAGACAAGGTGCCAAAAGACGGGTTTTGTTGGGTTATTTTTCTTTGTTACAGACATATCAAAACATGAGAACACTGAGGATATCCTTAACGAAAAAAATACTGAAAAAGTATTAACTGAGATGCATAACGCTCAGAAGTATTTAATATTTGACTTCAGGAGCACCATTTGGTCACAGATTTCGAAAAATAAATTCCGAATCTTATCTAATGTCTGAGATTTGACCAAACATAATAGATGTTTCCTGAATGTAGTCAGAATACCAAAATTCCATACGGAAACGCTATAATGAAGCAGCAGTGGAATGATCAGTGGTCTATTTTTTTTTTAACTCAGTCTAGCTCCAATTTTTGGATCTCGGTTAGGGACTAGGGACTAATCAGTGCTTGCGAAGATAGAAGCAAGCACCCACTAGAATGGTATTATTTTATCTTCAGCTTAGACCATTTTAGACCCATGGTGAGATTGGACATTATTCTTAGAAGTTAGAAGCACTATTTAAATGACACATTCTTGCCAAAACTCTACACTGTATGCATTTTATTTTTCTCTTTTACAGCTTGTTTAATTGTCAATACCAGCTAGGTAATGACTGTTTCATTTCAATTGTCCAAAGTTTCATAGCATAGCTGACAAAAATGATTAATGCATCCTTGCAAATGGTAAACGGTTAACCACTTCCACCTCAAAAACCCCTGTAAATTAATGGACGCTCCAGTAGCCGAGCAGCAAAGTTGGTCCCTTTTGGTCCCTTTTGGCACTTTTTTTCGTCCTTTCTCGTACTCGGAAACGCCGGAAAGTGCCGTCAGAGGTAGTACGCGGTAAAGGACGAAACTCTCCACGGAAGGCTATGCCGGCGGAACGTGAAAGCACTACCGAAAATGCGTAACTGGTGATGCGCAATGGAGCAAAATCAACCAAAAACCAGCGCTCCACCAGTCGCAGTGGCGAACGAACGAAATGGAAACGCATGGTGGAAAGCAAAACGAGCGCTTTTCCGACCACCGGGAACACCCCCAAAAAAACCCCATCTCCGTTGCGATGTCCGTTGCCTCACAGAGCTGACAGCCACAGCTAACGCACAGGCCTGCATCCAGCAAACGGTTGAATATGAAGCTTTCCTTTTTGCGTCAATTTTCATTCCAATGGCATAAAAAACACACACACACACACAACACAAAAACGGAACCGAAAGACGACAAATGAAATGCGACGGTTTTTGGTGAAGTGCGCCTTTTCGCGCCTTCCGGCCGGCGGAGGCGGTACAGTAAAAAGACAGGACGAGCGTGTTGATTTTGCTTTTTAAAATGCTGTAAGCGAGCCAGAATGGATGGCTGCAAACAGTAAGCAGGAACTAGACCAAATTTGGGCAGAGTTTTGTGTGGGTATTTGGGTGTAGGTTTTTCTTTTCCGGCTGTTGACCTTTAACGTCCGAATGGAACGGAAGAGCAGGGAAGAAGCGACAGTGCTTTGAAGCAAACTTTCAAGCGTATAAGGATTCTTTTTGTTTCCGTTCCTTGCTGTTCAAACATTCCATCGCATTCAATGGCCTCAAAAGGTAGCCTTAAGGTAAATCCCAAAACACTGCACACGTAACGCTCGACAAGCGAATGGCAACGATGGTCCACCGGGTCCGCCGGGTCCACCGATCGATGAAGGTATGTACGCAACAAACAGCAGGGGCTTCTGGGTGCCGCGTGCCAAAATTTCGATACTGCGTAATAACGTGCGTTGGCAGGAGGGGGCAAGAGAAGAGACTGGGTTAAACCCACCCAAGGACAGAGCCTGAGAACCGAACGACAAAAAAGTGAAGTATCAAGGGAAGTACTTTTTCTTTGATTTTCTTTCGCCCAGCTTTGCTTCAGCAGTATGCCTTACGGTGAAGTCGGTTTGTCAGTCGCCACCATCACGAAGGTACAGTGTATCATGTTTGACGAATGCTTCTCGTTGTTTCTTATGACACAGTAGCGTGGCCTTTCGTTTGTATGGTTAAGGAGCAAACGATTTATTTAAATGTGAAAAATGATTTTCCCACCGGGAAAAAAAGGTGTGCTGTCGGCAAAGCTATCGCAACCAAATGGCGTCCACAAATTGTCTCCTTCGTTTCCCTGCCATTTGTCCCCTTTGCTTTTGGGTCCGGTCGTGGCAATGGCACGCCGCTTCTGTTTGGGTTAGATTTTTATCAACCAGCAGTAAATTGTTTAAGGATGCAAAAGTTGGCTCAAATCCAACCACATCCTTGGCCTCCGGGTCCGAAACCTACCCAGGGGTTTCCAAATATGGTGAAAATGAATGTCCTTTTGGGGTTGCCGAAGCGGTGGGTAGAATTTGGGTGTTTGGGATGATGCTGTACACACCCATACACACAAATTTATGCATATCACATTCAAACAAGCCCCGGAAAGGAGCGTAGAGATAGAGACAGACACAGCACACGAAAGGGTACGGTTTGTTGTCGCTTGAAGACACTCCACGATGTCCCGGAGCAAGCTTTGATAAAGCTTTTTTTATCGCCCGCTGACACATTTCATCTTTTCCGTCCGGAATACCGGTATGTTACATTAGGACAAGCCAACAGAAAAAGCCATCCCAGTACTGGTGATACTGCCATCACGATAAAACATTTTTGCGTGTAGATGATTTTTTGTTGTTTACCGTCTGTGTTATCAATTTTCCATGGCCCTTCTTTTTTACTGAGACAGTTTTATTTAACCTCACCATACGCGAAATGGAGAAAATAATGAACGGCGGTCGCATACTGAATCGATCCGTTGCTACCGTCCGGGTTCGATAAAAAGACAGCCAGTTTTAAGTACGCAATATTAGCATTCCATGCTCGCAAGGATCGCATTACATTAAACGTTCCAGATTAGCGGGCTCATTTAAGATCGAAAATGGCGACACAGGCACACGCGGGACAAGGGTTCCGGTTGGTTATTTAGCGATATTAAAATTCGTCCCACCGCGTTGGCTACAGCTGGGAAAAGTGCGAATTTGGAGGATTTTTGATGAGAAATGATATTATGCCTGCATGTAGGAATACTAATAAATAGCTTGAAAGTATTTCTGGAACATCTACCCAAAAAAAAATAAAGGAAGTTATATGACAAATAAAGCAAAATCGATCTACGAGAGAGGTTAGATTGAGTTTAACAACGCCTTTTTCGAAACAGAAACGAAAAATAACCAACATAACACGTTGTATAAACTCCTAGGTTATTCGCCGAAAAACCCTGTAATTATCCAACTTTACACAGCTATTTGATACCTCATAACAATTCTAAACCATTTCCTACCAGATGAAAACTAATTATCAATCAATTCTAATTAGATTAATAGCAATCGGCCTCAAGCATCTCACGTCTTCAACGTTTCCATAGAACCAAAGCCCGAGAGCCCGGTTTAATAAATCATCGCATTCGCAATCAGTGCTTCATTATGCTGAAACGGCTCATTCCCATCCAGCCCTGGTACACGTTTAGATGGAACAACTTTAACGCCGAACGATGGTGTACTGCTGCTTACCAAACGGCTCCATCGTGATAAGGATAAAACGCTCTCGGTGTGCTGTTCCCGGCGTTTTCCAAATGGTACAAATCAAATAGAACCTCCGAAAAGCGCGCCCTGTCAGCCATCGTACGGGCCACAACACCCGGTATCGTTTTACAAACCACCGTTCCCCGTTCATCAACGCTGCGCGAGTTGCTCGAGTGCTGGAGAAAATAAAAGCAATCTTTGCGTCTTTGATCGGGGTGCCTGTTATACCTGTAAGCCTAGTAAGTGTTGGCGCAGTTTTGCTGCGAAATTTATTTACCTCGTAAATGTCCGAATGATGAATTGCGGAAAAATATCACCAATCGACACGGGTCGGTCCCACAAATCGGCACTTTGTTTTATTTAGTTTTTATTTCCAAACAAACATTTTCCCACCGCCCTTCAAGCGGACGAGATCGGGTGGGCTTTTTCTCGGCGGATCAAATCGCGAGTAACCAATTCTTTCAGCCAATCGTAAAATTGAATTAAAATCACTATACATCTCAGCCACCATCCGATGCCGATGGTGCCGAACCGAACGCGTAAGGTTACGAGCGTCATTTCTCTAAGTGGACTTGATGGCCGAAACTAGTCAGAAGGTAAATGGAAAGTGTATAAAACACAGCGAACAAATTAGACGATGAAGCTGTCAAAACATATTAGCTCGGGACGCGTATCGGTGTGGAAGAAAAATCATCTTTGCGTGTGGGAAAGAGAAACGCGCTTGGTCCAGCCAGTTAAATTTAACACTCCGTTCGGCTGGAACTGGTTACTACGGATTGTTTTGGAAGCTATCAACAGCAGCAACACCAACACCCGGAAACATATCTGCTGCCGCGCCCCGTTCGTGGGACGGCCGACTCCGATTCCGCACGGATGGAATGATAGCAGCTCATAAAATAGTCATTTTTCACACCGATTTCATCGTGGCCCCGAACGCGTACCGTGGCGCCGAAAGTCAAGTCGTCAAGCGTCAAAACTCTCGTGTCATCTGTCAGCCTGCCACTCGGCTCTCCGAAACATGCCAACCCGAACCACCGGACCGGTAATTGTTGATTGATGACCGTTGAGGCATTGCTGCGTTCAGGCCCGACGCTTCTTCACGGTAGCTTGGCGAACAGGCAAAATCGACACAAAAAAAAAAAGCAGCAACGAAACTTCTCACCACCTAATCAGCTAGATACGCATGTTTATTGGCTACATCATGTCAAACACCATTACCGGACGGGTGAGTGACTTGTCCGACTGGTGGTGCAAACTTTTGCCGAGCGATAAAGTCATACATGGCACGCTTGTGCACCATGCAGTTACTTCGATAGGTAGAGTTTTACTGATGAGAATGCAATATCTGGCAATGTAAGGTAATTGTTCACATTTATGTAGTTTTCATAATAAGCTCGTAGCGTCAAATCAATCATTTCTACATGGTTTTGCTCTCAAGAAAGAATTCCAGCGAGATTTTGAAGTTGGTAATCGATGAAGATTACTACTTGATCCTCGACCCTAGAGAGTGCTATTGGTGATCTTGGAGTGCGACTTTGATGACTTGACTTGTATGTCATGAAGATAAGGATCTTTGGAATGTAACAGTCTCTTTAAGTTAGGTGAACTTGACTATGCAGATCTGATTTGACTCTCGACGTCGACTGTGTGATGCCAGGTGCGATGAAGAGCATATTCCACAGTTTGTCCTTTCCAACAGACTCAAAAGCCAATTTTCGTATACAATATTGGAAAATTACTTGAACAATGGAAACCAATAAAGCAAGGTGTAATCAAATACACGTTACAATTCTATTCGCACCTATAAACATCCTTCTGCTTTAATAATCGCACGTCGGATGTTTATGTTAATTTCAAGTGAAGAATTGTGCTGAATCACAATGGGCGGTATTTGGGTGGCGGGTGGAAATTAATAAAGAACTGTCACCCACCATGACACACTGCTTCTGCGGGAAGCTGTCCTATCATTCGCTTCCATCGAACGTAAAGTAAATAAAGTGTAGTGTAGCCCGACATGGAGGAAGCTCGATAGCGCGTGACTTTCGCAACAGGAAAACCATTAGGAGTGGCACACCACCGCACCACGTGTGGTCACGTCGTTACGATGTTCATCATGCCTGGTGGATTGCCACCGTGCGGTGCATGAGAAATGGGACACCGTAAAATTGTTCCGTTCATAAATCATCATTTCGAAGGTGGACGGTGCAATAAACGCCGACGGCCCGAGACGCCGTCAGTCGGTCGGGGCTCATTCGGAACGTGTCGATCGGTTTCCGTTCGGAAACAGGTCCTTCCGTGGTTCCGATAGCAGTTGACCGTGAAAGTATCGTCATGGTAGGTAATGATAGGACGTTTATTATTTACTGGTGATTGGTACATAAAAAGAAGACTAGAAACAATAATTAGTAATGGAAACACATTAAACAGTCGTAACGTCCTGTTATCAGTAGAGGCCATACTGATCTAATTCTCATACCGTGTTGTTTTCATTTCCATTATCACGCATCTTCCCACTCCCTTGACCGCATTCGTGTTTAGTGTGCAGCCCGATGGTCACGTCATAACAATTGATCCCACCATCCGGAGATCCGGCTTTGGAGGCACAAACAAACCAGATTGCCGGCGAGCCGGATATCATTTGTTCATGCCGATGAAAACCATACGCATTGCATGGTGTGTTTCTCGTCCCGATGACGCCAATGCAAACTATTTCCGCAAACTGCAATGAAGTGCATCTGGCGCAGCAGAGGAGAAGCAAGTACACGTGCGGACAAACGTTCGTCCATCATGGTTATCGTTTGGACGTTATTGTTCATAAAAAACCGCTTGCAGCTGTCTGGAAATAGTTGGTAATGTGGTTTTCTCTTCGGCGAAATGTGATCATGGCGTAATGGGCCAGGCTGGGTGATAGTTTTCATCCCATCGCTGATAGAGCGACACATTTACTATTGACGCATATTGCGTACGAATGATGCGGAATTTCCTAGGAGCTGTTATCATGCCGTCCTTCAATGCAGCAAAATGCAATGTGAACGAGCACGATGATAAGATGAGGGAAAATACGAGCTATCTTCATCGCTCGCTACGCTTAGAAATTGTGTCATCACGCTCCCTGACTTCCTTGCGTCAAAATATGGTTTAAAACTCCATCAGTATTTCATCCCCCACAGGAAGAGGCGGCTGTCTCGCAGTCACATTCGCTCCGGATTCACTCTAGCGCATATTTATTGACGGATTGATGGTGCGCCAAACGTTTTCATCCGTCAGCATTACGGAAGCAGTTTAAATTTATTGCTTTATTGCTGCTTGCGGAACGTTGAAAATCCCACAAACCACGGATGTGTGGAGCTCTGTTTGTAGCTAAAATATCAGCAAAAATACATCACAAAACAGTCCAAAAACAGGAAACAGGGGGACGCCGCCTAACGGCCAAACCACCAACACACACACCGAGAAATGTAAAAAAATCGATCGACTCGCGTGTAGTTACGCAGTTCGCCCCACAGTTTGACTTTTACGCACAGCTGAAGTGTGGCCGAAATTTAATCTTTATCCACTTCGGCCTACTTTTGAGCGGGAGGCGCAACATTCCAAACCACTTATAGCGTTTTTTGGAGAGGGGAACCGTTTTTTACGCCTTTGGGGTGTGTATGTGTTTTTTATAGGAATTTCCCGATCGTTGTCCGATACGTTGTTGATTAGCTTGGGTAGCGTTGGTAGCGGGAACGCAAAAAGAAGTTTGATCGAAAAGCCTACAGGGATATAAAGTTGGGATCGAGTCAGCCAACCAATACATCAAACTCATCGATCGTTATGCAAACGTTCCCATTCCCGAAAGGTAGGTGGGGTGATTGGAACGAAACCTAATTCCAACGTCAAACCCACACATTGCGGCATTTTAAACTCTCTAATTAGCCACAAAAATGTTCAATCGAAACCCTTCTTTGCCATCAATTTTATTAACTGGTCGGCTCGGAGCTGTAAAATTTCAATTTTCGGTTCCAATCTTTTGATCAAAACTTGAACCTGATTTTGCTGCTTTTCGATCTCCAGATTCCGCAACATCTCCAGCTGATCATTATCATTTTGTTCCTCAAGAAATCAACCGCTTTTGCCAACTAGATGAAGGAATGCGCGGCAACCCCTAATTTATATGCATACGAATGGGAATTCCAATCGACTGTCGGGGAATCAGAGTGACAAACAGCGGTACAACATGTGAAGGGGACCTATTTTCGAAAATAGAGTCTCCACCCAACCAACCCAACAAACAACCAATCTTCTAAAATTGGGAAATAAAACAAAAATTACATCGAACATCGTTACCGTCGTAACATCACTCGATCGACTCTCCCATACACACAGTAACCCGAAGAAGCAGAAGCCTTTCGTTTACAAAACCATTCATCGTTGCGTTGGGTGGTTCGTTGGGAGAGCGCTAAAAGAAGGGGAAGCAAGACATCCACCCGTATCGTGTGGCGCGGTTGTCGCTGTCGGTTAAGAAACAGGTGATTTTTGGGAAGCAAATGAATTATGCAAACGATGTCAACGACATTTTGTTTTTGCATAAATATATGCTTCGAGGGGGAGGCGTCCTTTCCCTTTTCCGGGCAGCAAAAGGGTAGAGCAGTTCTGGCGTATGATATTTCACCAAAAAACAAAAAAACAATGCAATAAATTATCCCATTCCCATGCTTTTAGCCGTGCCACGGACACATTACTCTCTCCAGCTGAGGAGAGAGAGACAACAAAACAATTATGAAGGAATCGGAATTAATTCCAGCACAGTTTGAAATCGATCTTCAACTTGGGGGGGTCTATGGTTTGATGGAAGGTAGCGATCGGGATGGAAATTAATCAACGAAGAATAAACACGTACAAAGTGGCCACCAAAAAAAAGGGGCACCCTCAAATTATTTGGACATGCTTTGACATTCATTCACACATTTACCTTTTGCCGATGCCGGGAAACATTCGTACTCGTACTGCTCCAGTGATTTGATCACGCTGCCGAACGGAAGCTCACAGAAAACGGTCTCCGGTATTGTGCTGGCGTACAGCAGCAGCAGCACAAATGTCTGAAAACGCATTGCCAGCGTCATCTTTGGCGGGAATATTTTGAGATGCTTTAAGAGAGCTTTCATCTGTCGAGTTTGTGCAGCAATTGCTCGCTGTAATTCGCCTTTAACCGTAATAACGCTGGCCACTAATTTCGCTTCGTTTCGTTCGTGGAGAGCATTCTGAAAGGAAAACAGAATTGATAAAATATTTGTTAGATATTAAAATTACAACAAAGAAGCTTAACTAGAGGATACATCGGATAAATGCTGATTAGTTTAAGTACCATCATCAACGGAACTTCCCATGTTTAGTAAACCATGAAACCATTGCCACAGCAGGCCAATCGATCAATTCTCCTATTCAGAGGCAAAGTAGAAAAGTTCAAATATGTTGCACAACGTTACGACCCGCATCAACGTCACTGCCCATCATCGTTCCATTACCTGTTCACCTTTAGACCACAATGCTTCTATCGCTATAAAACACACACGCGCACTACTTGTGACGTGCCCGCCTGGAATAGAATACCCAAAAAAGTCTTTCAACCTCTTGATCATCATCTTATTATGCTTTATCTGTTTCCTTTCGAGTGCTTTCCAATTCGATATCGATCGATCTACAATTACGATGGGATGTATTATGCTATCGCTTGGAAATAACACTCCACACACACACACACAGAAAACCATCCAGTCGATACACGCGGGTAGGCATTAGACATTAACTTTCGAAGTGGTTTATAAGAAAAAAAAAGTTCACCAAACAACGACGCACCAAGCGCACGATTACGACCCACACCGCAGAACAGTTCATCCAATTAGACTGTGCATGATTTATAAAGCTTTTAAAACGATCACATGAGCATATTAGCGTCCTACACAGCAGCTCGCGTGCTTACTCATATTTACGGAAGTGTGTCTCATATATCGCAACCGAAACGCGCCGTGTGCTACGCGCTTGAGCATCCCGTCCGCTGGCTTACAAAGTAGAAATTTTAATTGGCATGTCGACATTAGCCTTGCCAGGGAGCATTTGTCGCATTTGGCCGCTCGGGGCGCTAAACAGACTCGCACCACGCTCTTCCTGCGTCACCCGAGTCTATTTAGGGAAGCCCGGCTTGGTTCGGATTTCGTACCGTCTACCGTAGTATGATGGTGGGTAACATTTCATCAAGGGCTGTCCTGCTGCTTTATGTTGCACAAGCGCTAACAAACTTTTCCTCTCGTTGCATAGACGCTAGCGTCGAGGTTTGTTCACCTCGGTTTGGAGACGCGCGCACATACACCCGCACGCCGTGCGCACGTGTGCTAATGCAGTGGGTGGATTTTGACAATGATTGGACGCGTCGGTGTGTGCTGGAAAGCCAAAACCGCAAACCAGGCTCAGCAGATTAGGGCCGGCGAGTGTCGTATCTTGCTTGTTCTTATTCGCTGTCGTTTTCGTTGTCGGAAGTACAGATGTGTGCGGTGCCGTACATGCCAAACGCAAGATGACAGCTAGTTCACACGCCCCTATGGAAAACGATAATGGTATTTATGGGGTGGTTGGGATGATGAGGTGGGACGAGAAAAAAAGAACCCTCCCACTACCGAGAATATTCAATGGAAGGTGTACCAGCGCATAAAAGGGTATAAATAAAGCCAAATGGAGAAACACGTGTTCGATGGAGACGCCAGGTCAGTCATGCCGGTGTGGTTGAAATACTTTCGCTCCGTATTTATAGTTTGCCGTTAGCACGAACGAAATAAATAGAGTTCCAATAAAAAGGGCATTTCTAGTGGATGGCGAAATTGGTAGCCATTCCAGGAACTCCAAAGGTCCCTAAATAAATAGAAACGAACTACGCCATGGGAGCTACGTAATTAAGCGGAGTGAAATGTTTTGTGTCACCCAGGGACGGTGATTTGGCGTGTGATTGTATGTCAAAGCGTTCACTCGGACCGCTCTTAATTAACCAACCGAATCAAAACCGGCATGTTTTTGCGCCCGTAATGCGATTGAATTGATGTTTGTTACCCGCCTTTGATGCGTACGTCTAAGAAAGGTTGTCTCGTTAGTTGATAGGTAGGATGATAGTGCTTTGAAACAAAGAGAGCGACGAGAATGGAACGGAAGCACATCTATTTCGATAGAAATATATTTTCGCTTATTGAGTTTGATTCTGCGAAGAGCGGCCATTGCATATTCTTTCGTCCACGAAGATTGCAATAATAATCAATTTCGGTATCTTTCATCATAGTTCCTTTTCATTTCCCGAAATTCGAAGGCAATTCTAGGAACGAGTTAAAAGACGCAATACATCAACAACTAATTAATGTCTCACAGCAAGCCTAAGGTAAGCTTACAGTTCACATTTTCATAGTGGCAATAAAATAATTTCCCAGTCAATGTAACGCACCAAACTTAGACATCCACTGTTTAAAGCTTTTAAACAGCATGATTATCAAAAATACTCCTCTCCGGATGCGAAGTGTTGCTGCTTTGTACAACAAACAAAACGATAAGACAGAGAGTAAATTATGGAATACCGAAGCCTCATTTTCCACAACGCTGACTTTGGGAATTCCATCGCCAAACCGAGCGCGCAAGCGATCGGTGATAATTAGCAATGATTAATGAATGTCATTTGAGCTGCTTCTTCGGGAGAATGACGGTGGATTAACGTGTGCCGCTTGAGCAAAGCTTAAGCACCATGGGAGCCCGAGGGAAGCTAGTAATTAGAGGTAAACGGATTGGAATTGCAAATCGCGCCGTAGGTACGGGCTCTCGAGCTCGGAAGGTTAATTGTACACACGCGTGTATGCGGGGTATGAGAATGTAGCATTAACGCACCATAGACTAGTGGCTGGCGGAGGATGCTATGAGAAGTTTATTTAACTTCACAATAAAAAAAATGTTGGCCAATTTGTATCGTGTAGAAACGCGACGGAAGAATAAGCTATAACGCGGCGTATAAATCTATCCGGAAGAGGATTGTGATATATGGCGATTGGATGTAATAGCTTTCCATTTGCTGGTATCATTTGGTGAGTTCAAAACATTGTTAAATGATTTTCGGCGAAATAAAGAGAGAGGCAGAGAGAGAGAGAGATAGAAAGAGAAATATGGCGCTAGCCCACCACAGCCGGAAGTGGAAGTGGTTTTATTGTGTTTTACGATACGCGCGCTGATGTTGTAACCTCCTTAAAGCCCGTACGATGAAATGCCTCATTTTTGGACCATAACCCTCCACGCACGCACACAAACGCACTCAGGTGTGCGTGGGTTAAAGGGGCACGAACGGTGAATAGAATTTTACGATTTCCAGTCACGACCGAGGGTCCCAAAAGGGATTCCAGGACGCTTTTGTGCATTAATAAACAATATGCCAGTTGCGCAGGCCGTGCGTTTGTTTCGTTTGCTTTCTGTCTGTGCTCTGGACGTCACGTTTTTGCTGGTGACGTTCTCCGTTCAACTCCTTTCCGTTGTTTAGGTTTCCGAGTCCCTAAACGGTTCGTGTTGTTGTTTTCGTGCCCCTTTGGTGCTAATGTGGTCCAGAAAGGTGATGTGTCTTGCTTGGACGTCACACTTGGAGGCGTTCGCCAAACCAAACCCAAGAAAATAATTGCTACAAAGCGCCCGATAACCATCTGGCTGACCTTTGGCGGCACATCAAGTTGTTGATAGGAAAGTGTTATTTTCTAAACCAACACTCACTTCGAAGTTGTCGGTGGTTTTAATCAATTCCGGGAAAATCGGCCCCCGGCACCCAAGCTAATCAGGCGTAAACAGAGTGTTTCCCCGAGTGAGGAAAGCTTCAATGTACATCGGAAAGCTTTGATCGATCGTGTTGATCTTCGTGGGTGGGTGCGCTCAGTCCACGCCCAAAGCTAACTCTGCTGTCAACGGCGTGATCAGATTGAAAATAGCAAACTGATACGCGCCCGTTTGTTGTTCTAGTGATTGCGTATTGTTTTTGCCAGCTAATGCCAAATACACCCTCGTGTCGCGTATTGCGCGTCGTTGAATTGCGTTGCACGATGATTCGCACCGTATTGGGGCGGACTATTGTCGGATGTTTATCAAATTGATTGGAAAGGTTGGCTATTTGCCGGACTTCTTCGTGAACCAACTTTCGGACATTGCAAACTTTGTGCAAATTTGAAGTACCCAAATCATATTTCCTCTGTCCTGCACACGGTATGGTAATAGCTTCAATTAACATAACCTTGACCCCACCGGGGGGACGCGGTTAAATGTTTGCAAAATGCGAACCGAACCGAATGAATGAACTGGGGTGGGACTTTCAATTTCAGCGCGTTCGGTTTTGTCATACCATCACCACCACCACCGATACCGATTGACATTCCGACCTCTTTAACTCAATCAGCCATCATAAACGTACGCATGCCGGAAAACGGGCCGGACCCACCGGCAAGCGAACCATTGTTCCATTTATTAGCCGATGTGTTTGTCCTTTCCCTCAACCAACCAGGGCAAGAACCTTTACTGCGCTCGAGTGAAAATCGAACGGCCAACCACGGCCATCCGAATGGTCTGGTAGGTAGTATCTTCACGTGTGTGTCCACACCTCCAACAACGCACCAACCTAAGGTGAATGATTATTTCTGTTTAGCCGGCAAGCGTTCAATTTATTGCTAGTATGTGCGTATCCAATTGGACAAGCGCGACGCGAAGAAAAACAAAAAAACACCCGCGATTCGGACACCATTCAACACCCGCCCTGAGGAATGCGTGTACGTCCCCGGTTGCAGAGCAAAATAAATTTTAATCAAACTGAAATAACCATCATTATGGGACGAAAACACACCAAACGGGGCTCGCCGCACCGCACAGAACAGATACAGCCAAACATCTGTAGCAGAAAGGTCAATTAGGGCGCGCTAAAAGGTGGCAAGTGGCTCTGTGATGTGATGGGGTATCATTGTTTTTTTTTTGGAAATCTATTTAGCGAATGAAGAAACTTGAACTATTTCTGCGTTTTTGCGTAGTTTAATATTTCTTCTGCTCGTGTGAACTGGCCCATGCTCTGCGAAACCTTCAAAATTTACCATACAGAAAGAGGTTCCTCCACTCTACTTGACCAGCGGGGGGGACTTCGAGTTATTCGAGTGATCATAGTGGTTCGTTTCATTTTATTGAAAACCCGGATAGGTGTAATAAAAGAAGGGAAAAAACGCAATTCAATCGCATGTTGCGTGCGTAACGTGCAATAAAATTCAAATGTTGTTGCTGTTGCGTACGGTCAACGGAGATCGGCTGGTGTTGATGTTTCTTCTGCGAGCGTGTGAAGCATATCTGCGCAGAAGACGACGAAGTAGCCAACGGTAACTTCTCGCTATCGAATTAGATCGACACAGGGCGATTGTTTTAGTGGATGAATTCGACGCTATACCTTGCTTCCGTTTGTTTCACAAACAGGCTACGTTTTCCAGTTCGATGATCGCTGGGGAGGTTAGGAAGTTGTGGCGCAGACCGATCGACTGATTAATTAAAACCCGCCTGTCCGCCATTCAGTGTCTTTCTCACTCTGTCCGGTTGTGCCCACTTCACATACATCGAGCTTTAGCTACCAGAGAAGAGTGACAAACAAACAACGCTCAAAAGTTCAGCTGAGCTCAGCACTTTCCGGTACACTTTCTAAGGTCATTGTACAGCGGGTTTAGCGCCCATCGTGAAGGGCTATCATTTTCTGAACTGCATTTAATAGAGCAGCCTTTAATATGAATTATTTAACCATCCAAGTCCAACAAGCGCGTACAAAACACGAAGCAGAGGGTTCTCTGAGCTGAACCGGTTTCATTTGTTTGCAAAATGAAGCAAAACGAAATCGAAAACAAGAACCGTTTTAGTGACAAAAAAAAGAAAAAAAAAACAAAACCTGCAACAGTTCTTTAATGAAGAAACGTTTAATGACGCGGTACCTTGGTCGTCCCCATAGCGTTACATGTTATTAATAAAATGCTGGTTTATTGTGCAAATAAGCAAACAAACACACCACCACAACAAGGAAAAGTTTCTTGTTGGCTACGATGCGCGGTATGATCGCGATCAAAGGGTGAAGGGAAAATTAAATTTCCTACCAGCGCCGGACGGTAACGAAGTGTTGAAGGACCAGAACTATCCCAATTTGCTTTTAATTTTAAAATTTAATGAACTTACACCGTGTTTGATCAACCCGGAGATTGTGTGACAATTGGCTTTTTTAAGAGTTGTATTTAATTTAAACAAATTGCAAGTTACAACATTTATTGCTTATCGTATGTTTCGCCTTTTGACTGGCTGAGAAAACAGCAAAAGATTATTTAAATTGACGTATAACCGTTGTAAAGGAAGCTCGTTAAATATCGTAGTTGGTAAACCCGTGACCTAAAAACATGTCCGATTATTAAGGTTCGAATCTCTACATGACCCAAATTTTTCAAGTGTCATAAAACATTTACTTTAGCCTCAAGGAGAAACCGATCTCAATAGTTAGACCGCTGAGCGCCACACTGTCAATCCTTTTATCAATTTCAGAGGTCTATTGTTTCTTTCTGTTGCTGATCGTAACTTTCATTAAGAAAACGTCAAATCTCATACATAAAAAAGAACTACCTCAAAGCATGGTCAAAGCCCTCAACTAGAACAACTGGGTATCACTGTTCGTTGAAGCCTCCTTTAATTGAATTCACATCTTACGTAAAGCTTAAACTGTAAGCAAAAAAAAAAACAAAGGTAAACATTCACAACGAAGGTGCCAAACACTGGAACAACTTGTCAGTATTCATCGTTGTCGACTTCTTTCGGAGCATAATGATGCGTATGACAGTGTGGTGAAGGGAGAAGCCTTTTTAAGAATAAATTTAATTCACCTCCTGCCTTTGCTCTCTCGCTCTCGCCCCATCTCGGCTCAAACCCCAGGCCAATTGATAATTGGTAGCCTTTTAACGAACTCTCGTTTGTTCAAACGCTCGTCACACACACGCGTGTTTGCCTTGGGAGGGTTCTATTTCTTGCCCGCAAAACACGGAATCGGTGAACCGTTGTTCATCTACATAATTTTAATTCGGCCCTTCTCTTCCGTGTCAAACGCTGAATATGAAAGAAGATCACCCCATCCCCCTTTTCCAAATTCTAGGGCTTCGAGCGAGCCGGTGTTATTATTCCTATCTATTTGAATACGTTGCTACTTGCTTGTACTATAACTGTAGCAAACAAGAGCAAAAAAACACACTGAAAAAGAAACTCGTTCTACATAAAATCTACGTGGAATTTGTAATCTCGCTACTTCATTTTTGTGCCTTAACACACTACCGAACGTACACACAGGCCCATACATTTTACGCTCTTCACAATCAGTATTATCGTGCCGGCATAATATCGCCGACTCAAACCGACTCAATTACCGAACGGGAGCATTTCTTGCCCGGAACGCACGACAGCATGTCGCGAGCTACACCACTCCCACTCCCACTCCCGGCCAGGCCCTTTCCTTTAGCTTCATTGATACACAAACACACACAAAAACACACATAAAGCCTCCCATCCACTTCGCTGAATGTCTCATTTTAATATAAAATTGCCCCAAATATTTTGGGTGCACCCCACAGCGGAGCACCCCAAATTTATGCGTCCTTTTTTTATTCTCTCTCTCTCTCTTTCTGTCGCTGTATGTGAGTTGAGTTCGTGTGAGACGATGAGGACGAGTTGTTGGTGTAACTGTTGGGTCTGGGAATTTGTGTGCTTATTTATTTCTTTAATACTGTTGTGGCCTCCCGCGCCCAAAGCCGACTGTCCAAACCTCCCCACCTTACAATTACTTTACGAGAATTACGCGTACATTTAATCCATCTTGCCTTTTTATGGCCCATCGGTGGAGCTCGCCGTGCCTTGTGTGTGTATGGGTGTGTGTGTGTGTGTCCGTGAAGATTTAAAAATAAATGCCAACATGTAACAAACCATCCTGCAGCACAACATTCGTAATCATTGCACAATCAACATCATCGGAATGTGTTAAAATGTGATGTGTATTAACGTTTTCGCTCATCTTCCGTTCATGGGTAACACTGTCCTGTCCAACCCCGCATCCATCATCTTGCGTGTGTGTGAGATTTGTTTTGTTTTGTTTTGACTCCCCCCACCCAAAACAATTCCCCGTTGTGATGCTGCGGCCTCTTCGTTCAACGGTCTAAAAGAGAACCTGTCATTGACTTCTCCAAAATGAACTTGGCAGCTTCTAACTGCTTGTAGCAGAGTAACGAAAACAATCAAGAAAAGGAATGTATTGCGAGTGGGAGAGCAACATAATACACAACATAACAAAACTCTCTTTGCGTGAGTGCGAGAAGGAACGAGCAATGTTGACGAATGTGAATAACACTAATGACCTTGATAAGCGAATCAATATGCTTTGCGTGGTTGCGTTCTTTCCCCGGCGGGTTCAAACCCTTGGCGGCACAATGATCGTGTCAGTATCTTCTGCGCGGGAATACAATCCTTGGGCCAAGATGTTGATGAAGGGTTCCGTGTCTTCCACCAGGTATTCGCGCCTTTCAAGATTGAACGCATAAAAACGGCAGCTAAGTGGCGAGCTGCGAACATGAACAAGATAACGCCACGATGCGTCAGCATAAATGGAACAAAAGGGGGAACCACACAGTACGGCTCGAAATTAAGCGGTGTTGTATTGTTATGTGTTGACATGAAAAATAGATAAAAAAAAAACAAATAAAATCTTAATAGTGTATAATAAATAGACAGTGAATTAACATAACAAACGTGTGAACGTAAGCAGCTAATAAATAAGAAGACTTATTAAAAGCTAATTAAAAGACCTGAGTATGTAAACAAGTAAATAAATAAATATATAAATTATGCGAAGTTAACAAAGAAGCATTGAATGCTAAAGCAAAAAAATGAAAATTAACATGTAAACAATTTCAGAGACAACTTTAATTATTGCATCCACCACTGTGTTGGAAACGTTTGACTTTTTTATTCGTTCTATCCAACACCCATTCCCTGTAGCGGTTTGTAAACAAATACACACTTAAACACTTCCGCCGGCTGGTGCGGCGTTCGCGAAACGCATGAACGATGGAGAAAGGGGCGACACAAGCGTACGATGAAGGGACCGGATGAAGAACATCAATGCGAATCAGCGCTGACCCGCACGCATCCACTGGCCACCAACCACACGCACGATTGATTCTTAATGTATCGGTGTGTGTGTGTGTGTGTGTTGTGTGGATCTGAATCAAAGGAACTACCCCCCAAACATAGTGTGCGTCCATTGTCGTTGCGGTGGCGGGTTTCGGCGCGATGCTCTACCGGAACCGAGATGATGCAAAATCAAAATGTACTTAGCCCGTACAAACACGCACTGTGTTGTGGTGTGGTGCAAGCGGGACAGTACGAGGTATTTGAATGTTTTGAAGAGTTTTAATCATACAACGTGCCTGCTGATAAGTGAAACGTGCGACAAGACCACGACCAGCCGGTACCAACAAATTTGACCATATGAAGTTAATTCCTCCCATCCTGTTAGTATTATTAGCGTTTAAAAGGGTTTGTAATCAATTGTTTACTCGCTACGCAGCTCATGACGACAGTTTCCAGCGAATCAATAAAATCCGTTTGTCACTAAGATTACAGCAACAAAGTTGTGCGCTATCTGTGCTGATAGTGGAGAAGAGTTGAAAAACAAAATACAAAAGCGTTTAATTTTTTTTTTTTATTAAAATTATTTACTTCACGATATGTTTGATTAGGGTTGAACATCCACCATAGCAAACCAATGTAGAGCAATGCATTTAACTCTAAAGATATCCATATTCTTGTAGTGCATATGTAGAGCTTACTTTGAATATCCAAGTTTACCTTCGTCGTGATCGTACCGTGACCATTTTGCAACTACACATCTTAAATAGACCCGAACAAACCATGGCACAATAAAAAAAGGCGTCCCTACCCTTCGGTTAACGTAATGAGTCGTTGAAACTTACCGAACAGAAGCGAGTAAGAACTACCTCTATGTTGGTAAAATGTGAAGCAAAACATAACACCATACACCAACAAGAGCAAAAAGAGTGAAGGTATATTATCCCTAGAGCAACAACGACACGTGCCACCAGAAGATCGGCATCGGTGAAACACAAGGCGTCTCCATCATAGAGCGGAACAGTTTGCTGCATATGTGTTTGGAATTTGCCGAATGCCGGTATGGCCCGTGGGCAAATAGGAAAACATTCACTCCTAGTCTTCCCCACGTCGCTTTCTTCCATCGTCAACTTCCCCTCCCCGTCAGCATCTTCACCTTCGTGCGGGTAGCCTTGGGGTCGGATTATGATCCCAGAAATAATGTTCAAAGGGATAGAGCGAAGTAACCGTGCCGTGGTGTCGTTACTGTACACCACAATCCCCATACGAACCATACACACACACACATGCTGCGTTTTGCGTACCATCAGTGGAATAGAAAAGCACGGAGAACGGTATCAACGGTAACCGGCAAAATTGCCCGGCTGTTAACTTCGATGTTGCTTCTATAATAAACAAGGATTTCTTCACTTTTCTCTTGTAACCGTAAAAAATGGGACGACTGCGCCAAACGGGACAGCAGGAGAAAAATATTACCAACACACGCAAACACACAGGGGACCAGTGTGTAGGTTTTTGGGTCCTTTTGCGTTGGTTGCCTTTGCTTGCTACGCAACATATCCATGTCAGCAAAGCCCGTGCGAAGCTTTCTTTCCCCCCGTTTCGATGGTATTCTCCAAACATGGCGTGCACAGTGGTATTGCAGACGCTTCAGTATATTATTTTATTAATTTAAAATTGATTATCGCGCCGTTTTCCGTAATGTCAGTACCGCTTGTGTTCGCATTTTCGTTATTTTTCACCTTATCAAAAGCATACCCGAAGATCAAATGATGTAATGCAATGTTTTTTTTAAATATTTTATTTAAAGAGGTATATGTTGTAAGCAAAAGTAAATTAATCATAGATGTTTTTAAATTCATTTTTAATTTTAATAGTTATGCATGTTAAGTTTAACAGTAATGCAAGGTGAGCCCTCTGGCCTGAAATTCGAACATGTTGAATTATTCAAAATGTGATAGGAAAATTCTATTTAAATCTAAGACTTTTTATTGTGAATGTTCAATATAGATAGATTTCTTCCTGAAAATCCTAACCATCAACATTTTTCTATTATTTCATTTCATTTTTAACCTTCTTACTGTATATTTCCACTTAACTTCAAAAGAAAAATTGTGCCAAACAAGATCGCAACTTATTACAGCGTGACTCCCACTGTGACACTAGTTCCGCATTCACTCTTCTGGCGAATCCTCTGGAAAAGTGATAGATTTAATGTTTGATCCGGAGCAGTCGGTTGCTTCGTGGGAATCTTTGATTACACACCTCAAACCTTCCTTCCTTCCCCCTCCATTCCAGCACGCACCTCCTCTTTCCACATCCTGTGCAGATTCGGGCGGCGTCTTCGGATACATCTGGAATGGGGTCCAGGAGCAAACCGAGGAGAAAATTGCTTTTCGACCTCCACCAACACGAATTGCCACCAATGGCGCAGTATCATCGGTTCCTTCTCGCTCGTGCTCATCCCTCCATTCCGTTCCGCAGTGGTGCTCCGTGTGCGTGCGCTGAGAAGATACGCATCGACCGATCCTTTCTCGTTACATCGGTCGGTGTCTATCGCGTGCTTCAGGATTTGTATGTAGGGCGGTATGTGAGCGAGTGAGTGTGTTTTATCGCTCAACGCTTCAACACATTTTTGGGCCGAACGGTTTGCTGGTGGAGAGCATATTTTTTATTTATTTGCCTTCTTCGTATAGCACCAACGCCGGACCTGCCCCAAGCACGGCCTCACCAAACCCTCGGACTCCAAACCACCCCTAAACCAATCTCCAATCTTTGCTCCATGTTGACTTGTGAGCTTTCGTCTGTTTACAGCATTATTGCTAACAGACACACACCCTACCGGTGTCCCGGTTTTGTGGACGAGCTTCTGCTTGTTATGCCGGCACGACTGTAAACGTCTGTCAAGAACGGTGTCTCCCCCGAGAGAGATGGAGCGATAGAGACGCGACTTCTTGGAAACTAGTAACGCAAAAGCTAAAGATAAATAAAGCTTGCGATATTTGTGTTTGAAGTGTAACATGAAAACCGATGCCGAAAGCACTGCGGCTGAACAAAACATGCTGCATGGCCCTTGGCGAACAGCTCGCCAAGAACGGCGTGCACGCACGGCTTGTTTGTAATCTATCTTCACAAATCAGTTCAATTGTGCTACACCGTTTTGTATCACTTTAGCCGCAATTGTACGCATGGCGATCGGTAGGCGGCTGTGAGTGTGCCCCATTCGGGACACGGGACACAGTGTACAGGGCCATAATAAGCGTACTTCTTGTGTTTGGTTAGGTGAATGTCGCGCCATTCCGTTTCTGCGACATCATGAACATCTCTGCAAAGGCAAATAAATCTGGATGTCTCCAAGGCGGTTGGGACAGAGCGAATAGAAATTTTCATTTTCTGCAATTGACGTAATACAATGTCGTACATTTCACAATGTTAGCAAATCTCATTGTGAGTGTCTATCGTAGAACCAATAATTGTGTGTTTTTTTTTTCTTTTTAAAGATGCAACATTCATTTAGAAGCTTAAGGTCTGCTTGAGGCGCAAGATAATATCTGCAATAGTAATATCGGGACCTTAATAACGTCCATCTTTAAACTTCGAACGAATCTCTCGGAATGTTGTTTTTCTAATTTCCATAACTGAAGGAAAAAAAAACGCCCGACGGAAGTGGCGTATTGAGCCTTTGCCATCCACTTTCCCGCTTTTGCCTTTGCGACAGCCATATACTTTGATTAAAACCGCTCGATTTGCGATTCTACGGTTCGATAAGACGGAAAAGGTCTGCGGACAAAATCGTCCAACGGTCAGATGGTCAGAACGGTTAATCGAGATGGGGCCGGAAGTGTTTTTGTGTATTGCTTTCTTGCTTGTTACGATATTGAACCATACAGAGGAACTCAAAGCGATGTAAAAACGGATGTAAATGTGTTGGAAAAGAAAAATATGATTTTAATGTTGCATTTCAGCCACCCACTTCGTACAGCAGCAGAAGAACACACAGGGAATGCCCACATCGGAGTAACATGGAAGCGACCAGAATCCGTTCGAATTGATCTGGTTCACTTTGGGCTCGTACACAGCTTTTGGTTTCAATCTGTTTGCAACAGCTGTTTAGAAGGTCATCAACGAAATGTTTAAATTACGCCGTATGGGAATTTTGGAATTTGTTGTTTTGTTTTTGGCATTTGTTGCTGTAGCTAACCTTCAACTTTTACTCATACATCCAAGTGCACTACATCAGTGCCGTGCTGTGGACGTTCCGGGTGTGTTGTCTTTCCGATATGCTGATGACCTTCATCAAAAGTCCATTAGCGCCCGATTGTTACGGCGAACCCTTTAAATGGCGTATCGTGCTGGTTGGAAAATTGGAGTCATTAGGTCGAAAATTGAAAATGGGCGCAAGGATTACAAAAGACACCACCAGCACCAGCGATCGCCACCATGGTCAACAATCGCAAAATCAAAATCATTATCAAAACGCAATGACACGTGGTAAAAAGCCGGGGAGTACGCAAAAATAACAAAATTCATCCATAAATGCACCGTGCGCACATTGCGCTGGTCGGAAGAAAGGCATTCTCTTCCAGTAGCGACAGTACATTCCATAAATAAATGATCTTTCCTGCTTTATTGGACAGGGTTGTCAAACGGCCAGGTCGTATATCTTATGTTGTTAAACTTATGATGCGTAAAAGTAGAAAAAGGACATAGGGAAATTTTAAACATTGTTTTGCATGCGAAAAAGGTGTAGTTGCAGTGAAAAACGGTCAGAATATGAAAATAGACCCAAGTCAGTAATTTTCTATCAGTACAATTATGCTGGACCACATGACCACCACCATATTTACGCTTCATATGCATATAATTCACATATAATTCGCACATTCATATGCATATAAATTATTTATGTCTAACGTTACAAAAAAGAGTTGACTGCACAATAACTCAACAAATGGAACTAAACAAATTGCCAAAGAAAAATGTACAAACAAATTGAACAAGCATTTTGACAACCCTGCCCAAAGCTCCCCGAGAACTTCAAGATGCAGCAGAATGGTTGATCTTTACCGCAATCAAACCTTGATCTCGTTTTCTTGCACTTCTCCCCCATTTCACCTGTTTGCCTGCCACACATAAGCGATTAACATATTTTCACGACACAAAAGCACAGGAGGTTCAAAGGCACGAAGGCGTTGTCTCTTTTGCAGAAAAATGCAGAACTCACACAACCGATCGTTCCCAACCGTACCTTTCACTTTTTCGGTTGTTTGCGGAACAATTTATCGTCCCACAGATTCGGTGCCGACGCTTGAAAGTACCTACCAAATTGGTCCTTTTTGCACATTATTGCTCCGGAAAGCAGCGAAACACGCCTCTTCCGCAGTACGTTTAACACGGGAAGGAATTTCTCAACACGGCGGCCATTATCAGCGGGTATCAATCATGTGCCTCTTAACGGCAGCAACCACGCACGGATGCCGAAATAAGAAGGGCAACATAACGGACCCCGACGTGTAACGTGACACTCGCGCGCCAAACGACCGCGCCAAATATGCGGCTTTTTATTTCGATTTTTCTGTTTTCATCTTCCCTTCCCGGCTGAGCCGGTTTTGTTGCGATCGTTGTTATTTGTTTTGCAATGCGTACAAACATCTTTCAGAAGGTCTTTGCCGATGTTTGTAACGCTTCGATTCGATTTATTCGCATACGTTTATGCAGTTCTTCTCGCTCGCAACTGCAGTCCTCAGCTGTCCACCGCAGTCTCCGAGACGACGTCTCGAGACGATCACCGCCGCTAGTCGAGAGCGAGAGCCCCCAAGCAAAAGAGTCTTTGTTTTGGTGTATTTTTTAGCTTGATCAACCGCGCTGGAATCGACGGTCGGCGGTGACCGCAGCAGCGTATAAGCGACGAGCCTGGTAGCGTCTTGAGACGACCACCAAAGCGAAGCGCACGGAATTAATCGTCAGCGTCGTTGGAGGCGGTCCATTTCAAAGCACAACATTGGCGCTAGTACATGTGTGTGTGTGGTAACAAGAAAATTGCATACACGAGATGTTGAGGAATAAATCTTCCCTCAACAGCACCAGTCTTGGGTGAGACGCCGCAAAGATCACGCAAAGATTTTTTGCTGGTCAATGGCATTGAAACGCAAGCACGCAGTTCTATCATCAAGCCATTTTGGCGAAAGAGACCCATACCCATACAACAATCCAAAACTTCCCTCTATTCCTCTATTTCCACATGATCTACAGGCAGAAGACGACAGACGAGTGAATAAAACAACAAAAACAAAACCCTTCCAAACAGCATGCGGAACAAGGGTGAAAACTGCCAAGGTTAAGGAACTTACCGCCTTTTCCTCCGCGTGCGCCAGCACACATAAAACTGGTTTCCTTCGATTTTTCCACTGCTTCCTCTGGACTTCGTTTTTGGACTCGGTGCAGTGTTTTGCAAAGTCGCCCCGTTTACACTGCCTACGGTCGATAGGATTAAATGTATTTTCACTTTATTTTCACTCCGTTAGGCCTTTCTCTTTACGATACGCATGAGATTTATACAAAAAAGTGACTTCCAATGGGAAAACACACACAAACACGGAACACTCACACCAGGGGACACAAACAGTTTAATCCTTGCTGCTTACGCGGTGACCCTTGCATTGCGGTTGCTATAACGGCAGGGTTGCTATTACACGAAGGGATATCTTTTCTGCACTTCACCATAGTAACGGGTTGGGTCGCCAATGTTGGCCACTTGATCGAATTTGCGAACAATATACTAGATTTTTCTTTATTTTCTGTGATAATAGTAAAGAGAAAAAGAAGATTTATAAAACAAAATCAATCAACATTCACTTCGGTCGACGCATTTCGATGCAGACACAAACTTTCGCAGAAGAAACCTTTGCCACACACGGCAAGACGTTCGGGTGACATCTTTGCAAGACTTTACAACTTCACATGCACACACCGTACACCCCTGAGAAGTTCATCTCAGGCTGGGAACGGCTATTTATTTGACCTTTCTTTTTTTTATTTGCAATCAACTATATCTGCATCGGTAGGGTTTCCCATCAATCCAAGCAACACGGACGAACAGTGGGAACAAAACACAACATCACCCCAATGCTCGCGCACACACACGCGACACTTGCTCACATGCTCCAACGGATGCCCTTTATCGTATTCACTTCCGCATGCAAAAGCGCCCCTGCCCTTACTCAACAATTTCGCCGTGAAAGGTGCGCGCTGCGACGCTCCGTGAAATTCGTGCGCGGGCCCCGTCAAAACAAACAATGGGGGTAAATGTACTTGTAACCCCTTCCGTTTTTTTTTTTGTTTTGTAGTCGAACCCTCCGATGTAATATTATTTCTTTGGGATGGGATGGAGTTCAATACACGCGATGCAGCGACGAAAGCACAACCACAGAGAAACACTTTCGATTTTATCGTACTCACACCGGTTTTTTGTTTTCTCGGAAACTACGAGAAGTGACTGTGTGTTTTTATGTCTGTTTTATGCGATTGAAATAGAATGTAAATTCACCATCTCGAGACGAAGGTCTCGTCGATGCCCGATGCAGCTCAGACGGCGCGGAATGCACTTTGCATCCTCTTGAAAGCAATTCGTTGCGTCGCGCCGCAAACCACACGCACACACGCCCAGCAGAAACATCAACTCACACAGCTCGTTTCTGGGCACTTTGACCAACAACAACAACTCACCACTTCTACCCTCGCTGACCACTGCGCCTACCCCTCCAAACATACGGACAACCCACAAGCTTCCATTTAATTTGTTTACCGTGCGTCTCCTTCACTTCAACTTCGTCCGAGTTCTAGTACCGGGACTGGGTGTCTCGTACGATAAGCAATAAACATCTTCCTTCATCCCAATTGTCTGCCCGGTTGCTCCGGCTTATCCGTATCCGAGCGCATGATAATTCTTGCGCGAAGTAACGCCGTGCTTTGGGTTAGTTTTCAAAACAACAACATCTGGTCCGAAGGGGCGCGCGCGAAAAAATAGCGCACAAATCACACATAGATACACGCACAACCCACGCACACAGAGGCACAGTTGAGGGTGCGGGAATTGCGTCGTTCGTTTTGTTGTGTTGTTGTAGAACACGGGGTAGAATCAAACGGTTGCCGCATTCGCAAAAGTGATAAATTAAATTCGTACGGCTAATCCCAGACGCCGCACACTCCTCGACATGGCCACAACGGTGGAGGTGATAATGAGAAGACAGGACACACACGTTCGAACGTTTGATGAGATGAGCTGAGCCCGGGTGCCAGATTGCAGATGAACCAAGCTAAAATAGGGAATCTTTCCCGTTTGCGATCAAAGGGAACTGTGGGAATTTTGGCGTAAAACTTTTACAGTGAGGTAAATAAAATTAGGACAAGGAAATGCACATAACGTGCTTTGGGGTTCACTACTTCATTCGTATAATCTTTTTACACTAAAGTAGACTATACTTTACGCACTTTTAACTAAATTTTTCAAATAACTTCACTCAACACGGCGCACACCACTTTGGTACACTTTAAATACCCCGGTCACTTCACTGTTTCGTTCAAACGAAGCTGTACGTTTGAATGTTTTCGCGCGGAGCGATCGAAACGCACACCCGACGTTGAGGAGAGCTTGTTTATAAATGTAAATACTGCGTTTCGCACCGGCAGAACCCACAAAGTGAGTCGCTCTCTCTGAGATTTTTCTCCCATCTCTGTCGTCCATTCCACTGCTTTTCTTGCTTTCTCGCTCTTGCCGCGGTGGTGGAAGCGCAGTCGTTGTTGCGAGAACACCGCAGTCGCGAGAGAATGAACATTGAGAGCAAGAGAGCCGCAGAAGGCACCCGCACGGCCCCTTCACCGTTCCTTCCTTCTTCCTTCTTTTCGTACCCGCTTTATATTCGGCAATTTTGCTCCCTCGGCTGTTTGACAGTTAAGGGAAACATCTACTAATGTCGAAAAAGGTTGTTGAATTTTGTTCTGTTTTTCTTCACGAAACAATAGGGGTTAATTTCGAGTGTCACGATTTGATTGTGTGTTACTGTAACGTAAAGGAAATGTTTTCTTTTCAGCTAGGGAAATATGGTGTCCTGTTCTGCCCAAGTCCACATCTCACCTGTGCCGTAGGCGCAGTTTAGCGTTTCCCGTAGCTCTGCGCAGGATCCGTCCACGTTAGGACTCGTATCTGGGATTCTTGGGAACGGATCTTGTCGCTTTATAAGAAGAGTGGATCACATTTGGCACTGTGCAACGTAACGTTCCGCTGGGATCCGGATTCACAGTTCTGATCTCGGAGCCTTCGATTCCATATGATTGAATCGGATAGGATCCTGGTCGGAAACCGACTATCAGTTACTTACAATTGCCAGAAAGTCACATACGTGAAACGAATGTCAAGTAAAATCATGTAGTACTGTAAAAGGAATTCTGGTACTGCATGGTCTGGAGCTTGGAACTGACTATCCGAAAAAAAACATGTTTCACAGCTCTATTTATCGGCGGTCATTAGCTTATAGGGCGAACTGTGACAATCTTCGGTGGTTCATTTACCATCCAACTTATCCTTAGCGGGTTTCGCATCGAGGCGGATTAATTTGACAAATGAAATACACCAAACAAACCGGTTTCTAAAACCATCGATCGCGGGATTTACAGGAGAGGAAACAACTGAGCGCGCGCGCGCAAAGCTGTTGGTGTTTAAAACGCTTACCCTGTTGCAGACACTTTCGTTATCCATCGTGTCACACCGCAAAAAAAAAATCCGCCTTACAGACACCTCATCACAGGTGAAGAACGTTAACCCCGTCCTCCTCTGATACGCCAGTAGGGAAACATAAATTAGCGATCACCGGCGGTGGTGGATGGTGGTGCATAATGATAGTTTTGTTTTCGTCTGTAAGCTTTCAGTATGTTTTGGTATTTATGCAAATGTTATACGGGAAATTTGGCCCATGTGGCAGGTATACGGTTTGAATGTGGGCAATTTGGGTTGTGGAATTAAATTAAATCGTCCTCGATCACGACCTTCGTCTGGGGTGGGAAACAAACATGGCTACGTCTGTATGGGACGAAAGTTGTGAATGAAAAACCGTGTCAAACGAGTTACAAAAGCTGACGGAGGAAAAGATCTACTTGAATTCGAAAACATTGAAGCATTCCTGATGAGTTCGTTCGTTGTCTGGGATTTGTTTGGTATCATTAGAATCGTTGATCTTTATTTTATTGAACCGTTTTCGGAGGATGATGATTAAGGATAATAATAAATAAAAGATTGCCAAATTCAACATGAAGATGTTGATACGATGAAAACTCTTCAAGAACAACAATATCATGGTTAAGCTTCTTCTCAGACTTCCTAAACCAGTTTGAGAGTGACAGCATTGCCATTCATTTGCTTATGGTCATTCATAACTTGCATCCTCAGAGAGAACTTTTGCTGAAGTTGATACGATCATTGGCACGTGCTCGCTATGCCTAACGACTCGTATTATTGTTCTAGCAGGCGACAAAAAGGTCAAAAAATTGCCACCGAGAAAAAGCACCACTCCGGCAAAAGTAGAACAACAATCTTGTCTTCTTAGGTAAAGCCCATTTAATCCTGAAAACTGGTTTGGTGGTTTTTGTGGTTTTTGTTAAATTATCCAAATACGAACCCAGGAACATGGAGGAAACTTTTACATTCAACCAAGCGGTATGTTTACTTTCTTATCCCATTTGGAAAGGTGTTACTCAACGCAAAAAAGCTAACAAACTCAATGTCAGTCGGTCGAGAATAATAAATTCGCATCACTCTCTGCTCCGTAGTCGGCGATGTCGACGGTGAACAAGATAATTGATCCCATTTTTTTTGTGCGGGATTTTTTAAGGTTGACAAACTGTAACCGGGTGACAAAAGTTGAACGATTTTGGGTTGGGTTTTTAAATGATCTACTTTCACCATCGCGAACGCTTTGAACGTTCTGGCCTTCCGTTGATGTTGGGCCTGGTAAGAAAAGGATTGCAACAACACTGTATTGAGCGATAAACTTTATACTTCACTTCTCCGGGTGTAAGTTGTGTAGAAGGAGGTTTGGTTTGGTACTTTAAATTGTACTGTATGGAAAGTATGTTTTCCTCCCACATCAAGAAAAGCAAGTGATCTGTCCTTATAAGTGAATGTAAACTGTCAAATTTCGTTCTGTAACGCTTTGCGATAAAAGAAAGGTAGGAATTTGATTAAGATCATATATAATTAAGAGATTAGGAATACACGTCTTCTGTAGGTAAGAAAGAAAGGCCCGCACTGTGGGATATGTGTAGAAAAAGATGTATGCATAAAAATATAATAAATTTGCTACAAAACACTTTGGTAATGGTTTGGCATAGATCGTTGCAAAATTGCAATCAGCACTGTTGTATCCATCATAGTAAAAGTTTCACAAATTTTCGATTAAAAATAAATATTTAATTATTACCGTATGTCCGTGCGAAAGCTCACTGTGCAGAGCGCTGAACGTTTTAACGAAAGCAACATTTGTAGTGCTCACCATATGAGCGCTCATTTTGACAGCAGCACCACGTGGGAATTGGCATTGTTTACCAAAACAAAACCCCCGTTTGAAGAATGTGCGAACAAAAGGTTTTAAATTCAATTCCACTAAATTGTCCCTAATTCTTTGCATTCATTATGCTAATCGTTTGAAAAATCGTGTGTTGTGAACGTGAAATCAGTTTACGGTAAAAGTAAAACGAATCATGGGAGATTCTGCGTATCTGGTGGTGAGTCGTGTGAAGCGAAAATGTGAGACAGAATGGGCATCGCTAGCGCAGCATGTACGCGTGGAATGCGGACTCGTTGGTTTGGCGGTGATGAGTTAAGACTGTGCTTCATAGGATCATTTCTATAGGCAAGTTTTCACCTCTATTTTTCTTAAAGTAGAGCTTTTCCAACCCACGATGATGATCGGTAGTGGCTGTCCTGGAGCGTGAAACTGTCGGACCCGACTGCGTCTCTGACGTGTCGATCTGTACTTGATGATCGTATCCTTTTCAAACGGCAGACACAATCTGAGTGGTTGTTTTCAAACACTTTTCTTAACTCACAGACAAATAACTAACGATCAAAGCATGTGATTTGACTGCTCATAATCTACAAAAAATTAGGTTAGTCTGTGACCGGAGTGTACAGTTCACGATTGCTGTTAACAGCTAAAAGCGTTGACGCGCTGGTTTATTGTTGTCCGACAATCATTACTATCATCAATTCAGACCAAATCCCTGGTTACACTGTTCAGTTACACATGGGCTACAAACAATCACATCCCACAAGAATACTAATTCTTCCCATTTCTACACTTCTTCGTTGATCATTTTCTTCACAGTACGCCGCACAATCTTGCCGGATGGAGTCATCGGAAATCCGTCGACGAACCGTACGCCACCGCGCAGGCGCTTGAAATCCGTCACCAGCCCATCCACGTGCCGTACAATGTCCTCCGCCTGCAGGGCACTGCCCGGTGTGCGCTCTACGACCGCCATCGGCAGATCGGTCGATCCGTCCGGCGATGGAATGCCGATCACACACACCTGCTTCACACCGTCCATCTTCTGGATGATGCCCTCCAGATCGGACGGTGACACCTGGAAGTTGTTGTACTTGATGATGTCTTTGATGCGATCGATCACGTACAGACTGCCGTCGGCGTCCATGTACCCGATGTCACCGCTCCGGAAGTATCCATCCTCCGTCAGGGCGTTCTTCGTCGCTTCCTCGTTGTAAAGGTAACCCTGTGGAAGTAGGAACACCAGCAGAACCACTTATTGTTACCATTGCTTTTAGGGCACGGATGTGTTCGGACCTACCAGAAACATGTACCGATGGCGCAATAGAAGCTCGCCGGATATTCCCGCTCCAACCACTCGCCCATCCTCATCCACCACCCGGCACTCAACGTTCGTTGTGAGTGGACCGACGGAACCGGGCTTTACCCTGACGTCGTTGCGCGTGATAAACCCGATCTCCGAACTCCCATAGATGGAACGGGTGTGGCCATTTGGAAGCAGCTTCTGAATTTGTACAATTAATTCCGCCGGAACCATAGAGCCACCGAGTGACCAGTGCCGTACGCTGCTAAGGTCCGCCGTCGGAAGGCGAGGATGTGCGAGCAAGGCGGACACGTAGGACGGTGGTGTGAACAGATTCTCGATGCGATACGTCTCGATCAGATCCAGCAGAAGCTCCGGCTGGTAGGGTTTGCTTGTGAGGACGCGTGGACGACTGTGGAACAGGGATGTCATCACGGCAAAGATACCGGTGGCCCAGAACAGTGAGCTAAAGTTAAAGATGGGTCCCTCGGACACCTCTCTGCAATTGGATTGAACGGGCGATGGCTTGGTTTGGTGATCATCGATATTTGGCCCGTTTCGAGCAACTTACGTAGAAAACACCATTCCATCCACGAAGTGTGCGTGCGAAAGACAAACGCCCTTCGGTAGTCCGGTTGTGCCGGAAGAGCACAGAACCATCGCGAGTAGTTTGGTGGCATCGCCGAGATATTCCGGACGGAAGCATCCCTCACCCTCGATCGGTTCCAACAGCTCGTCGACCGAGCTCGTACCCTTGCCCATCACGAACAGTTGAACCTTCGAACGGATCGCATTCCGGGCGGCTTCTGCGACCACCTCTCGGTTGGCCGGATCGCAGAACACCAGTGACGATTGCGTTTGTTTCATCATGTGCTCGAAATCGTCCCTTCCGAAGATGGGTGCGAGTGGGTTCACGGCCAATCCCAGCACCCAGCAGCCGATCAGCACCGGCACCACGTTCTCCCCGTTGCCACAGGCAAGACTCACAAAGTCACCACGTTTGTAACCGAGGCGGCGCAGATGCAATGCAACGCGTATAATGCGCAGCCTCATCTCGCCGCAGGTTGTCTTCCGGCCGGTGTCCGCATTGATCTGTATCACTCGATCGGGACAGCGGGCCAGCAAATCGAGCACGATACGGCCAATGCCGGCCGCAGGATTTAACACCGACGGTAACCGCTCACCGTACCAAAGCTTCTGCTCACCATCGTACACACTTTGGGCGGTACCATGTTCCATGTTCGTTTCTAACTGTAGCAACACACACGACGGACCAGCGGTGATGGTGATGAAATTTGAACGGATTACTCCTACCAACGACACGGTTGCAGGCAAACTGATCGCGTAAGATCGCATGGGAAGATTCAATCCATCACGGAGAGTTCCTACATACAGACACATACGTACAGATCTGGACGCAAATTCGCTTATCAGCTGTATAGATAGGGGCAAAAACAATCGGGCACACTTGTATTGTGTGCAAGTCATCGTTTTGTACAGTAATAGCCGTATTTACATACGGTCTTCCTCATCGCAGCGTGCGTAGTACTTGAAACGCACGGTCAAAGGTTCGTTTCTCCTCCCGTACGGTCGTGAGTGATTGATATCAATTTGCATACTTTACATAATCAAAGTCACCCGTGGAAGAGAGCGAGAAGGAGCAATAGTAATGACGATTTGTGAACGTTACTGTACTTCCCCTGGTAACAAAAGTGTTTGTGTCATACTAGCGACGTTTTTGTATAATCATAGTAGCCTATCAAGCGATGAATGGTAGCGCAATTATGACCAGTGGTTGGCGCTTGTTTACGGAATGATAAAGATTTGTTTTGTATTATCAGGAGAAAGCACTAATGATATATTGCAACGATAAATTGTTTTACTGGCTGCTTCCAGTTGCTACACCGTTCGTGCAGTATTTAGTTAGTGATAATCGTTGCACTGAAGAGATATTTGCGATAAAAGATTGTTGTGAATAGAAACAACACATATATGTTGCTACCATTCTGTATTATTCCAAAAAATAACAAAATGTCAAGTGACGAACAGAAAGAAAAGCTTGTTTTGCGTGTTTAAATATTAATTAACTAACCTTTCTCACATTATTCAATACATACAGAACATAAAAAACTGATAGCAGTTAAATAAAGCACAATAAAACATCAAACCAAATGTTGAACTAATTTTCATCGTATCATCGATTTTCGTATATTTTATCTTTGATAACCGCAGTACACAACTTCGCTTGTGGATTTCTTTTGCTGATCGCGTGTCGCATGCACACATCGGTGTGTTCGAGTGTGTGCATCAGTTCGATCGCAGACTTTTACACTGTAAAACACATTCCCTCTATTGCAGAACACAACGAACGAAACAAACCAATGGGGGTAAGAAGACAACACGGGAGATAGATTGTTTTCTCTATATGCTTCGCTTGCTTTCTTTGTGTGGGAGAGCTGAAGGAAGCTATCGCTAAAGGTACTACGATTTAATCTACTTGTTTCCTCCTGTTATTCACTCTTGTTGTGTTTTGTCCACCTTGCTTCATACCTGATAACGTTTAGTTTTTTCTCTATCCCTTCTGCATATTATTTGTTTGTGTTAATATTTGAAAGTGAGGGATAGAAGGATAGCAAATTTTGTAACGGAGTTTGTTATTGTTTTTTTTGTGTAATTATTTCAACATTGGCTCATCTGCTATACTATAAACTTTGTTAAATATTTGTTTTGGGTGATGTTACCTTTACTTTTTTTTTGCTTTGTTACTTGTGTTTGCATCTGTTTGTAATACTCGCTCTGCTATACTACTCTAGGCGTTTACTATAAACTGTCGATACTTTAACGTTTTGCGATTTTGCTTCACTGTTTGCTGTTCCTTTGCTTTGTGTAGTGTTATTATAAACTCGAGAGCTTTCATGTTTTTCTTTAATGCTAAATGTTAATTATGTGTATTTTTATCTTTCGGTTTCTCTAACTAGGAGTTGATGTTTTTTTGTTTGTTTGTGAGGTTAGCCGTTTTCTGCCAAAACCGGTTCCATCCCACTCCGCACAAAAGACACGATGATCCGTACAATCTACCCACTATACTATCGAATCCAACTATAGGTACGAGACAAGGAGAGAAGGTTTTGCAGTGGTGCGGTTGCGCTGTTGTTTTGCGGGCTATATTTGTTGGGATGTTGGTGCTGCTGCGTGCTGTTAATTGTTTGCTGCTATGTGTTATACTATGTCTGTGCAAATACATTTAATTCTCTGCATGCTTACACCCCCGCCTTTTGGATGCCCTCGACTATTAAACAGTAAGAACGATCAATCTAATCCGGCACCCCGTATCGGAAATTACTGTCCACTTTTGGCATGTATTTGTTTCGTTTTGTTCATGACACCGACGCCCGATACATGGTAAAACAATAATTGTCGCTTTTGTTATCAGTTTGCTCTATTTTCCTGGTGCCTCTTATGCTAATGTACGCCTTTCCTTCATGAAACTAAATCGAGCTGTTTTGTTGCTTCCAACAATCGTAATCCTAACACAAAATGGGTGTATGCTATAGTTTTCTTTTCGATTAGGTCTGTAAAACTGTACTGAATGTTTGTTCTCAAGGATTTGTAACTGTAGCAAAATAAAGAAGGAGAATAGGAACTGAAAACAGTACAAAAAGACTGAAACAATTGAATAAATACTGCGCACGACAAAACTTAAAACCTCTCTTCTTTAGGGATCAATGCAGTGATGAAGATGGTTTAAAAAAATAATATACATACGTACATTTATGGTACCAGTCCAGAAAGTGTAACGGTTTTATCCCGAAATTTTGCCTCTTTTAAGCAAATTTAACATACCGTGCCTGATCGAGCACCCGTTTTACATGGTACATTATGAAGCCTTACACGTTTAAAGCTAAAATAAAGATACATAACCATTCTAAAACTTAAACGCCCGGGGAGATAATTCTGTTACACGCGCTTTTCCCACGCTTAAAAACAATTTTTCTTTTCTGTACCAAAACTGTTTTTTTAACCACATTTACACACACTGTACGAACTATAGCGGGGTATCGATTGTTTACTGTGTGTGCCTTAGGCAAATAAACAAAAAAACGATAAGATACTATTAGGGAACTAAAAAAAACTATGAGCACAAATAATGTACACGTAATTGAATGTAGCTTGAACATGGAAAAGAGAAACTTCCCAATTATACACTCGACTTAAAACGGATCACAATGTAACCGATGCGTTCGGTTTGTTTTACCTTTAGCTATACGCTAAACAAAAACGTACTGCCTTTGTTTTTGCACCACCATCAATTACGTCCTATCGCCTTATTTTGTACAGTTAAACACAGAAGGTAATTCGGAACAAAAACCAAATATACTGCTAGTAAGCTTTCTTTTTTCCCACGCGTCCTAATACAACAGAAAAAAAAAACAATAGCGCCGGCTTGAGATTGCGTTCCTCACAAAATTTGTCTAATATATAGCCACTAGTTACTATTATTATGCTACAAACATTTACAACATTACGCGTGGCGCCTCCATTTTAGATCACACTGGAGGAAAACTTTTCAAACGTGGCCTGATCGATGGTTTCCCTACGGCGGGGGAGCGTACCGCTGGCAGAGAACGGTGCCGGATCGGTACAGCCGAGGCTGGTCAGCAGCTCGACCAGGGCCGTCGTCGTTTCCACGTTTACGTGATGGGGCGAGTTGGTTGCTTGTTTGGCTGCGGCCAGCGAGTTGGCTGCCTTGGCGAACGTTAAACACGAGCGGCCTTCGCTATCGACGTGCTTTAGGTTGGCGTGATGCTAAAGAAAAGCAACGAGGAAATACAATAAGTTAATGTGACTCTTCCAAGCAATAACAGCATTCGACCTACCCATATCAGTAGCTGCGAGATGGCGAGATTACCAATTGCACAGGCCAACAGTAATGGCGTCCGGAGATCACGGTTGCTAGCGGTCGAGTTGATATGCTCGTTCGATGCGTTCGCCAGCAGGATGATGATGGATTTCATGTCCGAACGCACAACGGCTTCGCACAGCTGTTGACCGATCGGCGGTGATGGGTTAAAGTGGGGCAGAAAATCTTTGCCCTCGTACTTGCTTCGTATCCACGCTTCCTTCTCCTCCCGGGAGCTTGCCGGTGTCGGTTTCACCCGACCGCGCGTGTTCGCTTCCCACACCGAGTTTGCTAAGCTGTTGCCGATTGCTAGCATCACGCTCAAATGTCCAGGACTGTCAAGAGAATGGAAACCAATTAGTTCTCGCTTATTTGCATCATATGATGTGAATGCTGTCGCTACTTACGGCCATTCGTCCAAGCCCAACGATCGCACTTTGCTGATGTGTGAACCCAAGTTTCGATGCACGCCGGAACACTCGATGCACATCAGCACACCCAGATTCAAGCTGGCCCATTCGGGATCTACAAAAGTAAAAGAAACGCCAAACAGTTAGGAAATTAATTTCATCAATCGAAGCAAACAAATAAAGTCTTCCTTGAAAAGCCCTGCAGCAATATACTTACTTGGTGAGTCACAATCAACGCAGTAACCGTTGCCTGGTACGCGGCTCCGGATCGATTGCATCGAGGCAATATCGCTTGGATTGAGCGGTTTCGATTTGGACGATTCGATGCCCTGCAAGCTCTTGAAGATTTCCTGCTCTATTACCGACACCCACTCATCCCGTTCCTCCGAATTGGACGCCTCAAAGTGCCACTGCTTGTTATCCAGCGAAACGATGTAAAACTCGAACCCGTCGGAATCTATTATTAACGCGGAAATATATAAGAACATTGAAATTAACCTCCACGTACGGATGTTACACATGCCATCAACTTACCATCATATTCACTGTTCTTCCCCACACCACTGCTCTTCATACGTCGGTGACGCTTCTTCACGTTCGGGGTTTGAGCATCAATCTTGCTACCACCACCAGTGCCACCTGCGTTGCTACTGTCACATCCAAGGAAGCCCTGGGAGTTGCTGCTGCTGATCACGATGCCTTCATCGCCGCTGGTTTGCGAGTTTGATTTGACCGGTTCGCGCAACGTATCGAACGCCGTTAGCAGGACCTTCTCGGTGCACTTGCGATCCTTGGCAAGCGAAAGACCTCCAATACCCTCGGTAAGTCCGTTACTGCCTCCCGCCTGACCATTCGAACCGTTCGTACCGTTGGTCGACGCTTGGGCAGCAGCGGCAGCCGCAGCTGTTAGTGCACTGTTCGTGATAATGGATTTCGTACCGCGCGGCTTCTGTCCCGGTACCTTCACCGTAACGTACTGCAGCGATACCTCCTTCCCGTGCACGTCCTCCATGTAGTCGTGCAGGGACGGATGGTACGTGAGCCGCCCATCATCGCACAACGTGACGTACTTTTTCTTCCACTCCTTGTTGAGCGATTTGCTGCTGCGCTTGTACAGATAGCCTTGCTTGATCGGGATGGCCCGACCGGAACCGAGCTCACCGTTCTTGATCTTTTCCTGCTGCTGTTGCTCCTTCTTCGAGGACGACGGGATGAAAAGGTTCGATCTTCGCCGGCTCTTGCGCGAGGTGGTCGGTGTCGATGTCGGTGTCGGTAACTCTTTGCCATCCTTGCCATCCTTACCACTGCCCGTACCACCGCCACTGCTGCTACTGTCCTTCGCGGACAGTCCGAGTGGTTGCAGCGTATCGGTTGGTCCGGCCGAAACGGGATGTGTCGGCGGGACAAACTTTGCAATGTTGTTGTTTTCGTTCGTCATTGCCAACAGTGCCTGCTGGGATGTGCCGTGCGAGATCGTACCCCACTTCTGTGCACTGCCGCCGTTCGCACCGGCAACGTGATGATGCTGTGCCGCCTCGGCATTGATCAGCTCCTGGCTGATTTTGATCGGAATGTGGTGGCTCGAGGCGGACAGGACGTGATGCCGATGGGGCAGTGTCATCGTGCCGCCGGTTTGATGGTTCTGTGGATGCTGCTGATGGCTGGGCGATGAGTTGCTGCCAAGCGTTAGACCACCGGTCGGTCCGGGATTGCCCGTACCACCAGAATACCCATTCGTGGGGCTAGGAACTGACGGGTGAAAGCTGGCCACACCGAGCCGCGTACCTTGCGGTGTGGTGGGACGCGAATTGGTTGGCGTTATCGTGGAACCGGTCGAGAGACGCTGCTGGACGATCTTCTGACAGGCTGCAATAAGGCGACAGATGGAACGAAACAAGAGAGAAAATAAAGGGAAATTATCATTACACGCATAATGGGTCTTCCGTTGTGTTGTCACAGGCAGATGTTCTTGCCGTTGCGAAAGCACTGTGCTTTTGCGTGTATGTGTGGGTAACTCGTTTTCTCCGAGGATGCACAATGCTCGGGTAATGCAACGCGAATAATTACAGTATCTTCTGTAGAAAGGCATGCTGGTGGACGTTGTTTGCGGTTTGGGTGTTGTAACAGCGTGGTGACCGGTACCAACCGTTCCACCACCGTCGGAGGAACCCTTTCTAGCGGATGCTGCGCTGGACGCTTTTTCGTACATAAATGCGGCAAGTAACTTCAACTCGGATGGACAAACCACGAATGTGTAGCGTTCGTTACGCGAAATAAACCAAAACTGTTTGCGCAGTTCACAACTCACGTTTCACCAAGGCAACAACATAAAGTGATATACGACAAGGCTGTATATACCGCTTGTTTGTGGCAGTAGGCTTTGCTATCTGCCGAAGGCTTGCAAGTCCGATGGTCCACTGGAGATGCTGCCGCTGTGCTGTTCACCGAAAAACCCATCGAAATGAACGCATCGCGAGCAACAGAGCAAAAGGGAAACCGACGAAAATGGACCTCCGAAAAGAAAGACAAATGAACGAGATGCGAAGAGTGGCAAGATGATGAGTACTGCACAACGCACACACCACAAGGAGAGCCGTACACACGTTTGGACCGGTCCCGGTCGAATGGAAGAAAAACGGAGGCTAAAGAACGTGTAACATAAAGCATAAGCTAAAGGGAACGCGCAACATACACACGCCGTATGGTGAGCATATACGAAAAACGCGGACAAGAAGATGGCTCAGGGTAAGGGAGAACTTAACACCGAAAAAAAAACATCCACCACTACCACCACCCCATTGCGATTGGGACACACATACACAAACATGCACACACACGCAGGGTTCCACGAAACGAAAAAAAGCAACCTCCCGGCAGCTTCGGAGCTCGGTGCTTGACGCTTTGCTACGATTAGAGCAGGCTTTGGCTTTTGTTTTGTTTATGCTCTTCCTTCAATGTTGCTCCCTAGTTCTTTCCCAATCGTACTGCTGCCGCCTTCAGCGCTTCCAAAATGCTTCCATCTCACACCCTTTTTCGAGGCTCACCTTACGAAAAAGCTTGCTCGCTGTTTCGCTCCTTCGCTTTACGTTGATACGCTTCTTTTTGGTCCGTTCTATCGAGGCTTCGTTTTGTTTGGCACCAAATTGCTGCTTACCCTTTTGCCGTTGTTGATACGGGGAACGAATTGCGTGCTATGCTTTGTGTGTCCACGCGCGTTTGTGTGCGTGTAGGGTGATAGCATTTATTTGTGGTACCGGTACCGGCCACTAGGTGGCGTACGGTGTTGTGTCCTTGCATTTGACAAGTGCTGCAAAAAGCCTTTTAAAAAGGGATTTTTTTTGGCAAAAAGGTCCTTTTTGATAAATCAATATTAGTGAACAATTATTCACCAATGCGATGTAAACTAGACATTAGAATTATTTCGCACGTTAAATGCTGTGAAGTGCTTATAAAAAGCATCCAAGAAACGATTTTTCAAAATCCCACAATAGAAATAAACCCCATCCTTGCGAAGGTTTGTGTCCTCGCTAATTTATACGCTCCCATTACACCTACCGTCCTGAAACACTCGTTCCACGTTTAGTCCATAGGTGGCGCAGGTTTCGTAATAGGTGCACCGTTTCAAGTCTTGCGCCAACTTTCGCGCCCTTGCGTCATCAATTACTCGCGGTGCTCGCTCACAGATACCATCTGCAATAGGACGGGAAACATGTTATTTAGCTTGTGTACTCAAATATGGAGTCGGAATCCAATCTCGCACATACCCTGTGTTCCAACGAGAATAAACGGAATTTCGGCCGTATTACGATGATGCGCTATCCGGTTGTAGTAGGTGTAGATCGCATTGAAGCTGGACTCATTATCCAGACTGAAGACGAAGATTACTGCATCTACCCAGGCAGCGAACTAAGTTGATAAAAAAGAGAAAAGAAAGAATGGTTAGTTAACTCTCGAAAGGATGCGTTAATGGTTTCTCTTACACGCGCGCTCACATACGACGAACACCCATTTGCCGTGATCATTGGGGTGAAACCAAAAAAGCGGCTTTTTGCAAATTTGCAACCAAACAAAAGCAAAGAGGGAAAAAGTACACATCTAAACAGAATGTCTTACAATTGATTCGTCACGGTGAACCAATAAATCAAATCCAACTATACACAAACACACCGTACGCTGAGCGGGTTTTTTTTTCGGCCAGGACAATTCGTTGCTGCGTGCTGCTACGTATTGCTCTTGGGATTGGTTAAATTAAATTGCATTACCATTGCGAACGCTTTTTTGGAGCGAAAAATGTAAAAAAAGAACAAAAAAACTGGAAGTTGCTAAAAAATGTCTTAAAAAAGGGAAAATCCGGAATGCTTCCCCAAAACGCAGAAGAAATATTTCTCGTCTTATGGTTACGCATTAGGATTTTTTGGTTGTGTTTTTTTTTACCAAAAAACGGTAGGAGATTTTTGTGCGGAAAAACCATGCAAGGGAAACATTACCGGAAACCCAATAGCGCACTGTGGTGCACACAGTCCATTAAAGTTTGTTTTGTCAAAAAATTAACTCATTAGACCGGTAAAGAGCGCAAGGGAGCAAGGGAACGAGGCGAGAGGTGTCGAAAAATGTAAAAGAATTGAAGAGTAAAATGTGCAAGGGACGTCAGGGAAAAGCACACTCGTCCTCGGGAAGGTGCACAAGAATTCGAGGCGGTTTCGGTTCGGTTTGATTGATAATGTGAGATTTACGAGAAAATGGAAGAATTTATAAACTACCCTCGCGGGTAGCATGCCAACGGGAGGGTCTTTACGTCTGTAGACATCGTGTAAGTCAGTCACAAAGTCAAAGTCTGACGACTTCATGACAGGAGTATATTATTTTTGTTGAAATCAAATAACCAAGGACCCTTTTTCTGGCGTACCGAGGAGGGCAAGTCCTTCGAGACTGTGCTGTGCACTTTAATGAGGCATTAAACCGAACGCTGACGGCATACAGGAAGGCGTCGTAGAGACGCAAAACAAAAGCCAGACAGGGAGCGTTTGCCATCTGCATTTGCACGGGACATGTTTTTTAAAGTTTTCGTGCTTTAGACGAATAACTAGCAGGAACAAAAATTACCCCCACGGCTAGTAAATTGTAAAATCAAAACGTGTACATGCTGTGCAAATGTGAGTACTTTCTTTTCTGACTGTTTGTAACTGACAATGATACGGGCTGCATATGGGGTAAAAAAAACTTCCAACACAGTAAGAGATCACTGAAGTAGGTTAAAGTACCTATATTAAAACAACCAGCCAGTGGCCACCAGAATAAAGGTACCTCTCTTCAATCGAGCTTTCCCCCTTGATGTTGACTTACTGCTAAACAGAAGGTGCGCACAAAATATGCGGGAGAAATGACGCTTTAGCAAAACAATCCCGTGGTTTGATAATAATGATGTCAGGCCCGAGATAAACCTATAACGCTTTTCGCCGGCGTAAAAGTTGCGATTTATTGTTCCGTCCAATTGCTGGGTCAATTTTTTGTTAAAAAAAAACAACAAAATTATCTCCCAAGCGCACGTGCTTTGCTGGTGCGTCGTTGCGCCTCAACGTTACGCCACTAAACTGCACACCTAATAGAGCTGTCAGCGAGTCGGGGTCGGGTAAAACGTGGTGGACTGGAGTACACCGCGGCGCCATTCACCGTCCCGGGGCTTCGAAGGGAGAACAACAACAAACTTAAATAGCACAATAGCCAAAAACCGGCCGTAGCATGTTGCTGCTGCGTAGAATAGAATGAGTTTCTACCGACAACGCAGATAGCAACAAAAAAGACAGAACATAATCGACAGCAATACCGAATGCCCACCTTAATGGCACGGATTTAATTTATGGCGGGTGCTCAATTTTGGTCTAAACTGTGCAATAGAGGCGAGGGCATTGCGCAAAGATAGTGCAACCGCTGCAACCGTAACCGGGCAAGGAGCAAATAGTGCGGAGGGATGATGATGGCCGGTACCGGTAATGCTAGCACAACAAAAGCGTCCAGTGCTGTGCTCACTATTTGCGCAACTATTGCCATTCGTTTAGTTCTTTATGAAGTTCCTCATTATGGTGTTTCAACATAAAAACGGTAAGTGCAGTGTAGAGGTGACGCGATTGTTGCACGAGTGCATAAGGGTATGGAATTCTCTGTTTGTTCTTGCCGTTCGAAAACAACTTTCTGTATTTATAAACTACCGTGTCGCCGTTGCGTACGATACGGGTACTGATTTCACTCGCTAATTTCACTCGTTGGAACCAGACACAGACACACTTCCTGAAGCTAAAACTGTAACACAGGCACGAATTTCAACCAGCTACGTCCATGTCGCCAAAAGATGCGTTTTGTGGTAACGCAGCAATGAAGATTGTTTGTCTTCCGCCAAACTAGCACAAGCACAGAAAACACTCAAGGGCAAATCTCGGCTGTAATGTTGTCCAAAACTCCAAATCGTTTGCATTTGCACCGCACCGAAACAAGTCAAGTCCGAATGCGTCCAATTCGCATACTGGCGAAGAAGGACTCCTGCTGAACCTGTACCCCGAAGCAGGCAATGAACTTGATTTGCACGACCATTTCTGGTGCTACCCGTGCGTTTCATTACTCTCCTACAGTTACAACGTTCCTCCTCCCTGAGTGCTCGGTTTTCTTATACGGTGTTTGTATAAAAAAAAAATCAGGCATAATTCTTGCAAAAAGCACGAGAGCCTTACTGCTGCAGACGGAAGTTCAAGAGGTCGCGCCACAGAGTACGCGGGAGGCGCGCAGGCGCAACCAACAAGAAGGTGGCAGTAGCAGCAGGCGGATATCCACGAACCGTAGGTCCAAAATTCAATAGCAACCGTTGCGACACACGTACCGGGCCCACACCAAGAGTACACCGGTGTCACGAGCGCTGGGGTGACCGGAGGGATGGTAGAATTTGCGTCGCCGACGGCTACACTGCACCAGTGCGCTACTACTGCTGTAGAACGTGCCGTGGTTGTTGTGTTGCGCGTTTGGTGGTGGTGGAAGTTGGTCGCCCATACATCACGCCATCATCCTGCGATTCTTGAATGGGGGAGTGCTCGGTATGAAGAAGTTGGTGTGGAGCTGCCTCTTGAGGCTCATATTTTACAGCTCACATTACCACTTCAGGGTGCTCCAGGTTCATTGAAATGGAAAGCGATTTGACGGCGAATTCGCTTTCCCTTCTTTTCCTTTCGATTCGAGACACCAAAACCGAGATATGTACAGGACCGAGTAGCGTGGTGTTTTTGTTGCTCACAACTCATTCTTGCTTTCTTCAGTTGCAAACACACATCTCATCGTACTATGCACCAACTGGCTGTGAGATATGCGAACATCCTACCACGCGAAAGAAAGTGTCCCTGTCCGCGTGTGTCTTTCTGCATCCTGCGGCATTCAGTAGCATACATAATAACAGCTACAGCTGCCAACGCGAGACTGTAATTACCATTTCAAAAAAAAAAAAAAAGGTTTGAACCCGCAAGCGAACCGGGGGATGATGCAGTCGGCGCATTTTCTTTGCATTCATAAAATCTTTCCTGTGTGCAGCACTGGGTTCTGGGTTCGTTCTTTGATTTGTGCGCCAGCAAAGACTTCTTTCCACCATGCCCGCTGGGCGTTGGAAATTATTTGTTTAAACCACTGTTCTGGTACAAGATTTTGCAAAAAAAAAAACGAAGGGTAATCTTAGCACTAAACCCCTCAGGGGGGTGTGCACAAAACGGGCCCCGGGGGTGAGTTTATGCTATAAACCAAACCTCGACGCATTATGATGCGAAACCACCACGCGTCCACCGTTTGACGATCATCAGAAGAGCGTGTGCACACTTAAGTTGATCAATTGTTTGATTCATTTTTTGGCCTCAAAATTCATTCTGCCGTGTGTAAGCGTATGTGTGTCAGCACATAATGAAAGGGGTGTTTTATAGCGACCGAAAGTGGATGCTTGACCGCGGGTGGTACGTGTCGGGTTTGGGCGAGCAGCCTTTGTGGCAGCGATTTCAGTGTGTCACCTCTACTCGATGCTGAATGTCCTTTCGTGGGTAGTCCTGGACACAAAGCGCGCGCGCACACACACACACCCCACAACATTATTGCATAGTTTATGCAATGCAGCAGTGCCTTAAATGTGTCACCCCATGCACAATGGAGTGGAGGTAGGTTTAGTGTGCATTTGATTGAGGTGTCTCTTTTTAATTTCCTACGTCACATCGGTGAAAAACAAAGGACTTGAAAGGTTAAACAAAGCAAAGTTTAGATGTCATGTATGAGGGGTCTGCTTTCCAATGACGGACAATGTTAGAAATGTTCTTTAACAGGACTCAAAACTTTAAATATCCTTTCAAAAACGAGGGAATAGAATAAAATTTACAATCTCGTTTTTATGGTAATAACTTTCGACGATAGAAAACTGCATAGAATACGGGGGAAAATAGCCCAGGAACCCTCGCTAATGAAGCGATAAATAATCGAAACGTTTTCTCCAACTCCGACACGCCATGTTAGCATTAAAAATCGAACCTAAATCAGGATCGACATGCTCCATTTCATTCCATTCCCGTACAGCGGTACAGCAATATTTACATAACAATCTCTACCGAAACTAGCATCAAGGACACGCAAGTCGGGTCGGGTCCGTGCTGTCGTACATCCTTTGCCAGTTGTCGTGTATGGAAAATCAACGATTTATAACTCGATTTCCGATCCTCCCTTTGGAATCGAATCGATCGGCTTAAGCTCCCATTTTTACCGAACATTTCACCGCCATTTGCAGCAACTGTGATGATAGGCAACGTTAAGAATCAATAAATTGTAACATTGATACGACAACAACCCGTTAGCGATTCAAGCGGCCGGTGTTTGCCAAATGCAGAACAAAAAACGAACAGAAAATTTGCTGTAACGGGTGTCTGATGGATCAGGAGTTAGAATGCAGTAACTGTTACCGTCCCGTTTCGAAGCGGGTTGATCAATCCGATCCGATCAATCGCGAAGCGAACTAATTAGCAATTCAAATAAGGCGTACCCACCCATCGGTACCTTCCGAACCCTTCACACACTGCGCGCCCGCAGAGAAAGTCATTAAAGTGCAATCAATTGCTTTTCGCGCGTCGATAAACACCCAAGTGCACGGTGTGTGATGCCGATATCGGGTTCGTGTAATTGATTAGTGAGCGGTCTACGCTGGCACAGGATGCTAAAGCCTTTCTCGCAGAGCGCCGGCAACAGTTCGATCGGATCTGAGCCGATCGTAAGCGTCTGGCAGCACCCTGCCGTGGTTTCGACCTGCATTGTTTGATTGCTGGGCAGCAAATCTACAGCAGCGGACCAATTATTCACGCACCTACCACCCGTGATGGTGGAAGGAAAATGGCCGTATGCAAATTTTTGCACCATACCTTAACGGTGATGCATCGATGAATTGCGATTTTTCCCTGGATTCTATTCCTTCTTTCCTGTTGCCTAACGGTCGGCGCACACAGTTTTATTGTTGTTTTGGCGTATCCTTACCATCGAGGAGAGGATATGAATGAAAATATTTGCAACAATTAGGTTTGCAATGATGTGTTTTTTTTATTTCCATCCCTAATGCGCCCTTCTCTCACGGGGGGTAGAAAACCAAACAGATTTACTGATAGCTCATCGCGATGATGGGCTTGAAGAGAGGGTGAGAGATGTGGAAAATCTGCTAGTCATGCTTGCAGAACGCATTCAATAGGATTCGACCTGCAATTGTTCTGATTTCGAATGACTTTTAATTGTTACCGAACGGAAGGCGAGTATTGAAGTAATCAATAAAAAACCCGTTTGAAGGGAGCTCAGATAAAAAAACGCATTAAAATGCAATTCAAAGCAGCTGCGGTGAAAGAGGCTTTGCAATATGCACGGTTGGGTGATGGGATTGCATCCCAATGTTAGTTTTTTTTGGCCGAACAGGAAGCTGTGCGCAACTTCAATTGTCCAGCACTGTATATGCATAGCAGATTCAACAAGGAATTTTGTTGTTAATGTTAATCTCTTTATACAGGCACCGAACTTTAAGTGGACAGTCTCTATTTGGTGAGCGGGCGCCATAACACTTAAACGCACGTGAAATTTGAAGCGTCCTCGTCCACAGGTTGGGTCATTGAATCGCAAATGTAAACAGCGACGTTTAAAGCTGTAGTAAGGTAGATATAAGAAAATAAAAAGAAACACCCTTGAAAAGCTTAATTCCAACCTACACGCCGCTCGCAGACGTGCTACAGTGCTTCAGTGCCCCAAGCTCCAAGTGGATCGGCAAAATATCAAACCGCCTGGGCCGGTTTATGTGACTGAGCGGGGGACTACTTCTCTTCTGCTTTCTTTCTGCTCCAGTGATCGCTTATGCAATTGCTCAGTAGATGGAAGCATAATGCATGGTCGTCGATATCTCGTTTTTCCGGCATAGATACTATTAATAACCTGTGTTTCTTTCCGGAAAAAGCTATTTATTAAATAAACATTCCGACGACATAGCTAATTATAGATGTCCACAAGTGGTGAGCGCATAGATAAGAAAACTGGATCTTCTTCTATTTCCTGAACTGGTGAATGTGTATGTAAACATTTTTGATGTTAATTTCTACAATTTCTAACAACAACATTTTTGCCTTTTTAAATACTTTCGCCTCCATCGTCTGCAATCGATAAGCTAAGCTCGTGGAAATGCGCTTGGCAGGTGTTGCAACTCAACCAATTAAGCAGAAATGTTATCAGCAACATTTACTTTCCTGTGTACGTACGAAACCTTCACTTAAGTGGCCTTGGTTGGCTATCATCACACCACACCCTTCGGTGTATCGGTAAAGGTTAGAGAGGTCAAAGGATCGAAACTGGAGCAACGGAATGAGTAGATGTGGCGCCCAAACCGAACCCAAGCGCCAAACACACAACTCCTAATGATATTATGAGGTTATAAACGAGGCTAGCTGGGCCCGACGTTGAAAGGGCATGGCAGTCTGGGTTTGGTATGTTTTATTATCGCCCTACCCAGTAGCAACACTGGGAATAGTTCTGTCTGTCTGTCCCCTCGCATATCACTCACCTGTATCTCTGGTGGTCCACCTTCGTCCCGTATCAGCAGCAGGTAGCTTTGATTGTCGATCTGAATTTCCTTCTTGAACCGGCCACCTTCGGGCGATTCCTCCTGCATGTACGTGCCGGTCAGATAGCGGTGCACCAGGGCCGACTTGCCCGAGCTGAGGCTGCCGACGATACCGAGCCGGATGTCCGGCACGGATCGTGAGATGGTCCATTCCTGGCTGTTGACGAACGAATCTGCAAGAAGTAGCGAGAAAAAAGCACACAAGAACGTGTTATATTTTGCCCCAAAAAAATCGTACTCTTCCCGAGAAAAAAAAAACGCCCCAAGGCAAAGTTCGAACCAGTTCCAAAAGTGTGAAGTGTTAATGAAACTTTTGTTGGCATAAAACCTTAACAAAAAAAAAAATGGAAAAGAAACAGCAAACTAATCCCATTTCTGACAGCGGGGATTTGCATCTTATTGGCAACAGGAAGAAAAAAAGGACATCTAGGGAAAGGTCAGTACAGTGGACCGGGCTGAACGAATCAACCCCATGCTGACGCTGCCGCGGGTCCGCGTTTCATTAACACTTCCTTTTCAAGTGTCAATCTCGAAGTGCACCGTTGCGTTAAACGCGACCAAGTTTTCTTTTAAGGATAATAGAGCTATTTTTGCAAAGTTTTGGGAGGGGTCCTTCCCGGGGTCCTGCAGATACGGGATAAAAGTTTCTGCAGCGGAGGGCTTGTTTCTTAATTCTTGTTTTTTTTTAGTGACAGTTTAAATTAAAAATTCGTCGCCTCATTGCTTCTGCTGCGCAAAACGCCACTAGATCTCATCAAAATGTCATTTTCGGCAACAGTCGCATAAACCCCGGGAGCTAACGGACGTGATATTGCCAAAAAAAAAAGAAAAGCGGACCGGCAGCATCCATCATCCATCAAGGCATCGTATGTTCGTCGCACGACAGGGCCGATGTTTTTCTTTCGGGTATTATTTCCATTCTAATCTGCTTGTAGTTAATCAACGCGGGATTATATTTTGATATGCAAGGAGCACGGCCAACGTCGTCCACTGTTTTGGTGATGAAATGTCACCAAATTTCGTCATGTCCGAAGGCTCTCGACCCCAGTGGTGTTTTGCATTCTCCTTTAATCTCGTTTCTGTTTGAACGTCCAATTCGGTCTGGTTTTTCCGGTGGTGGTGATTTATTTGATGAAAGCGATTTTTCAAACAAAAAACATGTCACAAGAACATATGTTTCTTTCACGTGTTTCTAACGGATAAGCATGTGGACAGAAGAAGTGTTTCTTCAATTGTGAGAAGAAATGTCTTTTACTTTGGTATTCTATCATCTTCGGTGACAGCCACATTGATTTTGCTTCTTGTCAATGAACAGTTTAGTTCATTAAAAAATATTACACAAATGGTGGAATAAAACGATGCTCTCAATCGATGGTTTTGAAAAGCATTGTCACAGTACAATCCGTCATTTTTCTTGAAGCATTGAGAAAAAGATTTGTTTTGTCGCCATAAAATTTCAACATTCTTTTGCTACTGAAAACGTAAAATTGATTGATTGTTAAAAGATTAGCCACTGCAACGGTAAGGTCACTGTGGAAAGAAATACATGAAAAAACGAATCAACCGGAACAACAAAACTGGACCTTGACAACAAACACCGAAACGTTTCGTTTGATTGATGTTATCCGACCAATTCTGGTGGGACTTTGCTTATGTACGCCAACGGAAACTTCCTTCAGTTATGTATGCCCGAAAAGAGAAACTCTGGAATTCAGAGTCCCTCAAATGTTCCAAATTCTTGTGCGGAAGGAAACATTCTAGTGTCGAAACGGGGTAAAACACAGAACGGCAACGGACAGAGACAGCTCCCATATGTCAACCAGACAACACACACACACACCTTTGGGTGAGATGCATTGCACGGAATGCACATTTGCATCTTGATTGATTACGCAGCGTACGCCCTTGCAGTGTGCCTCTGGAAGAACTACACACCAAAGGCGAAGCGGATGCAACATTTGCTTTCTCACTTTTGCCGGGCGAGATTGCGCAAGATTGATTGCATGTAAATTAACACCATTTAGGACAGAGCGCCGTGACGCGACACCCCAGAGGAGGGAGTTGTGCGCCTGCATGTTTTCCGGGAAAAAAGGGTTCACCGGGTGTAGAAACGCATAATATCGGCGTGAGAAACCTGCCATCTTTGTGCATCTTCCTCCTTCTCGGCCCAGTACGATGATCGTTCTGTGCCTCTTCCGGATCCCTGGAACGTACGCTAATTGTCATCCTTCTAGGGGTTGGAGCAGTAGCATCGTACGAGATTTCGGCTGTCCCGATTTCTAGCAAACGCTGTCCCGGACAAATTAGGTGACGTAAGTTTAATCTTCAAATTAATCACCAAACCCATTTGTCTATCGGAATGTAACCTCCGTGTGCTATAGTAAGGCCAATAAGGCCGGTTGGAATGTTTACAGTGGCCGTTTTAAGGGACGTGGTTTGTTTACAAAACCTTTGCTTGAGTTCGTTCGGTCACCGATGGGAGTATGGATGGTGAACATAAATTTCACTGTTTTTTCGCTGTAACTGGGTTGGCCCTATCAGCTACTGGAAACGATGTCCTAATAGATACAGCATGAAAGTTTAGAACATGCTAGCCCACAAACTTTGGAATTGTATTTTTTTTATTGAATTTCTCTTGATAGAAAATTTTCCAATATCCGCTCATTTCATGCGTAACTCGGTCGAAAAGTCGAACTAATGTTAGATAGCAACGAAATTGAGGGCACTAATTCGTAACACAAAGCTGCCACAAAAAGGAACGATGGGGCTCATTTTGATGAAATTTGTTTTAATTTAATTAGAGTAATCTCTCAACAGTTGAAGGGAAACTCAACCGAATCAATAAAACATCACGTCACCCCAGAGTTGTTTCACATTTGCTATCGACGGAAGGAATCGTATCGGAAAGCAATGAACCAGTTTGAATCGGCACCACGTGAATGATGAAACCATTGGCATAAATTTAACTTTGGAGGACTTTGCTTAATCTGTTTGCCATGCACGAAGTGTGTTTTTGGCGAGCGAAACCATAAGAATCTGGTGGACAAACAGATGGTTTTTGCATTTTTGGCACCCGTAGCGGAATAAAGCTGTAATCTCATTAGCATATGCGTTGGCGAGATGTTTTTTGCCTTATTTTTAAGTTTATGACTTTTAGAATATATCTCAAAAAGCGCGTCATCACATTCAAGCAAAGCTATTAAAATAGAATTGCTTTAAAGTGCTTTGCTTTCCTTTTCTTTCGCTTAATCGAGTTTAAACTAAGCGTTAACATGGCACACACCATGCCGCGAGAAGATGTTAATGACGCCAACCGGGGCTAATCGTAGCCAACGATGATTTCACTCTCCACGACCCAGTTGCTACGAATGGAGCGCCAACAGTGGTTGATTACGTCGCGGGGCAAAGTGACTACAAATTGGAAGTCAAAACTGCCACACCGCAACATAATGCCGAAACGAAGCATAGTAGCACTACAGTAGAAGAAAAAAAGGCACATCTAACAACTTACAAACTAGCAGCAGGGTGTAGAAAATTATGTGAAGCGAAGGAAGGCACGAATAGTGACATAATGACTACAAGGCGTTTTATGGTTCCAAAACACACAAACAGCTGGTGCAGGGACACATCATCAGTGCGAAACCGAGTGGCTAGTGTAGTCACAGTCGAAAGAAAGCAAAAAAAAAAAACATGAAAAACCATTACAATTTTCCACCCAGCTAAGCTTGTTCGAGCTGCAGCACAACCTTTCAAATTGCTTCATCTTCTGGGCAACTTCGCGCCTGGCCCGCTATTATGCTGCAGCATCATGTAAGGAAGTTGGTGGTCGTAAATAACCGCGCTGAAACGATTCCAACAAATCATTTACACCTCCCAGGTTGTGCTCGTTGGCCGAGTGTTGCCAGTTGGCACAACATTCAACATCCCGTAGTACACGGAGGCCGAGGATAGTTTAACGCCCTGCCTGGCTTACGCGTGATGTTATCATTATTCATACCAAATTGCAGTCGAAGAACTGCAACGACCACGACTAACAAGTGTGTCGAGCAGCGTGACGACGCACAGCAACGCCACACCGAAATATGTCCACATTTTCGCACCACAGAAAGCGAAATAAAGATGTCGATGTTACTGCAGCAACCGTACCGTGGCAAAGCGTAACGTGACATAGTGCACCGAACACATAAGAAACTGCGTGAGACAGCATTCAATTAGAATCACACTCGGTCAGAATACCGGACACCTAGCAACGGAAAACCAGTGGCAGTTCCTTTGGTTCCGACCAAACGACAGACGCGCGTTGGAATGTAAGTCTGCAAGCAGTTTCGTTGTCCACATTCTCGTAAAGCTAATGAAATTGGGACGCCCTTCCCCCGTTGGTGTTCGTGTGACGCCACCAGAGTGCTGTGTGAATTTAGTTAGTTCCACCAGTAAATAGTAAGTCCTAAAAATAACGCTGACTAACAAACAAACGCACAGCAGGAATGGAACAGAGCTGCAACATTATCTTGGAGTCGATGGTTCGACGCATTGCTTCAAGTGTCCCAATCGGTTTGTTGCTTGGTGGTTTAATTTTCTACCGAGAAAGCTGACGCTCCCACGATGAAATTAAATTGTGCCAATGGAAGGAAGACGCGTCACGTAGCCAAGGGGCTTCAGTTCTTCCCAAAACGGCTTGGGGGACGAGAGAGAGACATCGGGTAAAGTCTTAAGGGTCAAAGTTTGTGTCTTACATTATCGCCATGCTTGTCATCACCATAACAATCTTCAATTCTTCCTCATCCCCTTCAAACGACAACAAATGACGCTTGATCAGTGATGCGCAAAAATAAAACAACGGAGTACCATAAAAGCTAACGAAAAAAGAACACAGGGAACCTTTTTTCCGGTGTAGGTGTCTCGGTTAAGTGCTTCCGTAGGGTGGACAGCGTTGTAGAACACTTCAAGGATTTTCTCTATACACCTGAACGTATCGTTTGTCTCGCCACAACTGGGTCGCCACAAGAATTTCCCGTCGCCCGGGTGAAAATTGTTCGAAATCGCCACTCGCATATTGAACCAGGCGAATGATACAGCAGGATGGGTTAAAAATTCCTTCGGACCACATCCGGAATTCCCGATCGAACTAGGCAATCGACCGGAAAGAGTGCACTCGCTACCGGCAGGTGGAAACGAAACTGGTGACCAGGGTGAACACCACGATCTTCATTCGCTTCCCCAGGAGACCTATCGAAGCTAATTGAAAATAATGAAGCAGAACGTGGATTTTTGGGGGTTCGTCTTCTTTCCGGTTTTGGTACTGGTGCGGTCTTTGCAGTTTCGGAGCTAAGTTTAGAACATTATCGAAGCTGGCAAAAAGGAAAGAGAAAACTAATATCATTCTGAGTCGTCTAGCTCTGGGAGCTTTGCCATGGCTCAGTAACCACGCTTAAGTAGAGGAACACACAAATAGCTGAAAAAACGGCGGAAATGGACTTCCCTGTCTGATAATGTTCTCTCTACTGTTCGAATTTCCCTACGATCGTTTCCATCCCAACCCTCCCCCATCACGAAACATCACAAATAATATGCTTCGCTGTGCGTTTTGAGGGCGTTTCGGGATGTGCCTTTGGCGTTTTGTTTTGATCGATTTATGCACTTGCGGTACGTTGTAATGCCCCCGGTGGGGAGGAGAAGAATTCTCTTCTTCGGTGAAGATCTGAACGTGCATATATTTATTCTATCGCTTCCGTTTCCGGAGGCAAAACTACACCGTGAACGTGCTTACCGGAATCGGCGTATCCATCAAACCATCTTCTTCCCCCCGATGAACAGCGGAATAAATTAATTAACCATGCAAAACTGGCCCCGCTAAGCCTCTAAGAGAGTTTTGTAGCAAGAAAAGGAGTTACCCTTATTTCTTGAACAATTCCCCTCTTCACACAAATCGGCTATAGTATTGTGTAGCTTATTAAAATAAAAACGCATCGTTTGATACTCTCTTCCCCATACATTGGGACCTCATCTTCACCCCCCACGAGACACCAATTTCCAGCTCGTAATTGCACCGTTACCGTGTGGACTGCCTTTCACTTGAGGTGTTGCTGTTCTGCATCAACACTTTCAAAACAACAACAGCCCCAAAATGTAAACATAAAACAAACGAGCAGATTTTATTGTTAATCTGAGGATCGGAAACGGTCCCAAAAGCTGTTCTAACCAGCACTAACAAACTAACCCGGCTGTGGTTAGAAGCGTTCACCTTCTCAAATTATCCTCCAGTGGCCACTTGTCGGGAAGGTTAACGAACGCTTTTATGGACCTCTCATGTAGATGAGAAGCTTTGGCTACCAAACAACCCTCCGCGAAACCGCACGGGTAGCGAGTGGAAACAAACATAGAATGAATGCGGTGAATGATTTCCTGCCTACAAGTGTACGGCATTGTGTTGTTTGTTTACCATCCATGCTTTAACCTAACATAAACGTGTTGTTGCGTTTTAAGGGTGGATAGGGAACCATTTTTCTATTCCAAACGATGACTTTCTTATGTTCTTGGCTGGTTCCAATCATATGGAGAGGATCATTATTTTAATATTCATCCAGCAGCTCAACGGTTGGGACTTACGGAGCAATGTTTTTTTTCCTACTTCCAACTCGAAACATATGCGCACACCGAACCACCGAAAACTGTTCGCGTGTTCCTCTTCGATTAGATTAAATTATTTCAACAGCATAAACACATCCGTCCCCATGACGCTCCCCCCGGGAGCGATAATTGATCCACCGCATAAAGTTTAATCGAAAGTTTAACCGCGTAGAACAATGAGGTAGTGTAGGGCCGGGGTGCATTGTAATCATGTTTCACCGATGCGTTTGACGCATGATTAAGTTAGACGTGATTCGATTCCAATTTTGAGTTTCACAGGTAAAGCATCTTGTCTATTACGAAAATGTCGTCGCCCCCCAAAAACAGCAAAACATAAACGCAGCAGAACACGGTTCAATCGCTTTTTGTGGCCGCGCACACACACTTCTGTTGCTTCACTCAAGCCGACCTCATTGAAAGGAAATTTTCAATTGGTTTCAGTTCGATGAGCTTTCGATTGGGGCCGTTTTAAATTGCGGCGGGTCGTGGGTAAGCGTTAAAAAAGCGTTCTCTTTACACCACGTCTTAAACCTATAATTCGACACTATTGCAGCTGAACAATTTGATCAATTTCGATTACAATTGGATTGTTCCAATTTTTTACTTCGGTTGTAACGTTACGCAATCATCATCATTCATTAGTGGACCGTGATGATTTCCTGATTGTCGCCTAAAACACTGCTCTGTCACAACATAAATATGCTCACTAACGCCTATGGTAAACCCAACAAAGCAAACACACACCACTGCAAGAAGTTATACAATTCCGTGGATAGTTTGTATCGCAGTTTGTGCAGCCACTCCGGATAAATCAATTAGCGGTGGTAAACATCGATGACACGTGCAGCAAAGGGCACTCGCAATCGCCTACAACAAGCCTCCACCAAAAACCAACCCGACAATCATGATCGATCGATCGATCCGCAACCCGTCGATTGTGTTTCGGTGACATGGCGGCGCATTTGCATGCTCGGTCGGTACATCGATTAGCCCGAAGCCGTTTAGTTTAAGCGATTTTAGTCCCCACACGTGATGGCGCCGCAAAGTTTTACCGGTTTCCTTCACTTACAGGAGCTCTTGCAATAACCGGTTGCGTTAGCCTAGCGAACGATTAATGTTGGCTTAACGGAATAATGGTTTTGCATACTCGTGGTGAGATCACATAATGAGCGGAACAAGATGAAAGCGCACCCTTTCATGTGACGACTGTTTTCACTTGGTTTCGGCTACCTTTTGTGTGGCATTTCGTTTGGTTTGTTGCGTAAATATCCCCCCAGGACACGGTGCCTCCGCCATCGCAACAGGAAGGCACATCAATTACAATATAATGTTTGGCTTTTACGTCCATTTTCTGTTGGGTGTGGCGGTTGGGTGCACGGAATATTGAAGCGATAATGCAAAACTGTATAAATCAACAAGACCTGGTTGCATCTGCACAATTCTCAGCGATGGAGAGTTTGTTAAATCAATAATAGCATCATTACCTTCCGGATTCAATCCACCAATGCCAGGGGGTTGTGTTATACAGGTGATTGGAGTGAACAATTCACAGACCATCGCACATCATAACGTGAGCTCGTTCGTGGAAAGCAATCGATCTTCTTAACAGCAACAGATTCCACGTTGGCTTCTCTGCATTGCAAGCAAGCTCCTCAGTACCAAATTCGTTGAAGTAGCGATGAAATTGAAACCATTCTTCCGATTCCTAATCGATCGGAATGTGCATTTGGTGAAGATGTTTGTTTATTTACAACCCCGGGCAGCAATAAATCATACCAGGAATTGGTCTACCATCCGTTCTTCCGGCCGTGGTTTACATTCCAGCAGCATCCACACACACACACACACACTGATGGTGTAAGATCTCGGTCAAATGTCTATCCCGGGTTCACGTTCTTCATCTACGCAACGGAAGAGTTGACGTAAGATCAGCGCAAATCGACAAACGATTGAGCAGTAGCCAATATTACCTCCTTTCCAAGAAAGAAATACAATACCGGAGTTGGCGAAAGTCGTCTCAGTATGAAATGCACGGCCATTGGCACATTTTCTGCAAGCGAAAGATGTTATATGCAATAGACTAGAGTCGTCGCATGTTACTGACATGGACTGGGTCTGAACTGGGACCAGAGAAATGTTGTTGTTTTGACGGTCGTACAGTAAGAAACAAAACAACCCAAAACTGTAACACTCTTCACCATCGATAAACGGTGCTCGCTTATGCCAGCCGTTCTTGTGCAAACAGTAGAATCTCTTAAGTAAGCAAAACAATGCTGTATAAACATTTGCAAAGCGGCAAGAAAAAAAATGTAACCTTAAGAAGGCGCATGGTATTTTCTTTTCCCTTTACTTTTCCCAATCAATATTTTATTTCACTCTCCCGCTCTGCTGCCTTCACATTTTTGAGCTGATTTTTAAGTAAAATATTCCACCATTCTACACTTACGTCATGCAAGAAGGAATGGAGAAATGAGATCCCTTCGGCGGGTTTTTGTGACAACTGCAACTGCAACCCGATTGCAGTAAGAGGAACAGAAATACAGGACGCTCAAAAACAGGTCATCCTGGTGCGCCAAAAGAGACGATATGATACAGGGGAAGAAAAGCGTATAATAGCAGTCAATATTATGCTGTGCACCCTCGCAAATAAAACGGGATACACATTCGAAGGTGTACAACGAAATAAACAAAAAAGAGATATGGCTCTGATTTCGCTTTCCTCCCGCTCCTCAATGTTGTGCCACCGTTTGTATCCGGACCGGGAAAGGATCACAATCTTCTCCCGGCCAGACAGGGCAAGGCTTGGTCCTCAGAATAAGCAACCCAAAAAAGGAAAGGTGCCTGCCCGGGGTTAGCTGTGTTTGTTCTAGATTGTGTAGGCATGTGCCTTTCGCCAAAACTAAGGGATCAATAACACAGGGAGCAAACAATCAGTCTCCCGTACCACGTAAAGGTATTCCAGATAGATGGGCATTTGGGTAAAAGAAATTCGGTGCAGCTGCTTGCTCGAGGCTGAGCAAAGAAAGTTCATCAAGATTGGCTCCAATGGTGCAACCAATTCACCCTCACCTCGCGGTATACATCTCACATGTTTACTCTCTGCGAACAAAATGTATAAGACGGTTGGGATCTCAGGAAGAAGAACTTTTTAGAACTGATGCCAATAAATCTCAGCAGGAAAGGATCGCCCAAAGTGGTAGCTGAATGCATCTTCCGTGCAGTACGTATCCCATGCCGGACCGGATGGGTGATCGGGATGTGCTCCAGTTTTAACTGATTTTATCCGGGATGCTCTACTGGACCGGAACATTACCAACAGAAGCTTATGTCCGACAGAAAGACTAATTACGGCACGATTGTGTTCGGCTAGGTGACATATCCCCGCGTACGGAGCCGGACGTTGGACACTGACGGGTGACAAGCGGAACGAAAAAGTAAAAGGTGCGTCTTTCTGTTTTGTGCCGTCTCATCTCTTCTGTTGCCGGAAGGTTGATGCTGCTGTGCGAATGGAAACTTTTGAAGGCAAGATGATAAAGCAAATTGCATGTCTTGTTCCCAATTATGAAGATCCTGATGTGAAAATGACACTGAGAACACGATATTCAGATGATTTTCAATTGAACAAATTCGCTTTATATCATAAGAACCGGTACAAGAAGATGCATAAGGTCAAGTTTTATCCGTCATTGTCGTGGAATTGTACTAACCACAAACAGATAGAGTTAATTGACAACAGGTTTAAAAAAACACCACATTGAACAGACAAGATAGCCTTATGTTTGAATTAAAATTGATTGGAAACTAGTTCATCATCGTGATTTTCCCATCATATGACCACACTGATGCTTTAAAGAACAAATTTCCTTTCCTTTGTTTAGCCACCATGGTAGGGGAGCTTGTTTTTAAATTCATTTAAAAGTAATTGAGTTCTTCATCTTATAACAGCGCACTAGACACGTCATTCAAATCGCTTTTTCGCCCTGGGCGGAGCCGGTCAGGCTGTTCGTTTTTCTCGCTAAAAGAACGAAAATTTTCAAACAACGCTGCACTGCAGTTAGAGGCAGAAAAAAAGAAACCCCAAAAACCAGTTCAAATATTCATGTATGGCGCATTTCAGTTTTGTGTGCTAAGGATTCGCGAAGAAAAGCAACTAAACTGAGGTCACCAGACCAGAGGCTTCACGAAACGAGAACGAGATGACGGTATTTTTCTTTTTGGCACACGCAACTGGCGTAAGCCGTTTTTTCTTCTCCTTGGCAGTAATGAATCCTTTTTTTTTGGGGGATTCGTGGTAGGAAAACGGGCATGGAAAATGTTTGGCAATAAAGCATACGTTTGCAATTTACAATAGGGCACACACTTGCATTATAATGCCGGCAGTGGAATCGGGAAGAAGAGATTGAACTTGAAGAAAAACTTCGGCAGGAGATTCCCTTTTTCCGTTGGCCACACAAACACCGTTGCCTGGCTCGTTTATCTTGGCGGAAAAGGTCCGTCCTTTTCTTGTTTCGGCAGGACATCCTATTCTTCCTGGACGTTTTGTTCTTCTTCCTCCCACCACTTTGGCGCGAGTGTGCCACCAAACGGTGATGCAGAATAGGGGAATCGGGCAGGATCATCTTTCGCGGCCTTTGTCCCTTTCGAATGTAGGGTTATGAGCGTGTCACCGATTCCCGAAATGTTGTATGTTGCCGATGTACGACGGGCGATAGAGCATTGTTTGCAGTTGATAATATTCTGTTATTCTAGCATCATATTTCACAAACATAAAGATGTACACTCCCGTGTACAAACACACACAAACTCGGGGCCCTCTTTCGCTTGATTATTCATTGCCGAAAACACTCGCGAAGTTGCGCGAACGCCGAGAACCAAACTACGGAGTATAAGTGTCCGGACACAATGCGTATGCTGGAATGCGCCGAACAGATTCAAACGGAGTGAGACAAAAATAAACACACAAAAAAGGCTTACGTATCTGCGACAAAGTGGAAATAGCCCGCGGGAAAACATTGTTGCCCTGCGGCCAAGCGATGGGAACGAACAGCATTCGTCGACGATACGGTGCGTGGACACGATGTCCTGCCGAGCAGTGTTCTTATTCTCAAGAATATCCTTGTGCTTGGTAAATCGCTAGTGGGGCCGGACCGTATGCAACGGTTAGCCTTTTTCTCGCTTAGCACCATCCCAAAGGACGTCATGCCACACAGCGGGAGATGTGACCTGTTCCGGTGCTTGTGCGATACGCTTCTACTACGTCCACTCCACTTTAGACGGCGTTTCGCGGTGTGCTAATTCAGGTGACAAATTTAAGGTCGATACTTCATCTCGCCCCAGGAATCGCGCCCTTTTTACGTTATAAGGTGAGCAACATTGTAGCGGAACCTGCGGGAGGTTTTGTTGGTCTCCTACCGGATAGCGTTCAATTATAGCGAGCGATAGTATGCAAAGGTCTTTCGGTTCTTTTCAATTGCGCCCGGTTGGACCTGTTTTTTTTTGCGCGATGTGACTATGATATGCTGATGAAGATATTAATATCCCCCGCTGAGAGCATTCGCTTCCGAGAGTGGTGGTCGTAATGTCTATTGGCGATTTAGATGCGATTATTCCATTACCCTGAAGGTATCGCCCTCCGGAGGAGTACCAATTCCGGATTGGACACATACACCGTATCCTTTAACTCATTCCGTTACAGAAATAATTCTTACCTAAAACGAGAAAAAGAAAGAAGAAAGAAGAAAGAGAGTCAGTAAAAGAGACCATTAACATAAATTATCCTCCAAAACAACACATAAATCAAAGCATTTGCCATGGGATTTAAGGAAGCGAAATGAACAACGGAAAAGCCGAGCAATCAGGCAAAAATTTAAATACACGGCCAAATTACGCGCTAATGTTTGCCCCGAAAAATCGTAACCTCACATCAGGTCCGCAGCCAGACGGTCACCATTTATCAAAAGAGACATAATGAATCGGTTTGTACTTGAGCCATTTTCGCGTATTTCGCTCCCTTTTTTGCGTCCAGAAGTCGACCGGGGGAGCCTTACGCTGTCAGTGCGTAACGTTCGTTGACTTCTTACGCATTTTTCTTACAGCGTTGTTCTTTCGGTTGACACAAAAAAAAATAAAATATTAGCTAACCCAACAAAAAGCGTTTGGGTTACACGCATTGTACAGATGTGCGTAATAGTGCGTCACGGTTTCTGGACACCGCGTGTTTCCGCTGTCTCGCCCGAAGGTTTCCACTTGCTTGCCCTGTCCCGTACGTAACCAGATTCACAATTTAACGCATCTTTAGCGGTGAATTAATGCAGGTATGTTAATGAACAAGGATTCATAAATTTTACGATGGTCCAAAATTTTTGCCATAACCCTTTTTTTTGGTTGGTGTCTCCCGGCTCTCGGTGCTGCCAGTGCCACTGGTGGTAACGCCGCTGTGGTCTTTTTATTGGAGCAAATCCCTTTTTTATGTGCGTGTTTTTCTCTTTCGCCAATAAAGGCTTTTCTCCTAAGCGCTCTTCGGAAGGTTTTCGTTCATAATCTCATTGTAACTGATTTTTCTTAGCAAACGAAAAGCTTTTTATAGCCAAATAAAAAAAAAAGGATAGATGTGCTGCAAAATCTGTTCTGCTACTTCGGTCGTTTGCGAGCTTAGAATGTTACCTTTCGCTCTACCCAATGGCGTTTACTTCAGTTTTCTTTCCACACATTTACTTGCATGGCATAATTTTCAACATTTAAAAACTCTTCAACCGCTTCTAGTCCCCTTTACTTGTACGCACTTCGTTCCTGCCTGCTATGGAACGAGGCACTTGAGAGCGAATGCCGTTGCGTGCCCAAAAAATTAGGATAGTATGTACCACGCGTGAGCCGAAAAAGGACGCGCCCATAGACATCAGGAGGGACAAACTGAACTGGTACGGCAACGGCAGTATAAAAAGGCTTGAAGCAATTCAATTTAAAATTTATATTTTTCGCAAATTAAATTCCACTCAAAGCCAAGCTATTCACTATCGTGTCCCTAGGAACTGAACGATGTTTCGCGACCAACCAGTCCAGGCGTGCTGGAAAAACGGCGCGTTTGCTTTGGTGCCTTTTTGTTATTATTTAGGTAGAGAAGACGCGCCGGTCGCTCGGATAGAGTAATTTTGCAATCGTCTTCCGTGTGCCATCATTTTTCTGGGCGTTACGGATCGCGCGCGAGATTCGGTTTCGCGGCCTGAGGCGGTTTGAGTTTACCGAACACAAAAAGTTCAAACTAGGTTGATGTTCTTGTGGACGTTTTTGTACCCTTCGTCCTAGAATCCTTTCTTCGGCATGATTTGAAAGCCATGCAACAAGTTTTGGCGGTAGGCAATGGCACAACACAGCACTGACGTACCGAAACCTGACGTTGGAATGGTTTATTTTTGTGGGGCGAAATTCAATTGTGACCCGGTTCCATCGCAGTGTGCAATTTCACTAATGCCACCACAGACGGGAAAAAAAAAGCAATACATCCTATTACTGTGATAGATTTACGCGGACGTACTATGAGGAAGTCTTTTTGGTGGGTTGGCTAGGTAAACATTTACCACCATCGTCGCAATCAGCTGAATTTCATTCTGTAAAGAAAAAAAAATCCATGCAATGCAAAATTTGAAAACTGTACACAACCTCATAACGGATTTTTTCCCTTTCCGATGGACAGTTTCAATTTGGCGCAACCAACGCACCGGCGAAAAACATCCGGTTGATAAACATTGAAGCAACAGGAACTCAACGGTAACAACTAGAAGCCGCAAAAAGTAGGTCCGTTTTAGTTACGAGTCAAGCATAGGCATAAGGGACACAGATTTCAGAAGCAAAGAAAAGTACAAACGTCTGAATGGTTGATGATCATTTAAAATTTATTAACCTTTCCTCCATTTTATTCGTGTCTAAGAGGCGAAAGCCGTGCCAAATAAAGTGTCCTATTCTAGGGCTCGACGGATCCTTTACTGTCGGTGTGATTTCTTGTCTCGGGAGATAGTGAACAACAACAGAAAAAAGGTCGACACCGACACAAGCTCTCTGTGCTCTGATTGCTATTCTTCTGATTGAGCGATGAAAAGTGTCTCCGGCATGTCGAAATGAACGCCGAGCATTTTCCCCCTTTTTTCGTTTGCTTTCTCCCTCTCCCGGTTGCGATATTTTGACTGGCGAGAATGTACGGTGTTCCGTGTGTCTTACCCATCGCAAAAGTGCATAAATTGCACAAAAGTGCCAAAGAACGATCAACGAACACAAGGTACGATTTCCTTTTCTTACCTTTATGTTGCTTGCTCATCAGCTACTACCATCTTCGGACTGGCCCATTTATGCTTTCTCACCCCTCGCGAAGGATGCGCTCCGACCCATCATCAGAAGCTGTCACATAAATATCACTTTTCCGGCGAAGATCTCGCCGTCAGTATCATAACGCATCAAGGGTGAGGAAAAAAACAAACGCAAAAATGATCGACATTAGACGAGTGAACAGTTTGAGCGCAGTAGGATCGATCTGTTTTTCTTCCTTTTCTATGCTATGCTGCATTTCTTGGCTGCAGTTTTTCTTTTGGCATCATTGCACATCAAGAAAAAGGCACAAAAGGGAACGGCAGGAACACTTTCTACTCGCGACCGAGAATAAGATTTTTTTTTCCTTTCAGTGTTGGATAACGTACGTTTGATTGAAGCTTGTTGCCCCTGTGCCTTCTAACTAGCAATCGATGGCTTGTGGATGATGATGCAACGCTAAGTGCAAATATTTCTCTCCAGACCTTCACCGTGGGGAGTTCAGATCTGACCGGCGTTTCACTTTCGCTTGCTTGATTGAAGAGTGAAATCAGTCACACTGGTTCTTTTTTTTTTTTTCGTTAGAACGGCCTGGCCGTATCGACTGACTGGTTCTTTTATGTGGAAGGAAAAACAAGAACCGGCTATCAAAAACAACTCCATTGCAAGGTTTTTTTTATTATTTGCTCAGCATTTTTCTTTCCTTTTTCGCTATTTTTGTGACATACTTTATTGCAATCATTCATTATCCTTAAAGCAACTGATTCCAGCGGCGAAAAAAGGTTGGAATGTGTAACGAATAGGTTGGAATGATTGGGAAATTTATATGACACACTTCATATGTCGCTTTCTTCCTTGCCGGCAATTAAGAAATGTTCAAAATTTTGGTTTTTCGATTCGATATCTTTTATTACCGGTAAGGCGAGATAAGTTATGATTTGTAAACAATGGTATGAAAGAAATTCGATTAAAATGGCTTTTTCGGTTCAGTTTCTACATTTGCTGATTCTCATTTTACTTAACTTGTTTCGTCAGGTTTGAAATGTACGTTAGAAACAAATGCAGAGAAAGGATGCAGTTGGAAGATGACGTCACCTTGCCGTGCTGAACGTTGTGAATAAATCCCGTCTCTGCATTTGATTGCATGACGGACAGCTCGTGCCATACTGAACTAATTTAAATGCCAACCTGGTATGTTTGATTTGTTTGCCTTTTATTTGCATTAACGACATTTCGACTTTCGATTTAATCGTGTCACCTTTCAAAATTCGCTTAAAAAAACACCAAATTACAACTGAACAGACAGGAACCAACAAAAAAAAAGGCACAGGCTCGACACGGAACATGTGCTGAATGACTTCCCATTAGCATATGTCAAATATTTGACAATAATCACTTTTCACATTTGCTTTGCGTCTTTTTCGGTAATGATAGGTGTTTGCTACCGAGGTCCAGGTCCAACGACAAACCGAAATTCGACACGTTCATTGGAAGTTAATGAAAAGTCCGGTTGCGATAAGCGGCCCAAAATAATGCACCCACTTCCATACACGCCAACTATGGAACCCCTCTTTTTTTTAAATGCACCCTGCACCCAAAATGACTCATTAAGCCGGCACAAGGTTAAATGCTGCGAGCTGACAGTTATTGCGAAAAATCATACACTGTTCACCCTCGGCATGTGCTCCGATGTAGCGGCGAGTTGTTCGGTCCGTTTTGTGCGACTGTGTGACCATTGGACAGAACAAATTAGCACAATTATGCGCGAATCGAATTGGGCCGTACGTGGAGAAAATGGTGAAACCTGACCCGGTCCATACTGTTTCCTGTGGCACGGGGTGGACCGTTCCTCCCTAATATGCATCGCACATGGGACACAGCGTTATGGGTTTTAGGAGTTGATTCGATCACCAGGACCGTCGACCGTTAGACATGAGACGGACAAATTATGCATCCTGAACTAGTTTTAATGCACACAATTTGGGCCACAGTTTAACTATATTGCACCGCTTTTAGCCCTATCACCAGCTAGCTGATCTTGGCGGTGGTAGATAGTGGTTAACGATGATGTGTGGCAATGAAAAATCGATTCCACAAATGCACAGGGACGCACGGGCACGCAACGCGGGAGGAGAACAATCGTGAGGACATATTTTAATAACTGTTATAATAAAATTATAAAGTGAACCCTACTAAACGGAAGGGCTCCCGAGATGGAGGTAACGGAAATGGTCAATGCATGTTTTGGAGGGGTGACTTTATGTTGAAAGTTGTACAAATGTCCCGCGCTTTTAGTGTTCATCAAATGGCATTAAATAAGCAAGCGGTAAAAAAAAAATTGGGGAGGAAAAGCGAGGCACTAGTGACCGGCAGTCGAGAACAAGCGGTTCGTCAAACGGAAGAAGCAAATGATGTGCAGAACGGGAATGTGTGGTGAAATATGAGCTCTTTTTTATTGTTTTCTGCACAATCGCACAACAATAAAGAAATATTAAGCAAATAAAAAAAAGGTAAGCTACAATTGTGAAGCTTACAGTGACAGCAATGCGGAACTGACCAGGAGGGAACAAAAATCTTTTAGCAACAGTTGTCTGCTGCATGAAACAAAACTGCATTGCTGGGAGGACGTTAATCATATGCATATGCCAGTTTCCGTGGATGAGAAGGATGCGCAAATGGACAAATGGGTAAGCATTTAAGGCCGAAGAAAAGAAACGCTAAACGGGGTTACATTAATGTCAATTTGTCCGGCCGGTCCGGAAATAGCGATGGAGGGACAGTTTCGCAATCGAGGGACGGAGGTTAGAGCTGAGATATTGCACAGGCCTCTTGGCCTCTGCACTGCCGCTTCATTCCTCCATGTCGAAAACCTCGCTAGAATCTTGACGTTTTGGTCAGTTTATCGCCGTTGATGCATCCATCTGTCACAGGAACGCATCCATCCTCGGGCAAGACGTCTTGTTCATCTGCTCGTCGGGGTCGGAGGAACGATTAACCGCGAACGCGCATATCATTGAAGGAAGAAGATGTCAACCGTAATAAAGTGTGATTGTATCTCTTCCGTGAAGCACGTCTGCAAGGAATGCATACTTTTCCGGTTGGATTTCAAGCTGGAATAACCACATGCCCCGCATGCAGCTGGAATGGTTGATTAGCTCGCGAAGGATGCCTTCATCTTCAGGATACGGAACAGGATTCTTGTAGGGGGTTTTTTCTCTCTATTGGTACATTGATCAGCATCTTTCGTAATAATTCAGCTTAAATCCACCACTTGAAAGTTAATTAGAATTCAGTTGAAAGGACCTCGTTCGCTGAACTGGCGCAGCAAGAGAAAGAATTACAGATATTCAACATTATTCTTCTTATCGCGTTCTTTTCTTCCTACTTTCGTTATGCCTGAATGCTGACGATAATTGAAATAGATTGAATTTATGGTCTGTTGTACTGAGCGAAGAATTACGAGTGTCTTAAACATTCCCGAACACACATGTATAGTTCCAAAACTGTCAAATCTAACAGAAAAACAGGGTTATACTATGATTGTCTTATTTGAAATTAAATTAATTAAATTGATGCACCAGCAATCAGATCAGTTAATATAAATATATGAGATATTTAGAACTCTTGAAGAATTCATTCACTCATTCATATACAATCGATCACTTTGTGACTTACCCCTACAACTCAAAATTCTTATCTTTTCCTGTGCGATCATGGACACATGTATGTCTACCAGAAGAGTATTTCTTTTCCGACATTAGATGACCTTTCGTCTGTCAACAGTACGTCTCTTTAAGGGCAGGATCACGCCCAGTCATAATAATCATAGTTGTCTTTAGCATAGATCATCTATCAGCCTCCCTCATGATGCCCCTGTCAATCACCAGAGCCGGTGTTTGTTATGACTCTTTCCGATTTCCCATATCGGTTTCTAGAGCGGAAGCGAACAAGTAACAACACCAGAAACAATCGTTCAACATGACTCTAATAATAAATTGTAATTTCCTTTTCAGCCTCTTGGTGGCAAAGCCAAAGCCGGTGTTAGAGATGAGAAAACCAGAAACTATCGGAATGTTAGTGAAAAGATCAATTATTGATGCTTCCTGATGGACGTTGGTGTTTTTTTATCTTAGAGAAAGTTATTTTAAATATTCTCTCTGTTTCAAATATACTTTTTTGGTTTTTTTTCCGTTTTCGCTTGCAGCTGTCACTCAACTTAAGATCGATCGCTTAAGACCACTCTTGGAATTAGGGATTTGTTTCTGATTTGTTATAAAAAAACGAAAACGAAACGAAAGCCAAAATACCATAATCTCACTTCCGATTAAGGCATGCGCGTAGGATTTCCCTGTCCAAACAGTGAAACAAACCCGAACTGGTCAAAATCTCTACTTCTTGCAGTGTTTTAAGCAGCGAAAATAAAGCAAAATGCCCTTTGCGCAGCGTGTATGTTTACGATCGAGCGAAGGATAATCCTCTCCATACTCAAGACACGACAATATCATCATCATCACCATCGTCCCGCGCACAAACGCCATCACCAGATGGCCTCCTCGCTGGCGGCTGCATTAAACCCAACATAAATATGCAATCGACCGGGTTTGGTTCGGGATGCACCCGCCAATGACACCCGAACGCCTCAAGGAAGTGGAACCGCCGTGCGGTGTCGGTGGTCGGTTAGTTGGTGATGAAGGTGTTCGTTTTCCTGCTTCCCTTTAAATTAGCATCTAAATTGGCCCGCTGGTAGGTTTCATTCCCATTCTTGCATTGTGCGTGTGTTTGGGTGCACAGTGACGGGCCAAAGATCGTCCCGATTGGACCCCGAAGAAGCAGTTTCGGCACCAAACAGCTGCACTTACATCCAGGGACACCTTTTGCCTTACTCACCATCGCAATGCCACGCTTCTCTGCCAACGTGCGCGCGCGTGTGGGTTATACCTGCGTGTTAATGCGAGCCGCATGGACATAGAACGACGCGTTTTGACCTTCTTTTTAAGGTGCCCTTTTTTTGGAATGCTTCCTCTTTTTTTCTTACATTTTGCCCAATTTCGTTTTTGCGGTCTTTGACCATTTTACTATGTTGGTTTTTACAGACTATCCAGTCCAGACGCTATTCTTTTCGTCAAGAGTTCTCATACACATTCATAAAAAAAACACTCTACTCACGTGTTTCTTTTAACGAAAGCACGTGGGGAAACAAAAAAAAGCACACACACTTAAAAATCGTTTGATTTAATACATTTCATTCGTTTCACATTTCGCGCCAACGTGTGTGAAACATTTCAACCGTTCAGCATGAAACATTTCACAGGTGTACCGTTACCGTGCTGAAAAATGCCATCACATCCCTGGCCCTGGTGATGTGAACCCTTGCAGTAAGTAAATAGTTTACGGTACCCTTCGCCAAAGGAAGAATTATGCATTGCAATACTGATTCCCTTGTGAATGCATTTTTCTTGCCCCGAGGGGTGGAGCTTAACAGTCGCGTCTAGTGTGCAAGATCACCCTTTAGTCTTGTAGCTATATAACGTGCACGAGGGGTACGACGGTTCGGTTGTTGTGCATTCCTCAAGAACTAAAAACCGGTCATAAGATTTTTATGTCATTGGTGCAAGTATTGCAATGACGCAGCATCGGCACAGCGGATCGTAATGGCGGATGAGGTGATATCTTTTTCTTAATTCCACATTATATTAAAAAACTCCAAAAAACCGTTTCTGCTGAGAAATTTCACTCACTTCGAAATAGGCGCCACAGTGTGTTGGTGCGTGGGTTTTGGCACCTACTGCGTGGGGTAGGACACATCCACAAGTGGTCAGGTTGCACGTCAACGGACAACGTAAATGCGAGAAGAAAAAAAAAACATAGAAATGACAGCAACTATCCGGCAAACTAACGCGCCACCACTGATTGGTTTAACAGCGTGGGAAGGAAGCGAATAATTTTACAGTGGTCGGAACGCACCAAACATCCCAAACCCCCACCCGAGGCCCCAACGTCTAAAGTGCCTGGAGTGTTGTCAATTGGATCGGAACGACGGCAGGAGCGGACTAATGTAGTTTCAATTTGGTCGAGCACAAACCCTGGAGCGGGAACAGTTGGAGAGTTTAAGGTCAATGAGATTAGTTCACATGTCGCTGTAATTGTGTAAGAGTGTTTCGATGCAGGATGTAACCTATGCAAATCGTCTTACATACGAATTCGCAACTAATTTCAACGTGTATAAAACTCACTTGTTTATCGAAAACATTCATGACGAGAGCGTCTTCAGATTTAATTCATTTTGGTAGGGATGTTTAAAGATGTCTGACAAAATAAATGTTTTTACAATCTCGACATCAACTCAGCCCAAAAGTCGCACGACGCCAAGACATTTTGGCATGGATCAACGTGTTGAAGCAACAGCAACGAAAACAGGATCATTACTGTGCAGAACGAAGATAAATGGTCGGACCCGGGGGGTTTAACTATTTTGTTTTGGCAGCAAAATTCTAACCAGCCCGGGGTGGGCAGGTTTAACCATCCAATTCCACCATACCTCAAATCAAGTCTCATTTAAAGCAGTGTTGCTTCAAGGCGAGCGGCTTTCTATTTGCGCTGTTTAAAATATCAGTGTGCAGCACAACGTTCCCGAATACGCCGGGCTAACCAAAACAATCTTATGTGTTGTTTCGTACCGGCCACACTTTCCACACGCGGGTGCGTTTTCTCAAATCTTTAAGCTTCAAGTAGAACACCGGGTTCGGTACAGTGACACGGCCACGTTCTCACAAAAAGGCAGCCTACTGAAGGCGTAAAAATGGCTACGAATGGTTTCTTTAAGCCCCATGTAGACACCAAGTCACGTTTCCTTGTTTATTTTGGATGGACGGTTAAGCCCGAGACACACACTAAGGTGGACAGTGTTACCTACTGCGTATCGTTTTGGAAAGCTTGCTGGGTCTTCTTGCTGGCAGCTCTAAAGCAGCTCCATGTAAGGATGGTTACTCTCGAAACGTGGTGATATAAAAATAGCGAGCTACAATTGAATTTAGGGCTACCGAAAAATAATACGAATGGGTATTGGAACTCCTCTCCAAAAGTAGACAAACAATCGAACAATCGGTAATGGATAGCCGATGTGACTTATAAGGAGAAGCAGGTCAAGACGAACGCTGGCGAATCCTCACAAAACAATGGAATTGTGCTATGAACATAACACTACTATGCTAAAGAGTTCCTGAACTTGGTTGCCCGGTACCATGGGTGTAAATATCATTCCACCGTAACGCTTTTTTTCCAAGGACAGGAAGTCCACAACACGGGCACCGTCCACCGATACAGCAGGGAATTTGCTTACGTGCCTTTACGTGGTAGAATAATTCCTTCGGCTGCTATAACTATAGAACGTGCGATTGGCTACGTAACATACACAAGAGGCCATCATAATCGCGTATGCGTAACCCATGCGAAATGGGTGGGCAAAAAACAAATCCTCCAAAGCCACCCACATTTGCATCACGATCCTCCGTTAGAACCGTTTCCTGTGTCTCATTCTGGTTACATTGTACTTTTCTTACCCGATTCTATTGTTGCAAAAAAAAAACGTTGCCTTATTAGTCGGAAAACCGTTCACCCGAAATGACATCATCTGGCGCGGTTATGATAGCCACACACCCAAAACCCCAACCGGAAAAGATATGACGCAAGACGAATCGAGCAGAAATTTAGAAAACTGGAACATTCGATCGATATGCGAGAAAATGTCGGTCAGGTCATAAATTTCGATTCCACCTTCCGGTATTTCACCCCTCGGACAGCTGGCCAGCCTGCACGGCGGTGTTGTGCGCACAACGGGATCTGCAGGAGAAAATGGTGAAAGGTTTTTCGGTGTGGTTCGGATGTGGAGGAGAGCAGCGCTAACTTTCTTACGGGGCGTTCAGAATTTCCCCGTTCCAACCGGAACAAGACTCACTTTCAACCCTGAAGAGATGCTGCGGCGAGAGGTGTAGCATACAAAATTTGCAACGGTCAGCTGAGAAAGCTCGCCTGCATCTCTTTAAATGGGTGTGAAATTTGTTCACGCCGGAAAGGAAATGTGTTTGCGAGCTGTGCTGTGTTACACAAATATGTTTCTTCTCGGGTGTGCATCATTCGATCGCCGGGATCCGTTTAACGGGTGTCGAAGAAATGTCGGCCTGCATAATGGTCTCCCTTGCCAGAGTGCATAACACCATTGTCTTTTCAAACCGAGGACCGGCAACAACACCAGCTGTGTGTGTGTGTGGGCCCGGTTCGGCTCCGGGAGAAAGCTGAAAGGTGGTGGCGGTGAAATAATTGAAGCCGCCGACATTGAAGATGCGCGTTTCAACTTTCCTTCAAGGTTACTTGTGGCCGGGGCACGAAAAGGAAAAGCTTCTTCGGCGCACATTTTCATGGCTGCTTTCGCTTCCCGGGACCGGGTGGAAAAACAATACGAAAAACGGAAATCTTTCACTTCACGCATGGGAAACCCGCAGCGAATCGGGTATCGGTTACGCGTGCCTGATGGGGAGAGAGAGAGAGATGTGAACGATTTTTAAGGGCAAAAACGGTCAAGATTGCCGATAAGAGCAACGCACGCCGGCGTAACTATAGTACTAACTTCAATGCCGGTGAAGTTCGGTGCCGCGTCGTGTATGTTACGGTACGGTGAAGGTTTTAATCTTATCTGCGGTAGGATGGGAGTAGCGCAAAAAACCGGGCATATCAAAATAAAAACCACACCTAGGTGAGTGTACGTGAGCAGTCTTTATCACGAACTCGAGATGCATCGTACCTAGCTCGGTAACATGTTTTTTTTGTCACAACAACAAACTGTTATCAAAGATACACATGATAGGCGAGTACGTTCAGTAGGGATTTTCATTTCCATGGTATAGTGCGCTGAAAGTAACTCATTGTTATTGATTTTTTGCGTATTAAAATGCATTCAAACCCCTTGCACGAGGAACGCTCGGCATTGAGTTGTTTGCTTGTTATGCCTTTTCCTATGTTTACACGTATTTATCACGTTTAATCGAAAAGAAGCATTAGTTTTTTTTATTTATTGTACATTTTTTCATGTTCACCACACGTTATGTGAGATAAAATATAATAATTATGCTCCAAGCATAATAAGAAAAACACACATCGCACTATTTTTCCCATATGGATTTAATTTATGTTCAACATATCAATGGCAGACATGTAAAGTTTTTGGTGCAAAGCATTGGTTCATTTTGCCGGATTCGCACATGTGTTTTTTGCTTGACTGAATTTCATACCCTCGACATCGTTGCGTCACCCTTAGATGCACCAGCATCACACCACCGCCAACCACATCATAATCATCATTTCCGACCATACATGTCTCGTGTCTCGCCGATTCCGGTCGACGGGGAAACACATGTGGATTTCATCTGGCAAGCTGGTGGGTTGACATACAATTTGCATGCAGTTAATCTTTATGTCTACGATGCCTTCCCATTCACTCCTTTCCTAACCCTGCATGAATCATCTCGTCCAAGACGAAGTGATAGCAGCAACACCCAAACAGCCACCCCGAAAAAGTGTGTGGAAATCTAAAAATGGCATCAAAGCAATATCGGTCATTGACGGGCATCCATTACGGAAAATGAAATTCCACCCCGAAGAGAACAGCAACAAAAAAAAAAAACAAGCGCACCATTATATACTCGGTGATTAATATTCATTAAAAGTGCCATTTACGATGACACCTCGGCAACATCATCACAACGTGATGGTAGCGAGATAAGCTACAGCGAGTGGATGGCGCTTGTCCTTGAGAAGTGAATTTGGAAGTGTTTTTTTTTGCCACCCTGCTGGTCGCAATTTGTCATCAAATATATTGCTGATTTTTTGTTCCTTTTTCCTTACGTCATCCACTGTATCAGTTTCTTATGCCACTATCGGTAAGCAAATCGGGCCAGTGATAGCCAGTAAGTAGTAGTGTTTTAATTACCCGATTTTCGCTTCTCCCGCTCGACGATGACAGTTTTCGGGCGTTTGATGCGCAACGATCGGCGTCGGATCGAGCGCAGGAATGCTTCTGGCATGCGGCTAAACTTTGGCGTTTCCGGTGGTGCCTTCCGTTCCGGCAGGAAGAAATTTTTCACCGCAAGCATCGTCATGTTGTTGGTTTAAAGATGTTTTCTTCTGTTCGAATGTATTGGTGGTGTGTAATTTTTAGCACAAGTTTTTTATCCCACTTTTTTTTTTGTTCTATTTTGTTTATCTGTGACACGTGCTCTTGTACGGTTTTTATAGTAAAACCACCCAACTAAGATAATTTGTTTTATGCTTCTTCGTTGCTTCAACTTTTCTTCGTAGCACCACACACACACACAAGTACGATTTTCGGCGTAAAATATAAACTTTTGACGTGTTTGAACACTTGTTTTCCTTTTTTTTTGGCTACTCAGCAGACACCCTACAGAAATTACATCTATTTTCACTATTTTCTTTGGTTTCGATACAAGCGATGCATTGCAGATGTTTCCCACCCTGCAGCACTATCTTTTTGGTAAATTTAATTCTAACGATTTACGGCACCCGTTTCCGACACGACCTTCACCGTGACCAACCGATATCAACAACAGGCATTCATTTTCAGTTTAGAACACACACGGGGCTAGTAGCTTGGAGCTAGGCTAGAGATGAGCCGCCACGTGCAACGTGGCTGATTAATGTCGACACCTTCGGATAAATTTGGCACCTTGCACCAATTGGTAGTGGTGTTCAAAAACTGTCACGTTTTATTTCGGTGAATGCATCATCATCATCATCTGCCACCGCCACGACACGGTACGGAATCACTCACTTTGGTGGGTTTGATAGTAAATGGCTCATTGTCGCCGTTTCCACACGGTGGTCCACATTTTTCACTTTAAATTTTTGTACACAGCTATTTCGGCAACTAGCTTTGCAGCACACTTAACGCGAACGAAAAACAATCGCAAACGGAATGTACGCAATAGGGATTACACAATCAAAGCCGTGTGTAAACTCTGCCAATCGTAAACATTTGCTACTTGATCGAGCTCACAAAATGCACCGAACGCATCCCTATGTTTTACACGGCGACCGGCACTGCAAACACGTCCGACTGCCACGAAAGATACTGAGAGACTCACGAGTCACGTTCGAAGCATAGCATCGGTGCGTTACAATAGGGGTGAAGTCGGAGAGAATCAACCCCCGTTTACGCTCTCTGTTGCAACACTCTATCCCCCTAAGAGGGTTCAGATTTAGGGTGCGTTGTTTGATGCTGTTTATCATTTAACAATCTATGTTCTAATTTTATTGATATTGGGAATAAACATAGATTGTATTAACTCTTTTCACCATTGATTACTACTACTAATTAAAACAATGTAGCTCATGAAAACTAATAAGAGCTTTGCAAAATATTATCACAATAATTTGAGCTCGTTTCGTAGTGACATCAGTACTTTTCCAATTTAAAACAAAAAAAAATTAAATTTCCTCATCAAGTCACTGCTGCCCAACTTGCTTAAAAGAACAAAATTTTATTTTAAAAAACATTTTGTTCGAAAACTGTGCGACTTTCCGTAAAACTATTTTGCTACAACAATCCCCTTAAAAATATTTCATTTGATGTAGTCTCTCTCTCTCTCTGAGATTGCCAATTGCATTTAGTTTCCTCTCTGGCTCTGTTCATGTTCCACAACAAAACGAAGAAACCCGAAGGGAAGAGTTTAAGCGTTTCGGGCACTCACAAAAATTTGAAGCGTTTGTGCACTCACGCACACATCGGTGGGATAAACGCATCAAACGCACAAAATATGATTGGAATAGTTCAAATTTAAACATTGTTCTATCAAGGTTAACAAACTTTAAGTGAGATGAACAGTTACTACGTAGACCTTAAACAAATTAATTTAAAACAGTTTTAATTTGTGTGATAAAGAGAGAGTAATAATTATTAGATCTCATTTATCAAGATTAAAACACCTCTGTGGTTCGCTTAAGTAGAACAAGTGTGCACTATATTGATTAAACATATTGTATCCAGAAGAATAAATCTTCGGTTGAACTTTGATCGACTTGCTGCACTTTATTTACAGTTTTCTTTTGAACAATCCTTTGTTATATGGCGTTCAATAAAGCGTGGTGGTAGACTTGCTCTTGAAATACTCCCAAGCTTATCTATTTTACCGGCTGACCTTTAGGAGCAAACTCCACCAACATAACCAACTGACTCACGAACCGGTTCCGGTACTGAGATGCTTCTTGGCACCATCCGAAAACAAAAACAACCGCAACGGCACAGATACTCTTAGCGCCAGCATAGATATTGCATCGTGCATTGAATTTACATTCCAATGAAAAAGAAGCGTGGAATAAAATCTGGTAGAAATACATTAAACTGGAGCTAGCCGACAAACCACAACAAAATACTGTCCAACTGCTGTCGTGTGTATAAAAAGAAAACCGGGTATCGAACGTTCATTACCATATCTGGAAGCCCGATAGTCTTCGCCTACGAGCAAATACCTCACGGCTTTGAAGCTCGCAGCTAGAACGCGAGGCTTCTTCTCGTCCGTGGTGCTCGGAGCCCATTCCGACCGTGTGGTACAACATTATGCTTCACGATCACTAACTAGCCTCTAGCGTGAGGTGTCGTGTCTGGTGTGGGGTGCTGGTGGTGGTATTTGGGAAGGAATGGAACGGATCGCACGTTGCCCGATGCGAGATGTCAGGTCCTTGGCGAGAGATATGCGTGGGTTGTTAGAAGGTGGACATTGAAAGTTATCTTGTGGGTAGAGTGTGGTTCTCTTGGAGATTTCTTTTCCGGCTCAAAGCAATACCACACGCCGTACGGAACATGAAGGAAAGGAATGATCACAGTCAAACGGATGAAGCACTATGTTTTTTACCATTTAACTCGCTAACAGTCGATAAAGTACAAAGAAAAGGGTACCTTTTCTATTTGATGTTGGAAGGGTGTATCGCCTTAAAAGAAATATGCTTCTTTTATAGCCTTTTTTTAATGGTTAGTCAATTGAACGAATGATTAATGCTAGAAATAACGTTGAAGTAACAAGAATATGAAAAAAAACTAATACTTTATAAAGGCGAAAGGTCGAGTTGAGTCTATTTTATTAACAAAAATGTGCATAATATAAAGAAACTTACAATTCCTCATCATCCAACGAGCAAAAATATCTCTAAAAATCATATATTTTTACACGAACCACGAAAATTATTAATAAATATTACAAACAATTTGTGACATGTACAAGAACAACTAAACAAACTCTCTTTCAATTTTCACATTATCCTTATAAAGGTATTGTCACATCTCCTTAAAAAAACGACATGTACTGAGAACGTTCTTGAGATATTTTATGCTCAATTATACTGATAAATAAGTCCGAACAATTCACCTGAAGAGTGACCCCACAGTGCCAGACAGTAATAATCTCCGACCGGAGCTGATGGCACCCCTAAAAAGAAAGGGGTAACTCGTAGCAGGTCCAAGCAATTCAGGGGCGTTTTCTTTTGGCCATTTCGGGCAACAGTGGTTAATCAAATTTAAATAATTACGAGATACACTTTTTGTGGTGGCACTTTATCTGCCTCTCATCGGCTACCTGTATTTATCTGCTCTCGCAACCGTTAACCCAGTGCGGAGCACGAGAAAGAAAGCACCATTTCGCGTCACACGTTGCTTCGGTTGCGTAATTAATCTCCCTAACGATTCATAATTTATCTCCATTTATACGTTCAGCTATCGGGCAAATTTGATACCGCGAGTGAAGTGTATGTAAGATGCGTCTCAGAGCTGATGAGTGCATAAAATATTAACTATCATAATCGGAGCCGGGCGGGCAATAACGGGTCAATCTGCTGCCAAAAGTGGAACGAACTGAGGTGAAGAATATTGAAGAAGTATTATTATGAAGCATTTCCACTCAAATCATACCTTAACTCGTGCGATGGCTACATTGTGACGTAATCGCTCACACTGTATGTAATCGATGCAGAAGATAAGAACCAAAAGATACAAAACGTGCCGGTGTGATGGTAGCGGCACAACATAAACGAAGCAGAGCCAGATAGCGATGCAAGCGAAGCGCAAAATCGTAACATCGTAACGTACCGGGAGCTAAGAAGAAAGTGGACTTGCAGCAAAAAATACTTGCTTGAAGAAAATGAAGGCTAGAGAATTACCTCTACGCTTGGAGGGCAACAGCAACAAACCAAAAGATCCACCAGACGGAACCAGCGGCACGATATATGCAGCCCGATATGCTATGCATGTCAGAGCATTCCGGTGGCGGAGATGCAAACGAAAGGAACGAAATAAATCGGAACCAACACCCTCCCATCATTATGTTGCTGCACACGATAAGAACGCGCACACGAGGCATGTTCGTACGTGCGTGTAATAAACGAAGGCAACAATAATGAGTCAAGTTGGCGAAAGAAAAACAAAACGCACACGCACACACAAGAAGTCGGACATATTTTGCCCCTAACAAGAAAGGCACAAACAAGCCTTAAGAATGAAAATTTATTACCCAGAAACGTTCTTCTAGTCTGGTGCGTTTGCTTCATACAAGTAGTAAAGCACAGAGAGTATGTGAAAAGTGTATGGTGGATATTGTTTTCCGATGGACAACTTTACTTAACCCAAAAACTATGATAAAACAAAGTTAATTGCATCCCAATCTACCATGAAAACGTTTTTTTTTTTGCTGTTCCGGAGCAAAGTTTGGCATATCGATTTGGGACGATAATAGCCATCCCTTTGCATGAAGCGTGTGTAAAGTGCCTTAGAACTTTATTATACTTCGTGATATGAGCATATCATCCCACATTCCAATGCAGATAGAGAAAAGTTTTTCTATCACAATGGATAAAGTTTTCCCCCCGAAATCAATAGCTAATAATGAGAAAAGATTAGGAAATAGGAAAAGAAAAAGGGCAAAATACACGGCACATTACAGAGGCCAGCAATGTGTTCGTCTGATAGGAAACTAATTTTATTTTAACCAACAAAAGTGTGATTGATCGCAATCTGTATACACACCGGAGGGTTATTTGGCTGTTGGTTCCACCGTACCGAAACAGTCAAGAACGAAACAAACTTGCTTGGTGTGGTGCATACATCACCATTCGATATCCGGGAAAAGCCCGTCATTTGCTACCGAATTTGGTTGTTAATTGAATCGACCGATCGGGCTCGTTTGCCAATTTCGATTGATTTGTTTGATCCTTTTCCTTCGTCGATGCGCATTTCGAAGCTTTCCCATCCTTGAGCATAACACATTGGCGGTTACCCTTTTTGCCGACACTTGGGAAGGATTGCGTAAGGATGCGCATTCGCTTTACCCGTGAATGCTTATCGCAAAATACACCATCAGCGCTCGATCGCCAGTCAGCTGAGATCGAACGCGATATGGCAATAAACGAAATCGATTAGTTCCAAATTGATGTACAAACAGTAATTTCATCCTAGTGCGATCCGTTTTTTGTATTCCCTTGCAAAAAAAATTAGCAATTGGTGCGAAGGGAAAACAACATTAAACCCGTTCGCCTCGGGACGATTATTGGAAATGGCAAGTTCGCCGTTCACAAAATCTCAGCATTCAGCAAAAAGTGTCCGTTGTTGTTTTTTTACGACTGTTGCCAACCGTTGTTTCAAGGGTGCGATGCGACTTACGCTGTTAAATGGTGCAAGGAGCGCTACGCGAATGAAGCTATCGATTGACCCAGTTCGACAAGAACATAAAAAAAATCCCCGTCAGAAAGGGTTAACCCATCTCAACGATCTCGCGTAATCCAAATGCAACACCACGACCCGAAGGGACCAACTTCAAGATGAACCTCAGTCAAGGACCACCTTGATCCCGGCTGTGTTTTTTCCCCGTCTTCTTGTCTTGTGCTCTCCGTTGGGTGTAAAGAATTAATTTCACGCAAATTTGTCAGCCGTTGCCAATTTTTGGCTACATCTGGTGACGCATTACGTACGCGAATTGCGCTGCATTGTAAAGATAAGAAATGTCCCTTGGCCAGGTAGGTACGCTTACAAAACCCATCTGCTGGAGGTACACTATCCTTCCTGGATGGGCATGAAATTTAATTGTACTTTTGTTGACATTTATGTGAATTTATTTACTTTTTACCAAACTTCCAAAACCAAATGTGCTGTGGTAGTGGTGCGGTAAGGTTGAACTTTCGCACTACACTCAGTCACTCCTTCTAGAAGCCGGAAAACCTGAACGAATGCAATAACCTTTCCCGATACAAGAAGTGGTCATAAAGTGTCAAAACCGATCGATTCCAGTGGAACCAACCGTTGGCGGCATCGTAAATTTTTGGACCAGTCGGGAATAAATGTTGTACCACTAAACCCGGCCACGCTAGTAGCATTTTGATGCGCAAAACTCGTCACGCTTGTATTCGCGAGCGTACGAACCGGGAAGAACTACGCGGTGTGAAGAACCTTTTATGAGTTGCCACGACGGCAACTACTCGCTGGACCATTCCAGTATCTTCTTCATGCACGGTGTAAGACATTCATCGCGCACACATACCTATGAAAGGAAATTGCACGTGAGTCGTAAAAATGTGTGATTTATATAGCCGGCATTTCTACTGCTTCTAGCATGCCCATCGAAGAGATTCGCATAGCGCAGACGGAATGGTATTCCGTTTATTGCATTCTGCTGCCATCACCTTTATACACACATCGGCGATGCTAACCGATGATCGAAAAAGCACATGAGAACGTTCGTTAGTACTATTACAACCCCGACCCACATACGAAGGCTGCTAACAGTACTCGTGACCTACATTTTTGGGCAAATTTGCTTGGCAGTCTTGGCGCTATATCCGCATCCGGGATCTTTTCGTGGCGGCGGCAAACATTAACAAAAGTCGTAATTCACCTCAATCCCCAAGGCTATGAGAGGAGTCAAACATCAGCAAATTGGTATCGAAAGCTGCCTAAGATGTCATATTCTTTTATGGTTACGAATTTGGAAACTCGTCCGCACTAAGGTAATGCTCCAGAGATACTGCTCCTGTTCTGCAGTGGCACTTTTTATGTAATTGTTATTACGAATGCAATTCTATCGGATGTTTCAAATGTGTAATCGATGGGAAAGGTTGATCTGAAAACGATCGTAAAGGGTTGCATATTGTAAATGGCATTATGTTGTGTAAGGAGAATATCACGAACTTTATAGTTTAGTCAGATCGTTCTAATGGAAGTGTTACGAACTGCATGCCGAAACGCTTAATTAAAGGGGCAGACTGTCGTATCTAAATAATCCAAAATGTATATCGCGGAATTGGTTCGCCAAGATGTCCGCTTGGACCAATATTTAGTAATGCACTTAACATTTTTAAAGAATTTTACGCTCTCGTGGCTCATTACAAAGGTTTGCTTATCTTGAAATCTATATCGTGTGCTTCTTGTGTAGTCCGATCCGTTGTGAGTTGCCTTTCTCCTTTGCCCTAACGTTCGAGTAGAGTTCACCAATCTTGAGACCTCGACAACAATCCCCTTTCAGCAACGAATGAAACAACGCGAGTCAACATGACAAGGGATTACGCAGGCTGGTTTGCGTGGTGCTTCCAACAGCAAATCTATGCACGTGCGTGTGCGCACTGAGGCCTAGTTCCGGAGTTGTTAGGCTGCACGCGACACCGTTGTGTCATCGTCATCTTCAACGAACCGCCCATATTGTGGAGACCTGTTTCTTTAACGCACCGCTTCGTGTTTCCAACCGCCGCTGGTATGCTTTCAGTTATGTTACGATGCAGTGGGAGGTCACCAAATGAAACGGGCCTCATCTTCCGGGTACAGAGGTCAAACACGACCTCCCTTCAGGTCCCCCGTATCTGCTTATCTTTCGTTCGTTATCGCCGGTACGTCATCGGTATCATGTTAAGCAATGGTTGCGCACCTTCCTTACAGATTAATCATAAATGCAACGAACACACGAACGATTCGGCGGTGTCTGTCTGGAACTGTCATCTTCACACACACCCTGGTAGCGTGTGTGGTATTATAATGCAGCAATGCTTTTGAACCCTCAAAGCAGGAAGAAGTACAGCGTCATGCAAACAATTCCGCAGAGAGACCAGGAGGTCACATATCGCTTTAATGCGTACCTGACAGGAACGTGTTTATTCAGCCCTGCACGCTACACACGTTTAACCCATGTTGGCGCCAGCTTTCTCCCAAAATGAATCTAAAAACATCTTCCGCAGGTAACAGTCCTATAGCGTGTGCTATTCCACACGGAGTAATCAAGAAGCAGCATTTCTCCCATCGGCAGTCACGAATTCTTGAGCCGTACACCAAACATTCGCATAAGTACGTGGCTAATTAATGGGGCACGCGAAAATTGAACATACCGAACCGGGGAGATGCTTCATTGGAGATCGTGAGTGGTTAAAAGAAATACATTTCACCTCTAGCCCTGCGGTCCGGGTCGTAAGCAAGTGTGCAGAAAGCGGAAGCCACGATAGTGATCCTATTGTGCTGATCACTGTGAAGCCCCGAAGAGAACAATGGCCTAAAGAAATAGCCTAGATGTTTTGCTGCGAGCTCCCAGCTACCTAATCGTATCGCTGTTGAGGTTAGCGGACCGCGTGAAAATTTACGATACTCCACCTATAACAGCATACAACCCTGTGTAGACGTGTGTGAGTGTGCGCAAAGTGGTGGGTGTTAAAAACTCTATTACGCGAGCATACGAAAGTTCAACGGCGGTAGGTGATATGATTAATGTTTCTATTTTACTCCTAATCCAGGAAGCACACCGGCGCACCACAGCCGGTCGGGGTTTAGCAGGGGCAGTAGTAGCTAATGATGTTGCGCGAATAGTCATGGAAGTTGCGTGTTTGTTGTCTTCTGTGAATGTGGTAAGGATGAACGAAGAGACTAGTTTGAATAATTTATGATGGCTTTATTTGCAAGCAGGAACTGTACAAAATTAAAAAATAGATTTGGTTTTTGCGATAAGGTAAACTGTTTGGATTGCGTTTAAAAGCTATCTATTCTCTTTTAACGTTGTTTATCTACTTTAATAAAATTAAGAAATTTAAATTTTGATTAAATACACATTATTTCTTGTAGCTTTTTTGACGTTAGTTAGTTTGGTCATGAGAGACTCAACTGAGACTCCTGAAATAAGGACTATCAGAACTCGAAAAACAACCATTTTTAGTTTAGCAGTAATATGGAGATATATGATCTTAATATGTTGGTAGATCAAAAAACAAAATTGAAAAAGACACTTGCGATCACGATCAAACATTAAAAAATAAAATTCGAGGGGACAAAATCATTGGCTTTTTTCTTATTTTCGGTACGTTACGTACAAATAATTTAAGCTAATCATGCTTAAAGATATTCTATTGATGGCGAAATATCTTTCAATTTAGGTTAAATTGTCCAGGCCGTGCGTCTGAATGAGAAGTAAGTAATCGACAAAACGTTAACCAGGTTTAATTATTCATAATGCTTTAGGAAAAAAAAACTCAGTTATAATAAACTCGTAACGTAACAAATATTCAGTCACGCTAGTAATTACCTAATCATGTGATCTACTTGAATGTTTACCAAATTACATTTTAAATGATCATTGTTGAATATCACTTCACCAACCACTTACGCAGTAGTGGAAGGGTTTCAGTTTACAAAATACATCTTACTTCCGTTTTGAAGTGCCCAACGCTGATCAAAATCATAATTCCGATCGTCTCCGGATATCGTTCGCGTGACCATGCTTCATCAAAATGGTATGCCACTGAGACGTCCTGCGCTTGTCATCAAAAGTAACCCTGCCACCAACATACAGGATGATGGATCATTAAAATATAATTCGTTAACAACAGAAACATACACACACACACGCGCGTACACACATTGACTATTTCGGCTCTGTATCACGCGGTGGTCGAAAGCCGTTCGCACTGCGATCGTCTAGTTCCGTCTCAGTGTGGTGCACTTTTCAACGAACCGCCAGGACGGGGCCTTAAATGGACAGCAGAGTGCCAGGTGCTAGGAGTGGTAACACGATGACCACCACTAGTATCCTGTATTGCTGCATTTCGCTTCCCATTCAAGCGTATCCCAATAATCTAATGAGCCCCTCGGGCGATACACCAGCGTTTCCTCTGTTTCCCTCCCTACTTAATGTTTGCCTATAGAGGCAGTGTCCAAAATCACCAGTTATGCGGACCGATTGGTAACGGTTTTTCTCGCGAATGAACTGCGGAGCAGGGGTTGGTGCACGGCGAAAGTGAAATGAAAATATTTGGACAATCGGTTTGACCGGTCAGTTTTGAGCTGATCGAGTCGATACTGTAGGCCCCCTGGGGGTGAGTTTACTCACCCCGTCGGTTAGGTTTGCCTTAAAAAAAACACACACACACACACACACACACACACACACAAGAGAAAGGGATGAAGGTGTGGTTGAAGGATTCTGCTAAAAGTCGGGTGGAGATAATTATTCTTCACCGCAGGATGGCAACAAAATTTGCCATATCATAAACGTGTGCCATTATAATCGAATGGACCAGGCCGAGGAGAAGGTACGCCGGTCAAAGCCAGAAAGGAAGAAAGTGGTCAAGTCTACACCAGTGATCTCCCTTTTGTCAGTTGTTAGATAATTATCCATTGATAGTTGAAAAAGTATCGAAAGATGTTTAGGGGAAAACGAATTAATTTTCCACCAAACGTATGAGATAAACAAACAACAGCCTAAGCCTTCTCCATTTTATGCTGGTTTTGCGGCGATCATAAATTTTCCTCACTGTAGCAAATAAATTTGCAAAATGACCTACATTTAATGCCGACGCATGAGGGTAGCTTTATTGTTATCGTTGGTAGGACTCGTATCGCAAAATCGAAAACAATCAAACGCGCAGGAATCAGGAATGTTTAATATTTATTTTCGAATTCTGTGGAAAACAAATTTTTCCTACCCAATATCATAAATCAGGTTTCGCGCAATAGTTCCTAGTTACCGGGTTGGGTTTTACCCGTATGATATGAAAAAAACATATCACTTCCGGCAAAGAATCACAACGAAACTGTCCAGTTTTGACTGCTCGTGGAGCTAATCTCTCTACATCTGCACGAGGCATTATTTAAGTTATTATATGCAGCTTTTATTTACGTGCGTATCATAACCGAATCATATATGCAATTATGTAACCAAAAAAAAACAACACTTTCCCGTATGAAACCACAGGACACCGGAAAAGCCATCCTCGAAATAATAATAATAGTATAGACACAGAGAAAAAAAACGAAACAACGCGTAACCAAAACAGAACCAGCGTGGTACGACAAACCACCGGGCCCGGGAGCCAGAAAATGTGACAATCACATTGCGCCCATGTCATCGGCAATGCACCGCGGGTGGTAACTAAAAAGGTTGCAGTTGGATTGCAGTGCAGTTTTTTTTCCACTCCCTTTGGTTCGTTCTACAGGCACCCGCATTCGCTGCCCTATAAGTCTTCTGTGATGATGATGATGCGGCTTTAATAAGCGCGAAAACATTACGAAGCATTCTCCCGGTGGGTAGCATAGTCAGCAGTTTTCTTCGTTATCGGTTATGCTAACCAGTGTTGGAAAGGAGCACGATACCGGGAAGCTTCATTTGCCTGCACACCCGGCAACAAAGGACTCGTCTGGTTGGAATTCGGGATGCAGTGAGCGGGTTATACTCTAATCCTTTCGTTCCATCTTTTAGATAACCTGCTGAGTTGTACCCCTTTTTTGCCTAGAGACTTTAACATTTTTTTTCAGTATCCTCTCTCGTACCGGATGGCACTCTGCTCCGTTCTGCATTATCTCTCGCCCGGGAAAGGTGCATTTTAATTAATTTGATTTGCATCGGCAATAAACGCAATGGCTATAAATGAAACAACGGCTAGAGAAATCCGACCAAGCAGGGCAAAAGCAGATATGAATGAATAAAAAAAAACACCACATTTATGAAATGATCTAACGTGAGGATCGCGATTCGTGATGGTCGAACTGGTAAAGGATAACAACAACACCAAAGCGCAACACAACCGACGCGAATCTAATGTTGTTTTGTTATTTTTGCTAGTGCTTTGGTTCTTCCGCTAGCCCTTCCACAAACAAACAACGGACCCCACGGAGAACTTAGAGCGAGCTGCACGAAAGTATCCGGATCCATTTTTATGACCATCCAGCGTTCGTCCTTACAGCGGTCGGTGAAGTACCATTGAGAAGTGGTCCTTCGTGCACTAGCCGGCACGTGTCCCAGTTTTCCCGAGCTTCTCTGGTTTGAGTCCCTTTATGAAATGCAGAGAATGAGCCGTGACTCCCCGAGTTCTACATTCGCTCGTCCGGGTTTGAGTGTTCTTATTCGCTTCAAAAGGCCATGTATTCTAATAACAATCATAATAATAATACCGCTCCGGTGTCGGGTCGGTATGGAAATGGAAACGCGCCCAAGTGACGCAGTCCGGACCGAATTGGACGATGATTGTTTTAGTAGGCAGCTTCGGAATGACGTGCCCACCTTTTTGGGAAGCCTTTGAAGGATTATACAAACAGCTACCTTCTCACACGGTACGTACGGTACGGTGTCATGTAGTTCGATCCACCATATTCACCTTCAGAAATGCTGGGAGAGAACGATAGAGTTCCTTATAAACGACAGTAGTTACTGCATAAGTGTTCAACTTTTCCCTTTTTTAGACGTTGCTAGGCACATGAACGTTGTAGGTCACTACTGTTGGGTGTCCCCCACGCCCAGGTGTTCAGGTGTTCGGTTGTTATCTATACCGAACGAAAGTTCATTTGAACACGATTTATGCAAATAGGACGAAACATGTGGTTTTTACTGCTCATGCATAAAGCGTTTACCTTTTTCAGCAGGCCGGGATCGTTATCTTTAAAAAGTAATCAAATAAATCTGTACAACTGCGCTGAGTGTAAACTTTACTGTTAAAAGTTTACCTTAAAGCATGTTTGTTTATGGATGTTTAAACGATCAATGGTAAGAACTGCTTAAATATGCTTCGGTAGGCTTTATAGGAAAATATTTGCAGAAAATTTCCTGACCCAAAGAAGACCAAGGGACTTAACTCCCCAACCCATGGAAAAGTCCAAGTCCTTGATAGTCAGCCATTCTTTCAGTTGAGACAGAATGCTATTTGGCTAATGGTTGTAGAATAAAATTTCCAAGAATAATTACTTGACGATTAAAAGGAAGAAAAATGGACATGGTTTAGCTTTCCTCTAGCTCTCATATCCTAGGAAAGTCAGGAAAGCTTGCGTTTCACACAATTTATGGCAAAAAGTAATTTCCATTACTACAAGCCATTATGAAAAAAACTGTAAATTTTAAAAGTAAAATGTTCTATCATCTTTAAAGATATGCAAAATTTCGTCCCAAAAACTTAGAACTACCAGCAAATCATGTCATTCGGTTACCTTTCAACCACTTTTCGGAAATGCACACCATCGAACCAATGCGAAAGTGGAAACGCTTGTTTTCTGGCCATTAATTTCAATGCCGTGGTCGATAAATTTTCTTCCTAACTCCATTACGGGACAGTCACAGGACACGATCATTTAGCACTTAGCATACTTAGCCACCCTGTGTAATCGAGCATTAATTAAGCCGGCGCACTTTCGGCCTCGCGTAATAAGCCTCGTTGGCGTGATGTCCTTCGGGCTGGAGACGTTGGACGCAAACGTTACGAAAATGACAGTGCAACTCTTCGAAACCAATTGAAGGTCTTAGATCTTCGTGAGCTCGTTACGATAGCATCTGCTCCGCGATAAGTATAGGAGGCCGCCGCTTAAAAGGCCACTTATCATGTGTTTCTTTTTCCAACGGGCAAAAGGACTCCAGTTTCGTTTTCTTGCTGGTTCTTTTCGATTTTTGGGTGAAAGTGTGTGCGTGAAGTCGAGGCTCCTGACATTTTCGAACGTTGAGTTGTGTACGACGCACGCACATCCTCGTAGAAAGCCACGTGCCTTCCTGTCAACATAATCATGGTACATACAGCTGAACGTTACAAGAAGCAGCACACTACAGTGGTATGAGTTATGATGGTCACTGTACTGTAAATAAGCAAAAAAAGGCTTTAGAGGTTTGCACACACATTTTGCGTAATCGTGCGATAAGAGGAGTGGAAAAAAATCATCATCAAACGGACGACATACGCCACACCGTAACAAATGTTGGTTTAATTTCTTAGTCCGTTGATTTTCGTCGCTTGTTTGCCATTTGACACAATCCACGTGCACATGGAGGTCGGTGGATGGTTGGTGATGGTTTTAGACGAGGCACGCTTCCACCCGTCAGCCAAACGTTTGATCATTTGTTATAAGTTGGCCATAAAAATCAACACACCGCACATCAGAGTGAAAGGGTCGCCTGAAGCTATTACACGAGTCCTGGTGTGTCGTTGTCGTTGTCGGGTGCCTGAAGCGAATAATTATCGGAAAATATTTACGCTCATTATCGTGTGATCACGGTGTGGCCGTATGGCAAGCGATACAAGCAAACTAAAAGGGCGGCTGCGGTATGATCTTTCATTAATCATAGCTCGATTTGCTTCCGAAGCTTTTATGCTACGCCATAGCGTAACGTTTTCCCTTGCTCTCTTGTCAGGTGATTTTAGTTTTTTTGGTAAATTTTCAGAGCTGTAGGGAACTAAAAATCCATTACCTCACAATAATTGATATGGTCGATAGGATTTCGTGCGAATAAAAAAGAACATCGATAGTTTCTGTCGGAAAAAAATAATTAATAAATGTTCACAAACAACCTTAATAAATTTGACATTTAAGAAAAAAAAATGATAGACATTCCGGCTTAAACAAGGGGTCTAACGTTCCATTTCAACTGGTAAATCGTGGTTGAAATGTTTGAATTCATATGGGAAAAGGCATAAAGGTACATCAATAAACCATAAAATTTTACATCATAATGACGCCATCATAACGATATTTGAGAAGGCATCAACACACTAGGAATTGATAATTTTTATGTCTTCCATTCAATTCGCATATGGAACAATAGCAATCACGCTCAGTTAACTGTTTCCCTGTTGGTTGCTTTCCATTACAAAGCTGCACCGTTTATGCAGTGTCTTTCTGAGGTCTAAATCTAAAAGCACGCCGTTTGTGAGAAAGATTATCTCACAAACTAGAACGGCGATTAACTTCCTAACGAGAGCAGTGCACCAGTAGTGGCTGTAGTTGTGCGACTCATACTGGTTATGCTGCTATATCTTAATTATCACATCGCAACCGTCTGGCGCACGCGATTCGTAACTGCGTTACAATAATGAACAACCGACCTCGCACACATACGTACGGGAAATTCCTCACCCATGCACTTCAATCCGGTCGTAAAACCTAATTTGAAAATTATAGCAAAAGCGCTCAAACCGCACGAGAACTGTAGTTCCTCCCGTTATTCTTGCCGTATGCTCCAAATGCAAAAGCATTAAAAACGAAACCAATTGTCGGTGGTGTGAAACGACACCACCAAAACACGAGATTGTAAATGATAAAGCGAAAAACGGAACATGAATAATGAAATGTAATAAAATGAAAGATAGTTTGGTGAAAGTGACACAACTATAATTTGGACATTAGTCGTTTTTGTGGATGTTTCATGTCCTTTTTCCACGATTCGTATACCATTTCAACTCCCTTTTGCCAGGGGTGCGCATGTGTAGTTTTTGGGTGTACATAATCACTTTCTATTTGTTCTTACAACTTACGCACGTGTCCCGTACAGATTTTTATTATTCTTTCTTGAATGACCGCACGCGAACCGAAACGGACGTCATGTTTGGCGTTGTTTTCCATTGTAAAGATCGTGTGTGGTGGCTTGGAAACAAATGTGATCGGTTCGATTGGCAAAAACCACTTGAACTAATAAAATTTGGGATCGAGACGCAAAAACGAACCACAAATGACCAGGTGTGGATGGTCTTTTCGCATTTATTTTTTTTTCCCTCGATAACACAAAGCAATGGTTTGGCAGAATGCAAATTTGCACACTCAAAAGACCACGGCAATCTCACTCGTGTACACGGTACATGTATGTTAAATGGCTTTTGGAATGAAATTTGTGCATAAAAAATCTCAACAGCTCCTCAAAAATAAAACCCACACACTTAGCGATGGTGTACGAGTAGCAGCGCGGTTCAAAATCCTCTCCGAATCCTTTTGAAGTGGTCCTGCTTATAACGTACTTCTCGCAAATGTACAAGTTGCACCCGATTTGCCTTTTTTTGTTGGTGTAGCGTTTGCAAAAAAAAGAACCTACTACATGCTAAAATCACGCAATTTAGGTCCCCGTGTGTGCACGGTTCTCCCTCCGTACGCATAAAATGGTATGCAATTTGTAGGTCTTTGTCCCTGGCCGGCACTTGGCAGGCTTTTCCCTTTTCCTGTTTCGCGCTTCACATGTCACTCACGTCACTCAAAGTGCAGTGTTCTAGTAGTTGGACCCACCCAGTTGGAGTAACAGGAAAAAAGTATGTACCGAAAAAAAACACCACCAAAGACCTTTTCTAAAACAACGTTGCGCACGGAAGGATGCAACATGGGTACGACACCCCGGTCGGTGTGCGGCTGGTATATGTCCCTTCCGGGCTACCTTTTCCATGTTTTTCGCATGAATGAACATGAAGAGGATATACATTCTGACTGAACGCAACAGTTCTTTGCCTTCTTTTTGTACAGCGATATCAAAAAAAACGAACGACATCAAACAAAAATCCCAATCGAAATGTGGTGCATGTGGTACGTTACGTATTCGGTTTTGGCTTCCGGATGTCTGTTTAAATGTTCAAACATCTAGGAGCGCTTGCCCCCATTGATGAATTACAACTCGGGAAGCAGAGTTGCTGCAAGCGCGCATAAAAAAAAGCATCGTTTTCATGATATCATTACAAAGGAGTTTTTTTCATTTTCCACTGTAATACGCTCTGTGTGTATCATTTCATGTTGTGCACATTTGGGGATTTTGTTTTTTTTCTTCCCTTTATTCCTCACAAAACCTACGCAAACAGCAGCTCTTTCCGGTCAGTGCGTGCGTGCGTGTGCGCATTCTACTATGAGACAATCAGATTAAACGATTCCGAGGGTCGCACAGACCCTGGACATGAAGCGCGAGGGAGCGCAGCATCATCATCGAGCTGCCACAATGTAGAAACGGTGTGTCATTTTAACATTGTAAGCGATCGGCCAAACCCGTACCTGACAGGATGACAGTCCGAACCGATGACAACGGAAGCAGCGCACGTCAACGCGTCCAAAGGGTGGTGCGCATCATGCTGACCGCGCGCGCACTCATCGGCGCACGTATAAAAGGGGTTAAGTGGGATGGATAGGGTGGCGCCTAAATGCTGGGAAATCGAAACCAGGAAAGTGTCATCTCTCGGGACACGGGGTACGCTGACTGACAGACAGAAGATAAACCAAGCCGGGGGATGTGTTTTGTGGCCTAATGGTTTCAAATTTTAACGGTGTTGATTAACCATCACAGGACCAAAAATCGAAACCGAAATCGCGATAGGAATTTCATCCATGATTGAACAACAGATAACCCACAGTACACTGTACCACCTTTTGTTATCTCATCAGCAAAATCAATACAGTACGGCAGTAGTTCCTATTCATCCGTTCTATTGTTTCTTGTTGCCCTAAAGAAGCCACCACAATTTGGTAACCACAATTGTGTACATAGGGTAAATTGATTGTGGCCACCGGAACCGGATCGCTCGATCTCAACTGTGCGGTATTTGGTGCGTTGGATGAATTTTCCACGACTGTTTTTTTTTTGTTTACATTATGCTATTTTTTATTCTTTTCACCATTTTTGGGAACATAACAAAATGTCGTCGCTTCCGGTGCGGGCACCGATTCACGGTGGTAGGATTAGCGGAACCGAAAATAAAAGGGTTGCGATTTTCTCCCGCTGGAAAAATTGCACAATTTTAAACCCTCTCTCGGTTGGTATGTTGGTACGAGGGTGCAACCAGACACGCGGGTTTATCCTTTACGTTTCACCGTTTGTTGCCATTCTCTGCATCAAAGTTAAGTATTTTGCGGTGTTTGCTAATCGTGTTTTAAAGCGACCAACCACAACACAGCCTAGGTGAGGTTTTGCAAGCTAACTTTTCAAGAGCTTCAACGCTTTGATGTGCAAATAAAGCAAGTGTGGTGGGATGCAAATTTCTGCATCAAGAGTTTTATTTTCATGCCTTTCGCTCGTGTGTTTAAATTTATTTAAAGTAAAATGGGCGAAATGCTCTATGGTAAAATCTACTTAAAAAAGGTGATTAAAAGTTGACTGGCAAAATGGATCAATTCAACGCGTGCAAATAAATGCTTGAACGCACGGGTGAATTTACCAAATCATCGACAATCCGAAGCAGTGATTTGCGGATTTGCTACGTATTTATTCCTCTACAGTTACGGGGGTCGTTTTCGCCCCTTTCAAATCAATATCTTATTTTTTTGTTCAAATCAAACTGATGTTACCATCCATGATTAACACCACACGGATGATGCGCAATATTCGCAAAAAAGGATCACACCGCTCCCCTTACTTATTGCACACACTCCCTCATCGGCCCGTTTAGACGAATAAACAACATTTCAGCTACAATTTACCGCCAAAGCTGATTTCATTTTTTAATTATTCTAATTATAAATAGCGATCCGGTGTGCCATGCCATCGTTATCCTTCACTCGCACTGCTTGCCAGGGGCCGGGGATTAAATCGGCATATTTTTTTCCTTTTTGTAGCTTTCAAACAGTTTACAAACGATTTGTTGATTCTTTCTCCTGGTGTATTTATTTATGAAAAGTTCGTGGCCCTACCGGGGCACGCGAGCTAGCTAAGCCGGCCGCTACCGTTGCACGAGGTTTTTTAATTTTTTAGCGGATTAGTAAAATTGTTCAGGCTTAGGAATTATGGGCTCGCGGCACCGAACGCAACATGAAGCCAAGCACGTGCGCAAGCCATTGCGTCGCGAGTGCGCGAAAGGGGATGCATTTCAATTGGCGTTTGCTACTGGCTACAAAACCCGACGTCGGGAATCGGGTGGCGTCCGTTGAATGGAAGGACATTCACAGTGGGAAAAGATTGAATAGAGGAGGGAAAAAATAGATGACTATCGTAACGTAATCAGAGAGCTATAATAGGACCTGCGGTGTACTTTTCACCGAACCAAACTGAGATACTGATACACGAGAGAACCAGCTTCGAAGGACGAATGTAAAACTAGAATGTTCTCCCGTTCATGCATTTCATATACGTTTCGGTACGGGCTCTCAAATTTACGATCCATTTCGTAATAATCTTTAAGTTATGATCAGTGCTAATCCGGAATTATGCGTTTTATGACACCGAACGGGAAGGATACGTACGTTTAACTGGTCGCCAGTTTCGCCCGGTGCCATGTGTAATGTGGAATTCAACGAATAGTAGTTTCAATAAAATGTCCAAAAAAGATAATGGGGCTTTGAATTGAATATTAATGGCTAGTGCGAAACATCATTGTGTGCAATTTATGTAAATTCTCTTTAATGTCAATAAAAATAGCTGAAATACATGCAAAATTTTGCTTTCAAGATTAAAGTAAAAAGGTACAAAGAGCAATTCCTTTTAGTTTAGAAACAGCTGCAGATCCCTAGCGTTACATAGTCGCCTGATGAACATTCATTATTATCTCGTTCCTTCTAAAAAGATGACGTCAAAACCCTATGAAAAGAAAATAGGTGTAACAAGTAAAACATCTCGGTATGTTACGTGTCTCGTATCATTCTCCATACAACATGGACACTTAGAAGCAGATGTTCTTGAACTTTCACCTCCAAGCATTTCAAAGGCATGACTTATTTTGCCTTAAAAAAAGCAAAACAACAAAAAAAAAAACCCTCCCACATAGGGCCTGGCCTAGGACATAGTAGCACAGTATTATAGGCAACCGTCTCGATCCATTTTGCTCGACGAACGTTAACCGATCGAATATATTGATTTCGTATTACATTATTCAGTCTCGGCTTTGTGTAGACATCGTTTCTGAGGCTTCCCTTGCAATTCGCTATTTTTAGGATGTACTACACACAGCTCCGTGATGTAACACGGCTGTAACGGTCGTAATGTCCTTTCCGCCAATGGAGATTTGCTGCTCGCCACACTACCCGGTTTGTCTTTATTTTTGATTACCAGACACAATCGACACCACCATCATGGGCTTCGCGGAGTGGGATTTGGAAGTCCAGAGTATCAGACGACGGCATATCCCTAATGCTAATGGCATTGTATTTGTGTGTCTCTATTTCCGTCGTCTGATGATGAGTCGCCTGATTTCGATCCATTCGTAGAAAGCGATTACAGTTTAGGTAGTGATTTTTTCCTCTTCTATGTCGGTGCTATTTTATTTTCCTGCCACCATAAGCTTATTCGCGCTTGGAGGAGATCACTCCGAGGTAACGTATCATTAGCGTGCGCAAAAGCAGAAAGAGAGCAGTTTGATGATTTGGGAAATAAATATCCCTGTGCCTAATGCACTGTTTGTCACCATAGGACGGGTATCGGGTTTTTTCCTTTTCTTTTTGCTAATGGATTAAACTCTATTCCCTCCGCAGGGTATTTATCCGTTTAGTTGCTATGTTCGTACTTGGTTTCGATTTGGACGTGTTCATTCTATCTCTTTTCCTCAGTTGCTGTGTTTGTTTAATGTAATTCATTTATTTGCATTGTCGCTTAATAACGAGCGAAGGATTAAAATGCAACGAACAGTGCACAATGCGACAGTCATGAGTACTTTCAAGGGAGGTAGAACCACATCACAGATTTGGGTATAATCGGCTGCACGCGGCCGTAGGGCACCAAAAAATAAGAAACGTAAACAAAAATACACTCCACCCGTCAATGATGAGATTTGCTTGATAAAAAAAAACTTCTGCATAATAACAATGATGAACCTAGCATTTTTTGGGTTGAAGTAAAGCTTAGTCCACGCGCCCTACACAATGCACCCTCGACCCTCAAATGCACAATCATGCAGGCGCGGGACAATGGTCAAAGCATTGGGTGCATTCGGTTGCCTGATCAATCTCATTTATGGTTTCCCCCTACAAATCATCGAAACCAGATCGGATGGACTATTCGTGGACGAATTTCGCCGGTGGGCAATTTGGTGACAAATCCTTACGACATAATCCGACCAGTTCGCTTAGACGGGGCTGAGTGTCGCGTGGACCGGGTCGGGATTTAGATAGCAAATAGAAATAGCTTCGTTACCAAATGCACTGGGTGAGTTGTGCGTCTTCACTGTTGGCTTTAGCTTAGCTTGGCGTATTTATATGCTGCATATAATGCATGTTTATGATACGCAACGATTAGCGTGACTGTACTGATGAAGGACGGTTTGTTAATAAATAGGTAGATTCGGTTGATGAGGTCGGTTTTCCAGCCATGGTCTATTTGGGTATTATCCGAAATAATTGGACTTCAACAGTAGTTTTAATTGGCAATGGATCGAAATTACCTGCGGAAGAAAATAAAAACAATACAAAACAATTATTTATAAGCTGAAGTATTAATTAAATTAGTGGGAAATTTTAGTTTTGAATATCATACAGTATTGTTTTTACTCATGCAGAACGGATAACATACAGTAATATGTAAAGTAAAGCATCTACAGAACGTGAACACGTAAACCTAGCGCTTCTAAAATGAACTTATCAAATGTTCTGGCATCTCATAGTTTGTTTTATCCCTATTTTCAGATACTGAAGTTCCAAAAAAAAGGAACATAACTGACTTAAGCTCCGCATCCAGAACAGAACAAACAATGCACGTACGGTTTCGACGGCACTTGGTGTCTTGGCGACTTTCTGACGTACGGTAATTAAGTTGCAACGGCATCGGTACATCATAAAACCAGACGGCATTTCAATTCATGCCCAAAGCGTGCGCCGTTTGTTCAATACCACAACACACAGGCACACTCTTGGATGCTTCCTTAACGGCTGGCCATTTTTCGCTGCATCACAGCGCTATTGTGTTCGTAACCGAAGACGATCACTTACATCCGATGGTACGTAAATTCTGCTACCAGAGTTCTCAGTCTGGCACGTGGACACAGGCAGAAGGTTGCCTCCAGCACGATGACCATCGTAAATTTCAAACGCCTTCAAAAATTATCGTCCTTTATCTTGTTTATCGGTTTCTTTCACTGGTGGGTTCGCCTGCCTTAAGTAATGCGTGTACCAAACGGCTCTTATCCTTGGACAAGAGAGGGAAAGGCAGAGAACATACAATTTTTCCCAATAGAAAGAGGTTTCGATGTACAAGCATAATAAGTGTGCCCAAACCTACATCCTTCGTGTTCAAGTAGGTGGCCTAGCCAATGGCGAAACCGGTAAGATGGTCTCGGCAAACATCAATCGTCGTCTGCACGCGCACCGCACCTGGGTGTAGTATAAGTGAAATGCATGCAGTAGCTGAAGCAAAGAAAAAATCTACAACCACCGTCCAGAAATAGAAACCCCGGAGACCTCCTGGATGCTGAGCTTCCCTTTATCCTCGTCTAGCGTTTTTTTCGGCTTTGATGAACCACTTTGGAAAGGTGTTGTCCTCCAGCACGCCAGAATGCCTCACGTGCCACCAACACCAAGAGGGATCAATGGCCTGCCTGCTCCTTTGTGCCTTTGCCTTTCCATTACCTCTTGCTTACGTCCTTTTTTTTTGAGTTTCGCTACTCTTAAAGGTGCTGTACAGGCAAAGAAGGTGCTTGCGTTAGTTCGCTATCGTCCGAGATGTGTTATGCTTGGTGCGGACAATTTCAGCGCACTTCTTACAACTCCTACACTAGCTCACTTTGGTTGCTATCGCATCGACGGCATCTTGCGTTTGCCAATGTCTTGTTTATCGGAGGCCCTAACAACGATGTTTCCTTCTGGAAACACATGTACACCATTTAGACCAATTGAAAAGCCTCTTGTATAAGGCCATGCACGCCCATATAAAGCCCGGATTGAATTGCAGCAGTTCCATTCCTATCACACACCACACTGTCCCTTATTGCGTTCAGCCATGGTAAAAGATTTGTCTAGCACGCGCTTGGAGGTTCTCCTTCCCGAGGTTCTACTGCAGGTATAATTTTTCATCATTATTTATTCATACACCTCCCTCTGCTGAAGAGCAGTGGGCAGGCAATGTTTGTACAAGCTGGGAAGTGATACTGCGATTTCCCTTCTTTTTTTTTTTTTGATAGATATCGAAGACCTTCTTATCCTACTTCACAGCAGAAGTGCAGAGGACTTCTTCGGGTTGATAAAGTACGCTTCAATTCACAATCGGTCATCATCGGATAGGTCGCCAAGAGGTGGTTGTTTGCTTGAGATGGTTTTTTCCCAATTGCCCACACTTTGACTACTCTCCAAGGATTGGTCTGGACAACACAAAAGCCACCATGATGGGGCGAAAAAGGAAAAGACGTCTTGGCAGAGAGTTTGGATTTTCGCTAAGCAAACGATACCAATCTTGACCGAGACAGGCCCAGGCCAGCTTGCATAATTCAACGCTTCAAACTCCATTAACCGCATAGGTTCGATTTCGTTGAAGATATCATTCTATCCTATTTCGTTCGCCTTCTCCGACAAACATCCTGAAGATGGGCCGTATGGTGGCAAAAGCTTTTCGACAAAGGAACCGTATCCAGTCGGTAAGGAATGCTGAATCATAAACTTTGAGAAAGATTGCGCCGATTGCCACTCTTAAATTTATCATTTATCATCATAGTATTTTTGTCACCCCCAATCGCCATTCTTTTCAAATATGCAAGTAGCACAAATTCTACCTGAGATTGTAATGGAGAAATAGAAAAGAACTGCGCAACATAATTTCCTTTTCAGAGATTGAATTTACGCTCGGTAGTTGCAGAAAAATGTCATTCTCCTGCTGAGCACTCTATCTGCAATTCGTTCTCTGCGCATATAGAACGTGTATGACGAGTATGACGGAGGTGAAACGCTTCCAATTCAATTTGGAAGTAACTTTTTTTTTATTTTTGAATTGACTTCTGTGGTACGTGTTCCACTCAGAAACTGCTCAAGTTTATTGCATGAGTTGGATTTCTTTTATGGAATGACTAAAAAGCAACAAGATAAATTGCATCCATTGGTACGATAATGATGTTGCAAATTCAAATTCACCCACAGATGTGAGCATGCATTTTGGAATTGAATTCTACTTTGAGCCGGATTGGCTACAGCTGCAAGAACTGTTGCAAACAACCGAGTAAAATATCATGCCAAAAATTATGCATCTAGCGTAGCGAACATCGTGTCAAAACAAATCTGACAGAAAACATTTCAATATTGTCTTCAACTCGTCTTGCCAATCCTTTACCAGATATTAGACACCTGCGAATAGTTTCAACTAAACAGCGGGAAAGATATTTCCTACGCAGGTCACACGCTTCGCTCGGTAAGTCCTAATCCGATTGGGTTATTTTTCAATAAACAGTCTGCCTCATATACACTGTCTAGTGGGAAAAAGTGTATTATAAAAACATTAAAAAGGAAAGCCCTCCTTCATAAGCCGATAGCTTAATTTACGGTACACGTTCCATGTCCTTTCGGGTCAATGATTGGAAACCTACTATGCTGTGTAGATGGGCAAAGGGATGAAAACAGGTACAAATACGATGATCTGTCCTCATTAACTTAATCCTCACGTGTAAGATGTTTCCTTTTTACTGTACAAATATTTTCGTTCAAAATTTTCCCTCAAATATCTCCCGTGTCTTGCGGAATTATCTACGGGGTTTTTCGCTCCAGGAAAGGTTTAAAAAATTGCAAAAAAATACATCTTCCGTTTTACTGGCAATATGTCTAACAGCTATCCTGCATCATTCGCATGTGACTGACCGGTCCAAAAATACATGGCGCGGCGGGCGAACGTTTGATTGAAAAATCATTCGGCAGGAATTTCATCCAATTAACCTAACACCTCCTAAGCACCGAAATTCCAGCGCTGTACCAAACCGCTCCCAAGTGACTGATACCTATTTTCCCACTAGGTGAACGATGAAGAGTTGTTCTCTATCACATTTTCATCCAGTACGGCGACGGATCGGGAACGATGGTTATGGGTTTCGATTATAAACGTGTCTAAAAATAAACTTTCCACGGGAGTTGGAGCTACTCGCCCGCCGTACGGATGGGACTTGGTTGTTAACCGGTTGAAAATACACACCACTGCACTGGAGGAGGAAAATACCACGATCGAAAGGTGGAGACTAGGTTGATCTTGATTTTACCCTAGAGAAGATGGTACATTCCATCGGTGCACGAACGTTCGGTACGTCTTTCCCTACACAAACCTTGACACGGTTCGGTATGATACTAACCAGCAGGACACATCGATAGACACTGCTCGGGTTGCTATTGCTAATGAGGGTTTGAATCCACGTCTAGAATTACTCGCCTGATCGATCTGATTTATGTACGACGATCTTCCTTGATCACATAGCAACAGTATAAAATCATCCCATGGGCAACAGCATCTCACAGTTTCTAGGTGGACTGTTGCTAAAACAATTACAAGTTTTACAGCATCCCTTGGGATTGACCAACCACACTTACCACCTCATTACCCTCGCAAGACCATTCACCCGAATATACCCTCATGCTTTCCACACTGTTAGTCAGCGGGAAAACAATAAGGTTCCTATTTCAGGTTCGTGCTCAAATTCTACTCTTCCCAAATAGTCCTCCTGAAATGTCCTGTACAATACACCGCCAGAACACGCAAGGCATCTCGGAACAAAAGGGAAAGCAACAGGGAGTTGTTTTTCTTTCTGCCCCTCTCAAACATCGACCGAAATTATTATTTATCGGCAAATAAATTATAAATAAACAATAAAAACCGAACCATCCCGACCGTGCAAAGAGCTTCAAGAATTCGGTATTTGTGTCTTGTCAAGCATGTTTCCTACCCAAAATTATTCTTTCACAAGACGACACCCAAAACGGTGCTCTGATTTTTGACCAAGTACATAAATCTCGCATCCACACGATTTATAACCACACTACTAACCGTGGTGAATGCCTAAGCAGTGTAACAGCAGTAGAAGAGCCGAAGTTTTCTCGGGACGATGTACAACCGGTGGTTTATGGAACTTTTCTCGCAAATAGCTGGCACTAATTGGAGGGTTCGTAAGTCGTATCAAGCAAAACAAGAGCGAACAAAATAACAAGCTCAAAACATCTCATAATAATGTATGACATCTTCCTTGAGAACTGTAGTGAAACTTGGAGTTCGTGTTTTGTTTTACGTTTCTTGTTTTATTTTTTGCTAGCATTTAAAAAAAAAATCCTTCCAATAAACCGAAGAATTAAACTCCTTAAGAATTATTATTATAATAGTCTTTTTGGATGTATACGGTTTGCAAGAAGGGTGCGAAAATTCTGAAAATTTTCCGAAAAAGCAAAAGGCAAAACAAAATTCCCAAACCATAGCCGAAACAATCGAAATAATGCAATTATTCACGTCTCTTTTCCTGTGCTCCATTTTGCCAGTGCTCTAATTATATGTTATCGGGCATGAAACAATTTGGTTGCGGAAGAAAAACCGACCGTTCTATGGTTTCGATCGCACACGCCTCCAGATGACAGGAGGTTGGGCCGGACGGGTTTTCAAGGATGGACGCACCGAATGTCAGAAGAACCACGTCCCCTCTTTACGTCAATGGGCGAAGAAAACAAAAAAAAAAACTATAATTCCCAACTCTATCGATGCTTCGAAACGGAACCATAGCAGCACCGGTTGCATTTGGCCAATTTACCAAATTCGCTATGGTACACGTACACACACACACACCGTTGACAGATCTTATTGAATATGATCGTTACCCCCCCTGTGTCGTGATCGGTACTCGACATAATGAACAAAACCATAAATATTATTATCCGATTTTCGGTAAGATGCTGAGAAGTGTTTTTTTTTATAATAATAAAATTGGGGAGTAGAACAAAGCAGCATTTACAAGGAAAATGCAAAAAAAGACGAACAATAAGTGTCTGAGAACATGTAATTATGATATTGTGTAGATCTGAGGTATTGTCGAAACGAAAGTCTTAATTATCGCACCAGGGATGCCCCGAGTACGTTTCAAAAGATATCCTTGGTGAATTAACTGCCAACCTCTTTCTTCGCATAAAAAGAGTAGAATCAATTAAATTAAAACATTCTCTAAAAGTAACGGATTAGGCAACATAATTTCATGCAACTTTGCACAACAAAACAGGACGTACATCTCCACGCCATCCGATATCCTCATCGCCTTCGTCGCTACCCCAACTTGACGTGCCGTTCTGGAGGTCACCGAAGTTCTTTCAACTCCGATCTCTCTGTTGCAACGTCCAGAAAATCGTCCAACATAGCAGATACTCTTTCAAAACGCTTCACACGGCGATGACTTTCCCCAGATTCCTCGCTCACAAGCTCCATCGAAGTGGCGGTCCATCACGATGCTAACGATCCCTAGCTATCCTTTCGAATCTCCGTCTGGCAAGTTCTGACATTGAAGGAGAATGACCCACCGAACGAACGAATCTTCAAAAGCGTGTGGGCGAGCAACGTTTTACAACGGCAAAGAAGGTGGCGTCCGGGTGATATCATGTTCTCTCCATCCATTTCTTCTTCTCGGTGCTTAATCCACTGCACGACCGACAGTCGTACGCTACAGCATCAGGTTAATGGCACACGACACTGTCGGCGGGTGTGAATCAGCAAGTCTGCTGCTACGTCAAACGGCAATCCCATCCAAACGAGCGACACACGATCGAACGTACCTTGACGTTCCCGCTGCTTGCTTGTGGGGTGGTCGCTTTTGGGCGATGGTTAAAAGGGGTAGTGCTGGTAGTTTCAACCGTTTTACTCCTATCGAAAATCATTCTCAACGGAATGATTCACCGATTGCACCAGCATGTGTAACATGAGATGACGCTCGGTAGGTACATTCGGTGGCTGACTGTATCGGAAAGTTGACGTTCGGTACAGTGTCATCGATGAACTTTTCTGACACATTCGTTATTTAATACCCTTGAGCATGGTTGAGGTAGCGGAGGTTGTACAAATGGGCCAGAGTGCAAAGTTGATCAAAACTCTTCATCTGCTTGTTAATACAATATCCACAGTTATGAAGCAAACATTTAATGTATAAATGTAAAATATTATTTCCATTCTGAAATATTACACATTCATTAGAGGCATTTAAGATATTTTTGGTAACGATTGTGGCTGGGATATAAAAATAGATTACAAAGAATAACCAAAAAGGATCTTTGCCGCAACATCAAGGTCGTTCCAGAAGTAGCCCAACCTTTAAAGTATGTCGTAAAAAAGGTTTAAGTTCCATCACCGCTAGGATCACTGCAAGGATCTGATTTTTATGAGCTCATTCGTGATGGGCCGACCACATGCCTTCCTATTATGTTGCGTACGGTCAAACTATATGTACGTAAGTACATGTGGTATTACATTTTATGCTCTTTTACAATCACAATTGCCGCAAGGGTCATTGAGTTGGTTTCGATTCTCCATGCTCCTGTGTCAGCTGTGTTTCCCAATCCACTTATGCCATCTGACAGCGACATATACGAACCAAAGCAGTTTTCGGCACGGCACACTAACATAAGCCACATTAAAAAGTCGTAAAATTGTTGAAGATGCATGTTGCCTTCTTTTTTATGTGTGAGAAGGCTACTCTCGCAATGTATTTGATTGTTTTGATGGTTGTGTTTTTTTTAATTTCTCTCAACGAAGATTCTTCAAAATTTACCCTACCTTTTGGGTAGAATTTTCAGCTTCAAAACTGCAACTAAATGCCATCTTGATTTTCCAAGTTGAATTCACTTCCGTTCCTTCTGTATATGTCTCATTATTATTTTATGATCCTGTACTCACCAATAGCTCATCAGGAAGAATTTAAATTCCCCAATGCGACCATCTTCTCCGATCGTAAAAAAAACATCCTTTTACCGCAAACGAAGAATCATTTTAAGCAGATAAAAATACACTTTTGTTGTAAATGTATTTCAAGTACCAATATTTGTTTCCAAGAGCTCACCATAATTTATCGCTCATTGATTGAACGTATACTGGAAGGTACTGCTATAAATGTCATTTTAAACCGGAACTTAAACTGAAGATGACACATTTTGGCACACGTAAAATGCATCCGTTATTTTCTATGGCCATCTGCGCATTTCGATTCACGACGAGGTGTGATTCATACGGAACAGTTGCGTATGTGTGCGAATTTTTTAAAACAACTTCTCAAGGGTGGGTGGTTCCACCCGTGATGTCACTATTCAAATTGCAATCTTACTGCAATTCCTTTTCTTTCTAAACAGCTTGAGTCACTTGACAATGCGTTAAATGGGAACAAAAATCGTACAAAAATAGTTTTTTGAGGTCATAGGTATGAGTATTCTCAGATTTGAGTACGTGATTTTCCAACGAATTTTAGTTGTAAGCTGGCCATCACTTTACAACAATAAACAACAGAGGGAAGAGGGATTAAAAATATAAGAACAAACGTCATTTGCTGACTAATATTTTAAAATAAAAAGGGTTGTGTCAAAGTTTCTACAAAACGTGACACAACCTTACATCAGTCTCACGAGAGCTACCGGTAAGATTCCCCAGCTTCTTGACCATCTCCATTTCCGATTGTCAGTTCCAGTCACGGGATATATTTATAATACAATTTTGAAATATGATCCCAAGAGCACACTGTTGCATACGGCGCTGCGGAAAGCTTCTGCCAACTCATTCTCTTCCCACACGACTTTTCACCCAAAAGCCGAACATAGTAAAGCACAATGCAGTGACAGAAACACACACACACACACACCCCACCATCCAAACCCAACTGGGAACCGTGGTGCAGCAAAAGAGTTTCTGCATCGGACAGACCATTCTGCGGTGAGACCTACCGTAGATGGCGCATGGCGGTCCTTTATTGAAGCAGTATTGCAGCACTCGTTTCGTGTTCTTTTGCTTGTTCTTTTTACATATTTTGCGATTATTTATTTATTCCTTGTGACCACCGCGTCGCATGTGCAACATACGGAAGGGAAAACTGGGAAGAAATGCTTCTTCTTTTCGACATGTTGCAATAAATGATTTTGAAATTCAATTTCGGAAAAACTTGTACCTTGTCGGTTGGTGGTGGTAGTGGTGGTGGTAGTGGTGGTGCTACTGTTACTTGCCATTTGGGGGATGGTTTTGTTGTATAATTGTCATTTCACTGCGGCATTTGTTGATGCTTCTTTTTATCTTGAGAGGTACGATAAGGATCCTGGATTGGTGAGTTTTTTGTATCGAGGGCATGACATTTCTATTTTTAACGTCCGGATAGATTTCTTGTTTTACTTTGAAAAAATGCGGGGAATTTTTTTCACACTATAAAAATTATAATACAATTTTCTTTTTCCTTTTTACTACGTTGTCCCCATGGAAAAAATATATATAATTTACATCTAAATTATCTAAATACTAGAGGTAAATTATAATCTCGTTCAGATTGGATTTTTTTTCAAAAATTTTCATATTAACATATTTTTTTTTTAAATTTATTAACCCTAGTTAGACGCCCACAGGCAATAAAAACCACCCTGAGATACTTAACTATCCCTCATATTGAAATAAAAAAGGTTTGAGGGTTCTAACTGCAGTGGAAATATTAATTCATACAGCGAATCAATCTACACTATCAGCGGGGCATAGCTTCTACCCCGATTAATCACATTTACATATTAAAAAAATAACTAACTGACTTCCCTATGTGGCTTATTACCTACACAAATGACGTATAGGGGTAAAGTGTGCTTAAACATGTAGAATTTTGAGATTCAAAATAATTATTCTTACTCTAATGGTGGTAACTCTAATTTTGTGTAGTTTGGCAACTTTTTTATCGTTTGTTTGCCATCGTGCCGAGCCGTCTTTTGCGTCATGTTTTGTACAGAGCGTCATCAAAAAGCATACGGAAATTGCATACCATATGATTATCGTACACTCCAAAAGCGGGCGTTAACGGATGTTGAACACTTCTAACAGCAGAAGTGCATTAACCCTGGATGACGAATGCTTCTAGGCCGGTGCGACTATGCATGCGCCAGAGCTAAAAGGTATACGATGGTACAGGCACCCGCTAATTAAAAGTCAAACAAGAACCGAAAAACGGAAAACACTTTCACGTTATCTTACGGTCTGACGAACCAGCGGAGGGTGTTGATTGCAATGGTTTACTTTCTCGCTTCGGAAAGATACAGAACCTTCTTTCGAGCACTGTTTACTGTCATAAAGACGGTTACCACCGTACGTACAACAGCTAAGAGGTGGCCTAAATTTCTTAATTTTATCACTAAAACTTACACGTGCGAAGGTAAAGGAAAAAAAAACTCGGAACGAAAGTTACGTCTTCCCCTAGCGGATCATTAACACTTCGAAAGTTTAGAAAAGCTCTCTAAAGTTAGCTATTTTATTGTTTCTGATAGTTCGGCCAAGTGTGCCGAACCAGAAATGATGCTCAATTGTGATCGCCCGCACAAAGCCGTAGCGTCATGCGTTTGGAAAGACAGGAAGCGGACTAAGGACGCTTTTGTGCCTGTCGATTGCAATTGGAGAGAGTAGATTGATAAGAAAGAAGGTGAGCCTGCTAATAATAAAGCAATTAAAGGCACGTCAGCATATCTATAGGGTCTGTTTGTGGTTTAATTGGTACTTTCCCGAAAGCAGAATATACAAACGGTACACAACGAGGGAGGGTGTAATTATGTTGTGGGCAGATCGAAACGCGCTTACATAGAAAGCCAGTTTTGTTAATGAGATTCCAAGCTGACACTTCTGATCAAAAAAATTCTATTACAGTATTTTTAATTTGTTGTCGGAACAATCTCTCCTACACATGAATTCAGTATGAAAAACTTTATTCAAAAAATTTAGAAAAAAAGCGCCTTGAAGTTAGAAAGTCATATAGACCGAAATATATAAAATCGCATTCCGGGGCACGAGGCCATATTCTTTAAGTTAAATCTTTAAAAGTTAAATCTTTAAAAAGTTAGTTAAATCTTTAAAAAGAGCTGTAAATTACGGTAAAAAGACAGGAAATAAATTGTCAGAATTTGTCTTTGAACTTACTGTAGATGGGACCAAAAAGCACCTGAATATGTGAATTTGTCATTCCAATGTAAAGATGCGTCTGGAAGAAAAATTACCTGGAAGAAGAAAAAAAAAACAAAACTGCAATTAGAATCCGAACAAAACTCTTCGGCGTACAAGCGCGTCATCTCTTATCACGATCTGTGGGTCTATAAAATTTTCAATCTTATTACGACGCGCGGTATAAAAGGGCGACAAACTCCTCGTGTGTCATATCCGAAACCATTCGTGATGTCCGTTTAGAGTAAGGGTGTACAAGAGAAACATCGAGTGAAATGTATCCGCATGCTACTTGCCACAAAGGTAAGACTGTACCCACGAATAAATTGGTCAACAAGGGATGCATCTTCTCATGGTTCCTTTTTGTATTTTTTTTTTTTCGCTGGGGGAGTAAGTAACATCTACGCGTGCGGTTGTTGATCGCGATAAGCCAACACACGATACGATCAAAACCACCCATGCGAGAATCGTATTTATTAGAGGGAAAGAAAAAAAGGGACATGCAATAGATTGCATTCGTGCGCAAACTAGATGATCGTGCCCGGGGACTGATCATTGGGGTTCACATTTCGGTATGAAATGTAATAAAAATGACTGTGTTTGTTCTGTTCGATCGACATTTCTACCAAACAGCTACATTTTGATACGATCCGCAAGAAATCACATCAAGCTAAATAAATACGGGATGCATAATCCTTACCGCACTGTTGCGCATTAAAGAAAGTTCTTCCCACTTTCGCCGGTATGTGTCTTAACTTTTCCTTTATTATTTCCTCATCATGCACTTTTCCCACATTCGATGCTCGTTACATGGTCATTTCGTAGTTCCCCCTTGGTCCGAGACGTCCGGACGTCCTGCTTTCACGTTCTCGTTGACCTACCCGGGGTCATATATCCTTCGGTCCCGTGGAGGTAGTACAAAACGGTTACCGAAACCATAATAAACCGCTCAAAAGCCGTACATCCAAAGAATTCCAAAGACCGGTAACACAAATCGGTTTGCGGCATTTCGACATTATTATTCGTCCTATATACAGCGCACACTGGCGGATTAGCCATTTCACTTCCTTCTCACGGCACATGAAGTAGCAAAGCCGGTTTCTTTTCCCTTCTCCTTAACCCCGCCACTCCTATCAGGCAAAAAGCCTGTCAATGTTCAATCATTCTAAAATAACAATATCGATTGCAGCTGCAACCGGAGTTACGTTTTGTTGCACATTCTGTGCACCCCTTGACAGTGCGGCGTTGTTCCTGATCTTGCTAAGATTCTAAAGGTTTGTTTGGTTTGGTCGTTGCATTGGAAAGTTTGATCCAGATGAAAACCCCAAATCGAATGCCATGTCATGAAGAATCGGCAACACGGATATCCATGTTTGTGCCAGTAATAAAGTTCAACCTTCGATATTTTTTTTATATTGACAAAATTTATCTCCAACAAAAAAGGGCAAAACACTCCAGACACGTTCAAGTATGGACGAATTGCTTTCTAACGATCCATCGTCATGTTTCACCGCGATCGAAATTCCTGTAACATCAGCTCTGTGTCGGAAGTGGCAAACCGAAGCATTCAAATGCAGTATAATGGAGTCTTTGGAATCATTCATGGACATGTGACTTACCGAGCCGTGTGTGAACATCTTATTCACAACCTTTGAATCACTCCCGTTGTGTGGTACCAGTCGGAATGCTCCGTAGACTTCGTCAACGAAACACCAAAATATGCAAATGCAGTACATCATTATTGACGGATTATCGATGGATGGGTTTTAAATTTCTCGTACCATTTGTCTCCTTCCCGACAGAGTGTCATCGATCAGTTTCCGCCATTATGGGTGCGGTAGCTCTGGTGTCTCCTTTTCGGTCTTTTTTATACAATTATATCCGGTTTTACGCTTGTTTTGAGCAGCCAGGCGGATCGTCAATTGTGTTTTTTTTTTTTCTATTCGTGTTTGCATATAAAAGGGGAAAAGGATGATGTCTGACTGGAACGATGATAATGAGCTATCTTCTCAGGGATCGAAGATGCGACAAGAATGGTGTATTGGTGTCGGTTTCTATCGACCACATCCTGTAAATGCATACTTCCCTCTCAAAAGCAAACTTCCCACGAGTGGGTTCGTTACTACGCTTTGTATCTATTTTTATGATAGCAGGATAACTTTGTAACTGAAAGACACTTATTCTTCATGAATTTATAACAAACAAGAGTTCAGAAAACTTTCCTACGTCTTGGTATGTTGATACTAAATACAACATTCAACATACACTCCATCCTGCACTTTGACCTACTTCACCTTAAATGTATCGACCGATTTTGCTGAAGCGCGCATTGAATACTAAGCTAGAAATGAAAAGTTAATATGATTACGTACACGCTTACAGTGCAGCTTCCCGGTCGGTAAGTCCCATTCCAGAGAACAGATCGATAGGTAACCAGAACCGTTGGTACCATCCGTTCCAGAGCGTAAACAGAACGTTGTGCGTCATCATCATCGTAATTGAGAGCAAACTAGATCGGAATTGGGGCAACGAACTTATCCTACCTTTCCTGATTCGAGACAGTTTAGTTTATAACGAGATCATCAAACATGCAAGCTCCACAAGGCTGCAACATTTCGTATGTGCGTCCAGTGGGAAATAGCATGACCGGATTTTGTTGCTATCATCCCCAATATACGTGTGGGAATAGGAATGGGAATAGAAATAGGCATGCAGATGGAGAAAATGGGACCAAATATTATGCGATCGATATTTGTGTTTTGACTAGAATGGTTTAATACAAATGGACCACTATGTTTGTTCAAGCAACATTATGTTGAAAGCGAATTTCTAAGCTACATACAGGACATGGGAAACAGTTGTGAAATAATTGAAATGGCATGAATCGCTTTTTTTCTAATGTTCATAGCAATAATTGAACCGTCACAATACGTGACAAAAAATGTAATGAGTACACAAAATTGAAGTGGGTACTCCTAACAGTTCTCAAGATCGCAAATCAACTTTATGATACCTTTTTTTTTACAACCAATATTTATGATTGTCTACTTTCTTTCAAAAGTGAACTGTCATAAATAGGATTTTTAGCAGTTCAATTAAAAAAGGCAACAGAACCTCCGGTGTGTCAAGATTCGCTAGCTCAGGAAAGTTTTACGACTTTCTTTGTATAGCTTCTTGGGAGTGGCCAGGATAACGACGCGTACGGGAGGCTTGCGAGATCAATAAGAGTCATCCGGAAGGATGCCAAAATTAACCTTAAATAAGGGATCAACAAAATCACAAAAAAGAAGGAAAAAAAAACATAGGGCGCCATGTGAAAGGAACAAACGGATATTTTACTTTCTTTTAGTCTGACCGGATAATCAGGAAAAATAGACCTTTCAGATTGCTACGGAAAACTTTTACTTTTCGACATTAAAAAAAGGGCATGGAAACGCGTTTTTTTTTGGTTTCGTTTGCGTAGAGGAAAAATGGAACGGAAACCTAGCACGAAAACCAGGCTTTTATTACTTTGACCAGCCATTATGTGCAATCGCTGCAATTCAGCGACCTAATTTCGGGGCGCATCCCGGATATTTTTCTTTTGTTGTAAAATTATTCAGCACAATACCCATATCAAATAAAGCTGTCGAATCCTAGTTTTGTTTTCCTCTCATACGATTTGGCGGTTCGTTACTGTAAGATATACGAGCATTGGTAGAGGCGTTGCTTTTCAAAGTCAACGTTCTACTTAAGATACATTTATTGATATAAAAAAAAATATATTTCTGTCTATATACTGCTTATTTAAACTTATCTGTTACGATTTTGTAGCATGTTTTTGTTTAATGCTAATATAAACGTCAATAAATTTCACTAAAATCACGCAACTCTTGGTTTATTTTCGAAAAAAGATCTCATAAAATTGGCTGCATGCAACATACGTCATCAGAAAATAATTAATTTTCCTCAACTCACCTATGAAAACATTTAAAAATCCTTTAAGAATCATACCCAAAAAAAACCGCTCAATTTTCCATTAATCTTATCATGACTCAAATACCGAAATAGTTTATGTTTTGCAACCCATTACGGCACCATTAGGATAGACAATTCCATACCCTTAAAAATGCCCATCAATTCTCAGTATGAAAGATTTTGCAACGAGAAAGTGAGATAGAACCAACTCCTTTAATGGTTTCTCACCATTTGGAAAGTAATTCATTATAAGTGCAATGAATGTGTGGAAGAAAGTACACTCCACAAGCAAGGACATACATTCCCGCTGCTTTATGGAAGCCACATGGGACTGTTGGTTTTCTTGTTGCCACCAACCACAAAACCACAAACGCAACATACGTCCCAGCTAGCATACAAATCTAAGTGTGAATTAATATCCCAAATTCCCTCATGTATATACAGGCAGAGCATCTCCAAATTGCTCACTACTGGCATCCACCGGTGGCCAAAAGAAACGAGCAAGAAAACTTTACCGGATATTAAGGTGCAATTAAAAGACACTTAAAGTTATTTATGATCATTCCACTGGGTTCTTGCCGCGCTATCTTACCGTTGCTTAAGTTGCGATGAATTGTTACGAGTTCAATACACGGCAACTTCCCGAGGTGCCGAGAATGCATCTATCAAATACGCATAAAAGCATTACCATCTCAAATGTTCCTGCTTACACTGATGCTACTCCGGATTTTTTATGTAATCGAAACACATAAAAAGAGGACGTTAATTGTTAGTGACAGTACGCATTTCCGCGTTGCAGTGATTTCATTTCCCAGGATGGCGGCGTGAACGAAATCCAGTTTTTTTTTTGTGTTCTGTTGCTTAAATTAATTTTACTTTTGGCCCTGCGGCTGTTTCGCTCAATTCAATTACCAAAAAATCAAGTTTCGAAACAGGCTTCAGCTCGGAGCCGTGATGGACAGAAGGTCATCCGTGTCCCGGTGTCCAGTGTTGCGAATTTTAATCCATCACTTCCCTGTTCCCATCGCTTCCGGGATTTCGGCTGTGCTAATGGGAATTTAATTTTGGCAAGGATTTTCATTAATCCTCCTGCCCTCTCCTGGACTTTGTATACTGCCACCCCGTTGCATCTAGTGCGTCAATCTCATGTGAGAGTGTATCGAGAGCCAACATCTTTGAAACCGGTTTTTCGAAGTTTACCAATCGCGATGGACGCGTTCGTTATGTTTGGCTACAGCACACCGTGGACTTTTTCACAACAATAGTCACGAAAGAATGAAGAAACTAATTGGATGCGGCTTGTTTTGTGTTTAATCCTGCCTGCCCGAAAATCGCATGAAAAGAAAGCTAATAACACAGAAGCTTCCCCCATGGCTTTCCGGACGCAAGACGCAAGGGCGGTGGCAAAATATCCTCAGTGAAGCAATCTGAATCGGTAAACCGGAAATAAATATTTTGGTTAACCTGGAAGTGCAGATTGTGGCTTTTCTTGTTGCTTCCAATTCCACGCACTCGCATTGATACAGTTGTCCATTGAAGAAGAATGAGAGAAGTCTGTAGCCTTTTTTGGACTTTGGGAAATGCGCTGCACTGCTTCCGCCTCGTCTGCCATCATTCAATGGTGATACATGGATATTTTTTTCTTCTTACATCCATCACCTGGTTGACATTTTACGTTTTTTTATCTTAAACTTTTTGCAAAAAGTTGGCAATTTTAAACGCAAAAAAAAAACTATTCCTCACATCGAGCTTTAACCACACGAGAAGGGAACACCAAAGCCGCAAGCTGTTGCTCCGATCGGGATCGTGTCGCGCTTACTGCTGAGAGAACTTTGTGGCTTTGATGCCTATATTTGAACAGATGTCTTCGTGAAGGATAAACGATGAAATCGTAACGCATAGATGGGAAAAAATGCCACGAAAAGGATTCAATTTCGATTCAAAGACGGATAAAAAGTGACACGCAAGCCGCAACTATTTTACCCGTTGCGCAAGATTGCAATCTATTTGTTGGTGAAACTTTTTACAAATACAAAACTGTTGCTTCAAGCCTATTTTTTTTACATTTATTTGCTTCGATCGGAACATGAAAGTATGATTTTGATTGAAAGATACGATGAGTTTTTAACGAGTTAATCCTTGCTCTGTGAGCCACAAAACTGGCCACAATGTAGCATTTCTTAAGAAAGTACAGCTGCAACGAAAGAGTATTTCTTTTTTTCAAAATTTGGAAAAGTTTCAAGTACTGAAGTACCTACACATCCTGTTTAGATATTTGAATCATTACTAAAGACTATTAGGTAAGCTGTTTGTATTAAATATGAACTTTTTAAATACAGATTACCGCCGCTTTAGACGTAAAGCCGCATAAACAAACAAACCCCAAACTGGTTTTGTGCTTCAAAAAACCACTCTAGGGTCACAATTGTGAAATACCTGCACCCATTCAAACTCAACGCTTCACAGTACTCTGCCTACTTGACCGATGGATGTGGACAATTTGCACCGCAGAGCCTATGCTTTCGATAGTGCAATATGACGGTTGGATGAACCCATCGTGTCCGACCACATTTCCCGGTCACTCATGAATAACATCATCATTCCCAGCACGGACCCGTTGCTATCGGACGGCTCTATCTGCCAATCTGACCGGTGCGCGATCAATCAAAAATGGTGCCGGCTGGTTTCGGGATGGTCAAACTCAATTTCATCGTTGACCCCTTTTTTTGAAATACTGACCCAGATCTACTCATCGTACCCGGCCCAACCGAATGTTCGAGCGAGTTAAAGGAACACTATCCGATGGTCAGCTAAAATCATGTCCCTGTTCCAGATGTATCCGCAATCGCGTAGGATATGTGTACTTGTTGTAAGCTTTTAGTCGTTTTTTTTCCTCTGGTAGTCTAGACTCATCATTCTGTGAAGAACACAATCCTTTTTCCATTTCTTTTTCAGGTAGTGACCTCTGGTAGATCAAGGACCTTATCAGACGTACATTTAGGGCTAGCCAGAACATTCCCGAATTCACGGGAACTGACCGTGATGGTAAAGGGGAAGCCAGCCATATAAATCCACTCGTACTACAATGCACGACTGTGGCAAACAACTCTGATAGACTACGATTCCCACCGGTTCCCACCGTGTCACTTTGATCAATGTCCGTAAAATCCTAGAACAAGCATAGAACAAGCCAGATAGAACCAATATTAGTTTTGCACTCATTTTGCGCTGGTTATTGGCGTTCCAATATTCCTCCCATCCCCTACTAATTTCACCGTCGGCAGAAAAAAGAAGCGATAAGATTAATAACGATACAATTTATCAAGCAGGATTGTGCATTCTACCTCTCTCATTTTCGCTTTTTTCAGGCTCAAACTGCATCATGCGATCAAATCACATCACCCAACACATCGAATGCTCCCTTTTCCTATAGCTTATAGCTTTTCCCTTCGATTGGGAGCTTCGGAAAAGCCCAACCTGACCACACACACACACATATATACACACTCGTTCGAGGCGAATGTTTGAACGATCGTATGACAAATGTTTACCAATTTATCACCGATTCGATTGACCTGGATTGTGCGATGCCTATGGTGCAGCGTGTACGCAGGACTCGGATGTTGGGACCATAGCATTAGGTGGTAATACAACCGCATGCAGCATCGTCCACTCGCTCTGTTTTGCGTACATTTCTGCTTAATCTCTTCCGCATCCTGATTGGACGTAAATTATGGGCCGCGCAAATATTTGCACACCACCCCGAGCGAAAGTGTGTTGAACCGTGGAGAGAGTGAACGGACGGGGAAAATTGAAGGCAAAATGTGGTACAACATCAGAGAACCCTAATAAGGAGGCACGATGAGATGGGCGTTTTTGTTGTGGTGTGTGCAAATTTTGACACGTAAACTTCATGCTGCATTAGAAACAACTACGGTGATGCATGTATTTAGGAAATGTTGGAATACTGGAAACGGACATTGAATAATTAGACCAATCGATCGTGCTTTGGCAACGATCAGCGTGGGAATTCTGTGTTTCCTGTTTTGTAGAGTGTCCCAAGCATCTTAAAATTCAAGTCTCTTATCACATCCAAACAGACCCCCTTTGGTTAGGTTTAATTTCGGCCATGCTGCCGCCAAAATCCCGTTCCCGTTTGCATTTTGTTTAGAATCAACGAGGAAAAACATGGCTATAAACCTATCACAACCAACGGATTAGAAGGCATTAACCATTCATCGAGTTGTCATATTTAGTTGAATTATGACCGTACGAGCCTATCTTGCGACCTTTCGGCTACAGGAGCGTCCGCTCGAAGCAGCGGAACCGCGAATGATTTCTTTCGCGACGACTTCTTCGAAAAATCTTCCACCACAATGTATCAACCCTTCGGTAAGGAAACGGAAAGAAATAACCGCGTGCAGTCATGCGTATCCTTCCACGACTAGAAAAGGGTTGTTCCTTAGAGGGAAGAAACAAAATCCTAATCGCACTTCTCGACCTTATGCACAATTGCGCAACCCCCCATCGATTACCGAGGGAAACAGTTCAAGGGGATGTTTTATCTATACAGTTTCCTAGAGGAGGCCCTGAAGAGTGCCTGGCAATAGCAGCCAGGACAGTGTGTTCCACACACTATTATTTATTGCACTTTAATGGTCGAATTCACGCCGAGCCACAGGGTCCTTCAATATCGGCTACACGGCACAACAAGCAAGGAAGGGTTATGGTCTAACCCCGTTTGTTTGGTAATGGTGATCTTCTCGTACGTGCTAGGTACGAAAGACAGAAATTAATTCAAATGCTCGTGGCCTCTAATCAGGATCAATCGGGTTTCGGGCCGGTTTAGCTACTTAAAAGCGAAAAGAGTTCGGTTTTGTTGTCGGTCGATTGATTTATGGGTGGCAGTGGCTGTGGGTTGCCCCTAGTGATGACCTCGCGCTAGGGGGAAGTTGGTACCGCAAAAGGATTAAGCCGAGCAGTAGTTCAATAGGACATATACAGGAAGTTCCGATAATCAGCTTTGTCAATAACAATCTAAACAAATAGATACTAATACGATATGACGCACTATGATTCGATGCTCCTGTGACAAAAGTGCTTACACCACAACGGTTTAAAACGGCTGTTCAGTTTCTAAAAACAAGTTCTGAAAATTACCATTTTTGAAGATTAAAATACCTCATTACATTGGAACGAGTGACGGTTACATCGTTGAATTAATTATAATTATGCCTTGTTTATGTAGATGAAAATATGCCGTTTAAATATTATCCATATTAAAACAGCATCGATAATCTATAACAGAAAACCGTTAAAATAAAATAACACTTCCGTTAAACACTTTTGCCGACTGTTAAAATTCGCTAAGTGCAAGAGAGAACACCTCTCCTGAATCAGAAAAGGATAACATTTCAAAAATGGCCCGTCACGTCGGTTTTGCTATTTTCGGCACCCTTTTGCCATTTTTTTTTTTGTTTTTCCATTCATATTGAATGTTGGTTCGCTAAAAGTTCGCGACATTCTTTACGGTTAGCAAACACAGCTAATAATAAAACTAAGTTGCGCAAATTCCCGTACTTGGCCCATGCTGCTGCGTAGCCTTGTATTTCTTCCTCTACGATACACACACTTTTCATACGGAAGTTTGTGCCTCAGTTTCCATGCAAACACACGTAAAGCAACATTTACCGAGCGGAGCTACATCATCTATTTTGCACAAAATCTTGCTTGTCGGTAAGGTTTGGTTGGTGCCGTCGGTCTACCGAAAACATCATGACATGGGTAAAGTTGGGTTTTAAAAGAAGGTTTCCGTAACGTTACAGTTTTCCTACCTGAATTCTCATTTACTAGAAGGCACCGTGCTAAAACGGGACCGGGAAGATGAAAAAAAAAAAAAAAACAACTTCGTGACAAACTTTCAGGACGGTTGCTTCGGAAGGAAGCACCAATCCTGTTGTCCAAAAATAAGATTCAGACACAGCGTTGTTGTCCTACCCTTTATAAATGTTGCAAGACTAACCCGCTGAAGAATCATGTTTTGGGTAGTGGAAAGGAAAACAATATTCTTGCGTTGAAGATTTTTTTTCAAAGGTGGTTTGGACAGTACCGGTTAGCTTTGAGGTGGTTAGTCGTGGTGATGTGAGTACTGAGTAAGCGTGAGTGAATGAGTTAAAACCTGCAAGTGGAATCTAGCACGAATTGTTTTTTTTTATGAATAATAGGATGTAAGGAATAATAATAATAATTTCATTCCTTACACTTTTCTACAAACATTTCCACTTGTAGAGAAACAACTTACAACGCCCATGTTTTCCCAGCTGACGGAAATGATGCGCCACAACAATAGGAAAACATTCACAAAACCTCACAAATTGAATATGCGAACGTCCTGTGCTCTGACCTACTTTCGCCCAAATGAAAATCTGCAAAACTACGCAACATTCGTAACTCACCAACAGATGGGAAACACCATTTTCCAGGTGGTAGAGGTGTGGAAAATCTGTTGACGACAACAAACAAATAGCCGGCCAAGAGTTGGGTGGTTCCCAAACGGTTGCTTTGTTTACGTTTACGAGCGAACAATTAGAGCCGCACGTCTTTGGCCAGTCGAACGGAACGGCGAAGTTTAGAAATTCTTGCCAACGAAATGGATTTGGCATTTGGCGAGGTTTTACGCTCGAGCGTTGCTAATGGTTTCCGTGCCATTATTAATAATGACGGTGCTTAATCGAGTCCATTCCCGGCAACCGTCGAAAAGATTATTTCGATCGTAAGGAAGTTTTTACCATTAAGGCATGTTGAGTGAGCAAATTTATCGTTATCGGCTAAATTAGATAGTGTGCAATGCTTAAGCTAAATGGTGCAAGCAATAGCACCGATAAGAGAAAGCTTTGCTAGATGATCATTTTGGTAAAAAAAACTATAACGCCAATCCTTTCTACTACAAAAAAAAAAAGATCTCAGTTTCGCAGTACATCAATCGAAATGTACGCTCTTTGACATCGCAACATGATCACCCAAACACACCATCAGAGCCTTGCCAGGGAGGCAGAAGGAGAAAAAAAAACTTAATTTCATTTTAATTGTGCACAATGCGCTTGTTTTGATTGTTATTTTAACAGGCATGAAATTACGACGGCCTTTTTTTACCTCTGTCTTTGCGATGGTTGTCTGAAACCCAAAACCCGTGCAACGAGTCCTTGTGTGATGCACAATATATCAGGCTTTCGTGCCAACATCAACCAGACCAGTAAAAGGGAAAGTTGATCGGAAAGTAAAGACTGTGTAGAAGAAATCGTCCTTGTAGTTTTCATCCTCACACACAGGAACGAATCCTTGTCCGTAAATTCATCCTCTCGCTGGTGCCTATCGTGTGTCCTGTTCTTGTTGTTGCTCGACAGCGCTGCAATACGTTACGACACTAGCTGTCCGATGTGTGACAAGCGTAAGGAACGGAATGTCAACTTTCTTCCCTCCTTCAGGTGATATGCACGATGCAAATGTTGTTCTGCACGCTGAAGGGGGAATCGAATTTCCGTGATTCGATTTTCGGGAACAGATGAAAACAACACATCTAAAAAAATCCCTTCTTTCATCTCAATGAGGTCCCGAGAACGCGGGGAGATCCAGAATGCAGTCGAAGTGAAAGCCAAGTGAAAGGGTTACAACCCTTCGTTCCTTCGTTTGGGGTGTAGTGGAAGATGTCAAGCAGCAGCGGCACGTTCATTTTCCCCTTTTCCCTCACAAAGCCTTGCAGGCTGGATGCATCATGGTTTTCCGTTTCAATGTTTTTTTCTCTCTCCTCCGATGCACCATCAGTTGCAACATGCCGGTTGCAGGGTGATCGAATTTAAACAGCAAGAGCGCATATACGATTTGCGTAACAAATTGTCAATCAGCAAGCGAACACCAACAGTGTGCTGGAGAAAAGGAGAAATGAGAAACACAAATGTATGGGTTGCGCGTGACTCCCAGGGTCCGCCCTGCCATTAGCATAACAGTTATTGCATTCTAAGTAGCAACACACAGCTCTCGACGTTTGACTTTAAGGAATTGTTTCACCCATAGGTACGGGCAAAAGATCTTGCGCTCACAGCGCGCCCAGAAATGACAACAAAAAGGCCACACAAAAAATATGAAACGAATCTTAAATGCAGGGCGTTCTGCTGTTGTGCATAATTGCAGCAACATTTGGTTGCGACATTCTTTCCCAGCGGGATGCGAGACTGTATGGAAATAGTTCTAATCATTGCTGCATTTCTAATGGCTTTCGGTAGCAATCGGAAACATTTTCGAAAGAAATTATAAAGAGCGAACTAATTGACGTTGACGCATTCTGTTGGCAAAATAGAGTGCAAAAATCTAGCCCACCCGAGGGCGATTGCATAAATTAAGGCGCTTGTGTGATTTACGGGTTCAATGCAATTATGAGTAAAGCAAAACATTACGAGAGTTCACAACCTTTGGCTTGCGTTGGTTTAGGATTCGATGGGAAAATTGTTTCCACCGTGATCATCCAAACAGTTTTATCCATTTGACCCGATTTAACAACGAATAAATCATCTGGCATTCTAATCCCTAGAGATATTCTCGCATGTACATCCTGTTCCTCCTATCGCCATACGTCCCGTACCGGAATCTGCATGTAGGCCACTCTCTCACACTTCCGCGTAACACCCAAAAACAATATCTTCAAGCTGTATGTTGTGATAATTTGCCGACAATCCTTTATACCCGTGTCCCGTCGGTGTAGAGTAGCGCAGTTTGCCATTCTGCCCTCTTATTAACCCCTGTTGCAACACCTTTCAAGAAAAGTCCAAAATCATTCCCAGCCTAGGACGAACCTTGGGAATTGTTTGTTTTCCATCGCCAACCAAATGAGCAAATGCGTCAAAGAGTTGCTGCCTGCCTTTCCTAATGGAAACATCATCGAATTCAGCGCAGCAGCAACTCGGCACGGCAGATTAAAATGTCCGGTCTCGTAAGTGATCCATCATGTGTCGGTTGCAGCATCCTGTTTCATTGCATTCTTGACCCCTTTCGAGCTGCTTCTTGACCGTTTGCACCCTCCGGGGACACGACCCGAAGATGGACCTGGGGACTTTCTGGACGAAATGACCATCCTTCGGCAGGCAGTGAACCAGAACTGGACAATCAGCATCAACAGCAGCATGCCTGTTTGGCGTAATACAGGTTCCAAGAGTTTAAAAAGATGTTAGAACATTAGAAGCAAGAAAGTAAACAGCATCATAATGATTGCCTTTTTTTCTAATGCATCTGACCGTACCGTTGGTACTTAACCAGGGAGGACATGTTAGCTTACAATTGATTACAGAGACGATTACAAGCGGTTTTCGTGGTGCGTAACCAAATATCGCGCCTATTTTTTTCATCCATAGGTTACACATACAGTTTTCTTCCTTGTCTTCTTAATCTTAATCTTCTTCGAAAAAAAAATTCGTTGTAAGATAACAAAAACAAACCTTGCACTGTGTTGATCGTTTGCACATTTGTTAGAAGTTCCTACCGTACCGTACGAGAACGGTAAACTCACATGTCACAGTTCATGCGTCGCTCAAATTTCAGTAGCGCACATTAACAATCCTCATCAAATTTGAATTTCTGCCTGGTAAGGGTTTCGCGCCCATGCAGTGAGCGCTTTTTGCTTCCTCATATCTCACCTCTCCGGTGGTACCAACGTCTTCTGCACTCGTCCTTTAGATCCTGATCTATATTATCTCGACCTTCGTGATTCGTTCGCTTCATTATCTGGCTAATTATTCCTGACAAGGCTGACTGACAGGCTGTGATTTCGGGACAGATTTTTCGTGGCCACCCTTTAGACGAACGATCCTTCTCCGCTCGGTACAGAACACCGGTCCTGCCGTATGTGCCTAATGTGAGATAAACCGTCGCCCGCTGTATCTTTGCCGTGCCAGGGAAAGGGAATCTTGATCGACACCATGGCGGGTAACCGCCGAAGATGGGGTATGATTGTAATAATCGTCCTCGTCACTTTTACACCGTCCACGGAAAGCGAACATCCGTTGGAAAGAAAGGGTGTTCAGGTTCAATTTTTTTGTCTTTTACAAGATACCTCCGAAAAAAAAGAATGGTCCAAAAAACGTTCAAGCAGATTATATCCTTTCGACGCACTTCTGAACATTGCTACTGTTTATGATTTGTTATTGCCTACGAGACAAAACATACACAATCGCAAGCACTGTTACAGTGCTCCTGGGTGGCGCATCTGATTCGTTTTGACAGCGGTCTTCTATCCGCCGGGGGATATCGGTTTGATTTGATTGCGTCTTGGCATCTGGAGTTTGTGTTCTTATCTGTTTTGTAGCAAAAAAAAACAACGTGAACAACAAATATTTGTTTCCTTTCCGCATTTTACTTTGCATATTCTTGAAATAAAAAGGGTGTAACGATGAATATTTCTTCCATGTTCTAGTGGTAAAGATCTGTATTTTTTTGTAGTGAAACAAATTGCTTAAGCAAATTTATCAATGGAAATTAATTCGTACGTAATCTCATCCAACCACATAGTTTACTTAGGAAATTGATATGGGGTTTGTTTTTTGTTTACAAAAGAATCTTAAACAATACTCGATCTTGCTTTAAAATTCCTCCGTACATTTCTTTAAGGTCCTGTTTCAGGGATTTAAACTTTTATGGTTGAAGTGCACCTTTATTGATGGTACACTTTTTTCACTAATCTTTTTACAACTCTTTTAATGAGATCAACGATAACATCACAGCACTCGAGTCCTGTTATTCAACTTGTGCGCCATGTTGGTTCTTCCTGGAATTGACGCTCCAATTATCTAAACTAGGACACTACGCTAAAACCCATCAGCCAACGGGAACCACGTGACAGGCAATCAGAGAGCATCCGGCACGGTACACCCACTACCAGACAGATCCGCATCCTTTTTACAAACTCTGCCAAACGATAAGAATCGGGACGAAGATTTAAATGAGGCTGCAGCGTGCCCGATCTGCCCGGTTGGTTGTGACGTTGTCCTAGTTTCGTTTATCTGGGAGTCATCTCACGCTCGATGTGCCAACCCGACGGCATGCGAATGCCCCTAGAGCTACGACTCTCTAGACTATCGAATGTGGCGGAAAGATTGCACCGCATCAGCTGTAGCACTGTTGGACTACCTTCCTCCCCATACCGAAGTGGCTTCGCATTTCCGGAACGGAAAGATAAATTTAGAACGCATTTAATGAGTGCTACAAATGGTAATGGTAAGCAAACACTTTGCGACAATAGAGTATAACGATGGAAAAGATTGAAAGCATGATCAAGGTTATTGATTTCATCGATAAAATTATGATATTTTTGGTGATGTTCTGTTGAGAAATAGCCATGCTTGACTTAGATCAATGATCTACAATGATATACGATATACATAGCCGTAGGATAGTCACTCCTTGCTACGGGGGATTGGCCCGGATGGGATTTTGGTCCGGTCCGTTCGTATGAAGATCGGCGCCGCTACCATCATGAAACCGGGCCGCCCCGTTTGTTTGCTTTTAAGTTCGAAATAAAAAATATTCTTATGGTTGTATCCTACTAAGAGAGAGCATCCTTACAGTTCATCTCGTAGTTCTCAACACCCTTTTTCTGGCAAATCTTTCCACAAACCCTTTCGCCTAAGAAAACCGGAGCGACGGATCGTGACGCTTCATTATGTAAATACAATAGGTTTCGGGCGTGATAATGCCCGTTGCTCTGCACGGTTGTCGGACAAAACCCCCGCGTTTGTTTAACGTCACCTAGCGGAAGGATCACGCGCCATAATCCGGACGATGGTTGATGCATCACTTTTTTTTGCCATTAGCTTCATTCTGCAGAGGATCGGATCTTTGCTTGTGGATGGTTTTACTGCTCTACAGTACCGAGCTGAGAATGAGCTGTTTGTTTTCTTCCCGATGCGCCGATGGATGGGATGTATGTGCACACGGGCACAGGGAAACGCTTCCTGCCGGCATGGAGTTGGTATGGAAATGAAGTTTTTACTCTACTTCGCTCCGGTTGGCATGGTTTGCAGTTGTGGTGCAGCAACTTTTTATGAACGTGTTCACTACATTTAGAGTGCCCTTTTGACGTTCGGGCAACCGGAACGGTGGCCCCGGCCTAACTGTGGCAAAAACAATATCGCAATGGATTCGCCTCACCAGACACACAACCAGGAAGATGATTGCTTTGCCATGGGTTTGACGTCACACCAAAGAGGCGTTGTTGCGTTGCTGATGAACAGCCCGATTTGTGACATACCTGCAGAGACGGGATGAAAAAACAAAGCAGAGAAAGAAGATTTAAAATAACCATCATTAGGCAAACGACTTCGGTAAAAGGATGTGCAACCCCTTGCTTAAAGCGATGCAACTGCAACCATTCAAGAATTTGCACAAATTGCTCCCTCCCAAGCATGGAACGATCAATGCGTGCAAAATTGCATCACACGATGACGGGTTAGAAGCTTGTCGTCACCACATTTGACAAATTTGCAACATTCATTTCTCGTCTGAGTAATTATTGGACGTTCTTTTGGCACGCCTTAACCACAAGGAAACAATTTGCATTGACATCGAATGTCGGATGGTAAGCTTTTTGTGGTTAACTTTGCAATTTGTTGCATGAAATCATCATGTCTTTCATGATTGATTTTATTATAATTTTTTTTAAATTGCCGAAAATGTTTTTGCAGGCGATCTTTGCTTCGAATGTTTTTGCAGGCGACTACTTCGAAGTTGTAATATTTTAAAACAAACATTATAAATTGAAAATAATTGTACGCTGTAAATTCCATCCATTCCAAGATGAAGTCATTTAGCAGGACACCATGTTGTTATGGAATGTACCCCTTCCTTTATCTATAAAACTACGAAGTTTTCCTTTATAATCGTTTCACAAACACCAGCACCATTGGTGATGCATTTATGAATTTATGATCATACACGAAGGATAAGATATCGCGCACGTTCTTGGGCCCAGGTGGTACACAGAACCTCTCAACAGCATTAATAACGCACATGTCCCACTGGGTGTCCACGGACCGGACCCCTTTTTTCTGGTATCGCTAATTAAACGGTCACCTCAAGCGTCCTTCATGAGTGCGCGAGCAATCCTTCACGGATCCTTCGCGATCGCGCACCAAACAGAGTCGCCCTTCTGCACGGTTCTTTGTCTCCGCACACGCGCACGATCACACCGAACCCGTCCATCTGACGTGCGGCCGACGTGTTTTGAAGTAAAGAAAAAAACGACACCATCAACATCTTCGCCCCGGACTGCACTACGCTGTGTAATTTATCTTTCACGCATCACGTGTCGGGGCGCTGTGGTGTTCGGAAATTTATTCCCTGCCAGTACACGGTACTTAAGCATCGGCTCGCGATCGCTTATCGTGTCGCGTGCGGAACATTACCAGAAGTTGTCGAAATTGTAAGCAATTTAAAGTATAATTTTATTCACTTTTTTCCCTCAGGCAGATGACGAACTCAGTTCCCTTCGATCTTTGCTGGTGACTTGTTTCTTTGCTTTTCGATGTTTTGATGAGCGAAAAAACTACTTAAACCTCGCTTAACCTCCTCCATCTTGCAACCATGCTTCAGCAAAAGGACCCATTTGTTCTGTGGCCATTCTTCATATGTTTTCAACCACTTTTGGGAAGGATTTCCATTCCAAACGAACAGAAACGCGCGTAGGGTGGTTAACTTCCGCTAGAGTGGTTTAATTGTTCGTAATTTGAGGTTACGTCAAGAAATTTGTTTGACGAACCACAAAAGAAGCGAAACCGAAACAACAGTGAAAACCTTGTGGCGTGGACGGATAAACGAACGGACACAGCACCGTGCGCATTATCCTTGCCAGCAAAATCAGAATGGGGGGCATAATCGATGGAACAATAAGGAAAGCTTTTAATTCGACGTTAAAGACAATTAGAAGCGTTCTTAATCGAAAAAAAAATGCTTACACGGTGGCAGTTTTTCTTGCTCTATTGATTCGCCGTCATTTGACGAACATATTTACCAGTCATTATGCAGTATTTTGTATGTTTGTTCTTCACATTCAAAGAGAGAGGAAGTCTTGAAAAAAAACTAAAACCATCACATCTGGAACTATTCGATATCGGGAATGGTGTATTTGCATTGTCAACATGTTGTGCTATTTGGATCATTTTCTTTGCCCGTTCATCAGATTGTGAAGAGAAACATTGAAAATTAATCGACCGTGGTGTTGTAGCAAATGGAGAAAACTAATGACGGTTTAATAGACATTCACTTAGATGAAACTAAACTAAAAGCACATAAGAACTGCTAATTAAATTCTGTATTTTGTACCTTTCAACTTGTGAAAAATATGAATAAAGTAAACTTAAAAATAAATATGAATAAATTTAAACAACCCATTTTAGCAATTACTTTCAACTCTGTTTCATTCTAAAGAGTACGTTTCCGGAGATGGACCGGAAACAGCATCCCAAATGGTTACGGAAAATCTAACCCTTCACAGAGAAAAAACGGTGGTGAAAGGAGTCGGCTGCCGAATGCCTGTCGAATGGTGAAATGTTGTTTGTTTGAACGATTCAATTCGATCCACACCGACCGTTCGTCCATCCCCGCTGGTCCCGTCCAAAGCACGCGGTAGGGAGGGCTGGTTTCACCCGCTTTTCGGGCATCCCGTACACTGCGCTTATTTACATATTTTATGGAACTTTATCAGCTGCCGACATCATTAAACGGTGGCGGTGCATGGTGCAGCAGCAGCCGCGGTTCCAACTTTGGGACACTTTTTTCCTTCGTTTATTTAATTTCCCTACCCTTCGTGCGTGGCCTGGACACAACCACCACTCCACCATCGGGAGATGGAAAGTTATTGCTTTTTCTGACGTTCGGCAGAGTTCATTCAAATGCATTTTTTTCTGGTTTTGGGAAAACACATTTTGGGATGCGGATTTAAATAAAATACAATAAATACACAAAACGTCGAACGAGTGTTGCTGATGGAAGCGAAAAAAAAGGATAACGAATCAGTCGCACATGACACGCGAAAGGGAGAGGAACAGAGTGCGAAGCAATAGAACTACAACAACGCAGGAAAAAAATATGACATTCGCTTGTGTTTTATTGACACACAGCACTTCTAAATCCTGTCAACCGAAGAAATAAAATGCAAGAGACGAGGATCTCCCTCCATCGCTATCCTCGATGGGCAGGAAAATTGCTTTCCCTTTGGTTTTCCGCATCAACGATCGCGAAAGAACGCACCGATCGGAATCGAAAGTGTGTGGCAGTGCAACGCATCCACCACCGTTGATGGAGTGGCATTCAAATAAGAGATGAAAAAATCACCTCTTTCTTGTTTGCGCATCAGTTGTTTAAGGGTGCCGTGCTGGAAAATGGTGTTATTTATTGTCTTTTAAACATGCAAACTGCTGGCAGCCAACTCTTGCATAGTAAATGAACTCAAATTAAACTTTTTTGAATTATTTTCCCATTTTGTGAATCAGTTAAAAAAAAGGAAAAAAATTATTTTCGTTTTTATTAAAAAAAAAATCTATAAGGGTTGTAAAAGGGAGCAGAAATTACAAGGGAGTCCAATGTGCCATTTATTCGTTCAATATTTGATCACCGTTAGATGTAAGCTGATACCATAAAAGCCATCCCGAACCGTTCCATTAGAAAGTGAAAAGCAAAACGGAACACATTCTGTCCATGAAGAGACAGGTTCATTCGGAATGAGCGTCGAATTGACGTCGAACAAAGAAGATTGATTTTTGTCCTTGAAGAGAAAACTCACTGGGCAAGCATACAAATAAAATTATTACCACAACAAACAGCCGGATAGAAATGCAGGGACTTGAAATCAGAACACTCATCCTAATAATCAGTGTGCGAAGCTATAAACCAGTATTTTTCTCAACAAACAACCACGACACTGACACGTTGTAAAAGATAGTTTATGATTGTAATTTATATAGTTCACTTTTATGGGTGCTTGTTTAGAAGGCAGAGCGAACATTATCCTTTCTGTAACAATTCGCTGTAAATAGGCTATAACAGTAAACATTACTCTCGACGATGGAGTGGCCGCTTCACGTTCCCAAACTGCTAGACGAACGATAGCGAAAACATAACGATCAAAAGCCTGAAACGTTCTATCCCGTCCATCAAACACACAACCATCGAACATTGATGCAATTCTTGGTACAATTGTCCATCTTGTTTGAGTTTGCCCTTCGTAAGTACGTGTCATTCAGCTTGCAATTTATTGAAATGAGAACATTATGCTGCTAGACATGATGATAGCCCCGAAAGAAGACCAAAATAGAGGAAGGGAAACATCCTTCCGAGGAGTGTGATCCTGTGACTGGCGCTAACAACCATCTCACGAGAAGAGAACGAGGATCGATCGATCGGTTTTTGTTTCTCGGGAGGGAAAAATACGCGTCACATCGCACAGCATCACCACAAAGAGATCCCGCGATGATGCCAGGTCGTAATTTTTGGCAAACGAACCGAAAACTCGAGTAGCACATCTTGGCCAGCTTGCACCAAGAAACGGTCCGCTGCCATTCCCAACAATGACCGGTTGGACAATTATTTATGTGTAGCACCATTCATTTGGACCTCATTTTGTATTTTTTTTTTTGCGTAATTTTGTTTCCTCTTTTCCTACCTTCGGTTCCCGGCTCCGTTTGGCAAAGTTCTCCAAAGATCTGGAAAGTCCTTTTATGTTCGGCACACAATGAGCGAATGGGAAGGTGTATACGGGGAGTGAACAATTCCGTTCAAACAAGCATGTTTCTTGTGCAATTGTTCTATTTGTAGATCACATAAATTGCAATTATGCGTCTTATTGCAGTGCAATAGTCTGCAAGTACGTAATGTGCTATCAAACATTATTGTTTGATGTGGTTTTATGTTGAACAATACATTAATGCTCATTACTGGGAAAATAAAACCCAAATGTTTCGGCTAGAAATTGGCGTTGAAAATCTGGATAACTTCCATCATGTTCATATAGTACAATACATATGTACAAGTCTTACAAAAACTGCGAAAGACTTGTACAACTTCAAACATCAATACTTTTGGAGGGAACTGGATCAGCCAAAACGATTGCTTCTATCGTTCCAGTGCAAATCAATAAAGCATTCAAAATTTTACACAAAAGTCGGTTGTAAAGTTAAACGATTCAGCAAAAACCAGTAGCATGATTACGCATTCCAGTAGCAATTGCCATATTGCCCAAACAGGGAGTTAAAACTATTTTGCATTTCTACATAAAATAAAACGCTCAAAATAACGTTGCTTTTCTGTTCATACACTCGAAACAAAACATTGAACATAAAAAAACGTAACAAGCCCATCTATAAAAAGGCACATCAAAATTGCACCCTTCCAACCCTTGCGCGTACCACACGTGTGTGTGTGAGTTGTTCGTTTTTTATGTATTTGCAATTGCAACTGCGGTCAACGGGTGTGCATAGCGGTGCACGATCGAAACCATCTGCCAGCTGATTGTTTGCTGCTGTCAGCTTCGTCCTGCATACAAATTCTGATGCTCCCCTTCGGGTATCCACCTCCTTACGCCCCCTCTCCACCCTTTCACGCTCGTTGCATTCATGATGGCGATGATGGAGCACGGTTTAATAGCTCTCGCGGACATCCATGTTCGTTCAGTATTGCAACGGTCAAACGAGATGTACTGTTTTCGCGAATGTCCTTCGTGTGTACACTCATCACGTGCCAAGGTGGACTGCAAAGGACGCCGACCTCGGGGCAGACCGTTGCGCAAATGAAACGAAAAAAGTACAACAAAATTGAAAGGCGCTCTCTCTCTCGAGTCACTTTTTAGTTTAACGATTTTTCCTTTATCTTCATAATTCAAATGAATGCATTTTCTCACACCGTTTCACTAGTTCCGTCACATTCATCAATTAGGTCATCGAATCGCAGTTGGTCCCTTTACGCTCCTACTGGCTCGCCTAATTGTGTCAGTGATGTTACGCTTTAATGTACGTTCGTTTAACGTCCGCCGTAAGTCCGATTGACATTTCCAAGGACCATTACGACGTATGTCGGGGAGGTCATCCGTTGTTTGGTTGCCATTTGTTACCGGTGCGCATCATTTATCAAAATTCATCACCATCACACATCCCATCCGATGGCTCTCGAGATTGATCGACAGCTTTGTTGGCACAGCTCCCTTTTTTTCCAGCCCTTATGTCCCAAACAAGCCACACGGAAATGCACACACGCCGGACCACACTGGACACCGGGATGGCTTGTAGCCACACAAACACACACAAAAGGCTTCTTCAGGATACTGCGGCGGACAACCATTCTGCGGCCAAAAGCTAATGTCAACGGGTGAAGAACAAATAGCATCCGCCAGGAAAAAGGCTAGCAAAACCGGAGGACGTCAAGGAAATGGTGCAATGTGTCGGCACGTTCGATAAACACAATGCTCTCTTCGGTTTGAGGTTATTTCAACAGTTTACCAACCAACAGACACCGGGACACACTGGGGGGCGAAAACGCTTTGGTAGGATTTTCCCGAAAGCAATCCAACGCTAAAGTGTCATTAAAATTAATTGCATAGTGCGAAAAAAGTCATTTTGCATCATCCATCAAACAACGCTGTGTCCATGTCGACGGGATAATGTCCACCGTGAGTCGATACTGTTTCTTCTGTTATGGGAAGATGGAAGGGAGCAAACAAATCCAACAATGGGATAGATGAATTTCTAACACATGTTTTCGGCCATCAGTAGGTAAATGTGTTGATGTTGGGAAGACAATTATTTATTTCCATAAAAAGAGATTTGTTCGGGAATCTAATAGGAGGGAGTTAAATAAAGGCTGAAAGAACAAATTATATTAAAAATATGCGAGTATACATTCATCGAAAATATCCCAAAACAGTCGTTGGTTAAAATTCTCGGCCATTTAAATTCAAATCCACCAATAACGGGTTTCTTCAAGTAATACGCCAAAGCTATTGTTTAAAAAACAACATTTTCAAATATTTTTTTGAAAAATTGAATGATTTCTCAAAACGCATATTGGAAACAAATCAGTAAAATATGACTCTCGTAAGACTCTTGGGAATCCCTGTAATTTATGCAATCAATTATTTTTCCAGGCTATTCTTTTTATATTTTCCAATGTTTATTTTTCCTTCTTTTAGTTTTTAATTAAAATATTGTATTTCCCATGATTGATATACCTCTTTTCATCAATCCCCATCCTGTCATCAAATGCTGAGCACTGTTTGTGTTTGTACCATGCACCAATCGAAATGAGTTCTGTCCACCCGTCTGTCCGAATGTTGAACTTAATGACAAACAAAGCAATCCCTTCCGTTTGATGCAAATGCACCACCGAATGCATACACCCACCCTCGCGCTTCTAACAGCTACTGGTAGGTCAAATACGTGCAGCGCACTCTAGACTATTGACAGCTTTTCAGCATGAGTTTGACACATCCTTTACTCGTCCTTTGTCGAACAGGGCAGGATTGTTTCAACCGCTGCTAGCCGGGTTCAATGTGCTCAGCTCGCTCGGCAGCTATTGTTTGTGTGTTTATATTTTAAATATCAATTCCACTGTTTGGGGAATAATGAAACACAACCATACCCTTCCAGACCGTGGGTCCTTGGGCAGACACCTCTGAAGGTTCACAGATCCCGGGCAGTGCCCGTTATTATAATTTCAATGTTTTTTTTCTGATGTTTTTTTTGGCTTTTTCCGGTCAGAAAATAAAAATGAAAACTTTTCCCATCCGATTTTTTTTATTATTCGCTGTGCAGTACTTGATAGCCACTCACAACTCTGGTGTGCTTTGACGGCGTGTTTCGGTCGCGAAAGGTGGTCAGATGTTTACGGTTTTGTTTAACTTTCGTAACGGACCGCAACGGGATGCGATGAAACGGTCCCGAACCGGACTGGTCTCCGAAAGGATATTCTTGAAATGTGGCGTAACGACCGCATGCTACACGGCCACGATTCGCTCCAATTGAGAGGCTACGGTCGAAAGTGATTAAAGCGGATCAATCATCATCACACACACCTCGGGAGTGGAAGTCGCCAACGCCGCTACCTTATCGTTTGAGCCCAACATTTTCCCGCTTTGATACTTTACCACTGAGCTACGAAAATGGTAGAATATCCCACAATTTATGATCCTGGTTCCAGAAGCGTGTTTTTGCCCGGCCGTTCCGTCAAGCGCAACTAATTCGATTTCGATACGATCCTTTAAGAACCTTTCCTGCTCAATCCGGATCCCGATGCGTACGCAATGCTTTGATCGACAACATCATCACCCATCGCTGATCGAAAGTTTATTGATGGAAGACCCGAGAAAAAAAAAATCAATAAAGCCATCACAAAGCACAAAAGTTCCAACCAAACGGCCGTCGGGTAGATCATAATTTATCGAAGAAAGTTTCAAATCGATTGAAGAAAGTACAGCTCAATGCCCAACGTCATTTAGGAAGGCATCATTCAAATGCCACAAGGAACGTACATTTATCCCGAAAAGGTCATCCAGCAGACTGCCATTGGGCGAACGCTTGCTAGCACAACCCCGTAAGCAAACGAGAGCCGGTCAAGAGCGTTTGGATCCTTTCTTTCACAGTTTACGACCAGTAAGGACATTTTGTGACAGTGCATTTGAAAATGTCACCGTTCGGTGTGTGATGAAAGTGGTGTACATTATGCCGCACCGTGAAACGTGTGGTCCTTTTGTGGCGCTCAAAGTCTTTTCACCAAACCCTCATCGTAATGCGCTACTAAAGAAGTTCATAAATTGTCCACCACAAAAGGGGGCCATCGGGAGTTTGGGAATGGCACCAGTTTAAACCACCAGAGTTTGACCTCGATATAAATTTATCCTATAGACTTGTTTTAGCTTTTAAGGGAATTGTTTCCAAGCGTACGTTTCCTGACAGCGAGCTACAAGATTTACGAACAAAAAAAACTGCAACCGGGTTTGAGCCTCGTCGTTGAATAATTGAAGCATCCGGAACCAGTTGCTGACAGTTACTTCAAGCAGTATAAAACATTTATACTTCATTTACCATTCCACCATGAAAACCCATCAAATGGTGAAGCAACATCACAAACGCCCAAAAAACCTTCCCAACAATAAACAAACCAAGAAGCTTTTCAGTGTTTTTTCTCCGATGGCGAATGCTCCCGAAATCAACAACAACCCAATACCGAAGTTTAACAATGCTAGATGAGAGGTAAATAAAACTTGATCCTGGATCCCTTTTTAGTACGCTCCTTGGGTATGCAAATATGCTCCTACCACCCATGGATTTTCAACCACTTCGTTCCCTGCAAACGCACGAAGAAAGTTTCCTCCATCCGTTTCAGGTGCCTGCCGGGAACAACCTTCATCACAACAATCTGCAGCCGCCAGTAAATCCCATTCCAAATCCATCCTGCAGCATCGTTTCGCGAGGATTACGGTTGGGGAATGATCACGTCATTTCTTGGGTGTTTGTGGAAACTTTAAGCGCTTCAACGAATCAATGCTGTTGTTTGATTCCTCAACCGAAAGGTATCCAGTGGTATACAATGCTTTGGAGCGTTTCTGTGGTTACATCATGCAACAGCTACCAGTGCACATAGGTAGAACCTAGAATCGGCCCTATGCCACACATTGTATGGTATTCTGCGACACAAATATCTTGTTCTTCGGTTCTTTTGCGCAAATCTTCTCCTGCACAGAGAGCGAGATCTCGCCATCAACCAGCATGACCAACTTTTACCTAACGAGACTTTTAACGAATGCTTACATAGACTCACCCACACCGTTCCACATCCGGTATTGTGTATACTTTGCAGCACGTGTTTCTGACGGAAAGTTCTACGTGCAGCCATTTTACCGAGGCGCAATTTAAAGCAACAACAGCTCCCAAAGAACATTGGCCCAATTTCTCTCAAAAGGGAGGAAAATTGTGTCGAAGGATATCGGCATGGACGAGTGGATGCTTACAGCTTTACTCCATCCAGAGACCCACTAAGCAAACAACCTATAGGATGGACAGAGAAGGAAAGCATCGTAAACGCGAGTACATGAATTTTCCTTTTGCTTGATTTGAACACCCTCGCCTTGCTTTCCACGGAATCCCTCCATTTATTTTCGGGTATGGACACGATGACTCATCGGTTGGATGTTTCGGTTCAGTTCCAGCTCTTCTTCTGGTAGACTGTAGGACGATTACACCCGGCTGCTCCTTCGCATCGTAATCAGGGTGAATACTTTAATGTTATTCTCCCGTTTGTTCCCAACCTCATCGAAGGCACCCTCAGTGAAGGTGTCATTTCCGAAGGGAGAAAAATCAGTTCGATCATGATGCGGCGTTAAGCTAAGAAAAGTGCAATTATAAGTCTCCCCACGCTATAATAATGACCATCCATCCAATGATTCCTACGCGCTCGGTTTGCACCACGAAGGTATGTGCTGCAATTTAATTACCGATCTAAAAGAAATATGGCCCTTCGTTTCGTTACCTAAGTGCCACATGAAGCGTGATTTGATTGACAAGTGAACATTTGCCGATGAAAATTTAATTATCACTCGGGGTAAGAAAGGCGTTGCGAATAATGTTGGATGTAATTAAAATATATCTAGAAATAAAATCCCATCAATCAGCATTAATCTTTATAAAAGAATCCATAACAAATAAAAACACGAACTGTTCTAAAACAAATAAAATTACATGTACAGATTCAAACTCCACAAATACAGTTCAGTTCATAGGACAATTATGTGGTTTTATTGTTTTAATTTTGAATTTAAAACAAATTCTCGTTTATTTTTATAATATGATAAATACACCACATTTATGGACTAATCCGCAGTGACTGTACGGAAGCATATTTCACTTATTAGTACAAAACACACTGAATTGCATACCTTTTTGCTGTACTACACATTGAAAAAGCATGTACAGCACATTGCATACTATCAGGGGCTTTCGTGAGTTGAAGTGTTGCACAGCAGATTGCAGATCGCAGGCAATTAGACACTGCGCAGCGCCATCTGTGGGCCACTAGCATAACACGAAGCGAACAGTTTTAGTACAAACTTTGCTTTCGGGTTTAGCACGAACAGCTGATTCCTTGCTTGTTGGAAACAAAATGTTTTTCTTTTATATGTAAACCAAAATTTTGTAACTTTCAATAATACTTTTCCATAATAATGGAGAAGATTATACAATCTTGTATGTGCTAACGTAGCAAAAATATTCCGTCCAGCTCCGTCAATCTTTACAACCCCAAGGAAAGCCTCTCGGTATCGATCGAACTGGAAAAACCTCTTAGTCAGCTGCTTCATATTGCGACACTATACCTACGCTACGACAGATGATTTTTACTCCCACTACTCCTCATATTTGTTCCTTCCTTCACGAGCGAACCCGTTTATCGAACGTACTGGGTCGAGTTCAACTTTGGGCGTGAATCCATCAATTTACAACGGGAAAACACAAGCGCCGCTGCAGGATAATGAACGAAGGTGAAAACACAACCAACCGCATCACCCTGAGGAAGGGGAAACCTTTTCCGAGCACAAACTGAGGAAGCGAAAGCACTCCTACCCACTGTCCCATTCTTTGAGCAACTTAGTACAAACAAGAAAGAATCATTTTTAAACCTCATGCTCCTCGTTCGCTTTCTGTGTCTTTCCGCACTGCTCGCCACCCCCCGCCATTCCTCCCATCCAACCGACAATTAGATTGATGGAAAACATATTTTATTCGCTTCACTGGAAAATCAGTCTCGGTTCGGTTGCGTCCAAACCAGAATTCATCCATCCGTTGGGGAAGTTGCTGCCGAACTGGTGCGGATGAAAAGTGAAGCAGGACGAGCGAAGGGTCAGAAAAATACGCCCATCGGTGGTGGTGCCCTATGTTTGTGCTAGTGATTTTCCACCGTCGGACACCGAGCACGCCAATAAATTTCCACCAATAAAAACTCACTCCCTGTTAGGCTCACCAGTCCGGGCAGGATAACTTGCGCTGGGTGATGAGGGAACACACAGCTTACGCAAACGTTTTGCCGATAAAGCAGCACAACAGACAAAACACTGTCTGAGATTCATTTGCGCGACGTGTATCAGTTTTGATTGCACCATGGGATTTTTTTTCTCTGTACCAGCCAATTACAGCAGTGGTTGGCACTTCTAATAGTTATAAACTAACTTACAATAGTTATAACTTCACGTCTCTGCACTGGATTTCGTATCGCGCCTTGATTTATGCAATCTTAAAAGTTAACGACTATGTAGCATGTAAAACATCATCCTCTCACTGGTGATTGCATACTTCCGGGCGTAGTGAGAATGCAACCAATGAATGAAACAAATTTATACAAGGAAGCATGCTATTCTTTTCCACTGTATTTTTTCACGCTCATTGGTGCCACAAACTTGCCGTCCACTGACTACAGAGAAATGGAAAAACCACGTGAGGTGCAGAACTCAACTGCACTAAGTTCGCCTATTCACCTATCACACTTCCTCCATTTGACGCAGTAGAATGACGATGGAGATATAAAAACTAGTTCAACAGACACACGCACACACAAATTAAACGAGTTCGCCAAATCCAATTAGGTTTGTGATTTTAAACCCCAACGGGGACGGTACATTTGCGCTGCAAAAAAATCCACCATCCAGAAAACGACCAGCTGGAATAGTTTTTGCCCCACCGAAAGGACTCTTGCTCTGTACTTTTTATCATGCCAAAGATGAACTAAACACAACAAAAAAAACCTGGAGAAACGCCCGAGTCAGTGAATAATGTAAATCAGGGAACATAAAACCACCGAGACAACACAAGACCGGGTAATTATTAAGCTAGTCTTTCATTACGGATCTGCGAGTCGTTTCTCGCGCGTTCCTCTGCGTACCCGCATCAGACGGAGGGTCGTTTTTTATGTCACATTTTCACAGACACATTTTACTACCACGAGCGACTGACAATCGTGTGCCCTTTTTCCAAACCGGAGAAGCAAATTTTCCCGGGAAGGTGGGGTGGGTTTTTTTTTTGCTATGATAACCGCTACCATACGGTGCGGTGATGGCGTAATCTTCCTTACCTTGCATGGCCCCCTGCCAGCCCTACCCCATCCGTTTGTGGTGAAGGTCGCGAAACAGCGACTGCAACGTGTGCGCCACTGGCGGGACCGATGGGACGAATTATACTGTCACCAGTTTCCGTGCTCCGTGTGCACGTGAAAACAACAAATCGTGCGCTCGATGGTTCGACTCGGTTGACGTAAAAGACAATTGGGCGGAAGTAAATTAAAGCACCGCGTTTCATGATGGTGCGGATATTTCATGCAAATAACACGTGGTGAGTGATTTTGTTTTAACTCTCACACGTCTTCCCGTACCTACAAAGTAAGCGCAATGTCATCCTGTTAATAAATGGTGAATTATGATGCGCGAAGCCTCCCACCAAGTAAGATTGTTTCGCCATAAACTCATCTTCCGAAACATTCAACTTCAGTTGTAAAAAGTAAACGATTTTTTTCAGCTACAGTTTGCTACAAAATTTGCATCTCGTAAAAAGAGAGGCACAATTATGATAATGAAGCACGAAACGGAGCACCACTGCAAGAAGGTGTTAATTTTTCCCAAGACAAGAACTCTTACAGCCCAATCGTCAGCACGACACTCAACATTACTTATCTTCTTACGATTACAAACTAGCTACTTAATTATTTCTACTCCCCGACAGCACCAAACTTTCATTGGCACGAGATTTGTTTTGGAAGAATGGTGTGAGACAATCGGGAAATTAAACTTCTTTGAATGACACGAAAACAACTGACACGACAGCAGCTGATACGTCGGAGTGCGCGAAAAGAATCAAATAATGTATACGTCCGATAACGCAAAAGCAAGGGCAACATCCGATTGAAAAAGAAAAAAGAAAACCCCCACCAGATGGTTTGGATGCTTTTATTTTTCAATCAGTCTAACCTAACATCATCTGCGTGGATGAGAGATTGTGCTATTTCGAATATTAAAACAATCGCACATGCTTCTGTAATACAACTATAATGCGTTCTTATCAGCATATTAAGGGGCGTAGTTTTTACCCTGATTCATCAATTTACTCTCGACTCGTTAATGATTTTTTTTTTTGCAATCAGCAAAGCAAACCAACCGTCTGACAACGAATGCCACATAAACCGCCGGAATCATGTCAATTCATTCGATTTTTTTTAAATGATCAAAAGCCAATTAAACGTAATGCTCGTGACAGTAATGCGTGATACAAATTTAAATGTACCTGTGGGTATTTTACCTGGACGAAAAAAAAAACAAATGGCCGGGCTTTAATCGATCTTACTAAAATATTTATGATGTCGCGCCATGTGCTATGAGCAGGAAAAGTGCACCATTTAAGCCACGAAAAATCCAGATAATGCAAAGCACATCCGAACCGACAGGAAGTTGGGAACGAACCGACAGGAATCACTGGGCATTCTGTACTACTGTGCACTCTCCATCTCGCTTTACGCAATAGTCAGCGCTAGAAAACAATTGGAGCATAATTTGCATACGGTTGGCCCACCGTTCGCAAGCACACCGGAACGATAAATGGTTTCCAGCGGTGGATGGACTGGTTTTCGTGTGCGATAAAATGTCAACACAAAATTTTCCTCCTCGTCGATTACGGATGTGGAAACCGTGCTCGCAGCACTTGGTCAATTAGATTCCGTTAATTTATGCAATGAAAATTCGATACATGTTTGGCAGGTTGTGGAGATTGAATTATAAATGTGGTGATGTTTACCAGTGGTTCATCGTAAGGGAAAACACCATATTTGGATCATTTAAAAAACAAAATGAATTGTTTAAAAAAATAATAATAAACAAAAAAACATATCACAACCAAACAACATCGTCTGGGTATTGGCGCAAGTTCGGTTTGTTCGATTTTTTAATATTACTATTTATATTCAATGTATCATTTCATAATCTTCACCCACTGAAAAGTTCACTCCCGTCCAAGGATTATGAGTAAACGGAGAGTAAAAAAGACTGACGCGACCTGACGGTAAATATTTCACTTCCATTTCGCTGCCCACGTCCTCACCAAATGACGGAAATGGGGTAGGATAATCCCCGGAAACGACCTCCAACGTGACACAATACAAAGCACTAATCGGAACCGGAAAATCCCCGAGGATGAGCATCAGATTGCAAACAAAAAAAGAAACCCAACTTTCCTGTTCGACCGAAGCCGAAAACGGGTGGTGTGAAAATCGATCGATTGCCGCGAGATTGGAAAATGTCCAGCACAGACACATTCTCTCGCACATACCGTATGCTTGGCACTTCTTACTACGCAAAACCACAAAAATGAACGGCACGGCACAAGGCATTCGATGAATGTAATTCCTAGCATTCCTGCCACAAATACCGGCTCGTAACACTCCAAGGGGTAGGTTTGAATATTGAAAGGCCTTTCGGGAGATGAAGAATAAAAAAAAACAGGCGACATACCATTTTATGGTGGGAAAACTGGAAGAATCAACTCTCTGCAGGCGCTACAGAGGGACATCGAAGTTGAACCATAAATTGGAAAGATAAAATAAAATGATTGAAAAAGCGATTGGCTTTATTCATACTTTTCCCTATAAATTCATATTGCCAGAACAATGGTCCACAAAGGACAGAACCATAAGGATTTTGAGCGATTTATAAAATTGCTTTCCAGTGTTGTCCCATCGACCGCCTTGCACAATGACAGAGTCGGAAATCGAAAATAAGAATGCTCTTAATCAAGATGCAATAAGTAAGAAAGCTTAACTTTGCGAAGATACAAAAGCTCCATTCCGCCGCAGGGAGTGGATGAATAAAACAGACATTACACGATCGTGGTTTATCGATAAAGTACGTCCGTAACACTAAGTGCAATTTGATGGCTTTATGCAGATATACCTCTCTACAGAAATTGGAGAATAAACAGTTTTATTTGCGTCATCATTTCAATTTAATGTGTCTTAAATTGATTTTACGTCCAGGCCCAGGTAAATCTTCAAATGTATTTTTAATCGTTAATTTTAAGTTTCAGATACGGTTAGCAATTTCCATACCATGCAACCTGTGTTTACAACTAATGTGGGGCAATTAAGCAAAGCCGCAAATCCTCATCATCAAAACCATGGCATCACAACAATGAACAGTTTCGAATCTTCTCGACCGTGTTTAATGATTCTCCGCTTCTCCGAAACAGGGATTGACGTGCTGACCAAACAAGACCTAGAATGCAAGGAGCTAGTGATTGTCTTGCGTAAACGAAGCCGTAATTCCAATTTCAATCGCTCACCATGATGCTACCCAAACTAGGTGGGTAGTTAACGTCAAGGCTGGCACTGATAAGGGACGAACCGGGATACCAAAGGTGAGTTCAGTTGGACAGGAGCCCATTCCCATCCCTCCTGTTCTCAGTCTTAAAGAAGACCGTATGGTGTTATACCGTACACACGGTGGTATCATTCTTTCATGCCTAGCAAAACGACTTCTAAACCTGCGGGTTTCAATTTCTGGTATGTCTGCAGAATTTATCCCCCCTTTCCCAGTGCATCTCGAAAGCATCGTTCACGAAAGTGCTCAACGTACGAACCGGCATTCGATTTTTCCATCAAAGCTCTCCAGGCACGTCTAACTGCTTCCTGAGTTGGAGACGGCGAAGATGGGATGCAGGCGATTACGCCCGATTCCGGAGCTTGATGACGATTTAAGGCGAACGTTCTATTCACGTTTGACATTTTCCCTACACAGCTTATGTCACGCACACGAACCCACTTAAAGGTAACGTTAAGCGAGCAGATGAAAAGCCTTCGTGAGGGCTGATGCCTACGTAACATGATGGAAGTGGAAGCTAGAATAAGACCGGAGATTAAAGGCGTTTAGACTTCCGTTTGAAAAGGGCCCGGAACGGTGGCAGATGAGTAGGCAGCTTAAATCATACACATATTCACATTGAAGAGATGGACAATTTTTTTCTTAAAAAAAAAACGGACGATCAAGTAATGTTCAGATTCGCAATTCTCCAAATTTCCCATCTTTTGAAGCGTCATACACCGATATCGAAACATACATTAGCATTCACTCTAAGTGCATCCAATCCATTTCGTTAATCATAACTATTTGGAACGTAATTATTGCAAGCATGCTTCGCGCGTCGTTTAAACACCTCGCTGAACTTCAACCAATGTGCAGTGGCGGCGGCACACTACCTATAAATTTGCCTCCACGAAAAAACCACAAAATAACCCTCGCCGCGTACAACATCATCATTTTATACTACCACCAGGGCGCATACAATAGCAATATGACGGCGACCTGACCAAATTGTAATTAAACAATTGAGGCCATAATAATCCCCCTTGCTCTCCTCTTCCACCACCATCGCCAGCACCAGCAGTATCCACATAAACGCACACGCACGGTTTGGCATCGCTACACACACACACACACACTGCACGTCGAAAAGTGCAACGCCACAGTTGGGGTGCACGGTGGCAGGTCGAAGAGTGAGAGATAATTTCGCATGTCCGTAATGAATGATAATGAGCCGTCTCGCAACGCACGAGCCACCACGAGGCATCGTGCGGTTGATAATGTTGAAACATGCTCACCTTAAACACATCGTAAGTGTATCGTAGTAAGTGCGTAAGTCTCTCGCCAACACGCGGGTCAATGTGTCGCTTCGTGCTTTCGTAAAATCTCTCGCCTAAACCCCTCTATTATTCTCATCTCGGTCAAATGGTTTCGCATTCAATCATTGGAAGCAAAAAAAAACGCATGGCAATACGGACGAGCACAAACGCACACCGAACCTCATAACAATCAATGACTGTTAACATTGAAAGTTAAGTAGCGATCGCGAGTATACTTGCACACGCGATCATTATCATCACCATTCATTAGAGAAAACATAAACACAAGCTGCTAATGTATGCACAGAACTGGGAATTCTGGGTGCAAAATATGGTGCATTTCTAATCTTTTTCGATGGAAAGTTTGTGGCGCAGCACTAGGGCTATTCAATTTCAGGTGTGTTGGTTTATAGCAAAATTCGAGCAGTCACAATAGAACATTTGTTTAATAAATGTATTTTAACGATCTTGTTATTATTTACGAAAAAACGCAATAATATTTCAAAAACATTAATTTTCATTATAATAATATGCTCAAACACAAACAAATTGGACAAATATTTTGAGACTAATCTAACAGCCAACATCAGCAATTATCATTGCTATATCTACTTACACTTTGATAAATATTAGCATGAGAGAATAGGTCAAATGTTTTCCATTACCTGCAAGAAAAGAAAATACAAATAATTAATGCTACTTCTTCGAAGGTTTACCCCTCGAAAGGGTTTCTCGTACAATAAGATATACAGAAGATAAAAGCACCGTTTCCAGTTAATCAAATCAAATATTGCTTTCAAAGCTGCGCAGCATCCCATTAATGCCGTTGTTCAATAACAGTCGTTTGCTTCGAGAAGAGAGCACCATTCGCCAGTGAAACATGAAACTGTAAAAAAAATGTAACACCCACCAGAGATTTTCTTTCCCAAAAACACAAACCGTGAGCTTTGCCCGAAGGCACATCCGTCCCAAAAGACGGAAACCGGCAAGTAAACGCCAAAAATCCAAAGCAAAACGGACCATTCTATCCTTGCGCACAATAATATCCGGTAATGTTGATCTTGTTTCACTCAATTTTCCTCGTTTTCTCGGTAACGAGAAAATGAACGAGTCAGACACAAGGGGGGCGCGTAAAGCGCACCGGCAAAAAGCTTCCAGCATTTGAAGCAAAATTGCACTCGTAATTCTATTTCGCCCAATGTCCGGTCGGCAAAGGTGGATCATCAGCATCTCCACACAGACAGGAGAACAAAATCCAAACACACCAAAATGCTCGCTCTGGTGCGATTCCCTTGCCTTCGTTCGTAAAAATTGGAATGAATTTCGTTTCGACGTCCACCGGGGCTGAGGTGTGGTACATTAGGTTCTGCCCCTTTTTCGTGTTGTGCTGCCGATGAGGAACCACCGGGAACCACGATTTACACAGAGTGATGCCGGCAAATGTACGATCCTTATCGCAATAATGTAGATTAAATTTCACACTTTATGTTGCGAAGCCCGGCCACCAACTGTTTCCATTGTGAACTGTTTAAGTGCACTATCAAATGTACACCGAAAGTACAACCGATCGGTGTATCGTCAGAGAGCAGAAGAATTAAGAGCATCGGAAGCCCTTTTCGCATCAAGCTAAGGCGCATCGCTGGACAGGATCAGAAGCTTCCAATAGTTCCCTAGGTGGTCAATGTTATAAGGTTTCGCAAGAGCAATACCCAACATACACCGTGTCTCGACCAGAGCTTATCAAATAAACCACGAAAAACGAACAAAGCATAACCAACCGTACGGAAAGGGACACATTTTACCATCGAGACTTTGTACCTTTTGTGTGCATGTCGGTTGGGAAAGCTTAAATAAGCTATCATTTGATGGAGTTTTCCACCTTCCTCGTGGGTGTACATTTTTTTGCAAGAGTCTCTTACACATAAGCTTTTCCATAAAAAGAAAAAAATATATAAAAAGAAAGATGGAAGCGAAAAAAAAGACACCAAAACCACCCGCCAAGCAGTCTGGGCAAGGACTTTGTTTGCCGTATAATTTATTTAGCACAAATTGCTATCCATACCATACCCAGCACGGTGTTGTCTGCATTTTCTATTTTCCACTTTTTAACCCTACGGCGCTAGACGACGCCGTTTGCCGTTGGTCCGCCTCCGGTCTGCTTTCCAGCAAGGCAAGCCGGAAGGAAGAAAAGCACAACAATTCGATGTGCTTTCCCGACGGGAAACAGTGCCCGGAAGCAGTCGCGACGACGAAGGTGAATCGGATTGTAATTGGAGTTGAAAATGTTGCACTTCTTGAAATGATTGCATTTTGCGCTGTCTGAGAAAAGTGTGAAAATTAAATTTAAACCATATTACAAACCGACTTCACTGAATGACCGGGCCGAGAGTATAAAATTCATCGTAAATTTTATTAATACAATATTCTTCAAATATCATTGCACAGTTTTGTGAAAATCATTATATTTTAAAATAGCTGCTTGAAGAAATGATAATTCGGGAAATTCTATTACATTTTTCCCCAACAGATTCACACTGAGTAGAAACACAATAACAAACTGACCCACGTGGGCGACTCTTCGGTAGCTTGCGGGCGAAAAAGGTTCATCGTTTTTTTCAGTCAATTTTCCGGGAAATTCTTCCATAACGTTCATTTATAATTAAAATTAAGCTCTCTTAGTCTTTCTCAACCAAACGAACAGGTCTTTGCGGGTTGATGGGGTTCCCATTCGGTCTGTTGTTTGAATAATACTCCAGTTCATGTCTCCCTCTTCAGGGGGAGAAAATCACCTATACAAAAAGGAGAACCTTCCATCGAATATTATAAAACTTTGTATAATATTCGTTTACAAATTATAGGCATGAATTCAAGCGTTTCTATGCAAACCTTTCCCGTAACACCGCAGGGACACCATTAGCCACGGCAAACGGTAAACCTCAAGCAAAACTGGTTTGTTTTCAAAAGTTGGAATGAGAAAGAAAAACCTTAAATTAATAGCCCTTTTTTACACACCACCAGGTCCAAATGGTGGTAAATTTCCTTTTTACTACCATCGGTTTTTGCGGTCACATTCGGACATCGAATGTCACTTTTTACTGCTGCTACTGCTGGTATGTGGGAATGGAGATGTTCTGTAGTTGGAAAAAAAGCTTTGCAATAAACTACCAACACCTTTGGCAGGAAAGCAATTCGCCTAGCCGACCCAACTGCAGCCAGCTAAACTGTACGAGTAAAATCAAATAAAAATTTTAACGACACACCGGTGTACCGAGCATTGGTAAGACGACCCTTGGCACCGGTGAATGCTACCTGATGGCTGATCACGATCACCCTTGTGAAAACTTTGCAACGTTGCGCTCGTTGCCAATTGACGGTACGCTGTTGGCCAGGGTGAAGAGTAACGATGTTAAGTTTAACCACAAACGCGACAATGCACTTCCACCATTTTGTGCTACTGTCAAGTGCATCTAGCCAATGTAATGGAATACCCGTAGTATGGCAGCGCTGCTAGAAACGCGAGTAGGAAATAAGAAAAGAGACAAAAAAGCGGGAAGCTTTCTGGCGAATGGTAATCGTAAATAAAGCTATCTACATGGTATCAGCATCCGCAAAAAAAAAGTACTTCAAGAGAGTGGAAAACGTTGTAAAAGCTTTCGTACCGCCGTACACCATTTTCTAGGACTCTTGGAAGATAGAAATCTATTGCCTGAAGAGATGCACCAGCAAAACACAGCTTCAACAGAACTTGAGTTCAACTAAATTTACAAAACAGAGTTGTCTGTTTCACAAATACATAAATAAGTTGAATACATTATTATTCGTTTCGTTACCCGTTACGAAGATAATAAATTTCCGATAATTTAAAGAAGCAAAGTCCAATAAATGTAAAATGATTGTGTTGCAAACCGCTTACACGTGTTAAACAATCTCCATTGACTTTCATCAAATGCATAATAGGCATCCATTAAACGTAAACCATTAATGGTGCACGATGGGTTTTTATCACCGCGGGGCCTTGATGGGGTTTGAAAGCTATTTGCAAATTAGCTGCCAATTCCCCGACGCATATCTTAACGCCGAAAGATGCTGCGAACCGTCGAGAAAATTGGCTTTCATCCACTCGACAGCCGTCGGTGTCGTCTGTCCTGGCATACGGCACAGACATTTAAGCGGTTCAGATATTCTTCGTGAGAAGCCTTTTACACATATTTCCTTCATTTTTCCCATTTTTTAATACATATATGTGCTTCACCTCATAACACTTATTGAGGTTTCATGTGTGTCTTGTAGGCAAGCGCCTAAAGTTATGTAATTGTTTAACATACACAGATTTTCGCTAAACCTTTAACTTGAAAGGGAACAGGTTTATAGAAACCTTTATAGAAAATCCAAAAAGATTCCATTCTAAAATATTCCCATCTACATCGATATAAGTATGGCGAAATTTTTATAAGTTAATCATGTAAATATTGAGTATTGTCGTGAAAAGACGGGGAAAACTCTGGCAAAATAACACAAAAGAAGAGACTACGAAACAACCAACCGTCTATTGGAACAAAACCCATTCCTTAAGACCGTGTTACAATCTTCTACAAGACATCATCTTCTCCGAGTTCTGGAGACTAGGTACTACATACGCCCCTGTGAGTCTTTTACAGCGCTCTTTTACGGCTTCTTCTCCTTCCATTCTAAATTGCCTTGCAGTTAGCATGTTTTCCACCGAGGAGAAAGGAGCTTTCCAGAACAACCGCAGACTCACCGCAGGATGTAACTAAAGTAGTACCTAGACCCAGAGCACCAGCCCGAAATTGAACTGACACGATACAGCGATAGCAGGAAATACACGACACGAACACGGAAAAAGGAAAATGGCAACTTTGGAACGTTCCACTTCTATTATCTTCTGCACACTGGCTGGTGTCCTCAAAAACTACTCCACAAGCAGCAAAACGTGACCAACGCAATACTCATCTCACTACCTTTTACTGCTGCTATGATGCTAATGTAAGCATTCAGAAACTCCAAACAAAACAAAAAAACAACTGTCCCATAAACAAGACACACCAAGACCCTCCATCAACGGGACGCACACTAAATGGAACGAAAACCCCGAAAAACCATCGGATGAAAGTGAAAGTGCACACACTCCGCTCGGAAGGATGCATGGGTAAATGGGATTCGGTTCCACTCTGCAAAACTCACCCCTAAATTGTGACCCATTTTAATCACAAACACGTGATGCACAACAAGCTTCGTGCGGTCGGTTCGCTCGGTTTGCGTGTGGAAAAGCGAAAGAAAAGCAAAAGCGCGAATAACTTCCCGTGCTCCCCCAGCGGCTTGAGGACCCACTGCTGACCGGTGTGGCAAACCATCTGTCCAAAAAACTTGATTCTCCACCACGCAGCGAAGGCACTGTGTTTGGCGCGCTCGTCAAAAATAATTTATAACAGTACGATGTGTGCATAAATTAAATATGAAACGACCGGTTAACGTACGGGATGGTGCTGCCTTTACGATGGGTACAACTTGCCATCGTAAACGAGTAGGAAGTGGAAAAGACACATTAGAAGTTTTGCGTGGTTTATATAGATCATCCTGTATATTTATCTGATTGTAGTTGCCACACTTTTTGAATCTAAATGTTCGTACAATCGCAGCATTATCTTTCTCTTGCCCCTCTCTTGCTATTCAACATACCCAGCCAAGCCTTCAAAAAACCTTCTGCTCACCTCCAACCACTTGAAACTTGACCTTGCCACTTGGAGCTGGAAGCGGGCGATCATTCGCACCTTGAAATGCGCCTTCTCAACGCGCTAGTGGCCAAATCAATTTCAACTCGCACTCACATTTTAAAAGGTACCACACACACACTCAACCAGCACTCAGTAACAGCGAGCCAATGTACACACCAAAACCTCTTTTGGGATCACACTTCACGCTCCATTGCCGGGACGTTGGGGGTTAATTTATGTTTATGTTTGCGTATTTATTTTTTATACACATATAAGGTGACAATCGCCGGTAGCACTACTGGCCGAAGAAACTTCAAGGGGCAGCAACTCGTTTTCATGCTTTAGTCCAGTGTGCCCGCAAGGGTTCACCCGGCACGACTTGATACACACACACACACGTTCGGGCAAATGTTTTGCAAAACCTCGTCGAGTTGGAGTATGCAAAAAAAACCCGCAACGATACGCAGGACAAAAACAATCTGCCGCTCTGTGTGTGTTAAATAACAGCAGGTGGTTTCGGTGGCGAAGGTCGATCTCCGTTGTCGCTGTACGCGTTAGAGAAAGTGCTCGCGAGTCGCCCTTGAACTACGAAAAACTAATTCCAAACGATGGTCAGAGTGCGACTTTCCACTACCCCCTGCCCTACCAAACACTCCAACGGAGAAAGAGAGATGTGGCAAATGCAGAAAGTGAAAAAGAAACCATTGGTTTTGTACGAACATACGGCGCGCCCGGTAGCGTTATGCTAATGAAGTCGCTTGACGTGGTCATTCGTCAGTCTGCCTCCGTCAGTTGGATCGTACCTTTGAGACTACCAGCTAGTACATGCAGCTAAAACGAAGGCTATTTGCTACCCTATTTCCTTCCTGCTTTTTCAGCCACAAAAAGCACTATATTAGATTCCGCATCCACACAAACAGCAAATACACGTTCTTTTGCGTACTTCCCTTTTTCGCTGGGCAATTTGCATTCATACTCAATATGTAGCCAAAAGGACAACAAAAAAAAAAACGTTCGCGAAATGCCACATGCATTTACCATCTTTTATTCAGATGTCAAAATGTAATCTGAAGAAATGCAAACCCAATGTACAAAACGTTAAAAAAGACACAACTACTACTTTTGTGACGTACATGAAACAGAGTATTTAAAAAAACAACACTTCAGTCTAGAAAGGAAAGCATAACAGTGACGCTAACAACTTCAAACAGGATGAAACAAAACCAACGAGTATTCAAAAGGGAAACAGCTTCAAATACTCCCGGAACCGGTGGCTGCCACCATGGCTGATGATGTGGTGGAATTTAGATTACTTTTTATACCCTTAGGCTGACTAGCTTCGGTTCTTTTTTTGTTGCTCTATATATTTGCTTTGTAATGAACGCGCACCATACCCAGGATGGGAGTGAGAAATATATTACATCATGTTGAACAACACAACACACCGCCCGGGAAAAAAGGACACGTACGACAACAAGCGAGAACGCTTTAAATTTGCATGAAGATTAAAATTTTGCTCTTAACGTACAATAATCCACCCGTAATGGCGTTATCTCTGCAACTGATTCAATCGATGAAACCGACGGCATCCCTGCCTAGATGCGTTCTAATCAAACACATTTCATAACGGCTACCGTTGGGCAACACTTTCCCACCCCAAGGCCATCCATTTCCCGTGGCCCCTTTTTTCTACCGGTGGCGCCATTCAATGAAGTTTCCTCGTGTGTATCGTCGTCTGGCATCGGTTGCATCATGCCCGGCGAACCATGTATACCATGTGGTATTACGAAGGTTCAACATCGGTTTCCGACCGAAGCCACTGCTCCCTTCTACTGCACTACTGATCTACGTACGGTCGTTTGTTTATCAAGCAACCCGCAATGTCGTACGTTTGTTAGACACACACTCACACAAACATATATTCTAGAGCCTTAGAATGCTCTATAAACAGGGTGGAGATGTAAATTGCAAAATGCTAAATTATCGCATCGCAAATTGTGCAACGAAATGCGTTCGATTGTCGTTGCATCGCAGTTATGCACCGACGGGCATAACGAATTGACATACACTTGAACCCATCGGACATAAGTCAAGTAAATGGTCCCTTCCAACTCTTACTCTCTTTCACGCACAACTGGACGACCCTGGGCATACGAGCGGCTTCCCAGACGCGCATGAAGCTCATTGATTATGTTCTCTTATCTGGCGCCCGAGCGCGCTAATGTCCTTCGATGTCCTTCCGGTGCTCGACCCAGGACTTCACATCGCGTTGACCTTCGAAAGGGCATAGGAGTTCGAACTGGTTGGACTAAATTGGACGGCCGCCTTGGGTTCATCGTGCTATCCACTCCCCCCGATAGGCGATACAATAAATATACCAATTATTTAACCGACGCTTAGAACCGAGTTGCGTTAGGCTCGTTCGGGCGGGAAAGTTGAACCAATCCATTTTCAGTTAGAACTTTACGTCCGCCCATCAGAAAACAGTTTACGTACGTCCCCTCTCTTCGTAATGACGTTGGGTAATCATTTAATTTACCTTCATTTTGTCTGATGCTTAAAGGGTTTTACTCCTAAAGTCTATCCTTTGCAAAGAACCTCAAAGAGAATTAATTAAAAAATAGGCCTTATTTCATGAAACATGATATAAATAAAAACAACCATCCCCACGTGTTGGTTACTGGTGGGAGATAACACAAAATATCGTAAGATAATGCGTCACCATCCAACTACGAGGGTTGGGTTAATTTAAAAAGAAACTGTGTAGGGTGTACTGCATTATTTTAATGACTCAGACCAGAATGTGGGCCGGTAAATTTATGAGTTATGAAATCAATTTATTCCCCCCAATAAAAATATGTTTCAAACGGGCAGTGTACGAAACCAAAACTGGTAAGACGTTCCTATAAGATAAGCCAAATGTACGAATGTCCTGTTAAAGTTAAGAGAAGAATCGAGAAATCAAAATGTACCAAATTCTTATTTATGTAAGATTCATTATAACAGAATGGAAAGAAAACAAGTAATCTCTTATAGTTTCAAATCAAGAATCATTTTTTCTTTTTTGCTTTGTCCACTCAGAATCGATCATTAACACTGCCCATTGCGCACAGAACCGGAATTGCAGATGAATATTTAATCAATTTCAATTATAACCCGGTATTAGCGGTATGTAAATTTATTTACCACAATTAGACAGCTTACCAAATACAGCGTGACACGTGACACGAATATGCACGGTACGATTGTCAACACTTCCTTTGCTGCCTAGAGGCATTCAACTTTATGCATTGGGTCTCATCTAGCTAGCGAGCAACTAATGACGATGATTGTGCTTACAGAACAATTCCTCTTCCCATTGCCATAAAAACAATTGCAAGTAGGAGTGCAAACTACCGCACCAGAACCTTGAAGGCTGGGTGTGCTGACTCGAAAGAAGTGTTCAATAGACCATCGAAAGAAATTATTAATAACCTCTTCTAATCCACTGTTGGGAAGGAAGGTAAACGATTCTCTATGTACTTCGTACTGCACGGTTTACATGAGCAACATGAGTTGCTTTTTTCCTGCTTTTACTACACACACACTCTCTCTCTCTCTTTAAGCACTCTACTTAGCTGCTTCATTCCATTTTTTTGCGTTCTTAGTGGATACAGCTGTGTGTGGAGCTGTAAAGTGCGAGCCACCAACTTCTTCAACTGCCTGAGCTGCTATTGAAGACGCTCGACTGTCTGTTGTCTGGCTTCCTTTCTGCGTGTTTTCTTAACACAGCTGTTTACGCTATTGGATGCTACACGGAAGCATCTCATCCAATCGATCAATCGCTTCATATATCACTCAACACGCCTTTCCACACTTTACAGTTTTTAGATGCTGAAATAAATTCTATAACATCCAACTTTAAGCAAAATCAAACAATAAATTATCACTTGATTGATTGAAACATTTGCACACCAGACACGTGCCCGTAATTAAATCATCAAATCAGCAGCGGGTGCCCTCTGATCTATAAAATTGTTTAACGATCCCTTTGCACTGGTGCTCCACAACGGCCAGCATGTATGCGCGCGAAGAGTGAATTTATGTTGCTCGCAAGCTTCCACTACAAAACGCCAACTTCCCGGCCGAAAAGGTGCTAATTTCAGCTCATGAATAGCTTTATTGCTTCATTGTTGTGTGCCGAGAAATTCTCGTCGACACGGTTGAATCACTTCGAAGCTGCGTTACCCAAATCGAGCGCTGCCCTGGCTGCGCGTAACATGCTCCGTGCGGTTGCTCCATAAATCTTACAGTTGCTCTGGGGCTCAACCTGTTGGAAGCCCTGGGAATTTTTGTCGATCGACTTCCCAGGGTAGCACAATGAGACGACATGTACGTATGCATATGTCCACCGTACATGGGCGCGGAACGATCATTCTCTTTGGCGGCGTCAGAAGAAAAAACCATGTCATGATCGTTCACTTAAAAGCTCATTAATTCAAGCTCGCTTCTTGCGCACAGTTTTGCTCATCAATTTGTACATGTACATTTGAATATTACACATTTTTTATCTTTCCGATCACACATTCTAATAGCTGAAGGTACACAAAGTAGTACATGTAAAATTTTCTCTTCTGCTTACCCAACTGCGCGTAGCGAGTAGAATGGAAAAGGTTCCCAAAAAAAAACACCCTGTAATACATATTTAATCACAACTGTACAGCCACTAAAACAACATAATCGTAACGGAGGAAAATTCCGAAAGTTTGTGCATTGCGAACGAGTGCCTCCTTGGGGATGACTTCCCATTCCTTGGAAAAAGTTTTTCACAAACACAAACACACATTCGTGGCGGAAATGCTAATGAAGACACCAGCAGCAACGAATAAAATCACGAAAATACACTTCCGTAGCTAAACCACTTCCTCCTAAAAGTCCGGGAATCTCTCCAGGGAGAGTGTACGCTTGCTAGTGAAGTTGAGATAAACTCCTCTTCGCAAGTCTAGCTAGCTAAGACTCCTCACAAGAGCCGCAAGGAATCAAGCAGGCAAGCAAAGGAACGTGAAAGTTTATCCCCAAACAACATATCTCCAACGTTTGACGTCGAGTCCATCTTTCGTTGCCGATTAGAAGCATGGTCTGGGCAACTCCTCCATACTACTCCTCAACAACCCACTGCTAGTATGTTTTATCATGTTAAACGAGGCAACAAAATTAACGTAAAAATAAATGGTACTGCCTTGCTAAGCGTACTCCTTTTCGTCCGAAGATCGAGCACGAGAAATGGTTGCTCAGCATTGGAAGTAATTCCCAAACCGCACGCAACCAACTAAGATGTGTTCATTTCGGGTGCTTAGGGCAAAAAAAGCCTTTCGCAAGTGCTGCAATACGGAGGGAAGCTAATAAAATTTTGGGCAAAATATTCTTGGCAATAGGTTTGGCGTGTGTGAAACTGTTCGAGTAAGCAAAGCCAGAGCATGGCAAAATGCCATTTTTCTTCATTCAAATGGCAGAACCCAATTTTAATGTTAGATATAAGTGTATAATTTACTAAAAGGCAGCAAACATTTGACAGCCCAGTAGACCTTAAATCTAGAGGTTAAAATGTGACTTCTTGGATGGATGTGACCACAGAGTGACTTCTTATGCTGTATTGACTTAAGAGTGTAGTACATCTGAAGCAAGGTTCTTCAACACTCGGATAATAATTCAATCAAACATAGCACAATAAAAATAACCTTTAAATGTAAAATAAAAATTATACTGTACGTCTAAATCATCATTACTAAATACACAGTAAGAGAAGTGGTTTGCACATGGTTGTATACATCATTCAACAGACTGCCTCAGAACGCGTTTATCTTCCAGCTATCTGTACGCCCATATATTACTGGTTTAATGTTTTATTGGGGCACTCACAAAAAAAAACCATCTCATCCTACAACAAACTTCTTCCACTGCCTTAATGCCTTCGGTTGCGAATGAATGAACTCACGTTTTTGATCCAGAGCTTATGAAGCCTCCACACGAACACCATGGTTTTGTGGCCGGTATTTTGACCTACTTTTAAATAGCCCGGCGAGACCTGCAAAACTGCCCATCCAGAAAGCGCAACCGTACCATTTCCTTCCCAACCCGTGCTGCGTTTTGCTTCCTACCATCGCAAGGACATGGAGAGGCTCTCCAAAAAAAGCCAATCCAGTTCCCGACCGGGTACGGATCCGGTCATTGGATCACTTTCGCGTGGCGTGAGAAAACACAACAAAACTTGGTCCGAAAACCGCAATACATACACTCACGCACACAGTATAGAAGCATCCACCCACGTGCGATTTCTCGCCGTGTACGGGCTGGTGTGCCGTGGGCCGTTGTAGTTCCACACAGGACTCCCAGCACGGCTTGCCACTGCCTACAGCCGTCGGTATAGCGGTGTACGAAGCGTAACGAGGCGTATCTTTGGCGTAAACACCTCTATCTACCCATGGGCATCGCGTACATGGCAGCGGACGCCGGCTCCGATTAGCTACGGTTCAGTGAACTCGCGCACCGGCAACAGAGAAGAAACCATTTTAAGATGCGTAATCATTAGCTACAAAATTGTCCTCTTGTGTTTTGTGCTTAAATCGAAATTTCGGGCGCCTTTCATAAACGGACACTTTTTCACCTCGTTCCATAAGTTTAGTTCGCTTGCCTATGCTTGCATCCGTTGCTTAATGATGCAGATTGATAAGTTTCTGGAGAACGCAGCCATACATTTGGCCTAATTCTGACATTTACATTTGGTGCATGTCCAATGTCGGATCATGTACCTATCTTAAGTAGAGTTGGGTAACGCACAACCGAATGAGTGAACATTGCTCTCACTGATTATGTTGAAAATGTCTAAATGAACCGAAGGTGCCAAGTGCCTTAAAGAATTTCCACAGTGACATTCAAAATACTTTTCAATTGCACATTCTGAGTACTTGAAGATACTTCACACCTCCTTTTGGTCGCTTCGTCAGCAGTTTTAAAATAGCCCTCATCCTCCATGTCTAGACAGCTTGGAAGTAACGATGACTTATTAGATCTCAGTGTTGCACTTGACTTTGTCGCTTAAAAATAGCTTCCATCATGTAATTATATCCACAATTTGTCGTTTGCACACCCTTTCTAACGCATTGCATTTGGGTTCCTATCGAGAATGGTTCGTACGATTATTCTGAACAGTTCACAGAATACCCTGAAAAGTTTGACTAGAACTCTTCTTTTAATTTCATGTCCAACATTTTAACATTTCTAATAAAATAAGTGTTATGAAGATGAGATTTATTAACCCCAAGTAAGGAAGAGGAGGTGCACAATCGCAATCGCACATCACAATGTCAGTTTAATTTTAGATGTATGAACCATTGCAAACTGTCCAAAATAGGAGGAAACATAAATCAGTACATAACCCCCAATGCAATTCAACGATTATGTTAATGACTTTCAATCGACTTTGATTGTGCTTGATTTGCTTATCGTGGCGTTGACTTTCGCGATCCAGTCTCGTCCGATGGCATGATTGTTTCATTACAGCGCTCAACGTTAAATTCATAATCGGATTACGTGATTTGCAACTCCTCGACACTGTCATTTGACATCATTGATGATTCGCAAAATATGCACACATCCACCAATAAGTTATATGAATATAACATAGAACGCTCGATTTTCGATGCATCAAATCGTGCCATTTATCTTACATAATGCAGCATTTTGGAAGAGTGCCCAACGAATTCCGTACCTGTAAATAAAGATGATAAAAATACATTAATCACATGTCCGAAGGAAGTTCAGATCCGTAGTAGTTACAATCGTTACAGATACTGAATTACAATCAAAAATTGCGAATGTAGCCCGTTTAACAAACACTCCAACAAAACTCCCTAAAGAAACCTTCCCTTCACAAAATGACTCCAAACGGCCAAAACCACCAAACAGGAAACATGCCAGACATACAACAACATCACCCACAAAAAAAACCGATTTTTAGCAGGCGGCGGACCGAGCATACACTGTGTTGCTAGCACATAAATCGTTAGTTACACACACTCCTACCTTATTGGTGGCTAATTATCGTCTAGCATCGCCCTGTCTTACTTCGAATGATTTGAGGCGGTGGTGGAACAAAAAACGCACAAGAAACAAACCGTCCGAAAAACGAAAACCTGATTTCCGAACAATCAACGCCGGAAGGAGCGAAATAAGGAAAGATGTTTTAACAATCCCGACGCAACTGGATGTGGCGGTGGCCAGAAACAGACAACTCCCACCCTCACACTACACGGCTGTTCCGTTTCTACTGCACTGAACCGAGGAGCAGCTCTCTGAGGCAGGTTGTTTCACACCGTAAGAAGGGCCCGGAAGGCAGCGGAAGCAGGGAACACCTCAGCAGTAAAGCGGTAAGCTCGCTGGTAGGCGATCATAATTCAGTAGCGAGCAATGTGCAATTACGGAGCATGATTTTTCGATAACACGGTGCGCGTCAAGTTAGACTACCTCACACGATGGTGCGATGGCGGTGGTTTGTAGTGGAACCACATAAAATATGACTAAAAACAGTACCATAACCTATTCATTACCGATCAATAAATGTCTCATGATTTTAGATTAATCTCTGCTTAAACATCTGAGCCACATAAAATTGTATGAAAACTGGGGTTTAACACACAATAAGAGAGTATAATTTCTTCTCTATTCATGTTTTTAGTTAACCGAACCGAATACCACCCTCTTCGATCGCGGAGGATAAACTCTGCGATTGTGATCAGTATGCATAAACAATAAAAGTCTTCTCCCGTCCTATCTAAGATCACGGTTCAAACCAACGGCAATCCAAACATGAAAACACAATTGTCAATAAATTCTAACCAATACAGGTATGGGTCACAAAACTTATCGAACCATGCTCCGAAACATCACACCACTCGCCACCTCGTTTATGTTGCCGCCACCATGTCTACTTATCAATTCTGGCCATATTTTTACGACCCATTGAAATTCCGACCGAATAATATGCGACGACCCGACGAAGTAACGGCGGGTTCACACCGAATCCCCAACTATTGGAAGTTGGGTCAGAATCGTAAAAAGAAGGGTTTCTCTTGCTTTGTTTTGCATTTATCGCGATCACAATGGTGGCGAAAGAACTTTAATGAATAACTGTACAAACAACAGCAACAAAAAAAACATGGTGAAGATGCGCGAAGCAGTGCCTGGAGTTTTGAAGGTTATGATGCGAGGTGACGATACGATGAACTAGTTTTGTGCTACGTTCGAAAGTTTTTTACCACCCCGAAGGTACTTTCTTTTTTGTTTTCAGGTGAGTTGAACCTTTTTTTCCATTCCTGTGACAACGTAAAGGAAGAAGCACGGCAAAAAAAAAAACCGAGCGGAAGAGAACGCGCCCAGAGGCGGGATGGTGACATGGTTGTACACTAGGGGCAAAATGTTCCCATTTTTGTGCCGGTGTTTGTGATTTATGGATCACTCTTGCATGCAGCGATGCATAAATCAACCCACCCCGAAGCGAAGGTGGTCTCCGGAGTCCCCGGACATAAAGTACACGTCGGTTCCGCTTAGGCAAACAAGAAGATTATTAGATCAGATCAGGTAAAACTGTGGATAACAAGCGGGAACTGGGTGGGGGAACGGGGGGAGGGATGCTAACTTTGACAGTACAACACGAAGATGCGCTCTCGTGGACTGTCTCAACGGTCACGAGCCTTCAAAGCATGAAAAGGGTTGCACGGACACAGGTATTGAGCAGTCACTTACAACGAGAACCGGACCATCTCGACCGTTTTCGCGTGGTGAGAGCTAAAACAGCATGGAAACGGAGCTTATTAAGCGCACGAACTTGGAAATTGAAATCGAGCCCTTTTTTCTTTCCGTCCGCGCTTTCTTCGCCAACCATGGCCACCACAACGAAACTGCCACTTCGTGAGGTGTTCTTTTTTTTTACCATCCAGCCTTTTGGTTCATCCTCGTCGAAAGGCTGAATTTCTGAAGCGTACCGGAGATTGTCCGTACAACTCCATTCCGTTCACAAATCGAGATGGTGTTCCTTAGCGAAATGATCTTCCAACACACTGGCGAATTGCTGCCTTTGCTGTTGGGTTCGTGTGTAGTTCCTCGCCGGCTACCAGCACCGGCAGAGGAATCGCGAATCGAAGCGAGAGAAAAAAGAAACTCCACTAGTGGGCCGCATCCATCGTAACGGAAACGTAACCGGGGCTATAAAAGCGAAGATCACTTCATTCCACCGGAACACATCGCGTATACTGCTGGCATGAAGCATCCACAGCAAGAACGCGCAAGGATGATGCTATTTGTAGGTGATCGCGTTTTATTTTCTACGTTGTGGCCACCACCTCTACCACCACTATATGCCTGCGGGGTAATTTCGTTGGGGCCATTGACCTTTGAACCGCGCTTAGACGTTGGCGAAAGGAAAGCATAACTTGCAGCGAGCAGGGCATTGATTGGTCAGCGATTTATGTACCTAATGTTCGCGCGAGAGCAGACAACCTAGCAATGGTGTGCCGCACAATCGCAGCACACCAAAAGAAGCACCAAGAGACGAATTTCCGATTGCCTCAAAACGAACTGGAACAATTTTCAGCTATGTTGTAGAACTGCTCTCCACAAAACCCTGCGTACGCCCCGACGATCCAATTCGTCATGGTTTCAATTGAATCCATGCTGCATACCGGTCGAATTTCAGCTAAATATTTCTACTTATGGGTGAGGCTTTGCGCAGGAAACAAGATCCGACCGAAACATGCGGGCTGTCCGTCATGCTCAGCAGGACATGCATGGTAGCGTGATAATGATCATGTAACTACACCTTCCGATAACGATCAACACGATCCAAACGGGCAGCGGAGCAAAATTCCTACCCATATCTACGGTTGACGGATGGGATACTTCATTAATTTCTTCTAAGACGGCTACCAACGCATCGTCACAATGATGAAAGAAACTGCGCGCTCATCCGTCAGCAAAATCGTGACACTGCAACTAAACCCTTACGGCACACTTCATTGCTGTAAACTTCATAACCTCAGTGACAGAAAGAGAGAAAGAGCGAGAGAATGAGCGAGAGAAATAAAGAAGGTTACAATATTCTTTGCTAATGTTCCAGCATCACTTAAGAGTGTCTCATTAAAATGATATTCTTGAATATTGTTCCTTACTGCAACGGCATCATCATCTCCAATGTGTCGACAAAATAACTCCCCTGTCATCGATGCCCTCAAGGAGGTCTCATCATCGTGCTTTCTTCTGCTGCTTTCATGGAAATGGGGACGGTGTACTGGGGGTGTCACATCATATGGTTATCACAATCTCTAGTGGAGAACATGACACGGAAATGTCTTTGGGACATAATAATACCGTATAAAATATGCCTCTACAATTTCTTGCTTCCAAGAACTCGTATCACTGTTAAAAAGATGCTCTGAGATGGTAAAAGAAGAAGCAACAAGAAGTCGGGATTTTTTGTTTTGTAACTCTTCTTCTGATTGTACTAATTCTGGATAGCACATTGCCCACAACCGAATAATCGACACTTTGCGTGTGTGCAGTGCAAAGTTCAGTCGAGATTTGAACACAGGTCGGTGATGCTGTTGGAACCCTGCATTACCGATTCTGTCATTTGAACGGCCTAAAACGAACGTTGCTAAAACGTCTACTTCAAAGGAGCCCTACGACTCGAATGAAATGTTTATTGACAGCTTATTATGATACTTATTATGATGATGATTATTATTATGATTATTCGTTTTCCTAGAAACGATTAAATCTATGACATATGGGTTGAAGGTCATTATATTCTTTCCTAATCATATCGTCACTATCGACAACTGCAACAGCTGCAACGGTATGAAAACGAACCGTCCATTTTAATTCTGCCCTGTTGGTGTTTTTTTCATGGCACAACATATTTTGAGGGCATGTTAAATCTATTTCATGAAAATGGGTACGTATTTCTTTTAAATTATTTCCTTTCGACTAACACATGATGCGCAATGTGTTGTATAATGGACCCATTTGTACCCATTGAGACGATCCTACCGGTGACACAAGGTCGTGAGACCTATGATGCTCAGTTTTCACCAAGGCTCAGGTAAAGGTAAAGCATTATATTTCGCGCCAATAACATCACCACACACTTGCGGTCGAAGATACCACACGTGCACACAGTTGTCTTATCCCATTCCCAAAGTGAAGGAAATCGATATTTGAATTAAACATTCATTACCACCCTCGCTGGCAAAGCGAACAAGCCGCGAAGCCTTATGACAGGTGCCGATCGAACCGATCGAAACAGAACGTAAAAACGACCAAAAGGGAACAGGGCCTTCAAACCGGCATATAACACTCTGCGTACATTATTAGCTTGGGCGGAAGGTTTTTGCCAAGCACCGAAAGCGTTCGCTTTTTGCAGAGAGATGTTGCTCTTCCTCAGCCACGGCTCAACTATCAACCGGATATGCATGCACACGATGATGTCGAAAGGAGGTGGGGGTGTCTCTCACACACAGTACGACGTCTGTATCGAGGCCGTGACTTCTATTTTTATGTGTCTTTCAGCCGTACCAGATGCAGCCGTACCAGTTATCAGCTGTACACGATACGGAGCTGTTGCCTCGCTACAGCTTAACGTAACGCCTCCGTAAGGCCAAGTGAGAAGTGCACGATTTCGCTGCCAAGACGATGCACATATGCCATCGAGCGTTGCTCTAGCTGGGTGTTGTTTGGCTACAAGCAAAAGTAGGCACAAAACATGGTCATTCGATGTCGGTTCGTCGTCGTCGTCGCTCGTCAATTTCCTTTGCCTTCCTTTTTTTTAGCACTCACGTTTGTTGTCCCTATCGTTTCGTTTCTATCACGTTTACAGGGTTTTTTTTCTGTTGCTACCATCCCTCACACTTCTTTGCCTACATTCGATTCATCAGACTGACTCACCAATAAGGGTCTCGAAATTGAACGGACACACAGCCACCCCTACGAACGCATAACTCGTAATCGAGCATAAAACTGAGCTTCAAAATGAGGAAAAAATTACACTTCGCACCAACCAACGATGGGATGCGTTGCACGATTGCCCGGCAGACAGCGTGGTTCGAAACTTCGAGACGTACGCGTCTGAGGACACCTTCCTCGCACGGTGCTAAGTGGATGCCCTTTCGTTTCGTGTGACGTACGTGAGTGGAATGAGATGCAATTTTCATCAGGAAAATGGTGACGCAAGCGAAAACACAGCACCTTCTCATTTTGCCACCTGTCACCACTGCCAGTGATATATTGGAAGCCCAGGAAGAGTCACTGCATATTGAAATTGTCGCACATTCTCGATGCCATTATAAGCAACTCTTCGATTCGTCAAATATTTGTTGTAAATTGTAAGTTTTTCTTGTTACTTCGCTAATGAAATGTTCGAAAATCGCTAATGAGAAATGACTCACTACTTAATTGCTAATTTTAAAGTAAGCTATTATTCAATTTCTTCAAACGAAGGAAATCCTAAGCAAACTAGCATCATCCTACGAAATAGATTCTTTAGACATTTTTACTTCTTCCAGCTTATTTGCTGAATTCTCTGAATTTAGTGACACGTCACACATCACACTCGGCACTCTTTCGGTGGCCTTTCTCCATCCACCTCCCTGGATACGATCGATCGAAAGGGCCAAATCGAGAGACTTATTCACAACCCAAAACGCAAGTACCGATTTCCTGAAAAAGCACCACATTTTACGCTTCCCACGTACCATTCGTCAACCGTTTGCCTCGTATCCCCATATCAGACGGGCTTACCCAATGCCCACTTGCTATGCAGCAGCACCAGCCCTCGCGCAGCATTGAATGATGGCACTCGATTATTCAGCGGTAGCAAAAGCTGTTCTAGTGTATGCGAAGAACAATGGGATTGGAGTACGACAAGAGAGAGAAAAGAAAAACCCTTCGGAATGGTTTCATGTTGCAGCAGATCACCCAACCAGTGAAGAGTAACACAAGGACCAACCAACAACTGCAGATGCGACACGTTCCGTTCGATGGGAATATAGCAGGATTCGGTGGATTTTGCCGGCACTTATTCGCTTTGTGGTAAAGCATTGCGCCCCGTAAAGGCCACATCTGACAGCTGAAAAATGCGCTGTAATTGTGGTGACAAATTTATTAACTTGGAGTTCAAGGGGAGTTTAAGCCGGAAGCTCTGTTCATGCACGGGAAAGGAAAAATGGGCATACGTGTTTGGTGTTGTGTAAAAGCTAACAAACTATTACCATTTGGTTTTATCACTTCACATCAATTTTGCAACATTGATCCAGCAAAATAGCAACGAAATCGACATGTATAAGCTGTATGTTTACAAAACATTTGCATTAGAAAAAAAATCTTCAATCTGTCAAACTTTCACCTTACACTCAGCTCCAACGAGATCGTTGCGCAACTCAATACCGACGTGATGAATAGGAAACCCCTCTAGCCAAACTAGTCAAAACATACCACCAACAACTTGCTGTAACGAATCTCAACAGTGCAACAAACAAAAACTCCCTCAACTCAACTACCAAAACACGTCTAGAAATAAATTCTCCAACATGTCTACATCGGGCCAACATCAGGAACCGTGCATTGCTTTGACATTTCCGTATGTTGCCGCACCGTACCAAACATTGGTTACAAAACATGTGGATGGGCAGAGAAAAAATAGCAGAATGTGACGCACAGCAAAAACGGCGCACACTGCCGACATTCCCACCACACCGCAGTTGCGTTACTACGCTTTCTTTTCCCAATTTTTCCTCCGCTCAGCGATTGATCGCCAGCAGAAAAAAAAGTTCATTTCCGTTCACGGATCTCTTCTAGAGCACATCTGTGGCCGGTCGAAACGCCACGGCCTTTGTCAGACGATTGTCGCGTTCGATGGTTCGAGGATAGGTTAGGAAGTTTGAACCGGTTTTCATGTTTCTATGCTGTGTTTTCGTTCCAAATTGACACGATCCACATTTTGCGCTGGCCAAAGCGACAACCAATAACAACAAACAAAAAATTGAGGGAAAAAAACGTGAGCATCGCGTGGAAATGCTGCACGCGCCGAGGTCGAAACAGGGGAATGAATGGTCGCACGAGAAAATTGTCACTTCACACAGCATGATCCAGACGAAACTTAAAGAAACGTGTCCGGTTCAAGTTGTGGAAGCTTTATGGCGGTTTTGGTCATGCGCCGTTCAATTCTTTTATTTGCTTGTAACTAAAAATTTAAACTGATTTTTTTTAAAGTGATTTGAGCTTGCTTTAAACAATCGTTTCGAAAGGAAGAATAATGAATTAGATAGGAAGTGTCCTGTTGGTGGTAAATATTTACTATATCAGCTGCAAAATGATTCTTAGTTAAAGTTCAATTAATCAAAAAGTAAACAAACAACAATGTCACACATTTAACGAATTCCATTACTCATTGACAACTTCCTTCAAATTCAATTGGTGTGTACATATCGCATGAGTTAAGTACACTCAACTGACGCACGATAAATAGACTCAACAAATCCAAATCCAAAGGATGACATTTTCATTTGCATTTAGCACACTGTTTTCCCCCCGTTCTCCGTCCTCCTTTGGACATGAATATTGATAAACGGGTCCAAACCATTGGATGGAACCTCCGAAAAGATCGTAGACCACAGTGAATTGAGAATTGGTTCTATAAATAAGCATCACCAGTCAGTTGCGCAAAACACCCCTTGCCAAAACCCTTCATTCCCTGCTTTTGTGATTGGACACATGTTTAACTCTATCCCGTACTCAACTACACACACACGCACGTAGTACGCCCCCTCAATCTTTCACCCAGCGCGGGCCCTCTATCACGAAACAAGTGAATGGTTTTGACATTTCGCCCTCGTGCAGCTCGTTCACCCATCAATACGCAACAGCGCCGGTATTTAAGAGCACCATTGACAGCAAGCACGTGGTTTGGGCAACGCTGGCAACAATAATAACGAAACACAGTGCACTTGCAGGCGGCACATACAGCAACACGCCCGTGGAGTCACCACCCCCACAGTCACCGACGTCGACCGTCGGTCCTTGTCAACCTTTTCATCTGCACATAACCAAGTGTTTACACAACCATTGATGATGATCATGATGGTGATATGATGATGGTGCACAGCATATACACGGCATGGTAGAGCATTGAATGGAAGCACTATAAATAACCTCGGCAACCTCTCTCTCCCGATCAACGTATAGCGAGCGGGCGGAAGATGACGCCTGGTCTGGGAAAATGACCCCGCTACATCGGGGGTGTTCTCATCACCACTCTGCATTTAGCACGAAGTTGTCGGGCGAAAAAGCAATTATAATGAGCCATCAGAACTGCTATTTTACATTCCAGAAATAGTGTCCCATTTCTTCACAAGCAAACTCCTCACGGCCTTTCGTACATTTCTTTACCATAATCAGGTATCTAGTTCAAGGTCTAGGAGATAAAGGAATAGTGTGCCACCAACATCAGAATGTCAGAATGTTGGTAAACAAAACACCCTCTTCTTTCTTCAAAATTGAAATGGAATTTCAAATTACTTTACTGATCATCTACGTCATACAGTAGTACTGTTCAAGAACTGCCAGGAAGTTTTAGCAGTAACCTGTAATGTGATCTCTTTGTAACATTCAAACGTTCTATTTGTAGCAGAATGTTTTCTGTCAACATAGGAATCTTTAGTTCGCGTTTCAGCACGTACTGTTTATTGATGTTTCATCGCATGAACTTAAGCACAATAAACAGTATTTTTTAATAGAGCTTGGGAAAACAAACCCACAATGTACTTCAAATACTCGTTTAAAAATAATGAATTTGCACCATAGAATTGATATTTCGGAATTCGTCTTTATAGGATATTTAGGAAACATGGAATGTACTGATATATTCGGCTTTCAGGACATTTCAATTGAGAAAGGTTGGTATAAAATAATTGTCAAATTGAACAAGATCCTAAAATTTATGAGAGCTCCTTCAACGCTTTGCGATTCAATTTTCAACAAGAAACCAGAACCCCCATAACAGTTTCAATGGAATATGAACTGCTTTAATATTACCATAAGATTACATTTTACGATAGCTTAATTAATATTTGAATATAAATTTCATAGCAATTCCACAACCACTTGAAACTAAGCTTGCGCTTTTCGTATTAAATTTCCACAGAATTGAATTTTTCTCTCAATTATTTCCAACCCAAAGGCTGCTGCTGTACAACAATTCGTCTGCAAACTTCCCGCCTTCCGATTGTAAACTTAGTTGCTCTTGTTTGCGTAAAACGCGACGCTGTTTATCTGCGTCCACTTCCCACAAACCTTGGCAGCGCAGTAACACCGTGCGCTCATAAAACACCACCAACATAACGCCATGTAAACAACACCCTTTCCCTTAACGGGGTGCCGGCTCAAGCCCTTCGTTCGCGAGGAACCCATAGTGTAAAGCGATATAATTAAAACCGGGAGCGAAATCGAAAGAATGAGCGCAACGCAACGCTGCAGTGCATACGCGCGAGACCAGAAGAATTTGATCCCCCCCTCCAAAAAAAAGCACAAACAATCGCGTTCGGTCACATTCCTGCCAGATTTCTGGGCTATTTCTTCGTCTGAATGATGCCACCGGCGTGTGGATGAGGCATGTGTGAAGGCAACATTTGTTTACAAAACAGTTAGCTGATCGTGTTCCGCACGCGATCAACGCGCACAATAACTTCATCCATCGATCACGTTCCGTCAGTTTCAGTCAGGAGACAGCATTCACGGGGTTTGGAAAGAGGACCACAATTGGGAGATTACGTCAATTTGAGCTGATCATTGTAGGAACTACTGCACTGATGCTTACTATCTCGATAAACTTGATACCGTATCATATGCAAACACCATGTAAACGCCACCCTGACCTTGGCCGTACACAATTAACTCCCGCCAGAAACTCCAATACCCATACCAATCTGTCATCGCGATCAACTACAGGTTCGTGCGTAGGCGCACGCGACCTCGCACTCGATGAGCTAATGTTTCAACTCCACTGTCACCCCGTCAAGTGTAATGTAACGCCTGGGAGGTGTGCGCGTGGGATGACAAACTAATATGGAAATAATCGCAAAAACGTGGAGGCGTTATCTCGAGTGCCTGGTTAATGTAGCCGAACCGATGCTCAAGTGAATTCCTCGCACTTGACAGACATTCGAACGGGCTCGCCAATAAGAAAACATATCCAAACGAGGTGAAGTTAGATTGGGGTGAATATAGGCACACTTGCCCAGTGTTGAATGACGTCTTGCAGCTCATCCAAGCGGCCGTATGTGTCTGTGTGTTTGCCCCAACATCAAACACTCTCACCAAGCCATCTGGCAAACGATGGTGTACACCCGCCCTGGGGGAAAAAAACCCGAACTTGGCCGTTTTCTTCGAGCCAACACCTAAAAATGTTGCTCCCGGTCCGGGGGGAACTAACACGGGGGAAAAACACAAACACACAATCCCCCGTGCGTGCTCGCGCGTCCTTCCACCATTCGAAACAAATAAAAGTTTGAGAATAGTTTTCAGCTGCTTCGGGATGGATATTTTATTGCCGTGATGATCTTTCCGCCCTCTTCGTTCGTCGGTAAACATTTGCACGAGTGTGCTGGCTGCGCATGATGGTAGAGAAAGAAGAGAACCAACGCGCCTGCCGTCCATTGCAGGGATGATTTGTTTACAGTAATCATGGTCAAATAAAAATGCGTCTGCCAGAGCGAAAAACTGCTGCGGCCTTGAGCTGTGTGTCTCAACATTTGGAACCCCCAAATGTCTCTGGGAGACGAGAAGATATTCTCTAAAGTTGACGTAATGTTGCTCCTCCACTATTGGGACGCCCACGAGCTGCTGGTGGCAGAATGAAAGTTTTCAGCTTAAACAAAACTTTGCCGCCTTAAGGTAGGTGAAAGCTAATGGCAACCCAGCTTGGGTGATTGAATATTTACCAAACGTTACACAAATATTTATCTTCATCGCTCTACGCCACAGTGTGCAAACCCAGCGTTGAATGGTTCAATTTTTAAACAATTTTTACAAAATTTTATCTCCTTTCAAAACATATCATAATGGAGGGAAAAAATGACGCACCCTGTTGAAGGCAACGCTCCGATATCTTCCCATATTTGCAACGCCTTTCCAACTATTTCATCCTCCCTTAACACCGTACTATAAAATCGTTTGCTTTATGCGCAAAACACTCTGACGAACTCATTGAAATTCAAACCGGAAAGAAGCCCATCATGTCATGTAAAGCGGTACAAACACACGCATACACCCGAGTTCTTCAGCTTTCCTGGCTTGCCCTGTTGCACCGGAAACATTGTGCGCCTTCTTCAGGATTTTATTACACCAACCATCCGATGCCTCGGTTGCCGTCGAACTGACCTTCTCCTTCTTTCGAAGCATTCCCAACTGAGGGTTTGTGGGCATGTGAGTGAGAAAATTATCACATCATAAAAACCCCAAGCAACAACAACTGGACGAAACGAATGAAGATAAGCGAACGGTTCTATATGGGAACACACAGAGCATGTACAACATTGGAAGGCGCCCTTTTTCCCTCGGGAACGTCAACGACTCGAATGGTTCTGTTTTTCCAAAACTATCCCAACAACAGCACATTCGCTATGTGGATTAGTTTTTACGGCACGTCCAATCGAGAAGCTTACCGGCCGCCGTTTCGGAAAGTCCTTGAGGAAGCTGATCCTGACGCTTCTTGAGATGAAACAAAACCGGGTCGAGCTCTGGAAGCTCATCTTCCAAAGCGTTGTACCTTTGCTTTAGCCAACAAATTCTTCAAAGTGTGGCAGGTAAACGGGCGACAGGTAGGGATTATATTACTGCTCAACTTTTGCCGGCTTTGGGTCCCTTTCTCGGTCATTAAAGAGCCTGTACATGTACATGTGCGTCCTATGATATGAATGAAGGTGTCATGTAAGATTTCTTCACAAGAAAAATCATTCATCCGTGCAGAAGAAATATGATCCCATGTGAGGCACATTTGCAAATCGGATTGGTCGGAGGGAAAACAACATCAACACGGTACACAACCCTGGCAACACTGTCTGTATTTATCTTGTGCCAGCTTTCCCCTGGAGCTGCTTATTCTGCTTTGCCTATGGTCCATAAATGACTGACAGGCAAGGACGATTTGTTCTCCCCAGGACTCATTATTCACGTACCAAAGCGAACTGAAAGAATATTGCTTTAAGCGAAAAATAAAACGGGAAAATCCTCCGATCCAATATATTTCAACGTTGTACCAAGCTCGCCCAATCGGACCACATTGTTTCAACACTCATTTGCTCATTGTACTGCAACTTGCAATGTTTTGTTCCAGTTTTCTCACCTGCAGCTGAAACCAAACAACAGCAACAACAAAATCCGTCGATCGAAGAGCGACCTTCGTGTGATTATAAATAGATTGGCAGCACTTTCGCCCAAGAAGCCGTTCCAGTGCAAGAATTGCTGGTGGCGAAACCCAGAAAGGAAAAACTGCATCATATTTCCCGTTGGTGGGCTACGACAGTGGGGGGAATGCATGGAATGACATTCGAAAGATAAATCGATAAAGAGGAAATTAGTTTTCCTCCAGCGCAAAAAGGAATACTCCCAACCGTTCGCTAGAGGGAGCTGAAGTTGGCTGGAAGTCTCTACGATTGCATAGAATGTTTTTAATTATATTCCATCACTCTGGGCGTCCTTCATTCACACAACCATTGCATATCAAGTGTGCTTGTATGAAGAGAGCTTCGAGAATTATAATAAGAGTACTGTTCTAGCTTGTGTTCATCAAAAGGAGCTTTCGCTTAACAACCATAGTTTGACCTAAATAGAACAATCTTACACTTTTTTAAGTACAAATAAACACATTCCATTTTTACACCATCAAACCATGTGCTCTTAAGCATAATGCATTCCAAAAGCGTGTACAAAACCCTACCTTACTTAAGCCCGACCAGCAAGACACCGCACGGCGCATGAAAAAGCCATCAAGTGAATCGAGAGAAAATCAATCACTAAAGAACCACGGAAGCGAAACGATAAACGGTACAGACTGGGCCCCAGAAGCGAGCGAGTGCAGCTCTCTTGCCGTACTTAAACGCAAGTGACGTAATCTGATTTTCTTCCACATACAATTTATTAGTGCTTCGGGACAGCTTTTGCTAGCACAAAAAAAACCAACCGATTCGCACAACGATCTAGCGCAAAGATTCGTTCTACCCGGTGCCTCCACCTACAACTAGCGATACTGAACAAAAAAACCTCGGAGCATAAAATAAGGCCACGTTAGGTTCTTTCCGTGCGGTCGGAACCAAATACGCTCCGTGCGCATCTAAGACGATAAAATATGGCACAAAACCCGGCCGAACATAATGCGATCTTGTCTGATGCGATTTCTACCGGCGAATGAGTTTGTTGCGGTACAACTTCTACATTCGCATCTTCGTGGAGCAAAAAGCAGATCATAAAAACGTTGCTATTTCGATGGTAGCGACTGATTGAGCGACATCCAGCCCTAACTGAACTAAACTGCGAACGTTCATTTAAATTTTGTAGACATATTTTTACACAAATTTATGTGCTTAACGATGCAGAAAATGGAGCCATTAATTTGCAGCTAATAACCCATTGGGATTCATTACTTCAGCGGGTTTTATTTTATCTCAGTGATGAGGACATTTTGAAATAGAAATCAATTCTCTATTTTAAAGATCGCAGCGATGTAACCCACTATTGAAAGTAAATGATTTTATTTCATTTTTATCTTTCATATTTAAAGTTGTCAAAATTTCAAGCTGACATTACAAAGGTAGCTTGGGCAGCTTCTATGTTGATTTGGGATAAACTTGGTTGGAGTGATCCAAAACACAAGATCCTCCTATCTAGGTCTAGCAGGACAGTGAAGGATATATGAGTAGGAGTTGCTTAGGAGAAGACCGAAAAAACGTTGGATGAAAAAAAAAATGAAAGATGGTCTACTCTCTAATTTCCGTAAAATTAGTCTTGTAAGTAGCACAGAGGGCCAAATAAGCTTTATTCCGCGATCTTCAACGTGTTATACCGAGCGCCAAAAAGCGACCCTTAGGTATCTCCTCCAACGAATATCGCACTAATAAACGGCAAAAAGTGACGAATATTTCATCTTTGAAAGTCAAACCAGACAGAATAACATTTAAAAGACTAAGAATACATGGTCACAACGATAGCGATGATACAATCATCATCATCACCAAGAATAAAACTGATAAATTGTTTCCAAAAGCAAATCAACACCTCGGCAAAGAAAAGACCCATTAGCAGCGTAAAGTCACCAACCCCGAAAGACCAAAAGCATACAATCCGCAAAAATTAGGTCACAAAGTTAATGATTTTAAAATGCTCAATCCCCGGCTGTTCCATGCTAGCGCGCTGACCAGTTCGGTCTGCTCGAACGGTAAGATCGCCAAATATATTTTGACCACACACCGCAAAAACCCCGCTAGCCGGCCAGTCGGTTGGCAAAGGTCTAAATTTAGCTAACCGTAAGCCCATTGCATTAGCATAACCATAAAATGTTCCAATACCCTACCACCGGCACATGATCGGACAACCGAAACCGGTATTTGCCAGAACAAATGCTTCTGCCGCATAATGTTGCTTGGGGTACCGAAAACAAAGACCCACCGTGTGTAAGAATCAACAAAGAAAACAGTCAACATAACGCAGAGAAGCATCTGCACCGGATTGGAAGGTGTAGAACAGCAAGCACACAAACGGCAGCTCGCTAGTTATGATGTTCTCCAGTAATCCAAGTTGTTGGGGACTGCTAACTGTCAGCACTGTAGAGCAATCCTTAAAATACGCTCAAATGCCTTATAGCGGAACACCCTGTCAACAAGTCCAATAAAGCGTTTTTCCCCCTCCATTTGCTAATCAACTTATCATCAGCAATTTTCGGGGGCGCCCGTTTCGTGTTGTCAGCAAACATTTGATTGTATTTCGGATTTATGTCAAGCTTTTGCATGGCTTCACTCACATGGCGTTCGTTTTGATACGCAAAGCGAAAACAAAAAAAATATGAAACACAAGTTTCAACTGTGCACAGCTGTTCTGCATAAGTTACTTCATTCAAAAGTTATGTTTTGAATTCCGAAGCAACAAAGCGGACTGGGCAAAAATCTGACAAACATAAGGGAACGCTCAATACTCTTCCTCTTGCGCTTTCGTATTTTCTTCGACACAGATACACATTAAATCGAGTTGGCCTTTTCTTTTTCTTGTTTCACGCTCCAAACGACATCTGACACCCAGCTACAATGTTCACCGAGCATCACTTTAATTGACAAGAGCATCCACCGTGGAATACATTTTGTCTAAACGTTCGTCTGCTTGTAGGACTTCCCCAATACGCCCAAGCATTCCAATCGGAAGAAAAACGCTGACAAGATACGATAACAGCTTGCGAGCTGGTGATTTACTTTTTTATGGACTACGATTTATTTCGCGTCTCCTTCGGAGCTCCCAATGGCCTGTGGGGCATCCAGCAGGGGAAGAAATACAGGTTCACACAGCCCATCGTAAATCATAATTAAATCCCAAAATTAATGGATCACTCAGACGAGCGAGAAGGTCGCCGAATTTGTATCATTTTTTTCCTGCGGCGAAAGCAAATCGGGAGCAAACATACATCATACTGGTAGGTCGTTTGCTATTGCCATTAACTTAATTTAATAAATAGTCAACAATCATCAAACAAACTCGTTGTGAGCTTCAAATTTCGCTCTAGATCTAGTATTTAAACTCGCGTAAAGCTTTTTGTTGAGACCCGAACGTTGTTTCCATAGTAACATAGTTAAAGGGCATCTTCAAACTCATCCCCCATAAAACATTCGTTTAATTTCAACATGAGAAGCATTTGAAACTGCATTTAAAGCTTTTCAAGGCCAACTACATTAAAGAGTCTCCCATCCCGCTAAAAATTTAAATAAAAATAAGGAGGGACATACATTAATTTCCCAAAATAGGTGGACTCAGTAGCTACCGATTTCTCCCGCAATATAAACCTCTTCAATTTCTTCCAATGCAGTTTTTAAACCTCTAGGTCCGGGGTCCGGAACGGTATTTAATTAAACTTTACACTGCTTTCGCGTACCTTCTATGCAGACGACATGATCTCGGATCTGCTGCGCGACCTGCACGTCCGGGATGAGATCGATCAGGTGGTAGATGGCGTAGATTGACGGATGGACGCTCTCGAACCGCTGAATCTCCTGGCGGATGGCCAGCGAGTTGTTGAACATCCAGGGCAGATGCGTACGCGAACTGTTGTTATTCATTTTTCACGCTCGATTTTCCGCATTCAAACACACCGGAACTTTCACTCTTAAACGCAGCACACGGTATTGGGAAGGAATTCTTCACAGGTACACCTTGCTCTTGTGCCAGTTTTTGCCTACTTGCCGTGGTGGACTCCAGGGATACACACAAACACCAACAAATGCACTCACATCAAACCACCTCTTCGCACTGAACGCACAATATGCATGCTTTTCATAGGATTTTGATCCGATTTTATCACTCCGCCTGAAACGACAATCGACACTGTTGCGAGGAACAATAAAAACAGCCGCCCAAACTTTGCTTAACGATGATGGTGATGATGATGATGATGAAAATGAAATTTACCAAAATTTTCCACACAATCACCAGTACGCATCAAATTTTTACCACAAAATCTAAATTATACAGCAGCTCACACACTGATAACTCTTGGCAAGAAAGCCTGATTCCGCTTTTGTTTCACACTCCTTTCACTGTTTCAATTTGTTTGGCTTACTTTGATCGTGGAAGCTGTCGACGGCGGCAGGGAGACGGTGGCGTGGAAAACCTGTCGTCGTTGAAGCATACGCTGCAAGCAAGGGAATTTAAGCCCACTGCCCTCTTTCCACTCCCTTCCGTTTAACATGTACACGCGTACGGTGGCACAATGTTTACACGACTTTCCGCAATCACATTACACCCTGTCACCGTGTCACATAGCGCAGTTGCAGTGAAACATACCGTTAGATCTTCGGGCCAACGCGGAGAAAGCTGTTTTATTTGGGGGAAATTTCACGCACGAAAACAACACGCACACGTCCGACGCGTATGAAATAACAACACTGTTTGACAGTCCATTCCCAAACAAATCGCACTGCACTGACGTTTTCGACCCGTGGTGCGTGACGGGGAGGTTATATCATGGAGAGAATATTGACAACATTTGCTAGAGCAAAAACAAAAAACATTGTATTCAGACAGCTAGGGGAAACCAGCAATAACGATTGTAAAATTTGAATAAATATGATATTCTACAACTGTCTTAAAACAAAAACTTTAGAGCTCAGAAATTTTAACACAGCCACAGCTTTGATAGCTATGTTGGGAAAACGTGAATAAACATTTCTTTTACATATGACCGTTATGTGCTTTTGGAACTTGATTCATTTTCGTTTGTATTATTATTGTAACTGTTTGAAATGTACTTCAAATCTATTTTATATTCGTTATATCGCCTTCAGTCCTCAAAATGTTCAAAATAGAGCGCAACGGAATACGTACACTTTTGCCAACGTGTACACATGCCTTCACAAAGAAATTTGTTATTTGGGCTATCACTGTCATCGAAGAGCACAGAAACGGTTGTTTTGTTGCAAACTCCTGAATTTTAACTGAGTTTTTCCTTGTTTTTAGGTAAATAATTAATCTTTTTACGTATGTCAGCATCCGGAACCACCGCATGTTCCTTATATTTGCAGAGTTTTTAATCATTCGTTGCACTTCTTTTCATTTTAGAAAGTTGTTTGTTATCAGCCGGCTAAACAAAACGGTGGGCCAAACTTCACACTACCTAACTAACAACACTTCCAATAGAAATGGTGGCAAACGTTGAAATTCCATATGGTATATCACTACGTATTACCTACTTTTACCCTTGTTTGTAAAAACTGCTCCGTTTCCCTTGTTCTTCTTTTCAGACGCAAAACAGCTTTCCAACGTGCGAGTAAATCTTGCGTGCGTGGTTCGTTCTGTTGACCTGTTGACCTCAGCTGTTATCAAGCGCGTCACAGATGCCGAATTTCGGGAGTACACACTGCAAGCATTAAAACTAACCGATCTGACCACACTAGCCGGCGATGATACAGAATCGAATGTGGCGCGGCTATGTTTTCGGGCTGCGTATCCATTTTCGGATCTTAATGTCCATGCCCAGATGAAAGGACAAGTGCATACGGCGGCTGTGTGTGTCTATCCGAGCCGTGTGGCCGATGCTCACCGAGCGCTTAAAGCACTTGGAATGCTCAATCGAGTTCAAATCGCTTCCGTTGCGACTGGGTTTCCTTCCGGATCATATCCACTCGAAACGCGCCTGAAGGAAATACGCTTCGCAATCGAGCAGGGAGCCAGCGAGATTGATATAGTGATTGATCGAAGCTTAGTTTTGACCGGAAAGTGGCAGGAATTGTACGATGAAATAGTAGCCATGCGTAAGGCTTGTGGCGAAAAAGTTCACTTGAAGGCGATCCTTGGCATCGGAGAGTGTGGCACAATGGTGAACGTGAGTAAAGATGCTCACACAACTAAACTTTGAATTTCTTTACTAATAGTGTAAAATATATTTACAGGTTTATAAAGCCTCAATGGTGGCTATGATGGCTGGATCGGACTTTATAAAAACATCCACGGGTAAGGAGGCTGTCAACGCCACACTTCCGGTCGGACTGGTTATGATTCGTGCCATTCAGAAGTTCTATCGTTTCACGGGAAAGAAGATAGGTCTAAAACCGGCCGGTGGCGTACGGACGGTTCGGGATGCTATCGCGTGGATGATCATGATTCGGGAAACACTCGGCGAGGAGTGGTTGAAGCCGGAGCTGTTCCGATTCGGTGCATCCGGTTTGTTGGATGATATCGAAAAGCAGTTCTATGCCGTTTCGAAACGATTGTAAGAGTGGAAAATCTCGTTGGCGAAAGATTAAATATTACAAAAAGTTTATAAAAGCAAGAAGGAACTACAACATTCCTACCTCTACAATCCATTAATACCTATAAAAATACACATTGTTCCTGTTTTCTAACTACGTTCTGTTCGGAATGAATCCTTGAAAGAAAAGAATACAACTCTTCACTATTTTAATTAATCGAACTAATTTTATTTGGCTTTCTTGTCATTCTTACTTCGTGTTCCATTACTTATGAAACGCAAGGATGGCTATGCAAAAAAAAAAAAACAAACGATTGGTGACGAAAAGGTACAGAACACTTGTAACGTAAGTATGTATAAGTAATAAATAAAACACTCAAACAGGTAACTAATGATGATTTGTCTGTTACAAAGCAATCCGTTGTGCTTTCTACGGTTCTATCCTGAAGCCCGTCTCCGGGGAGGAGCTATAGTTGACGATACGAAACTTGCCCGATCGCATGTAGTAACCGTACCGGCCACGAACGTTACCCTTGTCATCGCGCTCTTCTACGTGGAACTGACGATTCTTCCTGTCGTGGGGTAAAAGAAGAGCAAAAAGACACATTTAATTAGTACATTAGGCAACAAGGGACATCTTTCAAAACACACAAACTATAGCAAACAAAGGGTGCAAAACACACACAGAAAACACAATCGTGCAGTTAGTCACAAAAAATCACCACATTTACCCTTCACCCGTGTCATAGCCAAACTTGTAGCTGTTAGGCCCATGGTGCCCATGCATTTGATAATCGATTCTAGCACCTTCATCCTCTCCGGCCACGCGGCGCGTATACTGATCCACCCGACGGTTACGGCTCGGCACAAACTCGCCACGGTTCAGCTCATCTAGTCGCAGCGGCAAAAGCGAACGGCCAATGGCGGCCGTCGCTTCGGATCGTGCGTCCTGCTCACCGAGCAAAGCGCTGGCCAGCAGCCGATCGAGATCGATCGCATCGAGGAAGAACGTATCCTCTTCGCTCGATTCCTGCACCTTCTCGCTGTCCTGGCGCGATTTTTCGTTCGCATTCTTTTCCGCCTGTTCGGTGTGCTTCAGGTTGATAAGCTTCTGGGTCGGGACATACTTTTTGCCCTTGGTTTTCTTTGGCTTGGCGGCGTAATAGTTTGGTTCGCTTTGGTCGACCGGTGGTGGCAGGAGTGGTTCGGTCAGATCGTCCTGGCGCGGACTATAGGAACCGTAGGAGGTCGTGTGGGGAGAGCCGGTTGATGCGCTGGGCGAGCCGGTCTCCCCATTCGCGAAAAAATCTACCAACTTCGATAGGTCCTCCAGCTCCTCGTCCTTTGGCATCACGCGGATCATGTACTGTGGTTTGTCCTTGCTCGCTTCCGGTGTCACCACATCGGACCGGCTGGTGACAAGGGCTCGCGGAGTGCTCTGTTTGAGTGGTGATGCTCGGAGCAGGGTGGCTCCCAGCAGACAGGTAGTTGCGATCTGCAAAAGTGATTAAGAAATAGGAAAGAAATGTTATTACAAATATCATATGTTTGTTTGGGATGAGTCTTGTGAGCGAGCGCCTGGAAGTATGCAATAATTATTTCAAATTGTGCTGAAAGTGCTAAAATTGTCTCCAAACACTAATCAGTGATTAATGCAATCGCAATTGATTGCAGCAATCAATTATGCCACTAATGTCAAAGAAAAACACAAAAGAACGATAAAGAGGACGTTGCCTAGGAACACGCAATCTTTTAATCAACCGTTGCAACTCTTTCCAAACGCTGCGTTACATTAATTTGAGCATTTCTCTTCCACCTCAAGCTGAACGCGTCGCGCATAACAAGCGGGCGCGCGTGTATTTGAGCATTACAAAATTACGATGATGGCCAAATTAATGCACTCCGAAGATCGTTTGCCATCAACGCCTCCCAATCTCCCACACAAAGGCGAATGATGCAACGATAGATGATGTTCGGTGTGATGTGCCCGTTTTGTACCGTTGTTGGGTGCTTTTCTTCTCGCCATAAGGCCGTTGCATCCAAAGCGTCTCGCTGTTATCGAACGTGCCGGGGTTGTAGAAAGAGCTTGGAGGATGCAACGTTATTACTTCCTTAGTTTTCAATTATCGCGCTTGTGTTTAAACGCACTTCCGGTACCAACGGTCGAAGCGATCTTTGTTTCGAAACTGATGCGAAAATTAAATGTAACGACTTTACATAAATTAAGAAAATAACGCTTAAATAGTAATTATAAAACATAAAATGTTCTTTACCACTGTAAGCAACTTCATGTTGTAAACTTGTCTTGTTCAACGAAATTTCACCCAACAATTAACACTCGTTTTCCGTTGATCAATTCACTCGCACAGAACAGATGGATGTGTTTCCGCTACTTGCACTCGTTTTTGGTTCAAGCTTAGTAACTGCACTTGCACTTTTATCTCTATCTCTCTTTCCAGTTTACGGTCCGACCTTGCCAGCTGATGCTCGGAAAATAACCTTCCACACCGGTGCACCGACCGTACTTATAGAACTACGCAACGATCACTTTCCCCACTACGAAACCGTACGGAGCGCGAAATTTTCCACCCCTTTCGCTACTATCTCTCTTTCCCAAAAGGGGAACGCGCAACAGTTACACACGGTCCCAGTCTCGAAGGCGTAAGAGCCGTGCCAGCGAACGCCCCGAAGTGGAAACGCTCTTTAATGGATTTACAAAATTTTTCCTTCCAACGTGTGACGGATGAACATCCAACCGTCCAGCCAGTGTGCCAGCTCGGATCCGATCTGTCCGAGAGGTGTCACTGGATTACGTTCCAGCGAGCAAACGAAACATTTTATATCTCAAAATCCGTTTTGCCGGGTTATACCACCCTTTTCCAGAGGGTCGCTATTAGCTGGACCCTACACGAAAGGGCGCATAGTGTCGATCGCCCGCGATTAGGTATCCTAATGCAGCCCTTTTTTGCCTTCTTCGCTTTCAGTGGCACGTTCCGATGATCGACAGTCTCCTCCGGATTGGCATGCAGGAAATTGGAAACCGGTAACAATGATCAGAAAAACCTGAAACCCTTGTGCGGCCACACCGGGACACGCAGGAAACAACCTTCGCTGGATGGGACGGAGTTCGATGACATAATATTCCGTCGGTGGCTGAAAGTGGATCAAACCCGTGAAAGGGAAAAATTAACCCTTCGGTGTGTGTGGAGGTGTATAGTGACGAAATTATCGAAGCATTTTAACATTACAAGTCCTTTCTTTTAATAATAATGAGCTTTATGGGCTCATAGTAAATAAGCTCTGGTTGATCCCACCATATACAAGCTCAGCTTCTTGTTCGAAAATCTCTTCCTGGTACGATAATTAGAGAATTTTCAGTGAGTATTGGAATTGGTGGTTCTGTAACTAATCCTTTGCAGGTCCAAGACGTTCCGCAATCTTACTTAGAAAAAGCTTTAATTTTATAAATCCATTTCAAGAGTATCCATATGTTCCTTTTGAATACCAATTCTTCTTCCCATCCGAAGGGTTTAAGATAAAGACAAGAAAATACATATCATTCCTGTGTAATGGTCAGCGGAACCTGATATCATAGCGTAGACACATCCATCAGAAAGATCCTCATCTCATCGTCCGTCCACGGAATGCCACGGTCCAGGGTGACAAGACTGTTAGTGCATGTGGGCCAAGCATGTCGGTGTATGTTGCACACAACACCCCGCTATCATCCCGCTCGCACTGTCATGTCGCAATGGATATGGATATGTAGTTCAATATTGCCGGTTCACAAGCTCAACCAGTCGGTTAAATAATTTAACTTCCGCGAGACATAATTGTCTTTATTCTCCGTACGTCGATCACGGCGGTGTTTGGGTGTATACTGTTTTGGATGCGTTACATCTGTGCTCAATCGGCTGTTCCCTAGGTGAACATGGGCAGGTAGAGTTCACTTCCTGCTGATTATGTGACAAAATTCTCACATTCAAGCAGTGTTGTGGCGGTCCAGCTGAGGGAGCATTTTGATGGGCATATGCAGTCGGTAGTTTGCAGCTCGATAGAATAACTGCTGCTGATTTATTGTGCCGGTATTAAAACACTCTTGTCGAAGCGTTAATATTGCTCACATCATTAGGGAACGCGTGATTGCAAAATGGGAAAGCCATATATGGCATGCACTAGTGAAAGAAAAACCCATTTTCTCCAACACCTCGGCTGGTGGTGGGAATTGGTAGTACGGTGTGCATCCGTACGCAAACCGGAAGCTGTGGGCGGTGGGGTGTATTAAAATCATTTCCTTAGCTTGTTTTTTCTCATATTCCGCATGCGTCCGAAGGTGTGGACCTGTGCATTGAATTGATATAATTTAACCTCCAGCATTCCGTGCCCTATTGTGCCACGGGAGGCAAACCCGGTCATTAAATTCTGTTTTGCTCTCTTCGGAACCTGCGCTGTTAACACAGTTGATCAGTAGTTTGCAGCTTGTTAAATCGTGGTAAACCATCGAAACACGGTACCGTGGGCTGTATGAAGCAAATTATGTATCAAATCCAAATGGTTATGCTTTACCGACCGTACGTGCACCCTTGAGTAAGATGTGTTTCCTCGCCTTCATAATCGATTATAGTATTTTTTTCTCCCCCGGCAATGGCGCTTGAGGACACACTGATGGAAGCATGATGGGTGAAAGATAGGAATATAAGAAAAAAGTAGAAATGAGAAGAAATCGCGAAAGCTGCAACAGATACAAATGAGAGGAAAATGTGGACAAAAAAAACGAGTGCTTCCTATCCTGCGGTTCAGTCGAGCGCAACGCGTGACGCCTTGGCACTGATAAGCCCCTCAGTGCCAAAGTGCCAAAGTGATCCACCTCGAAGCGAAAGCCGAGGAAAAGTTTAACGCAATGAAAGAGGAGGTGCAAAAGCGGGGAACCAAATGTAAAACAGGTCTCTACAGCATCCGTGCGAACATAAACGAAATGGAAAAGTGGCATGAACGGAGTGCGAATGCGCGTATGCAAGAAGGCTTTCGTGTATCGAGGGCGCGCAACCGTTTGATGGCGTTGCATAACTCGTTCGAGTGGTGAAGAGAGGAAGCTTTTCTTTTACCTTCCCCCCGAACTGGACGCGTTCGAGATCGGAAGCGAAACCAGCGGCCAACCCATATTAACTCGGTTAATCGGTGTACGGGTGAATATTCCACTTTACGACCAGTTCCTGATGGGCTAAACGGTACACAATGATTCGCGGATTCATGCGAGCTCTGGTTGATCATAAGATATTTGTTGTTAGATTATGCTCACAGTAGACATTTGAAGCTGAACCGATCGATCAACGTATGTGGTTTACTAAATGATCTATGTCCAGATCTAACGTACAACGCACAGCATATAAAGATCGTTCAGACCTCCAACGTCCGCTTCTTGGCTTCAAAAACATTGGCGACTTCTAGAACCGTACATGTCCAGCCCTAACAGAATACGCCCCAGGATAACACTTAAGATATATTGTTCGAACTTAAGGTTCTGTATCATACATACCATCTCAAAAGGGGTTGATAGTGGCTAGAACTACCGACTCCCAAATAGTCCGTTTTCACCTCATTGACCATCAGTCGTATCTGTGTGGCCTTGCGTTTCCTTTGATCTCTACGTTTACCAGTTTCATGACACCTTCGACCGTATTGTCCACATTTCAATTTCATTCATGAAGCTATTAGCGTAACAAAAGAAGTTATTTGCGCGTGTGCCACACATGCAACCGAAATATCAACTAAACGATCGACGCTCCAGATAACGTAAACAACAAAGTGATCGTAACCTTGCTGTCAAACTGTTAAGCAGAGACGCTATCTTCCCAAAAGCCAGAAACAAAACGGTCCTTATCGGTGTGCAGAATCTCGTCCAAACATTTTGTTACGGTTTCCAACTATATAAAAGATGCCTACTTAAGCCGGTGGTGAATTTGCAGAATGCAAAGGTACTGAGCACGAAACGCAGTAGTCCTTCAAGCCCAATTAAACCTCTATTAGCCCCACGCTGACATAACTGGTGATCTGCGTACAGTTTGATTTGAAGTGAATAAAAGGTATTATGAGACACATATGCAGAGCTAGTAAGTTCCTGTCTCGAGTAAGTAGATTACACTTGTTACATTTGTATTGTGGCCTTCTTTGTACAAATCCTCACCCATGTTTTTCTTTCCCCTTTTCTTTCTGCTATACTTCTCGCAGCGCAAACAAACGCCGTTCGTCAATATCATAATTAACAGTGCCAGCCCAAAATGACGATTTTGACGATGCGCTCCGGGCCGGTTCGTTCCAACCACAGTCGTAACAGAAACGGTCACGCATCAGTTCCACGACGGTGGTCGGTACAGCGCGTTTCAGACGTAAGTAACTACCCACAAACAATGTAAAGAGTAATAGAATTATGACCTATTTTCGAACCTCCGACCAGGGCCCCATCGTCTGGGGGCTGTAAATCGGTTTCGGATTGAAGCAAAACGACACCTGACAGTATGACTACGTTAGCATCTCATTCGGTAGCGATCATTCAAATGCTCAACTCCGCCTTTCATGCTCGATATGCTCGTTATGTAGAGCTCGCAGTACGAATCGAAAATATCGTTCACTGCTAGGCGTTCTGCTTCAGAAGGCAAAATTGTTGAAGTACACAAAAGCACCCCAAAAATAATGTTATGCTTTCGATAATTGCATGAGCATTATAAGCTTTTTGTCTTTAGGGCCAGGAAACAACGGGAAATCAAAGTGAAACGATCTGATTATAGGCCGCTGCTAAACGGAGTAAAAGTCTAACGTTTGTCAGTTCTTCCACGGAATGATTGAATCAAACATGTAACACAACCATTGTGGGACAGTCAGTGATACAACGAAAATGACCGCATTTTAGCACATACTTTCACGTAACAACACTGCGCTTGTCCCGTTCAGGTTTAGCATAGAGCGATGATCTAACGTAGATCCAGCAGTAGCACTCGGCCCAGTGCGGTTCCGCTCGATTGGAGACATAAAGTTATATTATTAGCACCGTTTGTTGAACGGCTAACTGCGGCTAATTGTATCGAATCGCTGACGCCGACTTATAACCGTAGTCTGCCAAATTAAGCCATCTAATCCATTCGCATGGTTGTATTTATTTTCAAAAAATATTTTACGGCACAGCATAATCTGATAATTCCTTAGCAAAGCATTGTAAAAATCACACGCCTAACGTACGTAAAAAGCGATCCCTCCTCCTTGAGGTAATATGAGTGTGGTGTAGCTCTCTCTCTCTCCTTTTCTCTATAATGTATTTCCATCGTCTCACCCTAGCTCTGCCCTTGGTCCCACTGTAGTGCTTCAAAAGCATTCGATATTGTTTTTGATATCGTCGAATATTTTCTTCTCAATCGACGGCCGCACGATACGATCGTTGGGGACGGATGATCCCAGGCTGAGGTACACCTGTTTCTTTAGCTTTTTGGCAAGCCTTTGTGCTAGATCCTGTGCACCGCTACCATCAGGTGGACCGATGATGGTGGTACCCAGCACGTCCGATGGGTTGCTTGCATTTGGCATTGCGACCGCCATCTCGTCGAACGATTCTGCCTTATCTTGACCGATGTAAAGGAACACTGAGTCCTTCATCTTTAGTACGCGAATGTTATACAGCACTTCGCACACTTCGACTTGCGCAAGATGTGAGTGAAAGTTTGGAGCAACCATCTGTGAGAAATGAATTAGATCAGATTCGCTGTAAATTTTCGCATAAACAAGCAGAAATAATAATACCTTCATTCAAAGGAAACAACTGTATGGCAGTGAAACGAAACGAATGCTGCTTATCCAACTTCCGAGAAGATATGCACACTATTTCCGTAGCACTTATTATATTTTACGTTGCATTTACAGTTATCTATCGTAAAATATACTGAATTTCACTCCGGCATAAATGCGTTGGTTTATTTTGTTTGGATGACCGGAAAATGGGTTGTTTACATTCGCAATGATTTGACAATATCACCAAGGGAAACTTGCGGTCATGTACGCGTACATTATTATGTATTGTTCAATCAAATGTCACAACTAAAACAGTATTTAAAAATTAGGAAATCTACCGTGATACTTTTTGTGCCAGTATAGCGTACTAATAACGTTTTAATAAATAACTATGTTTGTGCTGGTTGGATTTAAACTACACAGTGGTACAGGCGAAACGGGCGAATTCATCCAAGACAAATTTAACTGTCTCGGCAACCACTAGATGCCGCTAGTAGCAAAATGGGAGAATTGTACATTACACGCTGTAGGATTTGAAACACTGTTTACAATTTCATTATCCTTGTTTGATTGTAATTTTTAGATATTGTTGTTTTAATCGATAAATACATACTTATTCGATAAGTGGAGACAGAGGTTACTTTTTCAAAATAAAGCTTCGTTTATGCACTTTTTTACCCTTTTGAGTAAACTGAGCTGGAGTATATTAGCTCATTCTTTTAAATTGTATAAACTCTCTCTAAATGTTGTTATACAAAAAGTTTATTGTGCCCTTTTTCCCCACGCTGTGTTTCCCCACAGGCAAATTGTACTGGAATATTTGTTCACATCAAATTACAACTCGTTACTAAAGAACATCGGTAAAATTTACAATCCTAACCCGTTCCTTTTGTTTTCTACCCTCTCACAACACTGTTCAGCTCAATTGACACACTTCTCAACCTGTTTGAAATATTATACCGTTCTTTGCTACTCTTGCTTTTCTCTTCATTCTATTCTCGTCCCTGCTTGTGATTGTTTCAATTTAAACTAAATTTTCTACCATTTCTTCTATGGGATTGTTTAAAGCTTCTTTTGTGCGTGCCTTCATTTTCTTCGATGGAGGAGGCTTTTTCCGTAAGAGTTAAAGGATGTTCCTTAACATCTTTCGACATTTACTTACCACCACATTTTCACCTACCCATCATCCTGCTGCCAGCAGTCCGGAACGGAGCCCTACATTCCGGACGAAACTTACAAACGGAAGGGGACCGACGAAGCCAAGTGGAAAATAGAAAATGGCAAGGGCTTCGAGTTGGAGGCTGTGGAAAGTCCACCGTGCGGAATGGTGTGGACAAAAGGATGATTCCTTTACCGTATCCTCGCCATGGCGGCTTTTGCTGAAAATGAAGATGATGATGTGCTTTGAGGCTGTTTGAGAAAGATTCCTCCCTTTCACCCGTTCGATATGCGTCGCCCTTTCCGTACTGTGCCATCATTGAGTGGGCCCAAAGGTTTTTACGAATCACAGCGGAAAATGGTGGCATCCGACGGGGTGGCAGAAAAGGCCCGAAGAAGGCTGGCAATGCGAAGAAAGGATTCCTCCCGCCAACGATGCCGCATCGGCTGTGAAGAACAATGGGCCGAGTTTACTTGGCTCTTTCATTGAAGACACAAAAAGCCTTCATCAGGAGTAGGCGTTACTTCGCATGGGAAAGAAGCGTACAAAGCGTGCAAACAACCGAAGGGAAAATAAGAAGTTTACATCAAACACCGAAGACGTCGACTCGCAAGCATTGGCCCTGCGGGGATAATGGAGTTTCACTTGCTTTGTTTGCACGGTTCTCCATTTTCTTCTCACCGTTCCCAAAGAGAAAAGGGGCACAAAATCGAATGTTGGTGAGATACGTACGATTTCCTGCCTTCAGCGACCTTTCCACGATGAAAGCCTGAAGAAACTGAAGAACAAGTACGCGCACTCACACACACACACTTTTCCGGTGGGTGAACGACAAAAGTTCGCTTACCGCATCCTTCCGCCATCGCGTTTTTCCTGCGCGCCTTTTGAAAGGCGAACATTCCGATGGAAATGCGTTTTATTAACCATCAATTGCGTGGATCAATTCATGGCGCGTGAACCGTTTGGAAAAGCGTGTCCTCGTGAGTGAGAGAACACTGTTGACGGAATGGAACGGTACGACTGCTGGGGGGTTTTTCGGAAGTTTTCCGAAGAAAATGACGTTAATGAAAACGATACAGGTTGTTTGGTGTTTAAGTAGTGCGGCGAATATGCGACCGTTCTGAAGAGATGAGTGGGTTCATCCGTTTCGCTGGTTTGGTAAGATGATAACCGATGCGCGATGCTGTGATATCGGAGTCAGAAATCAATGTTTAAATTAAACCGTTTTCTTTAACGATTGACATGTATCCAATACACATATTAAAATTAGATTAGACTCTTTTCTATGACAATAAACACTGCTAAAAAAGAAACACATGTAGGACTTCTTTTGGTTATCGTTTATTCACCAAATCGATTTCTGTAATCAAGATTTTGCTTACGTGAGATGCTAACAAATCACGTGCTGGTTGGGTCAAGTTGGGTTAGCTTTTTTTGAATCCTCTTGCTCCCAGCCATCTATCCTCTTGGACCTCTTGTAGTCGATCGATTTCTCTATTTGATGAAGCGCCCTCTACGGTCAAACACTCGAAGCCACTCAGATTGACCGTTGAGTAACAGAGGCTGTGCCGAGAAACATGATGATACTTTTGATAAACATATGAAAAACTTCCTCTTCTTCTTCAGTATTATTCTTATTATTCAGTATTATTATGATTCTTATTATTCTTATGGAAATTAAGACATCTTATGAACTAATAGAGTTTTGGAACTGTTGACAAATATTGTGGAGTTAGAAAAGTCAACAGTTTAACCAAAAACAAATGATAAAACTGCACCACGGTTTAACTCAGCCCTTTTCCTTTGCCTGCATTTCCCCCGACCACGGAACGCTTGTCGTGCCGAATGAACGAAGATGCAATAAAAAACGTTTAACACAATAATTTGTCCATCTTTCAGGCATCGCTGGGCAAACTAATTGCGAAACCATATGCAAATACTCTCGCACTCAACCCCTCGGCACAACACAGTCGTAGCGCACATCCCTTACGAAACGTTATGTTCCTACATCCATGTCGAGTGGCAGATATTAAACACAACCTAGCCCCGTGCCGTAGTGTTCCCTTGCTCCTTTGCCAATGGTCCGACACCCACCGCGTAACTAATCTGAATTTTATTAAAAAAGTAAATAAGCAAAAGCCAGAGGGTAGCAGAAGAGCAGAGATCGGGTTTGTTTGCAGGTTGTAGAGGCATCGGGTGAAAAAAACATCGCCACACATCATCCCTTCCGGATGCTGCCTGTTGCCCTTGTTTCGGACACTAGAAACAAGTGCAACCCTTGATCGTTTTTAAGGAGAGGAGAAAAAAAACACCCAAATAGGATCCCTTTTCAAGCAACACGCACCGATTCGGAGTTGTGTTTATCGGTCTGCTCAATTGATTGTAGCTGTGTGTGCCATCGTTTCACCCTAACCTTCCCAAACTGCAGCCTATTGAGAAGAGCAACGCCATTGATGATCCTTCCTAACCCTACCGACGCATCGCGTGTGCCGTAACGGATAGGGCGAATTAACTTTTATTTAATAACCTCCGGATTTTCATCCCTTTCAACTGGAGAGGAGTTGCCGGGGTGCCGGTTCCGGCAGCGGGATTACATTGATTATCCTTACCGGTCGGTTTGAAATTAGAAGCAAACAATGGAAAGGGGCGAAAAAAGTGTCACAAGAGCAACTCCCTGCTAAAGGGACCTTCTTTGCACGTGCACTTGTTCCATATATACACACACACACACACAGCACATCCGGATGATCACACAGATGATGATGCTTGTCGTTGGCTTACAGCAAACGCGCGTGTGTTAAACTCCCCGCTTACACCGACACGGAGCTGGCCATTTATCTTTGTATTAATTTTATGAGCTATTAGACGTTTACCAGAAGGTTATGAAAATTTTTATTAGCTGCTCTCCGACGTGCATACCACCCCGGGCGAGCCACCGTCCCGTGCGCCGGTATTATCATAGGGAGCAGATAATAATTTTCCCGTCCATTCCCGTCCATTATGACCGTGTGCAAATTTATTACCAACGCGCCCGCTTTTCAATGACGAACGTCTCATTCCGCAGAGTGACGAATGGTTTTGTGATGCTCGGTGGCCTTTTCCGTTACCATTTTAGAAGGAATTTGGAAAAAAAAGAACTTAGAAGGAACTTAAAAATAGACACATTTTGTTATGTAAAACGTTGGGAAATCTGAAACATAAAAGTTTTTTTTATTTCTTTTTTTGTTGCAATTTGTTCAAAGATGTACAAAGTAACTTTAGATAATAATATTTTTAGTATATGTATGGTTTTCAAAGCACGTAGCTAAATATTCAGTCACGAGCACGATGTAATACTTAAGTTCATGCCTGAAAAACTCTCCAACAAGGGTTTTGTTTTTTACTTTTTCCAAGAAAAAAACAATACACAGAAGAACGATTAACATTTAAACTAACCCCTGACAATTCATACCGGGAATACAAACGTTGTGGCGGTTTGAACACACATCCTAACGACCAAACGACAAAACCCTTTTGGTAACGATAGCATCGAACCATCCCCGTCTGGACCATGTCCTTTCTCCAACCATTCCGTGTTCACGTCACGACATGAAGTCTATTGTTATGCTAGAATTTTATTAAAAACATATGAATAGCGATCGTTTTCAAAATTACTACTATCTCACCCACTTCCAAAAGCAATGTCCGTGTGTGTGTGTGTGTGGTTGTCCCTTGAAAAGCATCTTCTTGTAGCGCCACTTTTGGTAGCCACCTCTCTCTCGCCCGATTCGCTACACTTGTCGGTGCGTCCAGTGTGTCCTTTCCCCTTGTGTGCTCTTTTATTAGATTTTATTGGAAAACGTTTACCCTCTCAATGCAGCAACCAACCGGAACCGAAAACGGAGAGGAGTAAAACCCAAGGGGGGGGGGGAAGAGGACAAACCATTCCGAGCACGAACCGTACCGTACCACTTCCGAAAGGGTCAGTTCCGTTTCGCAAAAGGACTCACCGAGACAATGGATTCGGTTCAATGCGACAGGCGGCATGGAGTGGGGGATGATTCAGACACAAACACACACACACACATTCGTAGTCGCCAAAAGTCGTAAAGGATATATCCCTTGTTTTCGGTCACCGAAAGACACTTAGTGCGGAACGCGCCGTGCAAGGATTTGAGGGTGTCGATTTCAATAAATTTTGCCGCTCGAACAGACGGAGATTGTCATCGTCACCCCTCGAAGGTCGTGTTAGTCAGGGATGATATGATCATACGGTCCGGCCCTCGCCCACAGAGGCAAATCGGAATGCAAACGCAATCGAGAGCGGAAAAAAACCCTCAAAAAGCGATTTGTCCAACTGATTATCCTTCTCACTTACGGGTGGGTGGAAAAATCAAATAAGCACTTCACCACCACCGATACTCCGCGTCCGGGTGGGTACGCAATAATCTTGTGACGCGTGAAGCGAATTCACGTGCTGGCAGGATGAGCTCAGGGAAGCAGAAAGGACAAATAACCTGTTTGTTGCCCTCCGTCGCGTCGTTTCGTACTTCCGCTGGCAAACGGGTATTCGATCCGCACCGGTACCACATTTGTCATCGGAAGTTATTATTAAAATGAAGAGTGATTAATGTTTGGTTGCGAAGTGGAAACACACGGGATGAAGACAAAGGTGGAAACATGTCTGGGGGATGAAGGCAAAATTTATGGGTTGCGAAGCACGCTTCTTGATGTGTTTTATAATCTACCGAGAACACAGCTTGCTCAGGTGCGAAGAGCTCTATCTGCCAGAGAAGAGATTATGGAGGGTTTCAAGTGGATTTAATTGAAATAAATGCAGCTTAATATGATTAAGGCAGACCACACATGTCGAAGTTTTCACTTGTAAGACCAAAATATGTTTAATATTTTGGTGGATTAAATACACAGCGAAACTGCTATGTAGCCGATATTTAGATTACTTTGACAAGCAGATTGCCTAACTTTAGGCAATTTTTGCACCAATGTGTCATAAGGATTAGATTATGGCTGATCCGTTTTGTATTCCTGACATCATTGTTTGATGGATAGAATTAATTCTATATATTTGCCAAATATTTGATGTCCAATTTCGGTTCGATTGCCTCGAACTCGAAGATACCACTTTTGTCAAAACTGTCAACTATTTCCGTAACTCTGCAAGCGAATCACAAATGCACATAGCTACCATACCCAACACAAAGTAAAGATGTTGTTCCGCTTTCAATCATCGATTTAATTGCAACGCAACTTACCCGCCGAATGCTGTCAAGCAATCATTTATCCTCAATACCAATACCACCCTCTGGCGCTCTGGTCTCTGTCGCCTGTCTTTCCTCACAGCTTCAAAAACACTTCACGAGCGCGCGAACTAAGCGATAATCGTCAACGCATTCGACTTCAGCGACACGACACATTCCTGTCCGAGAAATTGCGAACAAATTGAATTCACCCATGAAACACGGAGTGTTGGGTATTTGAAGCTCACCAGCGACCGTGAATAAGGTCCGGAATTAAAAGCGGGAGGAACGAACATTAAACCCAATACGAGATCGAACCCGTAACACCCAATTGCTTCCAACAAAACCCATTTCGGGGTGACGTGTTGGGGTCATTTAAAATTCAAATCAGAAGCTCCATTTGAATTCGGCCAACATCCACCCGGCGAAGGCGAATGGAGTGAATTTATAAAACACAACGCCCGAGCATAAAAGGAGGGGAAAAGGACACAAAAGTCCATCCAGAAGGTTTTATTTTGCAAGGTAAGGCTCTCCTCTTATCGGCAACCAACCGGATGATTGTGGCGGAACGGGCTTTAGCTTCAAGAGCACGGTTAAGCAGGCACTCTTACTACCGCATCACCTAAAGGCGCTATAAATAAAGCAATAAAGCGGCATGATTGAAAGAGCCGAGGAACTGAAGTGGTCCTCCACAACGTATACGTACGGGACCTACCGCCAAGATGCGCATGTGGATGGGAAATCTTGTTAGCACTAAAGCTTCCGCGTTTACACGCGTAGACATCCAGTGGTCCCGGGAAGGTTCTCAGTATCCCTGTACCGGTGCTAATAAATATTTGCTCTTATCAGCGTTCCTTTCAGGAGCAGAGCAACAACAAACAGACGGATAAGCGCGGATAACTTCCACCTAGCGGAGGCCAATGTCGATAGCTTCCCAGTGGTACGAAGCTTTTACGCGGTGTGCTAACAAGATTCACCCAAAGGCCTCCAGACGGGAGACCCAGTGACTCCAGGGTTCACACAAAACAATCCACCAGTACAGCTTCTGGCCAACGTCCGCCGAAGGTGCCCCAACCAGATCGGTCGTTATCATAATTGAGTTGATAACAATTTTATTTGATTCCCGTGCGGCGCGCTCCCGTCGTCCGTCGGTTCAGATGCCGCCCATTACCCATTAGCATTTGCGTAGAACCGAACTCTAAAATTTATTGATCTCGGATGCTTTACATTTTACGTGCCGGTAGCTTAGATATTCTATCGCTCTTATTCCGATCCCGAGGTTTGCCACCCAAGTTGCCGGTGAAGAATGCTTCGATGTGGTGTTTGCTCGCTAGTGGCTGTAGAATGCGAATACCCCGGTATCGGGTTTTCTCCATATCGTGTTATGTTTTGGGCGTTTGACTGAATTTTTTGGAGTTTTTCAATCAGGGTCGAGCCTGATAGTGAGCCGTGGTGTAGCTTTTGTTGCCACCTGTAGGTGTGCAAAACCTTTGGGAATTTGGGATTTGTTTACTTCATTGATAATTTTATAATTTCTTACTTCAAAAAAGAGTTAGACCAAAGTTAGTTAGATGTATTGGCTTTAGCAGTAATATAAGCCCTCTCTAATCTCTCTTCAATTGTCAGGTTCTAGGTCATCATCATCTAACTTGAAACGTTAGCTCTGGAGCTCTAAGTAGTTTGTTTTTCTATTGTAGATTGATTCTATGGGTCGAATAATTTCAAGATCATAAATTTCATTAAGGCAGTTATCGGTACCGGTTGTGGCTTTGCCAACAACAACAAACCATAACAATTCCAAGACCACCCCTAAACCCCCAGGTGATAGTTCTGGGTGATCGCAACTGTCAACCAAAGACACCGCCTTCAGCAACATCACCCCGTGAAACTGTTCTCACGTGGCCGGGAAGATGTCGACAGAGAAAAGAAAACAATTCAACATACGCACAGAAGTCAGCCGAATGCTTTTAGTTTGTTGTCCGTTGACCACCGAGGAGCTGCTAGTTCCAAACTTCCAAACCTAACAACAACAAAAAAAATCCCCCCGAACCTAATCATTAAGATAGCGCCCGGCGGAAAGGTCCGTTAAGCACGTTGCGCCGCTTTGTTGGCTAAAGAGCAGTAGTCAATGAGCGGTTTACAATGTCTCCCGGTTGTCAGCGTGAATTAAGATACGGTTCGATCCGTCGGTCCTCGGATCACAGGTATAAAATCAACGGATTGTCCTAGGATCTAGGAAACCAACCGTGCAGCAGATTTTGATAATTAAATTCTAAACCAAACCAAAAAAAAGGTTCCCAAAAAACGGTTACGGTATCTTACGGAACCGATCCTTAAACCAGATACACACACGCACTAGCCACAAGAACGGTGGGTTAGTTCACTCGAACACCACCGTCCCGTCTAACAGTCCATCTCCGGACGGGGGATGGGTTTTATGATATGTTTCGGTAAATTTTTACTACATTCCAGTTTAATTTTAATGAGAAGCTGCTGGAAAGCGCGCTGTGCCGTGTGCGTCAGTATGCGCGACCACGGTCATGTTAATTGAGTAGTTGAGACATTCCAGAATTTCCCCGGGCAAACCAAAAACATACCGAAACGCCCAATTCCGAGCCCAAGCAATCGGAATTTGAAGCAGTTCATTTTTGATAATTTTCTGTCACAAATGTACACACGTTTGTTTGTCCTGTTTGTATGTGCGGTATGTAATGTATCTAGGCGCTTGAGCGGACATTCTTGTCCATCCGTAGGTGAACGCTTTTGTGTCGGATAGACATCCCACGTAGGAGATGTAGAGAAATTCTTTGCACTTTCGCTGTAAGAAAGAAGATACCTATTTGAAGGCTACATTTAATACTTTAAGTTATCCTTTTCATCAAGTGATGTACTTCAAACCAAAGTAAACAACACATTGATGGCTCTAATATTTTAAGGTTATATTTGACATTCAGTTTTAGTACACTACCTGTTTGACATGTTTTAACTGCCATTTTCATCTGTGTGACAGCTTCTGCCATCTGGTGGCAACTAATTAAAAGTTACATCAGAATTATCATTTTTTCGTTTCCAATTATATTTTTTCGCATAAAATAAACTCATGCTAATAAAGCTATTAATATTAGCCTCGCTAGGATAAGATTGTTTATCTTCCACTGCTGGTTTTGTGTCGAAAAACGAATTTTTATTTCTTTTCTTATCAATTACGCGCCCTTTTACGCAATAGTAAACTTTTATGATTCACTAACCGTCTTTCCTATCTATAATTTTATTCCTTACGATAATGCACATTAACACAAGGCTTATCAGCTACCGGTCGAATGGAAAACTGAAAATGAAAAATAGCTCAATTAAATCGGAGCTTTCCATTGGCAGAGGCGAGCCGTCTTCACGTTCGAGTGCGTGCGTTGTAGGTGGCAACGCTTATGTCGAGGGTACAAAAGGGAGTTTCAATTTCGTGGAAATGATTGTTCACATTAAAAAAAAACAGAGGAGCACACAACACACAATCCAACCCGCTCAAACACACCTTCCCTATTGGTTGGTTCGATAGCAAATGGGAAAACTGCAGGCCGTCTGCACATCGCGCGGCTGTGTGTGCCGCTGGGTTTTCCAATGCAATACTGCTCATCGAGCCAGCGAGGTAATTAAAAGAAAAATAAAGTGGCATAAACACAAAAAAAAATCCCAACCAAACAGAGCGAACATCGAAGGGAAAACTCCTTGCCGAGTGCGCTCTGCTCCGGCTGTGTGTGTGCACTAATTAGTGGGGCTGTTGGACATTTTTGTTGCGTCCATACGGGAACCCTTCGGTTGTAACTGCACGATTTGCGATTAGTTGCTTCTCACCCGGCAAAGGGTTGTCTCACAGGGGTAACCTTTTTCATCGCTTTTCAGGCGAGGCAATTTTCGCACGGCCATTATACAGCACCGCGGAGACACGTAAAAGAAACCCCGAGCTACCCCCAAGCGAGCTGACGCTATTGACGGTTGATTAAATTTTCCTTTACCAGTTGCGAGCTGGTTGGGTTTTCGCTTTTGCGCCAGCAGCATCAGCATCATTGGCCCGCGGATGGAAGCGATTAACATTTTTGGCAAACATCTTTTGCTGCCCCGTCGAGTCGAACTCGTTTGCGCCGGTTTGCGTGCGTAATGATTTCCTCTCCGACATAATCTCAACGAGATAATGAAATTTTTAACTACTGCTTGTCTGGTGGTAAAGCGGTAGTAATAGCAGCAGCAGTCCATCAATCATAGGACGCTTAAGAAGCGAGGTCCACCTTAACAGTGTCCTTAACAATGGGACGGTCGCCATTAGCATAAGCCCATCGTGAACGTGCTCCTTGAATTAGAATATAATTAAAAGTCACTCAAATAAAACACACAGCGCCACACCACACCACAGACGACAAGAGAGGCTAAGATTGACATCCTTTACGAAGCTTTTACGAGCTAAGGTACCTCAAACGCCAACATTTTTATAGCTAGCCGCCGGTGTGCTTCGGCCATGTTTTGTGTCGTCAATTTCTTCAGCTAGGACAAAAAGGTCCTTGTACCTCCGACGATGGCGTGTGTTGTGTGTTCGGTGGTGCCGTTGGAGGTAGAGAATTTATGGCAACGACCAAAAACCCAACCCCATCTCCGATCCACCGTTCACCAGTACTGGAAGGGTTGATTTTATTTAATTATCTTGCTGTGACGCCGGAGTTATGAGTCTTGTTGAACTTTTTTTTTGTTCCTTGAGTTTTTCTTTTGTTTTGCGTCCTTTCTTTAATTGCTGCTCTATGATGTTCGCTACCTCTTATTACTAACCGTGGGTGCAATGGTTAAGATTCCTTATCACTCGGGGCGCTCGGTTTAATTATCCTGCTACCCCAATGTGGTGCAGCGATGTTTGACATTCTATGGAGATTTGGTTGCCTGCCTGTGCGACAGCAGGCGAGAGACGAGAAAAAAGCAATATACAGGGATACAGTAAAAGAATAAAACCATTGTACGAAAGGCAATGGAGCGCTAATGGATTGTTTGTAGCGAAGTAAAAAACGAAGATGTTTATTAGAAGCTCACGTACAAGCAAAGGGTGAACATAGAACGGAACTAGACGAACGTGTAACAAACCACCCGCGATCGTAAGAATGCGATACGCGGCACGTGGATAAGTATAAACTTTTATGAACCAGCTGGTGGGTCATTACGTCAGCGTGTTCCAGCCTTTATGACAAGCGGCTGTCGAAACGTCAAGACAATGGAAAATGGTAGTGTTGACAGTTGGTTTTAGTATACTCCACATTGCAAGCCTGTCGGCACGGTCGAACAATTTAACCTATCTTACGCTTGAAACACCCACTAAATGCACCGAATTGCATCCGCCAAAACGAGGTGATGCATCCTTGCATTCAGGTATTTCAATCGATTTCGATCAAGGTTTCGGTTACGGTTTCGGATTTTCATTAATGTCTTAGACGCAGAGACAATTATACGTGACAGCACTAGCAAACGGCTCTTTAGAATGTTGATGTGGCTTCTATAAATGCATCCCGTGCGAGGCTGATCGATCAATTGTCAATGGTACGCACATGCTTCCCGAGTGGAATTTGCATTGGATTTGAAATTTGCTAATACCATTGTTCCGCCATTTGCTTTGAATTGATTTGTCTACTGTCTGTGTACACGGGGCAGGTCACATTTCAACATCGTTCGGAAGTATAAATAATTTTCAAACCAAAGCTGTATGGGTGATACACTTAACAGTTGCTGATAAGTGTGTAGTGTCCCCTTCTTCGACTCGATCCATCGGAAAAAGCGAAATGGATGCACTACTCACTTCGGTCCATCTAATGAACCCCACATGTGTAGGGAAAATGTAGTTTTAATTAAAATTTCACCACCCGAATATGGAACTCATTTGGGATGGTTCACATAGCGCAACCAAATCTGCCCGCATGTTGCACCATTTCGCACAAACTGGCAACGACTGTACTGCTGCACCGCATCATGCACCTTGTTTTGCAGTTGATCGATCAATTAGGAATATTAGGAATTTGTCTTGCTTTGGTACGTACGGTGGGTATGGTGTTGTACAGCTTCACGCTTCTGCTGCTTCCACGGCTATGGGTGGCTGGTTTTGGGTTGGCTTTAGCCCTAGTAGGAGGACACGGTGTGCTAGCTAATTTGTCTGCAAATGTATGCGCGAAATTCTACTCCTTTCCGTCGTACTCTCTCCTTCCTGTTTTATTGTATATGGGCAGCAGGAAGCAATGCTATTGAAGGTATCGTCTCACCGTTTAGCTGGGATACACGCGCAACGAAGTAAGGTGATACACCTGCAAGATGCCCTTGTGCAGGGAAGACGAGTATAGTTGCTCTTAATAAAAGTGAATTCTTGGTAAAACTCTACACTAATTAAGTATAACATACTGTCGAAGCAGTACTGTATCAAATTCTTATGGAAATTAAAAGGTACCCGCATGGGTAGTTTGCTCCACTGCAGTTTTTATTTATCGCTTGAGATTTAGCATATGTTGTGAAATGACATTTTGTTAAAAAAATAATTGATTACTATCTAATATTGAGAACAATACCTTTGACTATTATAGTGCTACACTGATAATTTGATAATTTAATAGCTTTAATAAACATCTCCGGTTATTCTTTGAGCTAAGAATTGTATGAGACCTATTGTTTTATGTTGTATGTAAATATATAAGTCGTAAAGAATGTGAAAAAGCCTACTAAACAGATTTTAAAAACAAAGCATATAAGAATGCTCAACACGTTAAGCAGATTGGTAAGAAATGTTGAACAAAGCAATGAGAGTATATTCCGATACTGGTCATTTACAAGCAAAGCTGTGTTTGTAACAAGCAGCAATAAACAGTATATGCTTATTAAAATGTTTATTTTTTAACACGAAAAATACTGCACGCGACATTCCATCCACCTGGTATACTTGCACAGTGAATTAAAATATTTGTCCATTGTTTTTTTTTTCTCTCTTATGTTCCTTCTTTAAACATATCCATCTCTTCGCCACCACATCACTCTATTCGCTACGGTTGATGCACGTACAACGCCTATGACGTCCCCCACGGGAACTCCACCACGGGGGGAGCTGGTGGTCCGGATGGCGAAAGCGAAACATGGAAAACACCCACCGAAACGGAGCGAGCAATGATAAAGATGCATAAGAATATGCGCACACTTTGGCACGCAGCATTGGCGCCATCTCGTTCGGCACGGGTCGACGAAAGTCTTGCCATCTCCGTTCAGGATAAATGGGAGGAAGTTGGCAGGGGGGATATAATGTTACCATCTCATTTCACTGTCCCCCGGCAGCATTATCCTTGTTTGCGTGAAAGGTGTACGTGTATACATACAGCCAGATATATTGTGGGCCGGAATACGGGCAGGATGCGGCACATTGCGGTGTGTCAGCGGGTGAAGATGGGAAGCGGAACAGCGGTGAGAAAATATTACTAACTCTCGAATATTTGATAAGTTTCATTAAAAATACCAACCAAACATACCACAGCGCAGCAGTATTATTTTCGGGGAGCTGCGTATCCATTTGTGTATGTGTCTTTCCTGTTCTGTGATTGAGTGAAACAGTTTGTTTGTTGGATCTCGTTTGTCGTCCTGTGAGAGTGTCCTTGTGGTGATGGATGTGGCAAGGTATGGCACGGGCTGAAGAAGGCACCGGAGCGCGTTCATTGCCGTGGAAAACTTTGGTGGAAAGCAGGCAACCTGGCATGGCTGTGCATCGTGGAAAATTGTTTTCATTACATATTTGTGTCATATTCCTTTTTTTTTTTGGGTGCCGCTCCATTGCTTTCGCTTCTTTCATCGTTTCTGATGCTGTTTGTCACACAGCTGCATTTTTCCCGCTAGGAGATAAAACACACAAACTCCGCTATGCTGCACGCACAGCTTTGGGACATCATAAATTAATTATAGACATAATTCACAACGTACCGACATTCATCATTACTCTCTCATGTTTATCCGGGATACGGAAACGAATGTGGTCTTGGGATGACTGTTAGCTAACACATTTAAAAACATTTTCTGTTTTCCCTTTTTTTGCCATCCATTACCATTTTTGGGCGAGTCTTTGGACGTAGAGATTTTTTACCCGTGGTTGATTAGTTAGTTTGAAAGTTCTAAACGTACGGTGTCTGGAATATTTCACACTCTGCTAATGAAGGGGTAAGGGAATAAGAATAAATTCTTCTAAATCCTTCTTCGTCCAGAAAGCAATTCATAGCATAATGTTCCTGTTCTAGTTCGTTAATATTTGTTGGTTTTTATGGAGATTCACCAGGCAACTTCAAAATATGCGACATATTATAGCATCTAGGAGCGATCGAGTTGTTGGGCCCTCATAAGCATGAAAGTTAATTATTTTTTCTGGAACATTTTTTAGATTTTAACACAAATTACAGCGTTGTTCCTCTAAGTACACATGAGAACATGTCTTAGCATACACCTCGATTGAATGTGTAAATATATTATGAAACTACTAAATATTTCGTTCTCATTAGGCAAACTGCGTCAAACATCAATTAATATCGATGGTCTCCAATGTTCTGTTTATATAATATTAATTTATACAAATAAACTAAAAATAACATTCTATTTTTCGTAAGCTGATACCATAGACCGTCTCTATTGGTGTCAAACCATAAAACGAAACCTATCTTCCTTCGCAGATCACACTCTTCCGAAGGGATCCTTACAGCGCCCGTTGATCAACCACCACCAGAATGTATTTCCATTTTTATTTGCACCGAATAAGCATTCGTGTGTCGTTTGCACGGACGCTCATAAATAATTGATTCTGCCGTTTCTATGAGTATAATGACACACTTATTTATGTACGGACACATGATATGATCATGTAGCGCTGTCATCATGCACCGGGTACCGTGCACCAAGCAGCTAGACTCATGCCGCAGCGGAAAAACGCAATTGGAAAGCATCACAAACAGCAACGACAGGAGGAAAAAAACCCCTTTTTTGTTTCCCGTAACTTTAAAAGTTTGCGGACTAAAAAGTGTGCAACGACAATGAATTCTCAATCGAGCCCGAAGAGGTGCCCGGTTGGTTCAATTGTTGTGACATTCACATTTCGCAGCAGCTCCGCACGAATGACGTATCGTTGCGCGTGGCCAATCTGCTTTGCAATTCAATACGGGTTAGCTGTTTCTCGTTTTTGTTTAATCGCAATGGAAAGTGTACCGGACGACTTCCGACTCGTACGGCGCAGCACACGATCCTGTTCGTACTAAATGCCGGGAGTTGGGAGTTTCAGCACCGACGATACAAAAACGAACATCAGTAGTACCAGGTGGCAACCAGCACACGTTATACTCCTGTCGCCTGTCCTTTTTTGTTGACCATCAAAGGATTGCATCATTGTTTCGCAAAGGATCAACCTGCATTTGTACTGCTGCTTGTGCTGGTTGTTTTGTTTTAAAGACATCTGTTTTTAGCTCCAAACAGTTGCTGTCAAAACGATAAATATTCTAAATGATGAAGTGCAGTTTTAACGGTCAATAATTGGGACCTCTTTTTTGTACGGACACCGGTATGGTCAAACATGAAAATTATTGTTTTAATACGAGCTCTCAAGGAAATGTTTTGCTCCTCCCCATCTGTTCTAGATGTCTCCAAAGTTTGGGTTCCGAGCGATCGTTTAAGGCGCACAAACCGTTGGGAGCCATCCGGATTCGGTTGTTTACGACGGTATCATTCTGATCGATTCTTCGAAACCGGAGATCCCAACCGTAAACTAGACCAATTATCACCCGGAAAAGTCAACAACCGAACCAAAAACCTCGGTGGCCTATGTCAAAAGTTCGGATCCCCCACTTTAGCGGTCCCAAGGGATCGTAAGATTATCGGAAAACTCGTAAACTACGTCTACGGTGAGACCGAGAAAAGTTTCGAGTCTTGCTGCTGAAAGTCGTAAATTTCGTGATCGTTTGCATCGAGTGGTTTTTAGTGGTTTTCCCCATTTTTTTCTTCCTGCATAATAATAATTTCTAGCTTCTTGATTTATAACCCACCACCTTGTTGTTGATACGTTGTTTTGCTGTCTCGCTGACAAAATAACATTGTACTAGCTTAGACTTTGGTTCAACTACATGCATGGAAACTCTAGTACGGGTCCTTCCTTTTTTGTGGCTATGGACGGCACTAACTCGACATGAAGTTTGTTGTTGTTTGCACGTGTATAAAGTGTTGGTTTTGTTTTTCTTTTCACTGCCGCCACGTGACCTCATCACACACAAACACCCGAGTTCTATTTTCGATTACCAGATCGAGAACTCCAACCCCCTATACATCTTTCTCCCCATAGCAGGAGAAGGTAATTGTCATCAGACTTAAAAATAGTGAAAACCCCGAACAATTACAAGCGAACGGTGGAGTTGTCCGGGAGCGGCTGCGGGCACTGTACAGCATTGGTAAGAACATAAAACTAGCCCAAACGTATCGTTCTCGCTGGCGCACGGGACTTACCAGTGGCCCTAGTTTTCCCTACTGCAATGTGAAAGCGATGCTGCTGCATTGGAAAAACAATACCTCGCGTCGAGACACACGGTCGCGGTGGCAAATGTCTGCAGAGCAGACAGGGTCCGCAGCGTCTCCCAAAAGCCGCCGGAAAAACAACGACAACGTCTCGCGGCCGCAATTTATGCCGCGGTGAAAGTCAGCTGACGCTGCAGTCACTACGTGCGGGGCAACAAACAGCTAGAGCAACAAATGAATGCGCGAACTGCATCGGTCGCGATGGGTGCATCCGTTCGGATGCAGCACCAACGGGGGATTGATTGTTGGATAATATTCATCCGCTTTTCGATCCCGGGGGGGAAATTCGGGGAGGTGAAAGTGCCATCTCCGTAAGGCCGTGCTTAGCAGAACGGGCCCCGCCAGCGATTGCCAGCTGCATTTGTAGCTATTTCCCGACTGTCGACAGCTCGGCCTTTTTAGGGAGCGAGTGAAGGATGGAAGCGGGCCTAAAATCACTCTTACCATGAATGAACGGTTTGCGCACACGCGAGGGTTGCAGTGGCTTACGGTGTGGTACGTCCGTGGTTCGTCCGGCTACGGCAAACCAACCGGGTGATGAAGATAAACGGCTCGCTTAACACTGAATTATGTTGACACCGGAGAAAAGGTGTCCACGGGAAAATTGAGCTCCTTGCACTTCTGGCACGATTCACGAGGGAAATCACAAAATTAAAACACAATTAAATGTTGTGACAAACGGTGTGACTTTACGGGAAGCTTTTAGCGTAATGAATAGCGGCGTTTACAGAAGGTCGGTGGGAGATGATTGAACAACTTGCTTGAGAATTGTTACATTTACATCATATGATATGTGTAATTATCTTGTGGAGAATTTGGAACTTTTTAATCAACTAGTTCGATTCTCGTTTTTATTGCACTATTTTTATGAGAATTAATATACAGGTAAAATATACAGGTGAAATTATCGCCAAAATTAGAAAGACTCCGCAAGTGTTGGTGCTAAAGGAACAAAATTCATAGTTTCGCATAGTTCCATGGACGCCAGGATATGTTTGATGTGAAACAAGGGAACAAGAAACAAAACTTGCTATTGCTCATAAAAAGAAAAAGAATAAAATGAATACAAATGTTAGACTAAATATCTCCATTTGCTACTTATTGGATCATATCGGCTTGGTTTTATAAAAAAATATCGAGACACCTATCATTTTCTTGGGAAACAGAAAGTTCTTGGGGAATATGAAATAAAAATTTCGTTTGATGCAATTATCCATGCAGTCATGATTTTGCAGTCACATTTGCAGTCATCAACTTCAGTACATCAGTAAAATAGCTATGTTTGATAGGCACAGCTATTGAAGGGCCTTCCGAAATTCAACACTTGTCTCATGCCGCGCGGACATCCTAGATGGTATAATATTTTTACTTTAATCCACTTTTTCTTTACACCTCACAAATTTGGTAGTGTATTAGGTGCTGGTGTTCTTAACTTGCCCGTCCTAATTCGCCCGCTAGAAACGTGCTTCGAGAATGTCAAGAATCACGGCACGTTGTCTTTCGCTCGTGTGGAGCAAGACAGGCAAGCCATAGTGACCGTAGCGATAGTACTAGACCAGCGGGGACCCAAAGCGTTCCGATCAGAATTCTTCGCATCGTCAAAGGCTGCACTCGGCGTGCCGGGCGATCCACGTGACATCGGTGACAATCCGCGCGGTTGTTCGTAGCGTCGGCTAAGCACAGAAACCGATCGATGAATTTCTAATTTTACTCCAATTCTCATCCACCGACACATTTGCGGCATACGAATCAAGCTACGGCACAGACGTTTCGCTCTTCGCAGTGGCTTCTCGTTGGGGAACTTGTTTAATTTTTGCTTCACTGTAAGCATTCAAACATACTCCGAAGGAGGTCAATACGGTGCATCTAACGGATGCAGCGACCAAAGGAATCGAACAACTAAATATAGCGAAAATTTAGGAACGAAACTAAATCTACTAAGCAGTAGATACTATAAACGGACAAAAAGAAGAGAAAAAAAACATTCACACACACACGTTCCAAATCAAATTGGACGTGTGTCACTTTCGCCGCCAAGTGGTGAAAGTGAACCGAACGCACGATGAACTGAAATGCATCCGTTGCTATTGTGTCTGGGAAAGGAATAGCTATTTTTCTCCGAGTATATTGTACCGCAGAGAAGAATGCCAAGTTAATGCTTTTCCTTTTTTCCACGCTGCAAGGCTGGAAATACACTTCGCGGCAGTTGTACTAAAATAGACACTCGTGCATGCTATTTACGTTTGATAATTGCTTAGCCACCAACAGCAACAATTTTTCATTGAAATTAAACTCTGTTTCAACATTTCGTCGAAAAAAATAACGAGCTCATTATTTGAATGTGATAAAAGATTCCAAAAACATCTTTACAAAATCACAGGCTGGAGGCAAGATCACAGGAAATAATCAGAACAACTAGGCGTAATTAATCAAATTAAATAATATGACAGAAGTGTACGACTTGCAAGAAAAAAGTAACTGAAACGCCGGGAAAGTGGTCTATGAAGCTAAAAAAAACTATGCCAGCACCAGATGAATCAAATACATAGTTGTGCACAGCGGGACCATTTCAACGCGAATAGTCATGTGAAAATAATCAATAGTAAAGATCTAAAAAAATCAGTTTTTTCTAAAAGAGCCACCGATCTACGTTCGGGGATCTCTCTCTCGAACTCCCGATTATTTGTTCATCAAAATTCTTAATGGTTCTTCGAAAATGTTTAAGTTTGTTCACCAATATTTTCCTGAATTTAATACAAATATATCCTACAATTTGTTCCATTTCCAAAGTTACTATCCCATAGTTCTGTGTCTGGCTTTGTAGATCTGCTAGTTGCGAACGGAACCAGATGTGACATTCTTGCCTTACCAACCGAGCGTACAAAGGCATGGCAGCATATTTTTCATAACTATCCCTACGACCAGAAATGACGAAAAAATAAATCTCCTCAGCGGCACTCACACAGACACGCAGCCATAACTGTGCAGGGACTTGTGGACGCATTGTTGCAGGAGGAAAAAAACGACCGATCAATCGATCCTTCGCGTCGGACCCTTTAAACCGGATAGGAAAATCGCTTTCCTTGCTCTCATCGTGCCGGGTGGAACAAACAGCCCCGCTCGCAAATATCTGATTGATGGTTGCCGCCATCGGGTGCCGCCGTACACCTAACCACCGCAACCGCCACTAATGCGCGCGAATCATTTCATTTGACATCGATTCCTAGAATGGTTCCGTCTCCCGGGTGGATCTCCGACGGAAAGGGGAGTGACATTCGCGACCGATTATCTTGCCAACCCAACGGCCATGCTGGCTAGCTGGCTCGCGAAGAAACCCTTTGAGCAACGTTACGAATGCGTATCGGCATCCACCGGGATCAATAAAGTAATTACGGAACTGCCCGTAGATTACGCTCCAGTATCATCGATAGTTTCGCCGAACCGGAAAGTACAACGAGACCGATACGCGAAACCCGTTAGAGCGCGTGGTTTGGTGCTGGCAGGAAAGGACAATGTTGCACGGGGGGAACCTATCGACGTGATCAAGCTTATCCCCAAAGACTCATCTTCGATTATCTTCAATTAATCGTCAAAGCTTAATGATTCATCCATCAAAGTGTGCACGTTTTTTTTTGCCTGCATCACACATCTCCATAAAGATAGATTTTTTCCCGTTCCCATGGTAACGGGTGCTTGTCCTTGTTGAGCCGGTTAGAACAATGGTTTTTGCACATAATTTACCCCGATTCGATCGGTTGTTCGTCTGTTCCGAACTTTAGGTTAGTCTGGTTGGTATACGCTCCCCTTTACCCCAAATATCTGCAACCATTCGATGAGAACCAAGCGCTAACACCGTTTACTGTGCGGCATTTCCAGCGAAGCTGCGTTCTTCGTCACCGTAACAGGGTTACTGGTGGAATTCTTATCCCCAGAATCGGATGGATCTTCACCTAAAATCGATCGATGCACTTCACTTGGGGCCGTGAAGCAAACAAGCAGGATGATCAAACAAACAACAATACGCACACAGAAACAACCGATCAGGGTCGTTGCAGGAAGGGGATTTCAAAGTGTTTTACTTCTGCTTTTTTGTCTCTTATCGCACGACAGAGCGTGGGAAAGTGTTTGGAAAATTGCCGACATTCTTGGTGAGCTTGTTTGAATTTTATTGCTACCAATGCACCACATCCTCGGATCGGCACTCTCATTTTCATGTCGCCCCGAAAAAGTTGCTCCTGATGACGTAGTTACAACGAGTTCGGGTGCTTGTATCGTAGACAGAGAATTTGAGGCTTCATTTTATAATTGGTCTTTTACATTGTTGGGCGTCAACTGTAAGGTTTTCGGCTGTAGGTAAACAGTATCTTAGAATTTGGTGCCCACAAACGATTACATGTTAATGTGAAAGGGACGTTTTGAGTGATTGGAGTGACTTCACTATTTAGACGAACACGTGTATTATTATTTCTTCGTAGTATTATCAAATTCTTAGAAATCTATTGTATAACGATATTTACATACTGCATTTGTTCTTGATATATACTAAACTTAAAGGAATATTAAAACATTTTTCTAATTCTTAAGATTATGGCTACATTCGATGCTATGTTATTTCTCGTTAATAGTCTAAACTGATTATTTTGAATTTTGATACGTAACACTATATATGAATAATAAAAAAAAATCACTGAAATATTAAATCGTGTGATAAGATACTCCATTTTGTTTAAACTCAAACCTTATGATGCTAGTTATAGTACTATCAACTTAATTTTACTTACATTAAGTATACCCATTCGTTCATGGAATATCTTCGATCACCAGTGTCCGGTGGTCGGAGTATTACAGTGAACACACAACTTTAAACCTTCTTCGTACACTTTATGGACAATTATTAATCCAGATGTTAGCCCACGATTCGGTGGAATTTAGCAACGTGAAACATCTTAATTGATGATCCTGCCCGATACAACACAACACACGCCCTGTGGCAGAGGTCTTGTCGAAGGGCCTTGGCGATTAGCAAGATGCAGTTTCGCGGGTGTGTATCGCGTTTATTGGACCATTCTGTTCGCCGGATTGCTTGCTGCGTCCTATCCTTTTGAAGCGCTTACAGCACATGAACAAATTCTCCGAAACGCAAGTATATTGCTGCTGCTAAAAGGGCCACCTCAGCCAGTGTGCCTTTGCGGTGTCAAAGAGAGTTATCAAGGCCGTGTGTCAGTGTGTCTCCATCGCTACCTTCTGCTGACCGTGTCGAAAGGGAGAACAATTGAATCAGATAAGAGATGATCGTGTTAGATCTGAAATATTACTGCACACCTTCGGTACCGAGACTGCGCGTGCAGCAAAAGGTAAGGTTTTTGTCAACCCGTTTACGAAAACTCCGCCCCGGGCTTGGAAGCTGCACACAAAAACCACAAAGCCTTTTGCAAAAGCTGCAACGTTGGAATCGTTATAAAACTGGTTTAGTTAACAGCGTTGTAACGCGCGTACATTCGTCTTACGGATGAGGGTACCTTCCAAGGAGAACTCTTTACCATATCCAGTGCATTAATGGTGTTCTGCTGGAAGCAGCGCTCGTAGAATAAATGCAAACACCGGTAGAGGAGTAAATATTTTAATAAGAGAAACCCACCGAAAGGCACACGTCGTACCATCTTCCTGTTGTTCAGTGGCTTTGGTTAGTATTTTGTAATTATCTTCAACTATTTCTCCCCCAGTCTCATAAAATCCTAGGCCTACGTACGGAGACGTACAGCACTAGTCTTTGGCTTATCGCGAAGATATCGAGTTTGGTTAGGGAATCTGCCCAGATTCAGCAGAGAACTTCGGACTAAGATTATCATGTTTGCTATTATCGCGGGTTGCTACAGGCGTGGGGAATGTTTTCGGAAACGAGTCCTGCTTTCCTTTGGTCCATACTGGTCCAAAAATCCTTTTGTACCTTTACCGACTGTACTTGGCAGCTAGAGCAAACGGAAGACCTTCGGTACATGCGGTGGATCGTGTGGTGTCGATAAGATGCTACTATAAGAACCATTGGCATTTGCTACCAAGCCTACCCGAGCTGAGTTCGTACTTCTCCGTGTAAAGATCTTTCTCCGTCGAACAGTCCGTCGGACGTCTAATGCAACCTAAGGCCAGCTCTCGAACCACTGCTACCGAACCGAAGAAATCTTTATTGAAATTGTGTGTAAATTATTTGCCTCATCCTCCTGGGGTCCTACCAACGAGTGGGCCTTAGAAACGGATAAATGCTAAAGATTTCTCAAGCCTAGGAGCGTCCTCGCCGATTGTCCCTCCTCTGGCACCCGCAACCAGAGCTTTCCTCACATTCATCAAAGCCACCAACGATTGTGTGCGGGCAGTGGCACGATACCGGCCGGGTACACTGAATGCAGGCGTATGAAGTCAATGTTTTAATTTATAGACTCCGGTCTGTCTGCAGCGCACTACGAGCACCGAACATCGGGTGTGATGGTGTGGTTCTTGCTGCACCCGCAGCGCAAACCGACCACTGCAGATACAGCCTGCTGCCGGTGAATTTGTGCTGCAAAGCGCGGCAACCCATCCGATTCTGGGCGAAAAGCGAATTGCAGATTGGGGTTATGTCGGTTGCCATTTTGCCATCCCCACCACTACCCACTACCGCTCCGGGCTGGAGGTGGGGGTTTGATGCAGTTCCGGATGCAGTTTTGCTGCACAGTACATCAACATCAAACGCATGCCTCAGGTGCTGCAGATATGCTAGGTTTTAATTGAAAATCGGCCTCACTTTGTTGAGAGGCTTTGCAGGTTTTGCAAAGTAAAATACGGATAGGCATTTCGTCAACTTTGTTTTTTTTTTTTTGTTGTTTTGTTTAATTCGCTCCAGGCAGTCCCAGTGCGGCGTTCATTAGATGATTGGGGCTTTGTGTAATTTAATTAGCCAGCTGGAGAAGCTGCTGACGTGATTAGAGTTAATATTAATGTGAATTGAGTATTGATTATTACATTTTGATATTAGTTTAAGACTATGAAAAAAGGGCTTGTTTTAGCTCAAATTTTTCGAAAGTTCCTGTGTCGGCTCCAAGTTCCAAAATATGTTTCTTCCCATTATTCAGTACACCCTTCTTCGCACTGGTAATTCGCAAGATAATCGTAAATGGTTCACTCTCGCTAGCTAATAGAACCATTGCTGGGAAAGCGATCCCAAAGCCATTCCCATTTCAGCAACCAAACGACTCCATCTTCTAGCCATAACAAACGCGTCCGCCGCACGTTCCACGATTGAGTTGATTGTCGGCGATGATTGTGTACGCTGCATTAGCGTTGCCTGCGATCTCTACCCAGCGGGAGATCGCCGAAGGTACCTTTCGGCTTTCCGGCTTTCGGTATTCGCCTGCAATCAATTAATGTATCAATCAAAATGTAATAACACAAATTTATTGAATGCTTCGATACCGTTCGCTATACCTTGGGATCCATGCGCCAAGTGGTTGATGGTGGTGTGTGTGTTTTGGAACCTGGGGCACCGAGTTTCTATCCCACCCTCTTTGCAATCCTGCGGTTCACAGACGCCTCACCGCACTCTAATTGAAGCTTGCAATCAAATAAATTGATTATCGTTCAGTCGCCACCATCATCATCGTTCGGTTCACGTCCGACGCTGCATGCTTCGGCGACATTATAAATAGCGAGACCCGTCAAACCGAGGTGCCGATCCAATCCCGACACCGGTCAATCGGATCCTTTGCAAATAGCTGAAATATTAGCGCTCGAGTGCTTTTGTCACGGTAACACCTTAGCACGAAGCACGAAGGTTCGCTTACGGTGGAAGCCCGGAAGCCTGTCTGTCAGTGCTGAAATCAGCTCGACTTCGCACTGCGTTGGTGCATAATTGCGTGCATCTCCGGTCCAGGTGGTGGCATTTGTGCTTTTCGGAATACTGTCGCGAGATTGGAAGCTGTCACTTTTTGAGCTTTATCCTTTATCCCGGACGAGGTAAACGTTTTTTTTTTGTATCTGGTTGAGGATTACAGGACAGGATCAATTTAAAAATGTAACCAAGCCAATAAAAAATCATTACTTTCTTTATATTACCTTTTAAAAATGTCCAGTATTTAATGAAAAGGCGTTATTACTGTTTTTCAAATTATTTTACTCCTTGAAAACGTTATCATTTCACTGTATTGAATCGCTATTGATATCTCTTTAATTCTCATAAAGAGCCTTAAAGTATGCAGTAAGCTTAGCATTCGAAAACGAAGATGAGAACAGAACTAGTTTTTATGAAGTCCTTCATACATTGATAAGCATTGATATCATTTAGTTCTTTCTTGTTATACTAAACACTGTTGCCCAAAACATTATACCAAAGGTTAAAACACGAACAAAAATATCACACAATTACGGTGTTTAACTCCATTTTGAATGATCAAAAAAATGATTGAACGGTGTACAAATTGAAACCCCCAAAAAGCGAGCAAAACACCACAGCTCCACACTTTCCCATGCGGACCGTGCGTCCGCAAAACATTCCACGCGAAAAATTCTGTCCACGGTTCCTGTGAGAAAACAGGCTGGCGAGCTAAAGGAAAAGCCAAGAACCTGCAGCATTACATCTAATGCGATTCAGACGGTACACGGCGGCCAAACTTCAAACGGTCGATTCGGTCGAACACAGGACGGCACAAAGCCCGAACCCGACCCCCGGGGGCAAACGCTTCGTGACGCGTTCCTTGCGCGGCGTTCCCTGCTGCCCTGGGAGAGTGTATACCGATCGAATAGCGATCGTTCGAAATTGCCCCAACCAATAGCGGTGGATACAATCGTGTCGGAGAAATACAGAACGAGCCAACTGAAAAAAAAAACACGCAGCCACAGTACACAGCCCTCATTGACCAACTGGACGCACCGTTTAATGAGTTTACTTCCACGTCTCGGGGCAGCTTCTCGTCATCCCCGACCAGCTCTAGTGCGCTGCTTTTGGAGTAGCTCCTAAAGTACGCCAAATCTTCCGCTTCGCTTGCACGGTTTCTACCGCACTCGCCCTGGTCCTGGTTTGAAAGTTCCATGCTGCTAAATTTGGTCGGCCATTTTTCTGTCCTTCCACGGCTGAGGGATCTCATCGGATGCGGATCTCGATGGCCGGCGAAAGGCGATGCAACCGTAGCAGCAACAACAAAAAATCGATTCTTCATCGACCGTAAAGGCAGAGAAAAGGCTCAAATGAACCGTCTTCGGGAGGTTTATACACAACGTAGAGTTTGTTTTTTGTTGTTGTTTTCTACCGCCACTACCATCCAAGATCCAGTACGCTTATCATTAACATCTCCAATGGCCGAGCGATCCTTTGCCTTTCAGGACGTTCAGCTTCAATACGGCACAACGCACGGACGACATTCGGCGCACATCCTCAGCTGTTGCGTACGGGTGGATGGTATTCTGTGGCGTAAAATAGAAATCTCCAAACTCGGCAAGGTCCGGTGAAGGTGGTAAAACAACCAAGGCAGCAAGGGCGAAACAACAGGGAACCGTTTCACGGAAATCGGTACCATTGGCCGCTTGAAGTTCAAAAGGAATCCGTTTGTTTCGCAATCCGGTACGATGCGGTGCGATTTTTAATTTGTTTTTCTTTTCCGTTGTCTTTGAACAACTCTCGGAATCGTCGCGATTTAGTCGTCTTTGGGTCGGCCACTTGTTTCATATGCCAAGTTTTCTGCATTTTGTCCGTAACGCGCAATGATCGTTGCACAAAAGAATAACTTCAATCGATCGTTTAAAATACCCTCGCTGGATACATAATTTTGCTTCCCATTTTCGATGTTGTTGATGGAACTTCGGAATAAACATTTCTAGGGAAAATGCCCTCTTTTCTGCTCGATTACTGAGCTCCATGTTTAACAGCAATTAAGATTTGTTCGTGTATGATGAAAAGATAAGTCACACCGACAGCTTGACCGAAAACAACGCACTCGAAGCGTTGCCGGGAACCCATTACTCTCCTCGCTTCCCTTATAAAGGGTCTAAAGAAGACATCGGGGAGGGATAACGCCATTAATCCGATCGTCTTAAGACGCCGTCAAGCCGGCTCAACCAACCGTGGGGATAATCGCGTGCTGTTTCGGAAACCAAAAACAAATGAGCCTCATTTGCCATTCCCCCTTCGGGGTTTTTCACAGCCAATGTACGTGTAGCTTGTTAATTCTAATCGAAATTGATGTACATCACTTACTCAAACACCTTTGGTGAAAGCTACCGGGAGACCGCTCAAACGCTCCACACATGGGCAGCAGTTTGCTGCGATCATATCGCTGCTGTTCAATCTTTGACACCTTGTTGGCGGCTCGTGTCGTGTGACCACCGGTACGACCCTTGCGGAGACGACCACCCTTGGAACATAGACACTCTTCTGCGTTGAAGAAATCTTCACAGATGTTTAATGAGCACGATCGCGTGCGTGCTGTCCGTTCCGTGCCACGTTGTTCATCGCTCAAACTCACACCCATTCTGTGCTTGCCGGTTCGGCTGCTGCTGCTTCAGTGGCATCATTATTTAATAGTCGGCACAAGCACAACAACACCAGTACGGGGAGGATCAGTAAAGTATGCTTAATCTCGCCAGTCAACGCTTCATGTCATGTTGGTTTATTTTTGTCAACTACCAGCGCCACCTTCTACCCCATTCCATCGCCCGTCCCGGTGTCAGAACGTGTAATTGATCTGTGACGTGATGTTTCTCGACGTTGTGCCGTTGTTCACACGCGTCTCTGGAGCTGTTGTCTCCGGCACTGGTTGGGTAATACTGTGACAAATTTACAAACCATGATGCACGGTACGGAAATGGTGGAACAAAACACAGCTTGAGTAATGATTTCAGCTCCAAACCGCTAATGAACATCGTAAATTTGATGGCAAATATGAAGGAAAGCACATTACACACCGCGAGAACACAAATCTGTTCTGTCCGATTTAATCTCGTGCGGGGTTAATTCATGCATTCAGCGAAACAATAATGCAGATGGTTTAATTGGCTGTACAGACGTGAACATTTCCAGCTGAATTGATTATGAACCACAGTGTGACCAAAATACCTCCGGATACCCTTCCAATTCTCCAGGGAAATAGTGTGTCATGATCATGAACGTGGGTTTTAAACTACCAGTAAATATTTGTTCCGACTGCCACATAAAATAAACTTCACAAGGTTGTTGTTTAGGTAGGAGTACTTTTAAATTGACCGTACAATAATATTTCAAAAGCTCATTTATGATTAGACATTAAAGGGACTATAGAATATAAATGTCCAGAAAATCTAACAACACGACTTCCAGCGTCCACATCACCATCAAGCTTGAAGCATTACATTCAACGCGTAAGTTCGCAAAACTATGCTGTTTCACCATCGCACAAGATTACCAGACCGAATAGTGAGTTTCCCGTAGTGCCCTGCTAGCGCCGGACCAAAACGGAAGTAATTGCGGTAATTAATTGTGTTTTGATTAATTAACGATTAAAGTCAAATACACTTTGTTCGGTCGGCTGGACTTTTGATGAAACTGGAACACGACGTCGGCACTCGGACACTTAACTCAACGCGCTTGGATCTTCGACTTGGATGGAAGCATCCGTTTCGATGCTGGTCAACCGAAAGGCATAGGCACCGTGCAGCTCAGGATCACTCATTACCCGCTGGCAGGAGATGGGGGAGAGTGGGGCAATGCAATCGATTTAATTACGCAATCACTACCGGCAAACCGTCAGTAACAAACCCCGCGCACGTCGATAACGAACGCGACCCCAAACTCGAACGAGCGGGAAGCAGCCGCTGGAAAGCCTTTGATTTCTACCGACACCGAGCTGTCGAATGTCTTGAGAAAACAATCAACCATCCCTGCGCCATTGAAGAAAACGCCACTGGGTGGATACGATCCGGAAAACGCTCCGTCTGGAGAGTGAACGCAAGCGGAAAGCCCACGGCGAAGTAAGGCCAGTCAGTAAGGAGCTGCGATGTAATTAGTTCAGGCCCATTCCACAAACCCTCGTCATGCGTGGTGCGTCCGGAGATGAAAGATGCACCTTCACGATGGTTCCGAAGCCACGCTACGAACACTCCAATTGCTAGGAGATTTATTCGCGCGTAAACCATTTCTCTATCTCCGCCATTACATCTATATTTAAGTGTTTTGCAAACAAAATTCGCACAAAAGACGTCCCCACGGGAAAAAAGAAACACATTTTCATCGCTTTAGATCTAACTTGGATTTAGAAATGCCTGGAAGAACAAACTTGCCCGAACCCCGGAGGCCCTGGGAATTGTTGGGTGATTTATGTGAGCTAGCTCCACAACGACCCCAACATCTACACACACACACACACACCCCACAAGTAACCGAAGATAGTTCCAGAGAAACTCGTCGGTCAGCTACTTGATATCGAATCGCATAAATATCAATTAATAACCGATCGATCGCTTTGTGTGTGTTTCTGTACGTTGGTTTACGTTTTTTTTTTTTTTTTGGACGATAACCTTCCGGGTCCTGCCGACGCTCAGCCACAATATACCTCGGCGGATTTGGCGGGATTGTCGGGTTGGGGAACAACACTCTCAAATTTATGACCCATTTGCAGTCGATTCATGTCCTCATTTAGTCACACGGTCCACCGATCGAAGCTACCACACGGGTGCGATGTCTTTTTTCGTAAATTCTTGTATTCTTTTTCTGAATCAGATCCGCTGTTGTTTTTTCGTGGTGTCTTTCCTCCTTCCTATCATCTCTAGGAACCTCTGACCCAAACCACAACAAGCCCCTGAAGAGCCCGTGTGAAGAAGGTTGTATTTTTATATTGAAGCAGTTTAGAACAGCCTCAGTGGCTCCTTTTTTTTCTCTTTTGGCTCTTCGTTCCCTGGCAGACCGCATCTTTTCCACGGTGGATGATTTATTAGATCAAGACACCATGCCGTCACGTTGCGCCTTCTCAGTTTCCTGAATGTTCTAGCCCTCAGATGGTGTATCGTTTGTTTGGTGAGTTTTGTTTGTTTTTAGCCCCCGGCTCCACCTCGGGGACTAGCTCCGAACGAGCAGGTTTCTCAGGAAAGTCGAGGCGTGTTTATGATAATGGCAATCGAAACTTATTAGAGACACATGTCTCTAAATTAGACATGATCGATACAATCGATTTTAATAACGATGAGATCACGTGATTTTTTTTTAGTTAAACTTAAATCCTAGTATAATCATAATGCCACAAGAGAACCACAATGTCTTCGTAGTTGTACTTTAGTAAAGAGAGCAAAAAGTTTGATCGACATAGTGAATCTAGCGACGTGAAGGAACCGTAAGCGCAGCATATCGATCGATTTTTCCTGGTAAATAGCGGTGGCGACATCATTTATCTTAGCTTAACTCGTTCATCTTCCTGTGTTGTTCTCCTACCCTAGGTTCCAAGGGCAAGCGTCTCCCTAATCCAAAGTCCAAAAAAACGCCCGATCGGTCCATTGATCTACAGATTCCAGATCGGACGCCGACGGTGATCTATTTCGTAGATAACGCCACTGGCTATTGGAATTGAGCGGGTTGAGCTAGGAAAGAAGTTGTGCTAGAATTCTTCGAAATCGTCTCACTAGAAGCGGGATCGGATTGTCCATACCTGTGTCGATTTGACTGTCGATCGCTTCAACGTACCCGCAACCGGGTGGACACGAACCAAATATTTAAATTATGTAATTAATGATGTTTATGAATTTATTGACAATTTACCAAGAATTTATTGATTTGCTGCGGGTGGGGAACTCAGCGGGTAGCCAAAATATCGGGAAGAAAACCCTTGGTTTTCTTGACTGCTCGTTGATTCTCTCCTGGAAAAACGTACACCCTACGCGTGATTTATTTGGCGCTTCGAACAACTGATTTCGAAGCTGGCAATTGGAACCATTGAAAGTGCTTCCCACCAGGAAAGTGCCTTTATGTCTTGTGAAATATTGCGCCGATAATTAAACGACATAAAAGCAAAGCGAGAAATAGGACGAGTGAGCGAGTGAGTACCCAACGAGATAGGGCACATCGTACAACATATGTGACGATATTTGTCTTCCCACAAACTGAACAAAGCAGAGTTTCTTTTGGCGCCTCCAGACAAAGACGAACTGCCTATTGCACACTTCTTAAGCCGGCCGACAAACAGAGGCCTCCCAGAATTAATATTACACGCAGTGTATAGTATCTTGGAAGAACGGCTAAAAATAAGCTTGCACCACTCGCATCTAGAAGGGCAATTCGTGATTGTTAAGGGATCCAAAATTTTGTGATTTATTTCCTAAAGTTTCCGTTTTGATACCGATACGAAGTAAAATAACCACTGTTTATTTAAGCCTGCGACTTTTAATTAGGGCCAAATGTTAATATGCATCACAATGGAACATCAGACCCGTTCATGTTTATATTTTATATTGACTCAGTTACCAGAACGCCAACATGATCAATCCAAGTGGAAATACAAGCCATGCATGATGACTGAAATCTTCCCAACCGTCTGTCTATAAGTATCAGGACACCCGAAAATACGAAACCCCCTCGTCAAGTTTATAGCAATGAACTAATCGATGAAATCAATAAGTCACTGAGTCTCTGCCCCCTCGGGGAAAGACTTATCGATCGAGTTTCGATCAGGACGCATTTTAAATCTGTACCACACAAATAAATGTTACCGTCCTTCGAGGCTTTAAATCTCGTTGTCTGGTGCTGGTGTTCAGACAGTGCACCAAAGATAAAGCAACGCAGTTCCAGTTCCTTCCGAGTGTCGGTGGGATATGGGACCATCGTTGGTGTATCGTTTATTCTAATGAGCAGGTCGGCAGAGTAGGCTCCAACGATCATCTCGAGCATTGATCAACACGATTGGGACATTAAACGGGAATGGGATTGGAAAGGATGTGGCGTTATTTATGAGCTTTTCGGCCGCTGCTTCTTGGGAAAACATGAGCACGATAAATTTGTACGCAAAAGATAGCGGTTTTCCGATTAGGGTCGATTATAAAAATCGGCACTTAAATTGTAACGGTCAGCCTGACAGTTGGACGATGTCACCCGGTAGCCAAATGCCACGACATGCACATTCTTGAAAGATGTTGTCAAGAGGCTCTGATGTTTGTTTACATTCGTGTAGAGATCACTTTTTTAAATTATCAAATTATTGTTCAAGGGGCGATTCTTTTAGCTACTTTAGGTGGATCGTAACCGGTGTATTAAAGTTCAATATGTTTCAATATCTTCCTTAGATCCCCAAAAAAGCAACTGTCCTTCCAGAAATTCAATATCTGCCTCAGACAATAGAAATCCATACCGTGCGAATCGCATAGAGAAGCATTGCTGCTGCATTAGAAATTGGCCCAACGCTACACACGCTACACATTACAGCAGCATCGAATCGGCACCGTATCTACCCAAAGAAACCATGGTGACGCTAGAAAAAAAGATGCGCGAAGAAACCACTGCCCCACCAAACAACCGTTCGAATCGATACTTATCGTCGTCACGTTGTTATTTATTGCAAATCGACGGGCGGGAATTATATTTTCGGCATTTTTCGTAGTAATTTTTCTCGTTTTCGCACGGTCAATTAAATGGGACACACGGAGCAAAACCATTTCCGTGCTGCAGCAAGCGAGTGTGTCCCGACCCATTCGAGCAAGCGTGAAAAGGCGAAAAGCCAACGAGGTTTGTATGGCACTTGGGAATGGGAAAGAATCGGGAAGGAAGGATAAGAAGTGTAAACCCACAAAAAACACACACTTCAAACAAACCTTCCACCTAAAGAAGTCCTTCGTTCATTTGTATCTTCCGTAGCCCTGCCTGTACACGTTCATCGATTGCGAGTTTGTCGAATCGGCCGGAACACGGTTCCGTATGGTGACGACTGGCGGCATCGGTCTCAAAAAGGCTGCGACTTTTCCCACACTCTTGCCTCTCCAGTATGCGCGCATGTTGGACATTTGTGCATTGGATGATGGAGCACAAAAAGAGGAAGAAAAGCACGGAACGCAGGAGCGAACGAGAGGGTCCGCATTTCGGGACACTTTGAGTAACGCCGTTCCTTCGATGATTCGCGAAAACCCAGAAACATACACACAGAATCGCAGATAAATAGATAGTGAAGGAGATAGAACTCGCGGAACATGGTTACGGTATGGCGGTAGAGTGGTACGGATTTGGTCAATTCGCAAGCACACACCGAACGAAAGAGAACGAATCCCCCATCTCCGACGCTGGAAACGGTACCAAGACGCCCGGCGGAACGTCCAAAAGAAAAGTACATCGTTCGGGCAGCGGTGTCCCATTGTGTCACCGGGAGTGCCCTTGTCTTGTTGACCTTGTCGTGCTTGCTGCCTAGTGGTCGTACGGAGATTCTCGCTTCCCAAACTGAACCGCGGTTCCTATTTAACGCGTCGTCGTGATGCAAGTTGAAAGAGTATGCCGCGCTGCAACTACGAAACGGGAACCATTTTTAATGGGTACGCCAAACTCAACGTGGACCCACGGAAGGAAGCAATGCACCGCGAACGGTTAGGTATTAATTAAAATATGTAAAATTTTAATTGATACAAACGCCGAGAAGGGTAAGTGCCAGATCAGGTGTGAAATGTAGTTACGGGTTGGATTTGGAAGATGTGATCTTCGAGGGGGTAGGTATTACGTTCAACGTAACCTTACTATTTGATGAATGTTTTAATGCCCGTATAAATTTTACTTTCAGCTACACACCACTCAGAACAAGCGCTTGGCAAAAAAAACACCTTAATTGGGTATGAAAGAATCGACAGAGTGTTGATAAATAAGTACTTACCCGTTGCGCAAAGCTTAAGCGTTTTAAATAACTTCCACCAATGAAGTCGAAGCCGCATGAAGAACCGTACGGATGGTACGGTAACCACCATCGACAGACAGTTCTACCGAGCACCGAAATCTCAAAGGCAGCGCGCGCGCACGATGATGAAGGCATTCGAAAAATGTTATCCTGCTGCGTTTTTTCCACTCATCGTACACGTCACGATTATTGATATTTACAAGCGCCTTGTCGCGATCCCGAAGACGAAGACAGTCGGATGGCGGTACTGTGAGCCATGCAAACGCACTCTACACGTTTGGGAAAACGATGGCTACGATCAATCAATATCATCTCTGGCCGTTGCTGGTCAGGTTGCCACAATGATTAATCTAATGTTGTCACGGAGCGCCGGTAGAGCCGTGTATCCGTGCGGCTAAAGATCTACAAACCAGCATACACCCGAACGCGCAGGAACGCGTCGTGATGGCTGAGCTTGGCTGCTCTTAAATTCTACCGAAAAAATTGAGATCTCGAATACGATCGTTCTGAGATCGTCAACTGTTCGAGAAAAAACGCGAATGGAAAAGAAAGCGTTCTGGACATACCAGTCGCCATTCTTTTCTAGCCGAGGATGAAATTCTTTACCGCTCGAGCCTTACTGTTGGCACTTCCAATTCCATACCCCAAATCGGGTTCGATTAATAAGCATAATCGATAATTGGATCGAGCCTCCCCCATAAAACTAATGGCCAACGATTAGCACACCAAGTTTTGTTTCGAAAACGGCGCCGGAACGGCAAAGCACAAATGGTACGCGCAAAACCTGTTCAGTTCTTCAACACCCAATCGCGCCGCGCCCCTCGTTCGGCATACCCTTGCAAACGCGTACCGTTCCACATTCCATAATCCGATTTTACAAACACCGGTCGTTTTAGCAGCGATCACATTCGGGCATTCCGTGTCACGGCACGCGGATACCGTGCCGGCTGACTGTGCGAATGGCGATTCCACCGCCTCGAAGGATTGATATTTGGCATGATAATTCAAAGATTTCGGGCGGCATCTCTTAATCTTGCGCCACCATGATAAATATGAGTGGAAAAGCGCAGAACGTGCGAAGGCTCGCAAGTAAACCTGAAGTTACAGCGCAGCGGATGATGTTTCAAATATTCTACCTCCTTCATTCGGACAACGTTAGTCAGTGACCAAACTTATCTGCCAGCTGTACGCGCGAAGTAGCCATATGGTTAACCGCTTTTGAACCCGTCGTCCGTTCGCGTCTTTCTTAATGATGTCAATTAATGGCTGAAATATTGCGACGATTTTAAAAACTCGTGTCGAGCGAATAGATATTAACAGCTCTTCGATGTCGACCCGTACGCAAGGATGTCAACAATCTGCTTCGAGAATGTGTTTCCCACGATAAGGAGATGGGATGCGAATTTTACCCAATGCTTTTGATACAGCAATCACATGGAAGATTGTTAAAATTAATGCTGAGAGTTATATTAATTGCATCACATCAAGCTTTTCCACAAAATTCAATTACGGTTTAAGCTGGGAAAGGTTATGTACCCGGGTATTACATCTGCTTTGAAGTCTTGGTTTGCGGCAAAAGTGTCTGGGACAGTTCCAGATAATGCTTCATCGGATGCAACTCATTCATTCCGATCATTTCTGCTAGCCACACGCATATATTGATTGCACACCCCTGATAAGATATTTCCCTTGACATATGACAGGTGTCACACACTTTAGCTGTGTGTGTTCTGCATCTTGTGCGTATGCGGTCAGAATTGTCCGTTTCCATAGCAACCATCCAAGAGTTCGCGCCAAACTGACCAACTCCTAGCATTAAATTTTCACAAGCCATTCTTAGTCAGAACGGCAAGTGTTTCGCTTCATACTGCTTGTGTTCCGCTTGTGTAGAGGAAATTTATTGAAAACGAAAAAGTATTGAAAATCAACGAGAATGATTGGAATACAGGCTCTGGAAACCAATAAGCCGGTGGTTAGTGAATTTACGACAAAAGAACGGAGACCGCTAAAAGGTAAGTACTGTGCCATAGCGTTTAGTCTCCTTTTTACTTCGATCAATCAAATTATAATTGCTTCTCTCGTTTAATGTGCAGATATCGATGTAAATCGAAGCCACCAACTTAATATACCGTCTAAAGATGGACGAAACATAGGGAAGGCAACCATTTCTTCCGGGTTCCGGGTGTTTGCAGATGGCGAAACTAATGTGAAGATACCGGTGAAGGTATCTGCGGATGGCGAAAAACAGGTATTTGGTGCCAAAAAGCCGTTCCAAACGATCAATGGGACATGTAGTAAAAAATTGATTACTAAAGACACTGGTCCGATAAGTGTGGAACAGGTTGATGTCGGTTTCCGGGCCAACTGCGGTGTCTTTAAAGATAATTCCCTTTCTGATCACACCATTTCGGCAACTAGTGCAAAGGTTGCTAATATGAACTGGCTTGAAAAACAGCTTGCTATGCTTCAAGTCAAAGAAACATCGAGCAAACCCCAGATACTTGTAACTAATTCATGTGGTGTAGGTGTTAAAAATACTGTCTCTACTGTAATTCCTAATATCAATGAAATTGATAACTTGGCCCGAAGTGCTAAGCAATATGAAGATAACGTATGCGCAGGAAAAGCAAAAGAACCAGAACCATCAACCAACGATACAGGTGCAATAAGAAAAGTTGTCTCGGATACAGCTAATTCTACCAAGTTTAACAATACTAGCCAGTTGCCAATATTCAAATGGAATGTTATGGCTGAAGAATGGAACACCACGAAGGAAAAACTCTATGATCATGGCAATTCTAAAGATTCTTTTTCATCTAATGTGGGTGTACAACAAATATCAACGCCTTGGAATTTTGACGCATTCAATGTTGAAACAAATCTACCTAATCAGTACACAGATGCTACCGGAATCAATCGTAATTTTCCGAGTACTACCCAATCAATCGGTAGAAAAATTGTCGGAAAAAAGTGTACACCGTTTGAAAGGGGCCATCAAGTTGCGGCTAATGATATTCTGCGTGAGTTGGATGATCGGACTGAGGAAATTCAACTCTACGAAAGATATAAGGAAGCACGCCGTAAGAAAGCCATTGAAGCGATGCGTGTGGAACAAGAAAGGAAGAAAAGGAAAATTGAGTTGCGCCCAAACGTACCGACTAATATGAAAAATCCACAGCAGTCTACTGTGATCAGAGGTAGAAACTATCCAACGGAACGTTTCGGTATCGATGGTTTCCAGCGTCCAACTAATACTTCATACAATCCCGGGCCAACACTTCCGTTGCCTGCTATTGCTCCCGGTGTAAAACCGAGTGTTTGCATTATCAAATATTCAATACCACCGAATGAGCCGATACGCTACGAACCGATAGACCTATTGAGGATGAATACATCAAACAAAAATGCTGACAAACGATACGGTAGTGCATGGACATGTCATATTGGTATGACACATTTCAGTAGTGATTAACCTTGTTCTATCGACTCTGTTCTAGTGCCAAGAAGCATCAGGAAAAGTTGATGAAATAACTCCGAATGGGTTTCTATGCTTAATTTCTAAATATTATTATTAAAGAAGATGCTCTATTTGTAACAGTCGCCAGTAACGAAAATTAACTTAACGAACTACGCGCGAGTTACTTTCCGAACGATGCAAGGTGAACTTTCCAATGTTTTTTTTTCTTAATTGTTTAATTAATCATTCGTAAATTGTAACAAAACTGGTTAAAATAATAATAAAGATTGTTTTTATTCGATTTTCTTAACCTCAAACGAAGCAATTTGTAAGCTTTGTCACTTTTGTTAACAGAATAAATTCCATTATTCACCAAGTTTGTTTTTGGAGTCGCCATGTCTGCTACGGTACCGTGAGAAAAAATCATTCTCATAAAACACACTCGCACTGTCTATCCTGCAGTGTGTAGTATATTAAAGGGTCGGTAGGGTCGTCGTAGCATACATTTTCAATGCTTACTGAGATACATCGTAGTCATTCTTAATAGCATTCTAATCAGTTCACAAGAGTGCTCAAAGTTTGCGATATCATTTTCACCAACAGACACATTAGCCGCGTAATGCGTTAATAACACGAGGAATGGAATTTATTTGCAAAGAATGCATCTTAGACAACTGTCTCCAGCAACAAAAAAAGAAGCTGCAAATGATATATTCTTGCGTATCTCCATTAGGCCACAGAACCTTTTTTTCCCCAGAACCCTGTTTCACTTTGTTCCATCATAATTTATAATAAATGGCCTCCACGGGCCGGTTCGGATACACACATGTTGTCTACAAGCGGAGAAGATTTTAATGTTAAACACTCTAACGTTTCTTTGTTTTTTTTACAATCATAGCTTGCGTCCTTTGATTTAACCAGGCAAGTCGACGGTTGTACATGTACGGTTTGTCCTAAGAGGCAAGGAACTTCAGGAATGTTGCATAAACGATATCTTCAAGAAAACCTGTCACACAACTGTTTCACAAGATGATTTCGTTTTTGGTTAATTGTGAATATTATAGAAGAATTCATATACCAACCATGTACGGTTGCCCATGTTACCGTGAGGCGATAATATCTCCACGCATTAACGCCCTTTTTATCGTGGAATGTTTCATTTTGCGGTCTGAATGTAAAATGCAAACTGTTGATGTTTGATGAACAGATCATTATTCACTGCTGAATGGTGAGAATGTGGGAGAATTAGCGCACCTCTAAGGTCATGACGCTCGTGCATCAGTATCAGAATAATTGCGGGACATCACTAATGCTTATAAGCTTAGTGTGACTTTGTAACAGAGATGTCCTCTGGCTGCAATCGGCCTTTTTTGTTACTTCTTGAGTTTCATCTGTCCTGTTGCGCTGCATCGTCTGTTTCCTGTTTCCTGTAGCAACAACACGACACGAACTTTAGCCAGTACAGTACACACCAGTGCGCAACATCGTTGACGAAACCCACCGGACGTGCCGCGGTTTCTACGCGCATGCATGTGTATCAACCGCGGGGTGAACGGTTCGCCAGACCATAATTAACATGTTTTGGGCAATAAATCAGTTTTTCTGACATTTGACAACGCATTACACTTTATCAATTAAACGTGTATTAATTTATACGGGAATGCGAGGCGGTTTTTCGGGACGTTGTGTGCATCCTGCTGCTGCTGCGGAGTTTAGTTTTGTTTCCTCTTTTTTTTTTTGTTTTTCGGGATCGATTTTCGATGGGAACGCAGATGAGATCGGTACAACGATGTCAGGATCTAGGGTCGTAACAAAGAAAAAAAAACAACAACTAGGGACACCAACCTGCCACCGGGAACAGTAGAGAATGATTAATGAGCGGATGAAAGGTCGCCTGGCGTATCGAATGGGAATGGTTGTCCTTTCGGTGTGTGCTGCTTCTTCTCCGTTTAATTGGAACCGTTGTGGGATCGTCAGCGACTCATACAGATCGTACTGGCGCTAAGCGTGACAAAACACTGCTGCGCTGTACGACCAGATGGAGAGAGAAACACACGAGTGCATACGGCATAGGGACAGGCGAACAAATCTTATGGGCATTAAAATGCAATGCTTCCTCTTTCGGACATTTCAATCAAAATTGCAAACTTAATAATAATTTTCATTTCCGAACGTGTTTGTTTTTTTTTCTTGTTTTCATTTATTTCTCGATCTCATATACTTGCACATTTTGGATGAGTGATAATTTGTGTGTATATATAATATATGTATAGTTTTGTGTTGTGTGACAGTTTAAGTTCGAGAGTGCTTCTTTCGCCATGCTAATATCATCAGTTTACACGTTTTTTTTAATTCTATTTCTTTTCGTGTCCTTCTTAAATCTTTTCCGTCATAGATAGAAAATTTCGCTGCTCCTGTCTGTCTCAACGAATACACGGCTCTGTAGGATATTTCATAAGTGGTCTTACTATTGTATAAGAAGGATTGGTTGGTGATTTTGATTTCGTTAGTTGTATTTTTATACAATTAAAATAACTAAACGCCTGATCGGCACCACCTTCTTTCCCGACTTGTGGCTTATAAATCCGTGTGCATTTGTGTGATAATGTTGAGTTGTGTGTTTTGCTTTTATATGAAAGTGAGACAATTTTAGACAAACGTACATTTCCCTCCCAAAAGTGTATGATGCTTCGTGAGGCGCGCTTCATTAGACAAATTTAAAGTTTCAATCCCAAATAGCTAACCATGGCGTGTTGTAATTATTCACAAAAGTTAACGTACGAACAGTAGTTTGCCTTTTCGGTCGATTCTCTCTATTTCTCCCTCTCGCCATATTATTTACGATCGCTTCACTATATTGGTTACATTGTGGTAGAAAAATAGCATGAAATTAACAAATTTGTCTTTGTTTATCTTCGCACGCAACGCTTTCTGCTGCATTTTACATAGTTTTCTCGTACCTTTATTTTACATCGCCGTGTTAATAATGTCCTTCTCGGTTGCGGTTGTATTTCTCTGCTTCAAACCGAACACTAAAAGAACATTTCAACATAGGATAGAAGACTTGCTGGATCAAACAAAAGTGCTCGCAAAAACAACAAAAATACAATTAATATCCGTGACGCACCACACTTTTAAAAATATGCACATTTACACACACGGTTTTGGTTTGTGTTGTGTCTTACCGAGTTGTTAACCACTGTTCTATAACTAACGTTCGGTTTTTTTCTATCTGTCTTTTCATCAACTGTCTTGGGACCGTGAGCTCATTCGATTTTGATTATACATTTCCACTTTTACTCCCTTTTCCTTTTATCCTTACGCTACTAACATGCCTGTTTCGTTATACACAGCGTAAAAGACTGTTTCTTGTGTATTCTTCCTGTCAAACATCATCTTTTCTCCAGACTGGGCTTAATCTCACCAGCGGAAAAAACACGAACTTGCACCTTCCTTCCTTGAAACGATCGTAGGCTCCGGAATTCTAGTTTAATATTATTACACTACTATACACAGGGGCTAAGGGGATAGGCAAAACGATTCGCATATGTGGATGAAGGAGGTGTGTGTGAAGTTGTACAAAATAAGCACAAAACGTCGCTGCCGCGCGTGTTGTCTTTCTTCAGTCGATAAGATTTTCCCAACGTTTTGCACAGAGTTTCAATGTCATTTCAATGCTTTCGGTTCCCTTTTTGTCCATATCGTGCGTATTAGCTTTGCTTTGTACCGAAAAAAGAACCGCCAATCTTGCGCACTTACAAATGTATAAGGTTGCATCTTTGTATATATTGTTTCTTTTTTTTTCTTCTTTCTGTGCCTTTGCTAGAGCAGAGTTTTATAACTAACGAACGTTCGCTTCGTCATGCTGATTTACCTGACGCAAATATCGTTTTGCAACAGTTTTGACTATCTAGAACCAGTACAAATCCTTCGACGATTCCTGTACTTGTGCTTCTAATCCTGGAACGAAAAGATAAAACAAATAACAACGTTAATCCACACGAATATTTACATTAAACACATTTATTCACGGAGTATAAATTGATGTATTCATGTATTAATGCTTAAAAATCATTTGTGAGTGATACCGTTCGGCAAGAACCGCATGAGCAAAAATTATTGGCAGTTTGCGTAGTAATGATTCCGGTCAATAGATGGCGCCACTCACAGTTGCTAAAATAATGGCATTTCGTGTAAATCGTTTGAGAGATATTACATTTACGTGTTTTTTTTAATAAGTCATATTTAAATTTAGTGTTGATATCCTTTTACCACTTTTTAATGAGATTAATAACGCATTTCCTCGCATATAATCGGTAAAAAGAATATTGCCAATAAGGTTCGACAAAATGCAAAATTACAAATTTTCAACTTAAATAAATATGCATTTATTTCAGTCTCTTACCATTAGGAGAGTAGTAATGATATCCATAAGATTTATACCATCAATAAAACACCTCAATTACAATCAATAACATTATATTTTATCATACTACCAACCGGAATGGCCTCGAAATAAAATGCCTCATTGCCCATGCACCGAATGTAATATTACAGCCCGCTACACACAGTCAATGTAAGGGCTACATCGACTCCAGAAAAAGAGTATGGGCTTTATGGCAGTACCCTTTCCATCGAACCGTTGGCCCAGCGTGCTGCCACCACCGCCGCCGCAAATATATTGTGTGCGCCAACATAATGCGGTGGCCACAACACAACAACAACACACCACCATCGAAGGGCGTGTCCTCGGCAAAAGAGCAAATGTAATCGGTCCCCACGGTGGCGGTTCGTCCATTGCAATTGGTCGAACCCGGGGGAGAGAGAGCAGTAAATTATTTATTTCCTCCCCATCTGATTCTTCTGGCTTCTTTCGGACTGACCGGCGGTCACCGAAAAAGGACACACCAAAGAAGAAGCCATAAAAGAACGGAACCAACTTTGCCTTCAGGACGCAAAGCTGTTTCAAGAGGGACGTTATATAAAATAGACCGGTAGTTGGTGATTTTGTGGTTTTTGAACTTTGAAGTCAAAAGTGACCATACATCCACCGAAAAGATGTTTCATGCAAAACGTGTTTGCGTTTAAACATTATAGTAAAGTTTAGGTCTATATAAAAAAACCATCTGTCTTAATCCCGTTCGCCTTCGAACACACAAAGGCCAGACGGCTAGTTCTAGCGGCAAATATTAACCATTTACTAAATTAATTACCCTTCGCCTTTGCGTGAGTAGGAAGTTCGAAATGGGCTCCCTTCCGTGTCCTGTGCGCATGAGAGTATCTGTAGGTTGTGTAAAACTTTTAAGCTAGTGTGTGCCCACGAACCGAATGAATAATTGCTGCAATTTCGAAACCAAATAATAAGCGCCTTGAAACGAATTTTGGTCCGCCATCAAATTACACACACTTTTTACCCTCCTTTTCCTGCCCATTTTTCTTTGGTAAAAACTTACGGACTTATGAATGAAGGGAAATGATGCACATTAAATTAAACTGCCAGTGGAGTCACCCCCCACACACACACACACTTGCACACACTATTGCTTAATTTCGTGTGCGAATGAAAAGCCAAAAAGCAAACCCCCACCAACTCAATGAAGAATTTTTCCCAATTCTTCTCCGCGTTCCGAAATGAGATTCGCTTTTCTTCACTTTATCATCCGCTTTCATCATCGCCCGTTTGAAATGATGGACAGGAAAATTATTTTGATGGACACTGGCACCCCACCGGTTCCGCTTAAGGGGAAGGGCGGCAAATATCAAAGACGCATAAGAGGATGCGCATGAAGCTGTTTCGAAGTATTTTTTCCCCTTTGGCATAAAGTTTTCACGCATTTTCCTTTCCGTTTGATAAATGTGGTTTCATTTCCACCCCAAATTCACAAATGCTTTTGATGATGCCATTTTGTTCACGGCCCGCCTTGCGCCTAAAATGAAAAAGTGTGGAACCATTTAGCATGGGAAAAAATATTCATTACTTCATATTTGGAATGTACTAAATTCATGTGCTGTTTTTTTTCTGTAATTAATTGCCTGAGTCTTATGTCTCTTCACGTTCGGCAAAGTGGTCAGATTTCTAATTTCAATACTCGGCAACGCCGCAGTAGGGAAAGATGCTCCCGGTGGTCATAAATTAAACATACCAACACTTTATCATGTACGGCACCAAACAGTTTTGCATGGTGGTTAGCCCGTAAGATGTTTTCTTTTGATTTTCGTTATTTATGGCCTTTCGATTATTGTGATTTTTGGACCATTTAAAATACAATGATTTAGAGCGCTTCCTTTGTAAAAGCTTAGAAGCAAAACGACAAGTAATATATTTTCGACCGTACACAACAATCGATACCATCATGGAAGGTTGTATGCATGCTTTCTCATCGCACAAACCGATACCGAGCGGCCATGGAGAAGAGTGACTTCTTTAACACATGCAAGGAGAGTGTAATGGAGACGCTTGCCGTGCATGTTTAACCCGGAACTGAGTGTGTGAATAGCTTACAAATCATCCTACACACATACAAGCATCTACAAAAACTAGGTCCAAAGGATAACGCCCCTCGTATCGGATACGCATAGAACCATATCCTTCACTTGGCTCAACGTTTCAAGTTCTTGTACCAACACCGAACCCCCCGGGTGACGATACAAAGCATAATGTCCTGTTTCAAAGCGTACGAGAAAATTCATAGTATAGCGCCCACTCGAAAAAGAAGGGTTCCTGGGATCGGTCCTTCGTCCTGTGACTGTCCTCCAACAATGTCTACGATGTACACACACGTTTCCACCGGTCGTATAGATCCGAACCAGGGAACCAGGAAAATGGATCCCGATCCAAAAGCGGTTGCAAACGAAGAAGAACTTTTCTTTCATGTGTCACATAAATTTTCCCATTCCGTATACCGAAGGCAAAACAAGTATTGCGTTCGTTCGTACACATACGGGAAAGTTGTTGGTCTGTCAAGTGGCGAAACACGGGCACCGCACACCGGGCAGCAAGGAGACGCACACGAAAGCGACACCATGTTGTCAGTGTTGTGTCCAGGATATATTAGTTTCCACTGTCTAATCTGGAACCGCTTTTCTACGAACCGAAGAACCATCGGAAGGAACGTCCCATGAACGCTAAAAGGCTTGGGAAGTAGCTTCCGAAGAGTACGCGGTGTCCGGGGGGTTTTTACTTTGCATCTCGGGTCAAAGTTTATTCATGACGGGAAAGGAAAATGCAATTATTTATGTCCCCAGTGCTCTCAGCACTCCACCCCCTACACCCAAACACACCGCCGTCAGTCACCGGTCGGGTTCTTCGGACGGTCTTTGCGACACAACCTAAAAGGACAAAGTTTAGATCAAACAGGAAACGGTGACGATGTCGTTGCTTGAGTGCTATTAGATTCAAATCCATGACTTGAAGGTGAGTTCATGCGTGTGTGTCAGATCGTACTCTCTCGCATACACGTGTTTTGTACTGCTCTTGCTGATGGTATGTTCCATAACGTCAGAAACAGCATTCGTTTGCTCGGAGAACAAACTTTGTTGGGGCCTGTTTTTTTTGTTTGAGCAACTTTAACACTCTTCCCGCAAAATATTGATTCACACTAAAGCGATAAGATGTATGTTTCTAAATCATTAACTAATATCTTTCTAAACCTTACTAAACCCAGCTGTCAATCTGATTACTAACTTATTTTTTGTTGGAACTACCTACTTGACAGTTTAACAGTTTTATCTGCTGTCAACAGGCGATTACCTGTCACTTCATCTTTCTGCGGTCGGTTCGTTGTCATGGCAACCGATCGGATTGACAACGCACCGATGCGGGTTTACAAGTTAACACGGACCACATGCCATCCATCATAATGACGGCCAATCTCATATCCGACCGGTGCCAGAAACCCACAGGCGGCAAAGCACACCACGCTCACTAAAAACGATCCCGAAACAAGCGAAAGCACAAGCACAACGTCCAGTCAAAGAAAGCCGCCGCCGCAAACAAAAGCCAAAAGAGCGTCGGTAAATTCGTGTTCGCCTTGAATTCTACCCGCCCGGTTGTGCGATAGTTTCTAATCATGCCGCAATGTCCATTCGGAAGCATTTATGATAATTTATGATGGAAACGTCGACATCCCCCGGCGGCACCAACCGAGGTTCTCATTTCATCGCAATCCTGAATGTGTTTATGTTTTATTTGGTGCTGTTTTTTGTTTGTCCCATCGTTATCGATTAGTTAGCTAGATATAGAGCTAATGTTCTGCGCGGTGACGAAAACGGCAAACCAAATGCATTCCAAAGCCCAATTTCGCTCGCACCGCTGGTACTGCTCGGCATGACCGACGGGTGTGTAGCATACGCACATACACACCACACACGGTACACGCGTTGAAACTCGCGAAATGTCCGCCTATACCTTGCTTCCATTCTAACCTCGCGTAAGAACACACCAGCAACAGCAATAACCCAAAAAAAAACCCAGTAGCGTAGAGATGTCATCGGAAAATCTGTCGCGATCGACAACACGGCCGAACCTGACGACGACGACGACAACGACAGCGATGACTCCCGGTGACATTCTTTCGATTGCTGCGTCCGATTCGACGGGTATGTTTGCTCGCGCACTTTTCGGCGCAAGGTTCGCGCGTTGCCTCCACCGCCAAAAACACACTACTAGCAACGGGCACAACGGCCAGCCATACAACAACAGAAAAAAAAACCCTTCTCTCTGACTACTTCGATCTCTTTTGCACCACTTTTAAAACTCGCTGCTTGGACGGATGCTTTTTTTTAGCTTCATCGTAGTCGCGCCGCTTGTTTCAAATCGCATTCCACACATTCCACTGCCAGATTCGGCACTGCGTATCGTCGGAAGCTACACCGTGTGGTGGCGGGTGGTGGACATCGAAAATAAGAAGAACCGTGGTCTGTTGTGTGATATTGCGCTACCGAAACAGCGAGCTAAAATACACTGCTCCCACTGCTCTCGCTGTGGGGATTTGTGGGTAATGTTCCGAGTGCATTAGAATAAGAATTCGGATGGTTCAATTTAACAAATTTTTCCACTCACTGCGACACAGGAGGATGAAAGCAAAAAATTGAGGCACTTGAGCCTACTCGACTGGAAGTTAAAAAAATACAGTTCAGATTCGACTTCTATGATTAAGCAACTCACTAAATCTGTAAAGTACATACATATGAAAGATCTTTAATCGACGAAAGTCATTAAGTCATTGGGGAAAATATGTCCGTATGCGGTACGATCAAAGACTTCATAAATGCTGTTTGATGAACACAATTACGATAATCTCCAAACCTTCTAAATCTGATACTAATCAAATCAATAGATCTCGCTAGCTTGTAAGTACATCATTTGTACCTTTGTTAATAATCGAAAGGGGTTCAAGCGGTTCACAACAAAAAGTACCGACGGCAATGCTCTTGCTTTATCATTTTGCTGTTGAAACACTTCACGATTACCGTCCAGAGATACATGGCACGATATGGCTGGACAACCGCAACAAAAATAAAAACCAAATGCACCCAAATACAAGCGCGCCATGGATTGCATCTCTTTCCCATGTAAATCAACTGTATTCTCCCACCATGAACACCATCTCCTGTGGAGGCTATGCAACGAGAGTGTCCAACCGAATGGCCCGATGGATGCAGCCCACAAACCTGACGAACAGAGAACAAAGCATAAATTGCCGTCGGAATGTTGAGCGAGAAAACGAATTCGAAAAAGTGATGAAAAGACGAGAAAACAAATGATGGAGTGCGTCCCAAAAAAAAGGTACGGAGATTCCAACGGCATGGACATCAAATGGCGATGTTAGAAATGAACCGATTAAATGTTTCGCTCATAACCAACGGTGCATCTCCTAGAAGAGTTAGCTGGAATGGACTGTGCATCACGGCTGGATTCCCCATTCTGAATAAAGTCTTTGGGACCTTAATTCCTTCGTGTCGAAGCACAACTAAATAACTCAACATTGTAGAAAGTCGACTTTGTACTAACCTGCCATCGTTGGATAGCTCGTGTACGCCGCTGCACTTTCTAATGCGTGTGCCGTCTGTTGGTCGTGGTGTAACCTAAAAATGCAAAGAAATGTTCAAAAATCAAACAATGTTCCAATATCGAAACAGCATAATAATGTATATTTAATTCTTCCAAATTAAGAGAACCTATAAGTGGATGGATTGTTCAACATCTATTCAATCGCCACGCTACTCACCTGGACGTGTGTCCGTACTGCTGGGGTAACCTCAGTAAGCTGCCATATTGGGCCATATTGTGGTGGTACGCGTGGGCGTGTGCGGCATGCGCATGGGCAGCGTGTGCGTACGAACCGTAGTGTGCCGCATGCCACGGATCCGCCGAATAACCACCGTCGGTGGAGTAAAGGTCGGAAACCTGCGAAAAGCGAGGGCGAGAACATTTCACGTTACATCAGCAGTCAGGGAAATCAGAGTGAAAAGACTGCGTCCTCTTACCTGGTGATGCGTTGGGGCAGGTGTTGGTGGAACGTAGTTGCTGTTCCAGAATGAAGGAGGGAAATTTCTACTCGACATCGAACTGTATCCTGCAGAAACAAACGAGACCATAACGCACGAGAGTATTAGTCGATTGAAACTTTTTTGCAATCAAGTGAAATATTTCAACGATGTTAGTAATAGTTTGAAATTTTTCAAGTACCATGAAATATTTGACCTCTATCATCTTTTAATAAACTCATACTGATTATCATCGCATTGGTTAGTTGCATTTTAACTAACAATACCAATTACTCCGTATAGCAAACATAAATCCCGCAATGCACTTTGTATGCAACTCCACATGCACAGCATAACTTCAATCAAATATCCCACAGAAACAGTTGGTTCTCGACAGTGCACATACACAACCTGTTAAACAACTTCACATCCGGGACCAAACCAACGGACGTTCTCTCGGGAAGTCTCCCAACCACCGATTCCACCCTTCCTTTCCTTTCCACTCTTCTATGCATTGCATTTCCTCTCCCCTCGCACACAAATCGTTCACACAAGCGCGATGGTTTCAGCCGAAAATTGTTGGAAAAATCTAATTAAACAAGCATCGACATTCCAGCTTTCGATAATTTCCCTCCCGAACCGCCTCGGGGTTGGATGGGTGGAAGGGTCGCGCGCATTCTTCGCAGGTGGAAGGCACAGCACACCAAGAAAAGCTAGCCCTCGATCAAGTGAGATAGAGAGAAAAGCCGCAACAAAACAAAAACCGGAGGACGGCAAAGAGCAAAAAAAAAACATCACGCGAAAATTCCCAACATCTCTGTGCATCTCCTTCTCATTTTTCCCGCTCGCGCTCGAGAACTCTTAAGTTGCCAACAAGCAAAACGATTTCAAAGTTTTTTTTTGTTCCTCACTTTACAAGACGCTCACGGGGCAAACGGGGCACATACCGACGGGGGACCGATGGAACACTTCACTACCAAAGGGAGAAAAGGCGGCGAGAAGCCTTTATTCCTTCCGGCAAAGATGACCATTCGGTGGTTCCGTTCGTCGCACAGTGTGCGATTGGTTTCAGCGTTTTCGCCAAACGAATCTCCCGCGAACGATCTTTCTGGACGCGGGAAAAGCAAAACAAAACATAACGACTGTCGGCACCGGTGCGGCAATTGAGTTTTTACTTTATCCCAGCAGCGCAGTCATCGAAGTCGACCGAAGGAATTTCAAACTGGAAACCCATCAGAGCGATCGGATCTTTGATTGGGGACCCCATCGGAGGATCGGGTAGCGGTGCAGGAGTGCGAACAGCGAAAGTTTAAAATGGCAACCGTCACGCATTGTAAAAAGGGGGTTTGCATGTCTCCACGGGAAAAATTAACCGTCCCCCCTATTGGAACTGATCATGTCGAAAAGGAGTAACACTCTTTTCTTTTCAGATGTCCTTAGCTATAAAAATGAAAGGAAAAAAAACTCTAATCAAAAGTCGCCAATTTCTTCTAGCTCTCATAGATATACTAATGATTACTAAGTGACGTTAATAAGAACGATTATAGAAAAATTAAAAACAGGCACTTTTTGACCATTACGTTATAATATAAACGGTCTCTCGGACGATCGGATGATGCCTTCATTGTGCAAGGTATCCTACTGATGATGCGTAAATTAATTTACGTACATTCATATGAGTCCGTTTATACATAGCAAACAGCACCATTAAACTGTGCGACTTCCGTGGGGGCGTACGACGAAATTGTGCTGACAATAATTGAAATTTCAACAAACGAACCCACCCGAGAACAGTATTGCCCCACACTGTACGATTCTTTCCCGCCCCCGGGAAGGGGTTGGTAGTATTGTCGAATTTTTACACGTTGCTTTCCTTGAATAGCTTTACTTTCCTGTTTCTTTCGCTCCCGCAACAAACCCCACAGGGCAAAGGAATGTCAGGCTGAGGTGGAGCGCACAATTTTTAGGCAACAACAGTTTCATTTTCTTTCCTATGCTAGAACAATCCCTGCTCGCACTCGGTTGAATCCACTCGGCGACAAATTTATCTACTGGCAGACAGCAAAATGTACCATCGCTATGTTTCGCACGTTCTTCAAGGTGCTGTTAAAATAAAATAAATAATTTAAACACATTAGATCGACTCGATCAAAATTCGGATCGTGTTATAACATCCCCCTCTAGCAGCATCTCTCCGACCTTGGTCGAAAGATGTGTTTTTTTCCTTCTACATAACTACCGAAAAGGTTTTTTTTTGTAACGCATCTCCCTTCGAAAACAAATTAGCATCAACCACAAAATAGAGACATTTAGCAAGTTTCTCATCGTTTGCTTCCCCACCCTAGCAACACTTCAGTAGTGGACATTTTTCAAATAGTTTACATGCATAATTTAAACCGAATCGCTCTCGCACCACGACTAAGCTGATGCCGCCATCTGTCGGTCGGTGTTCGTACTACACTCGGTGCTAACAGCACCGTTCGTGCGCATGTGACGGTCTCGAAGCGCTCGGGCATCTATCCTCTCTTTCCTCTACGCAAACCCACCCACCCCTTTTCCCGTCACCCCCGCAACCGTTCTTGCCGTCCTCTACCCTTATAACATAACATCCCCAAGATGGATGGTAAACAGTAGACAAATATTTCGACTATTTCATGCATTCGAACGGTGCAAATATTTTGAATAGCATTATCAAATAGGGCAACCACACCATTATGTAGCAAATTGTGTGCAAGTGTGCGTGTGTGTTTTGTTCGTGTGTCCACACCGATGACAGCCAGCAAGGCGTCGTGATTCACGTGCGTGATTCAATTTGACCGCACGATCTGCGACGCTAAATCAATCGAACCATAACATAGGCACGGGGTTTGAACTGATACGAAAGAGAAACAAGTAGCGATTTTTAATTTATAGTGCTGGACACGTTTGTTTACTTAGCAACTAAGAGAATGGTCTACTTAGACATTTAAATATAATAGAAAGCCGTTTGGCCAGGCACCTTTAAACCGCTACGACAAAGGTCGTACACCCAGTATAATGGTAAAAATGTACCACGAATGATTCATTATGAAGCATAGCGGGTTCTTAACTGTAAAACTAAAAAGAAAAACAATAAAAAATCTAAATCCATCCATCCGTGATGTGGAAAATTAAATGTATCATATTTTCAAAAAAAAAAAAACAAACGAAACTTAAAAGGAGTTCTCGTTGGGGCGGTATTAGCATTTCGGACCCAGAATTTTGTCGCGCGGATCCGTTCCGTTCGCTTCGTTGCCAGTGAGGCATTTTTCGCCTGAACGCTAAAATTCATTTAATCTTTCACTTTTTTCCTTGCTCCATTTTGGCTCTTTAACCTATGCGGCTAATGCTTTTAAAGCATGCCCCTCTTCACTTGAATGTGTTGTTTATTCTTTTGACTATTTTTGTGTTTGTTTGTGGCGTTTCACATTTTTGTTGACATTGGTAAATACCCGAACCGAGGCAGCGGCCGCTCAGTCCTGTTGCGTATATCCTGCGTGTGCGTATTGCAAACGCTAATAGTGACAACGATGTTGTGGTGTTTTAAGCACGCGCAGCAAAAAGATGAAACAAATAAAATAGAACAGGATGGGTAAGGGAGGGGGGGAGGGGTGAGTTGGCCTCACACCATACGACAGCGACGATGCTTTTCACCTCTCCTAGGCAGTTTGCATGCCGGGCGTTCGCGGATATCAGCAAAGCATGCCCTCAAACATTTTTCCACCGAATTGGTGGCATTCTTCTCGTGTGCGGAAATTATTTTCGGGTTCAAACACACACACACACACAATTCGGGTCCCGGTCGCGGTGGCGGTACGATACACTCCAAGAAACGGTACTGCTCTAATTTAAACGATCTGTATAACACCCAAATTGATGAGATTACAACGGGGTATAATTTATCTGTTCGGGATCGTCGATCGCGAACGGGTCCCGAAGCGGGAAACGATATCGAGCAGCAGCAGTAGCAGCCGCTGAACACACACTCCCTCCTTCATCTCGGTTCACGCCACTAGACTATTTGTTGTTTTGCATATTTGCGCAGCCCGAAAGGTTAAAGGAGGAAATATTTGCCTCCCATCCAACACGCGCCACCCCGAAAGAGAGAGAGGAAAGAGCATTATTCGCATTTCTCGATGACTCGTATGAATTTGGCCAAATTTTCCGTCAGCCTTCCTTGAAGCATTGGAAATGAAATGTATACTTTTCGCCACCACCACCGAAGCAACTCGAAACTCGGGCGGTGAGGACACTTTTCAAACATGCTAATTGATATCTTCAATCCATCCTTTCAACGCCTATAAATCGGAGCTTCACTCGAACACATAAAACCTTCTTGTTTCGATTATCTGTCATAATGGTGTCACTTTTTGGAGCAACTCAAACAATTTCCCGGAGATTACCCGACGACAACAACGAGACCAATCCCACCGAAAACAAAAATAACAAGAACGGGTTAATTTGTACCTTCTTGACAGGGTGACAAAATGCGACATGACAGACGGTTGATGGCTTCTTTTACCGGGCAAACACCATCCCTTCGCCCCATCATTTTTAGGTGTGGCTCGCGAAGTCACTTTCCGGTGCTGTGACATTGATCCGTTCGAGGGCTTAAGAAGCATCTAATGTCACTCAAGTCGCAACGCCCCTTCAGTCAGGTGTGGCTTATTATGTTAATTAATATTTTAATTACCACAATTTGACGTGTACAACCAATCCCTTCCTGTTGCAGTGTGCCACTCGCGCTAAATGCAGCTCCACACTAATTAAACTCGATTATGATGACATTAATGAGTAATGAGTTGTGTGTTAATGGGAGGAAGCTACTTGACGAGAGCGGCTACCAAATGCTCCCCCCAAGGGGAGTACATTGGAGGAGCACACTTTTGCACTCTTCCGCCAGGCAAGTCATGGTGTCGTGGTACGGCGGGAACGAATAGCTTTGAGGTCAAAAATAGTTGAACCGAACGAATGCCAACTGCATACACTGTTTTGTACAGTGTGGTACTAAGTTTTAACATGGTAAATTTATTTTATTTGCACATAAAACTCACCGTAAGCATGGAGATATCCATCTTGTTACCCTTTGGAATGATGAATCATACCTTTGGCTTCGTATAAATCATTCGTGCCAGTCTCTGTGGACCAGTGCTTAAGGCAACTTCGTATTCTGATGGAAGTATTTCGAGTAAAATCTCCCAAAATCACGCAAGAAGAAAAGGATGTTGCTTCCATGTGGGTAGTCCCTATAAATTGTCTCGCTTAGACGGCGTCTCAAGTACAAGATGCAACATCCCCGGTAACTAAGTGTCTTGGGTGTTAGGAGGGTGCACACACACACACCGTGTTGTACTGATGAAGCATGATTTTAATAGTCCTCCACAATCATCACGAGGTTACGCTTCGCTAGCAGGGTTCCTCGCTCATACCCAACACTGTTCAGCTCTGCCTTTGCAGCCTGGTCCCAATGGTACGAGAGACAAACGCACTGCTGTAGTTGCACGCCAACCAACAAACGAAAAAAACAAGCAACTTCTGAACCACGAGTTAAACGAGTTAATGAAAATGCGTACAGAAATCATAAATTATCGCACGTTTGATGGCAGCGAGGCGCGGTTCTAGGCAACCAACCAAAACCAACCAAGAAACCCGTCGCTACCCTTTCCGAAAACCGAAAAGGCCGCTTCTTTTACTCCTGCACAGTTTGGTGAAATACGCAGCCAAAACAGTGAGGTAGTGTGTACGCGCACGCTCCCGCGTGTTCTGGTGTAAAACATGCGTTAAATATCCGTAGAAATTAATTTGATACCGAGCCTTGCCGAAGTGATCGCCTGCAAGGACGGAGTTGGAAGACTAGAAGAAATATTAGGCGACCGGGCAAAGATAAATGGTTCCGGTACAGAGTCGAATGTGCAAGCCGGGGGGAAAAGGAACGCATCTCCATCATACTGGCCACGCACGAAACACAAGATGGATGAAGAGATACGCGTCCCACGTGTTTGTTTGTGGAAAGGGTTCACCATTAACACACCGGTGGTAATGCATAGCGCGTGAAGACAGAGCTAGAAAATGCAGATGGTAGAAATGGTTGTCGCTTTCGATTAGGAGTTTATTAGAAAACACAACAAAAAAATGGATGGGTATATCAGGATGTGTATTATGACATAAAAAAGGTCCCATCGAGCTTTCGCTACCTATGTTAAAGGGTGCGTACCATAAATGAAAGGTTAGGCAACGAGTTACGACACGTGTTTTCGTATTTTCATTTGATCCTGTTTTTTGAAACGAAAAAGGAATGTCACATCCGTGTCTTAAAGACGCCACAACACTATATTAATTATGTCGTCAGTTTACGTTGTCCCTTCTAGAGTTAAATAATTTTAATTTCAAGGAGAATAAAGCACATTTCCCTATTGAATAATTCCTTCTTACGTGAAAGTGTACCTCCATCAAACCATGGCCAGATAAATACTTTCCACTCACTAGTAAGGAAGGTTCAGTTGAGATGTTATTTCGGGACGGTTAACTTCATATATAAACAATAAACTTAATGTCTTGTTGATGAACCAGAAATATCCAAACTATAATCAAACTCAGTTTACTCCTAAATTTACTTTCGTTTCCTGGCCGGTAATAGAACCCCGACAGAGAAGAACCAATGAATAAATCTTTTTCGCTCCATAAAGGATGCTTTCTTGCAACGACCTTCACTTCTTCGCAACGGTAAAACGGGATTTTCCACCCATGTTTGAAGACCCTTTTTGCAAAGCTTTAAAACTCCCACAAACCTTAAATCCAGAAGTTAAAACCCGTCCGATGGTAGTGGAAAAACAAACAATCGAGTTTGCCCCTTGCCGGCATTCTCCGTCACACGCTTTCGCGACCTGATGCGAAACTGACCAAATGGAAACAAATTATTTCACAACATTTTGTTGCCTGTACCGCCTTTTTGGTGTATAGGAATATCCCAATCGATGAGCATCAGCTCACCGCTTTACGATGTGCCCGGTTATCGAACCGAGATGATCGCGATCAGTCCACGCACCATTGCAGAACCGCGAAGTAAAGGTGATGTAGATGGGGAAAAAAAGCAGAACGCCCAAACAAAGGACACACGAAGCCAAAAGGGCCAGTGTGTTGCAGCTTAATCGTGGCAGGCATGTTCAACGGTTCAATCCACGTTCAATCGCTCCAATGTAATCGCTCTTGATCGGGTGATTTACTTAATACCTCTGTTCAGTTTCTCCATCGTCTCGCTTTTGTGCTTTATCCTTCGCGCTCGGTCCACCAACTAAAAGGATTGCCATAAAAGAATGGCCACCCCGGGGGTGGAATGGTTACGCGGGGTCGAAAACAAATACTCTTTTTGCCATGCCGACACGGACGGAGATTTTTGAACCTCGCTCGCCCGTTGTCGAACCAAGGGGAGCAAAAAGAAATGATCAAACTCACCGTCGGGAAAATTTGCCTTTTCCCTATACGCTTTCTCGGTCAAATTGTGCCTCCGGAACGGAAAGTTATGAAACAAAACATAGCAAATTTTACATTTTTTGCAATTTCAAGAATGGAAATTCATCCAGTTGGAACTGTAAAGTGGCTAATGATAAAGCACTAGGAATTATTTGCTGATTTCGTCGATTGAATGTTATTGTTTTGCGGATATTGAAGAAAAAACAGATGAAACGAAAAAAAGATATACTTCCTAGGTAATTAGAGAAAACAAGGTCAATATGGAATCGATATCATTTCTGGTAAAAGGATCAGAAGATCTTTACAAATAAGATATAAAGGTAGTCCACGAAATAAATGCTCAATTATTCGGTACAAGTACAAAGCATCAGCTCTTTCAAAGCAAACTAAAACAAAAACGATCTGAAAAAACCCAGAACATTCCACTCGGGTTTATCACTACGAAACCGCCGTCATCTTGTCACCATGCACAATGATTTACATCGCTTTCAACCCATTCTTAACAACCTTAGCTAAATTTAAAACTGATCGAAAAACGGTTGCAAACACACGCGGCACGAATACGGCACTGAACGGACCCCAAAATAAACCACTCACATCTCGTTGTCCCAACTGCTGGTCTAGTTTTCAATGAAATTTTAATTAATGTTCTCTCGTTACTTTCGCGTGCGCATTTGACGCAGACAAAAAAGAAACCATCTCTAACAGTGCGCCGAAACCGATGAACAATGAATGTGTGCGTAAACACATTCTCCGATCTGCGAGAGTGCGCCAGGAAGGGTCGAAGGCTTCGCTTCTAAGCGCCCGAATGGAGTACATGTCCATGCCGGGACTTTAAATTAAATTAACAACATCAGCTTGTGTATCAGGTCGGGAAAAAGCTGACGAGTTTTGGCTGGGACAGACTGTTCGGACGATCTTGTAGTAATGAAACTACCACGGGAAAACGAAACCATAAAGATCACAGATGCTATTGGCCCGCCCGGTAATCCATTCGAAGGTACTCCCTCCTTCATTGCTGTTGGGAAAGCAATTTCCCGAAAAACAAAAAATACACAACAAACAGAAACGAAACAGCAATGCGTCTTACTCCGTTTGATCGATATGGAATTCGAGCTATTCCGTTGAATGGCTGGGGCTAGAATGAAGTTAGAACAATTTCCCCGTACGATCTTCCCTTCAAAGTAGTTACTTAAAGAGCATTAATGCTCCATGGCCACGAAGAAACACGAGACCTAACACCGGTTACAAGGCAACAAAGGTAACATCTTCCCTGTAAGCTGTACTACCTCCCTTTTGGTGGCCAGGCCGGTGGAAAATCCTTCCTTCATTAAAACGTTTTTCTTCGGCAGGGTTAACAACAATGAAGTTAGCGCTTGATGTGAAGAGCGATAGCAGTGGCAGACACGGGGTTTACAGTTTTAATTTTGTTTCGTTTTATTTTGTATGCCATAATTAAAAGAGTTACTTCGGGAACACAACGCCGGCCACAAGACGGTTGGAAAACTTTTTGATGCCCGACGGGAGAAATTGGTTGCCTGTAACGATGTGTGCGCTGGAGAAAAGATGCGCGACAGCAGCAGCAAGAACAGCTCCTGCGGAAAAATGCTCCCGACAGTTCGGGGCGGTGTACACTCGCACCATGAGTAGTGGCCACACCGTGCTCTTCTTTCACGGGTGAATGCTTTCTCCCCTGAGGGAGAAAACTCCCCGATCTTATGAAATTTGGCCCAAGCCGTGCTGCATTGTTCACCGGTTTACCGTACCAATACTTAGACGAATTCCAACCAGAAAAACCCGTCGCTCGACGGCGAAAACCGTCAGGGCGTGTGTGCACAGTACTTATTTTAGCGTAAAATTGGTAGCTAAGAAATTAAATTTATTATCTTCGATCAAAGAGCAAACGACTAAATTAAGTTCGCCAGACATAATTTCGTCCCGCTGTGCGTCATCGCCTCTTCGCTTGCCACTTACCGTTGCATATCTAGCGTGGCAAACCGAATAACATCGCTCCCCAAAAACTCGCCCAGAACGGAAAGGGTTGCGAAGATTTGTTTGTTTTTCGCTTTGCCAACCGCAAAATTTACGATGCAATTTTGGGTGAATTTTTACAAAACGCCCAACGATCTGAGGAATTTGCATCAGTCACGCGTCGCTTAAACAACTCTCGCTTGCTCGCGAATGAATGAAGATTGAACTTTGAACGAGGAAGGTAATGAGCACGCCTAGTAGCACCGTTGCAATACTGTTTTCGTCAACGGTAACGGACGAACAATCGGTGACGTCCGACGGCGTAGATCGACTATTTTATCTACTTTATGATTACATCTTTGTTGTCTTCAAGGTGATTGTTGTATGTAAGATGCATCGTAAATTCGCCCACAATTCGGGGAAGGCCATGTGAAGTTTCCTAGCATTGGTACTGTTGAGTTAATTTTCAATTTACTGCCAGTTATATATCAACGAGGTCTAAGAAATTTTCGAAAACTTTGCATCATTAAATCATTGTGAAAAAAGTAAAGCGACACGTTTTAGTAAATACTCTGCGATGCAAAAACCTTTGCAAAAAATCACTAATTACTAGGTAAAATAAACAGGAACAGACCTCAATTAGCATATACTAACATGCATCAACGAAAGCAGATGTATCTTTCATCCACTTACATGGCCACGATCGACTTTGAATGAGCATGGATTAACAATGCTTCAACGTAATCGATTGACGTCTGTAAAACTACAGACATTTTGCACATCGCATTTCGTGAAGACATTATTCCTTTCATCGTCGATTTGATTGATAACAAAACAATTAAATGAAGCCTAAATTAATTGTATGAAAAAAGAATACATTAAAGAGTAAACTGCGCGCTACTTAAACCCTCGCCAAACTCTGTCTGAGATTCAGCCCAGAACCTGCATCAATCTTTTATCACGCACTGTATGTTGCAACCGAATTCCATTAACATCTTTTCCCTTTATTTCTGTTCACATTATGTTGTCTTTAACGCCTAGAGAATTTTAAAGGGATTTTAACCTGCTACACTCAAATATTCACACATACACTTGCCATCCTGCTCAGCCTTTGCCGGCCGATACCACAACCGTGTTGGTGCGAAGATGTGTCGCCCTGCGTCGGGTGGACTCGAGACTTTGCACGCGTATTTTTTGACGAATCACGCGATGCTTCGCCAGATCCAAACGGGACACGCCGCACCGGCTTGCAGTAAGACGACATTCCAACGCATATTAGACGTCCGGCTTCGGGCCGTGGGACACCAGCCAACCAGCCACGAGTGGCGCAATCGGAAGCAAAACCGAACGCAATGAATTAATTATCTCATAACGAGTTCGTTTGGGCAAACGAAATAATTCTTATTCCCCGGGTGTCGAGAGGACGCTGGTGCTCGAAGAGTTCGGGTGTGGAAGATGAGCGCTCAAAAATAGTGCTAATGGCAATCCGTAGTAAAAAAAAAATAGTAAGTGAGACAACAGATAAAACCCGCTGACTCACGCGGTGATGGTTTTTGGGGGATTTTTTAAGTAAGTTAAAACAAAATATGCGACAGCGTCAGCCACTGGACGCCCTCTGTCTGGAAAGTTTCAGCTGCAAAGGATATTATCCAGAAAAGAAACACATTATTCATAAAGTATCCTATCCGCTAGTGGCTCACAAATCCCCGGCAAAAGGATCCCTCCACTAGCATCAAATCTTCAGCAGCCAGAAACAAAACAAATCCGACTACAAATAATTATCATCAGTTTAATTTGCATCATTAGAGATAATTTACGGGCTGTGCGATGTGAGCTGCGTAATAAGTCGCGCATTTTATTTCGCTTCCTCATCCGTACGACGTTATGCATTGCCGCGTTGTTGGTCCTGCAAGCATTTATTGCATCCCGGTTCGGTGGTGGGCGACCACCACACCAAAGCCGCACGGACCAGAATCAAAACAAGCAAAAGTGTAGCCAAAACAACGCACTGCCACCTACCCGCCGTACCGTGGTGCTGTGGTGTTGTGGACATATGTTTTGATGCTTTGATGCTTACTCGGCTGCCGCCATTTATCATGCAACCATTTAAATCTTCCCGTCTACACATAATCTTCCCTCTTTGCAACAAGTTCCTCCAAGGTGGGGTAATACACGAGTGAACACACACTTTCTACCCTGTCACATACACGGTCGCGACACATCGTTCCGGCGACTCCCCAACTGAGACATTAATCATCTTAATTTAAATTTAAATGACGCCATTTAATCTCCTTCGCTGTCTGCGGTAGAAGAGCTGAGCAACCTTCTTTAGATAGCTCCTGCAAATCTCTACATCGCTCACCTGGATGTGAAAGGATGGGACAGATTTCCTTCGATTTTTCCTCCATTTATTACACCGAACTAGAGCAAAGTCCTGCGTTTCGGTGGACTACAAGTAGATTAACTGTTGCTAGCGCACAACCCATTGCAGAAGAGTTTCCCCCCTAGCCAAAGATGTCCGCACCGAAGTCCAACAAATCAAAATGGCCACATTAAAATAGTTGCACAATTAAGCATGCGCTGTACAGCCCTCTTTTCCCCCCCAAATGCCATTACCCTCAATTGCCCGTAAGGTTACTGAGCGAAGTAATGGAGAATTTTAATTTTTATTACCACTCCACACAAACTCGCTACTTCGCACAAACGTCTATCTACCTGTGAAGAATACGCCCGTTTTTGCATGTGTAACAACAACCATTAAAATATTTCCTACGCATCACTCACCTCGGTGGCGAGTCGGAAAAGCCCCCGGCCGTAAATTGGCCGTGGAAAAATTAACCCATTGCCTTTGAAACACAGCGATAAAGCATTGAGTCAACAACTTCAAATTAAAATGCGTCCGTCCGTTGTGCCCCACCAACGGTTTTACTGTACCAATCTGCAAACCGGATGCGTTTCAGCTGCATTTGCAACTCGCGCGCAACAAACAATAGCGAAGGTGTGCTATAAAAATTGTTACAATTTTATCGTTACAACATCCCCAACCCTACCGTGCGCACTTCCAAGACTAGTGCACCGAAGAATTTAATGCTCCCGAGGTATCGCTACCTTCATAAAACTCGAGGCAGTGTTAAATTTTATGGTTTGCACTTCGTTTAAACTGACGGCTATCGTTTCACACCTGTTTACAAACAGCTTCGTGAGAAATGGCCATCAAAGAAAGTGTGCAAGGTTCTCGTTTAATTCCCATTTTTCTCAATGGACGCACAAATGGACAAAGTGAAGCCTTTCGGGGATCATCGTAAAAATCAGACTAAATTTTATGACGCTATTGGAGAACCTTTCGTACTAAACCGACTTTCTTTATTTGCTAATAAAGTTGTTAGGGAAATTTTATGGAGTAATTAGTCTGAAGATTTGTTTGAACAGTAGAAAGTTTAGATACCTATGAAGATATTATAAAAATAAGTGAGGACAGTAGGGACTTACAGAATATCTGATTTAAAATAAAAAGTTGTCACTTAATTATTGTAAACTGTGTCAAATTGTTGTCCAACACAAGCTCCACAAACGATCGTGAAAAGGCCAAACATCATGTCGCCATGAAATTACATTAGATAATTAAGGCAGCCTCCAGCTGCACCGCGGGACTCTTGATTGTTCGTGATAAATATTGAGCATATCACAGTACACTCATAATTGTCCCATTTGTACGTTAATAAATCATTGACCCTTTCTGGTCCCCTACCTGTGCCGGTGTGTTGTGATCTGGCCAAAGATGTTGTGAACAATAGCACAAATAAACTCGTCCATTACATCGTCATGGGTCCCAAAACGAACTTCCCGCAGAGCAAGAACACCCCTATCTGTCTGTGGACGTAGACGTTCGGAAGCAGTTTCGTGGTCATAAAAATGTGGTTCCGTTTTGGAGATTCCTTCGTGCATTGTAAGGTTCGGTTTTCCAGGAATATTATTCCGGTTTTTGTTTCTCCGTCTGATCCTACAATTCCACCTTTGACCCTTTGAAGCAAAAAATCTTTTATATCCCTCTCCCCTTGAGATGGTTGCTGACAAAAAGACAATAGTCTTGATCAGGAAATGCCCAGGTTATTGATTAGTCAGCAAGCATTTCTCGAACAGTTGAGACAACAGCGAAAAACTTCAAAGCGATGCAGATAGGATCGTCAGATATAAAATTCTTCAAAGTGTGAATCACCCACTAACTATTAAATCGATCATGTTTGTTTATTGAATCGCAGCCCACAAATCTATGCATTACATTAATGAGACTTTATTTTATAGCAAACACATCATGTGATTATTACACCGTAAAAAATGTCTTTGTGACAAAAATTAAAACACATTTTTTCATCCTAACGACAATTGAACACAATGAACCGGTTTCAATAAGCCCCCGTAACACGTTATATTCCTCTTCAACACAGCACAATCCCAATCGTCGTGTGGCTTGTATAAAAACCGCCAAACCATAAAGACGTCACATAAAGTAAAACCACAATTCAAACGCAACATCTTGCTCGTGTTTGAATTCTTTCTGCTGATACTCCCTTCTGTTCGAATCACCCCAAGAAAACACCTTATGGAACATCATCTTCAACATACGGTCCCGTAAAACCCGCGCCCGATTGAAGCTGGGAATGTCACTAAAAGGGCTGTATAACGCCTAACGTCACACAAGGTGACATAACCCCACCAACTGAATCCGCTATCGCACACCAAACGCAAACCGTAAAACGAAACAAAACAGAAGCTCCCATCACCATGTTATCTTCACCGACAGTTGCGACAATTTCCGAAAGGGATGGTTGTTCTTGTGCCCACCAAACGGAGTTTTGCCTTCTCCCATCCGCCTAGGCACGATCACATTCCCCGAAAGATGGAAACTAAACATCTTCAGCCATAAGTTGACGCGATCCCCATCGCGTTTATGCACGCAGTGTCGGCTTTTATGGGCTGGTGCTGTGATTTATATTTACGACCTTCTGACGCCTTTTGCCCTCAGCGCAGCCCACACTCGCTAACCTCTCACACGCACAATATTTACGACAGCTACGTACAACAAACACCGGAGGGCGCTCATAAAAACTCATAAACAGCTAATTAAGCACCGTTTGGGGGGGATCGCATCGTTAGTTTAATGGGTGTTTTCTCGTGTCTTCACTTATTCTCCTGCAGGCGCCTCCACAGTCCCACGTGTAGATCATTTTCATTGTGCAGTTTGCCACATTACCGGAACAGATGGTGCAACAGAAAAAAAAATGGTTGCACCACTATCGAGAACGTGCTGCAAATCTCGTCTACTTACCTTTATTATTCTTATCGCTAAAATTTAACGCCCTAGAAAAGTGTTCGTCCACGACGCTGGCAGCATCGCCCGAGTAGTGCGTGAACACGACACACGTCGCCGACACGTACTGTGCCCGACCATTTCCGCTACCACCGGCCATCAATCCTCCACCACCGCCGGACGATTCACCGCTGCCACCACCGCCGGCCACGGCTGCTGCCGCTGCAGCTGCGGCCGCCGCCAACCCACTCGCATCCGTCTGCTGCTGGTTGAGATTGTGCGGTGAGTCAGGCCCGGAAGAGCACGAGCTATCGTTGTGTGCACCGGAAATGGTTCCTGCAGTGGGTCGAATAAGATGGAGAGAATAATTAAACGTCAATTAATTAGCCAAAGTGAGGTGCTTTAAAATCTTCCAGCTAAATGGATTTCAAATGGGGAGGAATAATAAAGCAAGAGTGATATCTGCCATTAATTTGGTTCGAACCATTGCCATTAACTTGTTTAAGGTTTGCAAATCGTTTAATTAAAGGTGTGCTTGAAGATGTACCAGTTCTTTATCATCGCGTGTCTTGGTATTCTTCTCTTTTAAATCAACTAAACCAACATGTTGTCATCTGCCCAAAACCACCGTCCTGGCAAGTATCACTTTCTTGCATAAATTGCAAAAAACTTAACATTTGTCCCCATCGAACTCACTTTCAGTTTCGACATGCGGCGGATGCATTTTTTGCCGAGTTTGATTATACTATCGATTATTTTATTGCCTTCCCGTGCCATGTGCTGCGTACGTTGCCAAACGAACAGAAGCTCGATAGGTGGCAAACGATTGCAATCGCATATTTACGCACACGTCGACCATGGCCGTGCAGCTTTATTGTTCCTTCAGGTTCATAATTTATCTCCTGTGATCCTGCACAACTAGCAAACCGTACCGGTGACGAGTGGATCATAACAATTCATATTTAGCGCAAGAAAAACGGAAAACCCACCGACATGCATGCTTGTCGTCACCTGCCCTTTCAAATGGAGGCAGCAAAAAAAAACCAACCGTCCAACAGAGGCGCATAAAGATGCACAGCGTTTGCTTTCTGCTGTGTGTTTCCCGGTACCGTGGTGGTTGCGCTGCATCGAACCGGATCGGCAGACCAATAAATAAATTGTCCTTCGACCATTATCAATCATCGAATCATAAATAATATATGATGCACCCGGTTCACGATGGGGGTCACAATCCCGTCCTCTAAGGAGTTTGTGGCTTTTCCTTTCTCCGATTTCGTTTTGTTCCGATCGTCGTGCGTCTGAATGGCTGCACCGTTCTAAATTTGACTGTCCCCAAGGACGGGTGACGGACAGGGGAAACGTACCTTCCGTGTCACTTCGGGCCGTACTGATGTCTTCCTCTTTGGTAATGTGCCTCTGCAGTGCACCTAGCGGGATGGTCGGTATGGCGGTCTGGTTGACGGAGGTTACCGTCGCCGAGGAGGTAAGGGCCGAACTGGACTGTGCAGCGGCTGCCGCGGCCGCTACGTTGGAAGGTAGCGACGGAGGTAGCAACGGACTGCAGGGTGAATGTGAGCCGGCCGAGGTGCTAGATGACGCAGCCAACGGCACACCAGACGACGAGTAAAGATCTTGGTTGAACTGCGAATGAAAAACAAACAAAACCATAATTATTATTAAATACTATTCTTACATGGACAAAAACCCCCAACTAAACTACTTAAGGACGATTTCATTGCCCTTGTTTCACGGTACAGTTTCTTGTCTAAAGTAATTTTATCGTTTCATTTCTAGAACTCCGCTTCCAATCAGCTGTGACGTGGCTAAAAGGGCCGAAATACAAGCGTCTTGCAATGGACGGACCGGCCATGAATATCCTTACTCGCATGACAACATAATGAGGGTGTATTTTCTAAATGCCAACGTACATAAAACCCGCATCCCCCACGGAGTGGACCCCAACGCGGAACACCGGGTGGTAGCCAACCACCCGACGATCGCAAAAACGGAAGTTTAAGATGCCACAAACGTTCCTGCGTTCACTCGCGTATCGTGAATCGCGCTCGAACATTGGCACCTTTACCGCATTCCAGCAGTGTCTCGCCCGCGGAAGGTGGAACCAGCGACAAAACCATCAATAACTGAAACGCACTCCATTCTCACACACGCTCAAGGTGTATCTCGTCACCGTCACAAGCCCCGGAGAGTTGTGTGGATTTATGCGGACTTGAGACACTTTGGAGGTTCCGGACGGATGTGATGACGACGACGACGATGACGACGACAAAGGCAGGTTTGTTACACTTTTTATTGTTGTTGCTCGGCTTTCCTTACCCGCCTGGTCACACGGAGCAGCATCTTATGAATCGCATTCCATGCCACATACCGATGCACCCCCGTGATGCATGTGTGGAGTGCGTCATCGATGCGAAACTCGATGCGCATCCCGATCGCATTTCGATCAACGATGATAAAACCTCTTTTTTGTCGATCGATCACTGCAGAGAATTAAGTTAGTTACATCTTTTTTTATGATAATAAATGTTGCGTAATTAATTTTTTAACAGTTTCCAACAAAACCATACCCATTAAATGGATTGAACTATATACAGATTAGAATTCATAAATCATTCTTCTTTATCTATCGTTCAGTATCAATCATCCTTTACACAGGTAACACAATTCGGAGACTCTGCAGGTGTTTGTTTAAAAGCAGCATGAGTTCTGATATTGAACCAAACGCCTTCATTCCTTATATTGACTGCCCACCGACAGCATTCCTAACACGGCGGGAAGCCGAACCAAAACCAAAAATGGTTTATGCTCCCGAATCAATAATGCTTTGATATTTGATTTATTGCACTTACGAAACATTTGAACTGCTGAGCAAAAATTATACAAAAATATCTGGAGAAAGTTGCAAATAGTCAATTGAATAGTTGGAAGAAAGAAACCACTTTCACAAACAAGAACAAAACGCACTTGCGTTTCGATTAAATTAGTATTTCCATCACGACCCGAACGTAAGATGCACAAACGAGAATAATACCACACTGCGGAAGGCACAAGACGGCTTGATGGGTAACTTACTGTTGCGGTTGTGATGTGTTGTACTGCTTGCTTCAAAAATAATCCCCCGAGACGTGGTGGTCTTTGGCAGTTAGTAGACTAATCAAATCAACAATCAGCACAACCACGCTGCAATTAATTCGATACGCATAAGCGACACGGACCCGAGCGACACCGAACGAGACCTGTGGTCTGTGTGGCCGTGAGGGACCAATCGGGTTGGATTGTTAATTTAGTGAAGCATTTACACTCGATTCCACGCGGACAAAGAGATGCGACTTTCACCAGTCTAGCCATATCGGACCATCCACCAACCAGGGTGTCTAGTTTTTCTCGCTGCACCCAGCAAAACCCATTAATCACAAACACCGTCCACCGTCCGCGGTAACCGCTGGGTCGATCGCTTTTTTGTTTGGGTGAGAATGCTGCGTGCTAAAGCATGTCATCCGCATGTTCGTGTTCCCGCGCTTGGCAGGTACGCGACGTGTAGGTGCACCCGGCGAACGCCACTGGGACGCCGTGTGTCGCGTTCTTCAATTAGATTCGCATCTTGCGATAACCCAGTCAATTAGTCAATTATCTTGATTAAACGATGACAATCGCTTCAAGCTGCCCGCCGGCCCGAAGAACGCACCGTTCGCGAAAAGCACCCGTCGCGGGAAGCGCAGGAAAAACTGGTCATCCCGCATCTGGTGCGTCTCGGTGGCTGAGCTGAATTGATTATTCCATCGAACCGGGCCATCGACGGAGCACCCGAACGAGATGACGCGTATGACCAACCGCACGGATGCAACATCACCGAACGCGTTGCAACGGATCCCAAAGCGGCATAATATCCACAAAAAGGAGCCCAATGTCTGGCGATGAAAGGTTCGATGGAAGTGATAACGAATCACTTGATCGATTGATTGGGGTTTCTGCAAAGTTTAGACGATGGCACATTTCTCGCGTCACCAGTAACACAGTGACCTGAAGGTGGTCTTTTCGTCGAGAATTAATTTACCTGTTCCCTTCTGAATAATTTTTATAAAACTATATGAAAAAGAATGTATTAGTAAGTTAAGCACTCGCACGAAACTAAGCAATAAATGCACACAATAACGTTACGATGAATCACTTTTGATTGACTGATCAGACATAACTACCGACTGCAGTAATACGCTAGCCACGAGATCTTGTTGGCTCGTATCGTTTAGGTCCAGCACGGAAAAGAGAAGTGATATCAACTGAATTCCCTTAGGACTGGTTTTCTGCCGGCTGGTACAGGTTGTGCCACGGATGGAGTTACCCGTACAACAGTCTATCCACAAACCATATCGTTTGACTGATTTCTTCGTGCTGGTGCTTTCATTCACGGACAGGAATTGCTTCACGGTTCTCGGAATCTTGGAGACACGGGGAATTCTTCTTCATGTTTCTAGGTATATCTTTCATGGACATCCCTTTGCTGGCGTAAATAGAGTTCAAAGCTAGAACATATAAAACAGCAATTAACAGTTAACAAGTACATTTTCTTGGGTTTGTGCTCCGTAGAACAAATTATCCATATGTTTTCGCATCACGCACCAACAAGGCAATGACGAATAAGACATTTAAATGCATGCAATGGCTGCTCTTAAAAGACCCTTCGCTGAAAATCAAAGAGCTATAATTTCGATATTTTGAAACCATTCGAGAGGAAATAAATGAGTATTTCATTTCCCACAATTGTATTAGGTGCTCTAGGAAGGTACGATGTTACATATTAAATCTGCCGATAGGGACCATTCCTACAACCAAGACCACTTGTCACCGGGAGAATGGTCCTGACGTGCGGACTGTCACTCACCGCCACCATTGGCTACCGAAAAGCAATCTCCCCACCCAAAACGAGGTACAGTGACACGGCCACAAACACCTCCAAGACCCACTTGATAGACGGACAACGACAACGGCGGAAGGCGGCGATCTGCAATTCATATATGGAGCTGGGTGCGTATTGTATGGTGGCGGCGATCGATCTTGTGCATCGAATCTGCTTGCCAGTCTGCATCGCAAGAGACCCCGACACCATAAACATAAGACTCAGGTGCCAATCCTTGAATTGATGAAACGATCAAACTTCTCTATACCTCTACTACATCCGACCTCTTCCTTCATGCGCTACCTTCGTTTACCACCGCAGATCTCTTGAAGGAGATATCGCGAAGAACGTGACGCTGAATTACCACGCAACGGCTAGCTTTCCAACACTTGGCAACTGAATCTTGTCCCTCGAAGATGGAATTCTAAGCTTGTCCAGCAGGTGATACGCTAGCACTCGCTTGCACCCCGGCGGCGGTTCATCTCAATAGTGCTACAAAAATGGAGATCACTACACGACACCTGGGCAATATCGTACGAGAAAGAGTAATAAAAAATATATAAATTTCACAGTCCACGCTCTACGAATAGCATGGATACGTTCCATAGGAACTTCGTACTATCCATCCAGCAGCAACCTGGCATCAAGAATTTTGATTAATTAATTAAGCCCAACCATCCAAACGTGGTCATGCACTGCGCTCGTCTGCAGACCTGCCTGGAGACTTACTCGCTCGAGACGGTGAAGTGAAAATGTCTGCACATATGTGCACTGTTTGGGCCGGTGGAATATTCCTTTCGTTCGATTTTACTACAGCACTCCACAGTACGTGTTCGTGTGTTCTGATGTTTGACGAGTGTACTAAGTTTTTGCATAAATTCCACTCGGCTTTATGCACCGTGAAGGGTTCAGTTTATAAACCGCCAGTTATGCCACCTTCGATACGTATCCTAAAAAGGTGTAATTCATCAAACTCAAGCTGGACACGATTGACAACCGGCGTAAGGCTTCCCGAGAGTTAAGAAAAATATAGCTTTAAAACAGAGTGAACGGCACTTCCCAATCTTGCTCACCGAAACTGGAAATTAATGTTGAAATTCCTCAACCTTATAGCGGGAAGCAACAAAGTATTTATTTGCTAACATTCGATTCGCTATACGGCTGTTCCCTTCCTGTAGCGGGAGAAGTTTATACGATATGAGTGATCAATTATTTTCGCGCTTGTCGAATGGCATGCTTACACTGGTATGTACTGTGAAGAAAATGTTATATCATTAGCACGGCTGCTCTTATTAGCGTGAACTGAGCAAAAAGACAGGAACCAGTTCTGCAGTACACAAGCTTTGGGAGACTTGTGGTTACTAATTTACGAACGTCATCCGTAGAATATTGTTCTGTCGTGTTTTCCGCTATTTCCAAGGAAACGCTGCGCAATACGACTCAAACAGAGCATGCCATGAAGCTGGCACCGAAAGCGATTATTCCTCTAAACAAGAAAAGCAATCCGCGGGTCAAGCTTGACAGAGTCGTGACAAGTCCAAAGTGCGGCAAAATGTCCTCCTCCGAAGGGTCCGATGATTCGGAAGGATCGGGCACATCAAAAACACCGTCTGTCGATTCGATTCAGCAAAGGATAGAAAATTTGCGAGCAAAATATCAAGATATTCTACAAGAAGGATTCTTTCGAAATTTACAACATGATTGGCTACATCAGGAAGCGGCCGAACCTAACTTGACCCAGGCAACACCATCGGACGCCTCCACGCTCGAGTGTGTAAGTGATGCGTGCGGAAGCTTTATAATGTTGAATGGGAGAAAATTTCCACTAGAATTCTTCCGAGACATTTCACCAGAGACTGTAGAACTCTCCCCGAAAGAATCGGTTGCACTTAGCAGCTGCAAGGAAAACGAGCTGCTAGAACAGGACGATTATAACAATCCTTATGTGGTCCCAACACCGAAACATATTGCACGGCGAAATGCGAAAAAAAGTAGATTTCACACGGCACGCTCCCGGGGCTGTCAGGACGTAAAGCAACGATTGCACGTTGAAGAGCTTCCTTTCGATGAGGAAATGCTAGGACCGAACAAATCAACAAAGTTCCCATCCCGGTTGGCTACCCAGCTCGATGCACACTATCGCAACGAACTAACATACCGGCCCCGCATACGAAACTTTTTGCGTATCGACGCCATCCATAATCTACGCGAATCGGGACGCCGACTGTTCGAGACGTACTATCGGCAGGAGTATATTGTTGGACAGACGCGCAAACAGCGCATCGAGAACGATTGCTACCAGCAGCTAGCGGAACGTTGCACCGAGCTCAGGGAAGCTGTCCGCACAATTCGGCAAGAGCGGTTCAGTGCAACCATGAGAGTGTTGGACACGGTGAAACCATACTTTGAAACTTCTGCCCAGATGGAAACACAGCTGAAAGCGCTGCAAAACCGTATGACCAGTCTGTGGAATCAGGTGGTGCGGCTGGAAAGCATCTGGGTACAGCGACTGAAGCTGCAAAACTTCCTCTACCTCATCATGCCCAAGGAATGGCGCGAACGCAACGACTGGATACATCAGGACGATCACGGGCAACTCGAGAGTTACCCGGTTTCGATAAGTCGCCGCGATGTGGTTAATATTCGTAACATTGACGATGGTAACGATATCTGGGCGGTGAAGAGATTCTTTGAGCACCAATACCTTGCGAAGAATAAACCCGTACACGAAGCCTTTGCAAGTGCGGCAGATTTGTTGCACGGCGTGGAGGAGTTGAATGCCAACTCCATGACGCTGCTGTCGCGACTAGACCTCATGAACTGGGTAAAGTCGAATGCTGAAACGGAATCGGAAAAAGTGCAACGAAACTTTGCGAACCAAATTCAAGCCATACGTCGCTTCATACGGGACATGGATGAAAGGCGCAAATTCTATGAGAAGCGTACCGTGGAGCTAAAACTACTGTTCGATGAGTTGGTGCAAGGGCCGCTTAAAGAAGCCATCCACAATGTGCAAAACCGGGAGATAGAAAGTTTGGTTACGGTCGTCTATAGTAAGCTTAGACCCGCGCAAGAACGTGACGATGGTTCGACAGTTCAGCTGTCCGGTGTCACATGCTTTGCGTTCATTTTCGAAATGGTCTTGCAACTGTTGGCTGACTTTGATCAGATGCCCGCCGCTTTAGTACACTCCATCGAACATAAGGTGCGTTTCCGTCGACGAAGGCGCACGATTCAAGCGGTCCGAGCGGCGGAAGAGGAACATCGAATCAACCAGCTGGCGGTACAGCTACGCCGTGGACTTGCACCGCCCTACAAGAAGCCGGATCACAAAGTTAAACCACCGCGCTCACGGCTCCGCCGCAAGGAACCGCCGGTTGAGGTGGTGAAACCACACATCTCCAAATTGGACGAGATATTCCGCACGGCGTTTGGCGACGATGCCACGATGACGCACGAGGAGCGACGTAACTTTGAGATCGATATGATCTATCAGAACTATTGCTCGGTACAGTTCGATCACTTCCTGCGTATGATCGGTTACGAGCCGGATTACGATGTGGTAAGTCGGGTGCAGCAACGTGACGGACCGGAAGAGAACTTCTTCAAGCGCAAGGAGTTACTTCCTAGAGTGATGAACAAACTGCACCAGTGGCAACATATGCAGCAGATGTTGCGCAATCGATTGTTCGAAAGAATGTCCGCGGAATTGCAAACCGTTCGCAGTTAACGTGTTGCGTTCTTCAATGCGATTTCGGTCTTGTGCAGCTACAATTTTCGGGATTGCTTGCGAAAAACATATCAAATTGAGTTTGTAATAAATATCTGCCTACCTATTGAATCAAATGCCATCACAAACAACACAATAGGGAAATATCTTTCTGCACAATTTCACAATACAATACGCACATTCTGTTTTTTTTAGCTTGTAAGAAACAATTTCCCCGAGTATTTTTGCGTAATAAAATTTGGATGGCATCTTCCACGCGTGTAACTATTCGAGTAGGTGGTATAACCTCATCAAGAATGTTTACAATAAGTGACAATTGTATTCAACACCCCAATGGTGGTAAAATTAATTTGATATCATCTTTCATTGCACTGTACAATTAAAATTATAGAAATTTAGTAACGACTTTGACTAATTAAAGAACAATTGGATTCTGATGAAATTCCGTGAAATAAAAAATAAGTAGTTGTTTCAATATATAGACACCTTGGCAAGTAGAGACAGTACACCGAATGTAAACATCATCTTCGCCGAAATGCGCTGGAAGAAGTGCCGTACTATCGGTTTTGGTTCAAAGTTAATTTAATATAAAGCAGTAATTCTAGTATTTGGTAAGCAAACTTGCGGTGTTTTGCTAGGCTAGACTTGAAGAGATCCGCTGAAGTCATTGGTCCAGGGAAAACTACAATGTAAGCAAAGTTTTAACATGTTTTTCACATCACCATCTTTCCACAGTTCCCGATCATATCTCGACTGCACCCGTATTGTGTAATTCAGCGTAAGCACTCTAATATTTCCCAGCAAAGACACAGCCAACAACAACGTTACTTATAATCCAAACCATCACGGTGCTCAGAAATAGTAGCGCTTCTCCCATGCTACCCACCCATGTCATGTTTAGCTTTTGTAATTATTTCCTCCCGTATTCCGTGTTCAGCGACCGCACGTCTGTGCTTCGAGCTTCCTGTCAATGAATGAATAATTTAATCGTTTTTTAAACACACACGGTTTTTTCCTCTTCGCTCTGGGTTGACTGTTTACCTCTCGGTAGTTTCCACGTGTGTGGCCTCAGCAAAATGCACATTTTCCCGCACTAGTTTCACGGTTGCCGGCTGTGTGTCGATCGTTCATCAACATTCCGGTTTCTTGCCCTGCTCAATGAGTTCAGCTATGACTCAGATCAGACGCATTTCCCGGTAGTCTTATCAACCGTTGTTAAATCCGTTGATTGGTAAGTTGTCTAGCTACTAACCACAAACCCCAAAGGACCGTTTGTATGTTTATCACAGCCACACACACACACATACACTCCTGTTCTCGCTGTGTTTCTTCCTGTAACCCGCAAAACTTAACCGCTGCCCGCAGTTCTAGGACAAATTAGCAAACAATGGCTAGTGCGTGTGCGTGGCAGCGATATAGCGATAGTCGGGAGTGTCGGGAACCATCCGCTCCGAGCCCCGAGCTGAAAACTCTATTCACAGCGCCGCACGAAGATGGCTTCCTCCTGACCAGTGTTGCTCCTCCACGCCGCACGTTTCGTGGAAATTACGGTGGTCCGTAATTAGAGCATAATTAATTCCCTTCCGCACCGGTCCCGATGGGTTGAGCTACCGAGAAGTCAAGTGCAATTATATTCCCCAACAAGGGTACGGACGGTCGGTCGGTGGGTTGTTCCAATATGATGTTACGAGTCGTGGTGCGCTTACATCAAAATGGCCGTTTTCCTGTGCTGGGTTCTGGGTGAAATTAATAATTAATTTTCTCATTAAATATTAATACCATCTCGGTGGCCGGTTCCGACCAGCAGCAAACACCGCGAGATGGCGAATGTTGAGCCGTGGTTCGGGGAGCGCTTCCCGTACGCAAAGGATCACGGGGACTAAACCAACGTCTTCGCCGGTCGCTGCTTCGCTTTAACGTTTGAAGTGAAGGCGTGTGAAGTTTTGCAACTTCACAGCGGTCAAAGAGGGTTCATGTTGGAGGGCCGTTGCTCGCAACATCAATCAAATCTCACGACTTACGGGGGATGTCGTGCAAAGCTAATGACAGGCAGCTAGAATTATGCTTCTGGTCGTTCAGCGCTTGTGCAACCATTTAAAAGGTAGATTTATTTAATCAATTCCTAGACGAGACGAACGAACCGTGCGATGGTAATCTGAGTAAATCATGGCTGTTTGTTGCAAGCCGGACGGACTGTTGACACAGCGCATAAAAATATGTGTAAGCTACACCTCGGGCAGCGCGCTACCTTCATCAGGCACAATTAACCACAACCAACCAGCGCGTTCCAATTTAATCAACGAGCTCTCGTGATCAATTCTGTAAAATTAACCCACCGGCAACCGGTACCGATTTTTCTTCCCGCTTTATGCGCCGTCATAAATTGTATCAATTGAGCCAAACGCTACCGTTGGCCGACCAAATGAGGCAGTAAATTTGATAAATTAAAATACATAATTGTCGGTATATTTCATGGCCCTTTCCAAAACAAACCTCTCAGGTGCAACAAATTGTTTGATATTTTGTTTTGCTTTGTTTTTGTACAAACGCTGAGGATGCATTTATTGTTACTCTATTTTTTTTTTTTTGATAAATCTCTCGTGCCTTCGCTGCACGCCCGCTTCATCATGGTTTATCGTTCAACGAAGGGCAGAATATAAATTCATTTAAATTAAAATGCAATACGCACATGGTGTTATGGAGACGCCCAATCATTCATTAGCCAAATGCACACAAGACATTCCAGCGCATTCGGTTATCGAAACCGATCCGTACACATACACCGCCCGGTGGCATGATCGGTCCGAAATCGTTAGCTAATGGAAAAAAAAATAATCCCCGCAAACGCTTCTCCTACCTCGGCGGCACCAATCGCACTCCCGGGTGTAGTGAAAAACAAACAACATTAGTGGAATTGTTGAGCGCACTGATAAATAGCCGTAGTGCATCGATCTAGGGTGAGATTGGGACAGGGAGAGAGCAAACCCCCCCCCCCCTCCCACCCCCATATACACTTTATGCACTGAACCAACCCAACCATCCGTTGTTTGCTCATTACTTTCTGCAAGCTCGAACGAGGCCCCTATCGCCGTTTGGGGGCAAGGCTGGATCGCTCTCAGGCGTGCCTTCTGGCGGGTGCGTGAGCCAACGTGGCAGCTTAGGTGCGTAACGAATGCAGGTTTGTTATTATACGCATCGAGTGGCCGAGCGACGAGATACGCTGAACAAAAAAGCGATAAATGCACCTGCACCATTGCATTATGCCTTTGGGGACTGCAGGAAAAGTTGTATGGGAATGGTGTTTTTTTTTATATATTTGCAATGCTTGAATCGGTTTATGTTGTGTAGACAGAGAGACTGCGAGTAATCGGCACGCTCAAGGTCTAACAGGCATGCATTAGAGAAATACGAGTTTTGCGTGATACTCAACGGGTAAGATACGACTGTCCCGTGGAGATTTAAACTTATTAACTTTTGCAACATATTAACGTTATTCGCGACGTATATCCACAATCTCGTCTCAGTACAATCGAAAACCCATGCCACTCCATTTCCATTGGGAGGACATAAATGGGATCCAAATGGGAGTGAAACAAATAGCAATTAATTTTTATATTATCATCTATCACCTGCCTTCTAAGATACGCGTCATCATCGCCGGCAAGCAGTTTGTGCAAAATTGTCAAGTTGTGCCATAAATTGCTAGAATCGTTCTACAAGATTTATGCGGCGTCTCGTACATTGGTAGCTAAAACACTCGCATGCAATCATTCCGATGAATAGCTGCTGTGGAGTAATTGTAACATTGAAGCTCGGTAGCACTGTGTGATTTATGAAATGCAACCCGCCATAAACTGCATGAAGACCTTCAACTTTGTTTTGGACTCTTCACCGAACGATGTGCACCACCGCGTACTGGACGTACTGTGACCCCACGGCATGACGCACTACCCCTTTATCTACCCCTTTCCGCCAACCTGCGGATAACCGGTAGTGGAAACGGGTTAGCAACATTGTCGCGACTAATCGCTCCGGTAGCATCTTTACGCAGCATCGCTTGAACATCTCCATATCGCTACTGGCACCGCATGCAGCCGTCGCTGCCGGAACTGGTTCACAAGCAGCACTGGACGAACAAAACCTGCTTCACCGTGGCTGGGTGTAAGCGCGAGGCGGCCAATAGCCAACATTACAGAAGCAAATAAATCGACCCAACCGGCATCGGGTACAGGGAAGTTTTAAGAAACAACTTTACGGATGGAAAAAAAGAAAACGCCTAGCGAAACACTGGCAGCAAATGGTGTGCTAGCCTCCGGTGAGGTGAAATTAGTGTCTATCTTTAAATGGCGCAAGTGATTAATTAGTTTCTAATCTTGCCCCATTCGATGGTGCCTGCCCACATTGAACGCTCGTAACAATAAATCATTATTGAAAGTACTATTGCTTTATCAAGAACCGGTTTTATGACTTCATTAGTCGTATCTGTGAAGTTATAATGGTTATTGTTACTAACTGTTTTAAGCACTTTAAGCGTATGTCGACATTCTTGGTAATGCAGTTTCATGGTTTTCAATAGGACAGAACATTACCAGTAGAGCAACAAAACCAGTTGGTTCGGCACTATTACCCCACTACTTAACGTATTTGACAGCTGTCAAATTTGAACTGTTTGCGATGTGTATTTCTCCGTATCTAATTGTGATAACATTAATAATTTTGTAGAACAACAAAAGCAGTGGCTCATAAAGGCCTTTCCCCCTTATAAAAAAGTGACTTGGAGATGCACTTACCCTTTCATACTGATAAAATGGTCGACTCGGTCCGGCACGGCCGTACAAATAAGGATAGTATGCACCGTACATAACTTCCGGGCAGGATACTGCCATTGCGCTCGAACCGGCCAACTGCACTGAACACAGCCGCTTCCACCACAGATGGTCAAGCACCGAGCGCGGGCAGAATAGATTACGGACACTGTCACAAGCACAGGCACGCACAGACACCGAGACACATCAACTCACTGCGGCTTGGGATTTTCCTGGGTGGACCTTTGAAGGGTCTTCTAGAAGTTCATCGATAGAGCTGGAGCTTAGTGGTGGCCTAACGCACACACACAAATACACACACACACACAAACTCACACACAGAGAGTCGGACTGATCTTGAGTTGGCTAAGGCCGACGGCTTCTCCTCGCCTGTAACATTCTCGGCGGCGACAGATTCAGGTGAACACTTGCACTTCCAACTGCCCAACACGATTGTAGGTGATTGCACAATTGCACTACCAATTAGCCCACGGTGTCACGGTTCCACGTGAAGCCAGCGCTGTCTGTGTTGCTTAGCTGAAGTGATGTCGAAGACCAAACCAAGCGCCCTTCACCTGAGCGAGGCTGTTAGACACTCGCACCCGTACACATCATCACGTCACAATGCACAAATGCAGTCGATCATCACACCGTCACTGTTTGATGTATTACTTTTTATTGCTTCTAATGCTTCGATTTGTTCACTATTCGCACGTTGCTTTTTAATACGCTTATCACTTTTAGTTTATTCCAAGTAACACTCCATTATATTCTGTACGTTTTTTTTATTAAATTGATTTTATATTGCCTACGTTGTAATTACCTAAATGAAACCACTTTCAAACGTATCAATTACTAGACGTTGTACACAAGCAAGCAGCCGTTCTCTTCTAAGTTCCGTCCGCAGATATCCCCGAAGGAAACCCTTGAGTCTTTGAAGCACTGAAAGCAAAGCAGTAAGAAAGAGAAAGAGAGAATAGGAAGATGATAAAAACTGGTGTAGCCTCGCATCGATTAGAAAGGTAGATATGAATTTTTCCTCACGAACAAAATGCATCGTACGGAGCGTTTCATTGACAGACCACGACCCGGCAAACGCTTGCCTCACTCACGATCCCCACCGTTCGATCGATCGTTTAGACGGAAGCAAATAGAGAGAGAGAAAAAAAAGCCCGAAACGATTAACAATGTCCAACGGATCGTCTCGTCCTATCTGCGGTTATTAGGTGCAGCAAAAAGCAATAAGTTGCACCGTCAGTCACCCGGTGCAACGACGTGCGCGGTGACAAAATGGTTGCAAATTTATGCAGCAAAACAAACACGGGAGTTCGCTGCATGTCCATATGGTGTCACGAAAACCCCGGTAAGCTACTCGTTATTATTATTACCATTATTTGCTGCTCTGGTTCACTGTTGTGGTCCTCCGTCTGTAAGAGCGTCTGAGAGATTGGTGACAAATTTTACCGTCGGGAAATCTGTAATTCAGGGCGAGGTGTAAGCGCGACGGTGGCATCGGTGGTTGACGAAAAATTAAAATGCCGCTTTTATTTATTGCCAGCAACGTTATCCATGGGCAACAGATGGCGGGGAGAAAGGGTTAGACGATTGTTGGGAAAGAAAATGATTTGCAGTTGAAGATATTCATGTGACCATAAATTATGTTCACGCTCTCACACATTTCGTGTGACGAATAAGTGATCTGTCGGGTAAGCTTTCGCGCGATAAGAGTTTGATTGATAGTACTTAACGGAGCATTGTACAGTGTGTATACTACGGGTGGAAACAAAGATTTAAGGATGGTTTCGTTCGTGCTGGTATGCAAAAACAATGGCTTAAAAGCTTCAGACAAGTGAAAATATTTTGAACAAGTAATTAAACGTTCAGAAGATTGTGGTGCTGAATATTTTTATTTCAATCGTGAGCTCAATATCTTGAGATGACCCTGTGCATCGGTAGCAAATCTCATCCTGATTGTGGTCCTCTTTGCAGGTCTACATTGTTGTTCAGTTATCAAGTTAAAAAACAGAGCTAGAAATAACCAGCTAAGACTGTCTTCTGTGTCTTCTGCTCCAGCATTTTGGGGAATGTTCAGAAGAAATTCAATTGTTCGATGTGTACATTTTTCATTAACTTGCAATTGCTTATGTGTTTCTTTGAGTTAATCTAATTCGTAAATGAATGGACAATTATTCTTTTACATGTTTACAAAAAAAAATCAAGCACGAATTGCAGAAACCCGCAAATGAAATTGCTTTGGAAACGTAATTTGGTGGTTTTTTAAATTGTTCTCCAACTAAAGCAGTGCCACAATTAAAGTTCCTTCCTTCCTACACCATCCTACAGAACGTAATATTTCAGTGGTTTCTTTGATTTGTCTTTGTTTGAATGCTGGCAAAGCAAAAAAGTCCTCTTAGCAACCGAACGGAAATGGAAAAGCAACACGGGAGCGAAAAAAGGTAATTAGTATGCAAAGAGCACTAGCGCACCGGTGCTGTTGTGTAGCGCCATAATGGAAAAAAACGGGAGTGATGACTGGGAAGAAAATGGCAAACAAAGACATTTCCAAGCAAGTGTGTTTTGGGATTTTGTTTTACTTTTTTCTCTTGAGGGAAATAATCATGCAAAACACACTGTATATTTTTATAATTACAGCTCCTGCTAAGTGGTCTGTCAATGCAATGATCTGATTCCCGCGAAGGAGAAACGTTAGGCTGCGAGCTTTTCTTTCGCCATTCATGGTAGTACCGGAACTTTCGCCCTTGCGAAAAACCTCCCATGGATGATACACCTGCGGTATCATTACCAAAGCTGTGGGCTCATTAACATGTGCGTAAGCATAATATACGGGAGGTGTACAGTGGTGGTGGCTATGTATATGGGCAGAGTGTCAGGAAGCAGCATAGCATACATCCATAATATACGCGAATCGATGCGACTGTGTTTCATTGCAGGTCGTATTGTGAGAAAACAAGGAAGTAAGCTGTATCAGCTAGAATCAACTGCAAAATCCCATTTTGCCGAGGAAAGTACCAGCAAGTGTCTCACCCTCTCACTCTGGTGATGTGCCTCTTTTGCAAGCAGCTTCGATCGACGTAGCCTGCTTAGGGGCGGTAAACATGACAGGAAAGCAATGTTTCGCAATCCGCTGGTGCAATGATAGTTTATGCATTCGTAAAAATGCATGCTTGATTTGATGGACAACCCAGCAATGCACCGAGCAGTCGTCCCAAAGTGGGTCGCATCGGGAAAACGATACGCTACCTTCACGTTGCATATCGCTCACTACGCCCAGCTGCAGTTGCGTTCATCGGTTTCCGTTTGGCACCGTCATCCCTGACGTGTGTGGTTTGTATTACAAAAAAAAATAGCTAGATCAGCCCTTCAACCCTTTAGTGGGAATCAACATCGTGCGCGAAAGCAGTTGGTAGGGTAAGACGCAATAATTCTTCCAACATTACATTAGCCCCCGAAGCACGGGTAGGTAGCAGTTTGTGCACGTTTCAAACAAACGCAGCCTTCATCGGTGCCTCTATATCCTATCCTTGACGGTTCGTTTCGGGCCGTAACGCTACACTGAACGCGTTATATTTCGCACATACCACTACCATCGTGTATACAGCTCGGTTATGTGTAATGGATACACTACACACCCGGCCGGCCTGGCCCGGGGCGTGCAGTACTTCGTTAGCGAGTTGAAGAAGAACAACAGGCATGCAGTAAACGAGCCATTTTGGAATTCCAAATCTTGCGCACGGTATGGTGGGCGCCTTCGGTGTGGCCTTCGCTAGCCCGCGGTGGTTGCAATTGTTGTCAAAAATGGCCAACTACGCGTGCAGGGAAGAAACACACGAACTGGGTATCGATCGACGCACTTTGTGTAACGCTGGTGGTGTTACATATCTCGTTTTATGTAGTAGGTGAGTTCTCGGGTCAGGTGCATCGAATAGTGGAGTATCTAAAAAACAAAACGGATTTCAAATGCAGTTCCTCAAATGTTTTACAAATCTGTTTTTGCTTTTATATTATTCGTAAAACAAACAAAACTTTGGAGTAGAAAATGGAAATAATATTGCTCCCTGTAAGCGAATTGACTGATTCTTCACTTAAAAATTATAAAATTTCCTAGGATTTTAGGAACTACATGTACTGTGGATAGGAGTCCTCACACAGAAACAGGACGCCTTGTAAAAGTTCCGAACACCTAACAGTCATCTTATTTGTCATTGTTATTCCAATTGCGAGACCTGCATATTGAATAGGCCTACATTGTGAGCAGATAAGGGAAACTTGTCTTATAACATTTAAGTATGAACGTTATTAAACTTGTATTACAGGTACACCAATTGTAAATAATTTAACAAATCATTGTTCTGCGCCAATTCATTAGAGAAAAGTCTGAAGTTCACATAAAATTGCTATAATGAAACACACAATGAACTGTTCTCTTATTTCCAGCGTTCATTATTTATTACACCCTCAGTTAAATTGTCCAGAAACTGATCACAAGTGGGCCTCATTCAATATAACATCGCTCAAAACATCATCAACTCTTTACCCTGTCAGACCACAGTGCGAGAGGATACTCCACATATGCGTACCAATAGTTCAACTAAATCATCTCACACACGAAATGACCGAAATAATCTGGCACATATTTGCGCCGCGCATCGAATAGCCGAGTTTGAAATAACTTTCCCACTATCGAGGATCAGCGCGCTGTCACCTAGAAATCCACCCGCGGTTTTCAAATTTGCCCAATTTAAACATTCACCCACACACATGAACACCACCCCCCCCGAAATACACACATGGTACTTAGGAAAGGTCATCACCACAACTAGTGGTGCTTGTCGGCGGCAAACTAAAGAATCTAGACAATCCCGCGACAAAAGAATGTCCTGCAGCGGTAGAAAAAAGCGGCAACAGTGCAAGCCGCTTGCCTTGTCCACTACCCCTGCTCAAAGTCAAAGGCCAAATTGCAAATAATCGATTTTTGTAGAGACGTGCGAGAAAGACAGGGCGATAATGTGTGAGGGAACAAGTGAGACAGCAAGGAGTCGGTTTGATCGACACCTAGTAACATCCTTTAGTAGTTTTGTTTTGAAAATGTCACCACGCACGGAATTGAAATGTCAAACGTTTCACTTACTTAAGATACGCGGTCGCAGACTTTCATGACACTTGGTGGGCCGCGGTTGTTTAGTATCAGTTTGAGCCGGAAATTCTTTCAATGCACACCCTCTGCAGATATTTCGTTCACGCTAAAAACTGATAATCCTTCATCCACACCAAACAACGCACTATTGTGTTTCTGTCAAAATCGATCTTGTTTTTCTTTTGTTTACGTCAATTTGAAGAATACACACATACGATGTACATAAGTGACATGCGCCACTACTTCACGCTTTTTTGTTTCATGTTTTACGCACGTGTGTTAGCACGGGAACCAATCGACAACCCCACCATCATAGCAGCAACACATACCGCGTAAAATCACTCACTCACTGCGATCGATTATTTGACAAACTGGGCAATTCTGCCACAGCCGCAGACAAGCACAAAACGTCAAGCAGAAACACAGACACCACGCTCAACACACGCTTACTATGTTTTCGAACGCACGATTTCGCACAGCGTGAAGGGAAAACACACAAAACAGTATTTTCATCAATGCTGCCTAGTTTGGTTGCCGCTGCTGATCTCTAACGACACCGGAGTTTGGGAAGGAGCACACGACGCGGTCCGTCTGCATCGCACGTTGTTCAAACCGAAACAACGCGACCCAAAGGCACGTTCGCGGTTCGAAACGCATCAATCCCGCGGGCCCCATGAGTGTGTGCGTGTGCGTCGAACAGAGAAAGAGAAATAGAGAGAGTGAGAGCGAGAGCACGCGTGTTTCGTAGAACCAGTTTTCCCTTTTTTGCTGTTCACCCGCTCCTCCATTTTGAAGGCCGTCGCGTCGCCAAAAACGCACAAAACCCGCATCCAATCGCTGCCGGCGAATGGTTTACGAAGGGGCGGCCCTGTGCAACATTTCCCTACCAGTTACGCCCACTTCTTCGCAACTGCTTCGCATCCCTTCTCTTTCTCGCACGTCTCATCGCGTCGTTCGTCTCGCTCGGCGGTCGTTGCACAAAAAGTGCAATTGTTGTGCTTTCGGGGCAAAACAATGAATGCGCGCGCTTGCATGTGTGTGGGTGCGCATGATCGGAAAACGCCATTCAACGTGTGTGCATGCCCCAACAACAGATTGCGTTCATTTTTCAGTGTATGGATGCATTCAGGCCCGCACACAGCGAAACCTGCTAGGGTGCGTAATGTGTGTTAGTACAGTCGTTATTTTTCTTCCCTCAATTCGCTTTACGCATTTCGCAAATCAAGCGCAGCCCGTAGGTTGATTTTTTGATGAAGTTATGATGATACAGTCGTAGTATGTCGTACGGCAGAAATGCTCTTGGCTGTAATTGTATCCTGTAGCGATTTGTGGGAAGATATTTCTAGGGTTTTAGTAGAAGCATGGTGGAACCTATTGGATGACCAAATGCATTTCTTTTATTTGACTTAGTAACACCAGTTACAATCAGGGTTACAATTGGCAGATAAACTTCAAATTCCCGTTTGGTCTTCATTTGCCTATCGAACTTTGATAGCCGTTGGCGAGAAGTATTCTTCCGCTACAATTGGGAATCGATAAATCGCTCCGTGGAACTTAACAGTGCGAATGTACGGAATGCTGATACGGCATAGCTCTTCATTCGAGCAGCAAAACCGGCAACGTTCTGAATCCCCCTCCCCCCTCATTCTCAACGAAAACCGGATTGATACGATGGTCCGGGTACGCGCGCAGAAACAGAAACAAAATGAAGTATGAATGATTTTCCCGACATTCCTTGTTGTGAAGTCGTCCGAACTGGGGATCGGAACTGGTTTGCGAATTTCAAATTTGGAGGATGTTCTCAAAATTAGAGCACACAAACAAACACACACATGGATGGACGAACGTATCGCAATCGATGAATGAAGTCGTCGTATGAACATGTGACTCTTATTCGCTTGTTTTATTACGGCGGCTTGCCCATACTTGAGATCGATGCACTGAACATATGATAAAAACCTTCGCGAACTCAATTTATCATCATACATCATTTACCCCGACACAAGCTCTCTTATGCAATGGAGCACTAAATGAACCCACAACTCCACACCCATGCCCACTCACCATGCTGACTTAACAAGCGCATTATTACACTCATTTGCATAAAACAATAAAGTGACATTATAATGACATTTCCATGGAAAAACTCTGTGGCGTGCGTATTTATGGATGGAGGTGGTGCTCATTCGTCATCACTCGAAGGGCACCAACACTTCATCATAGGTATGTCATCATTTCGTCAATATAATAGTGTTCGTCTGTTCCCCTTCGCATTTCCTTCGTGTTGTCCAACGTTTGGTGGAAATTATGATCATCCTATGTTGGTCCGACCGTTCTTCCTTCGTTGGAATGAAATTAAATGCAAATTGAGTGTTATCTAGAAAGGGCAGAGGGGACAAGGATGGAAGCAATTTCGGAAACAGCAGAGTTTTAGTTGTGTTCTAGGAAACGATAGAACTAAACCTCAACCAAACCTATCTAGTAAAGAATTTAATAGAAAATAGAAGGTGTGAGAAAGATGATATCGATGTTCGGGGCAAGCTTTAAAGAGTTCTGGCTTATTAGTAATAAGCATAAGAGAAGACATTTTGTTTAGGAGTACACAACAATCGTTCTCAGCGTATGGTAAACAGTAAACATCAACTTTATTAACTGAAATTATAAAAATAATTATGATTTGTTCAACTAGGCGTCTCCATAATATTGAGTATGTAATATTAATCATTTATTCGAACACAATCTTATCATTAAATTTATTCTTTGAATCTCAATCTCGAAACGACTTTGTGATTCCTATTAAATTGTGGAACAGACGGTAAGTTTTGCGTCACGCATAATTTCTTTCTGATAGCTGATTCGTTCGGAGAAGAAATGTAAATTGTCTTAATGCCTTTTCTTACCCCAACCGGAAACGAAATGGTTAAACTATTCGTTGAATCTACGGGACAAAGTATTGCAATACAGTATAAGGCCGATAGAACGCATCTGGATAATCCAGCGTATTTTGATTTCAGTTTCTATTGTCTCTTGCCACTAAAATACTAAATACTAAAAATCGACTATGTCGGCATGAAACTGCAATAACGACCGTTGCTCTTATCTGACGTTAAATAACGCTACTGTCATTCCAGAAATTTGACCGTGTAATCGCGGCATAGCAAATGTCAAACAAATGTTCTGTACTTTTTGTAGCTTTGTTTACATCTAATCTTCGTTCAGCCGGAAGCATTGAATAAGGTAATAATAGTTGTTGCTAATATTGCTCATTTGGGCTAAAGTTGTATAATTTATATCCTTTTCTGTTGGATTGTAATTTTGTTTAGATGGTGTCCACAGTGGAACAGCCTAACCGGATAAATCCTACTTTAGAAGAGCTGGCGGAAGAAAAACGGAAATTTCGATATCGAGGTAACCATGAGGGAAAGATAACTAGAACAAATTATAGTAACCAGTGGTTAACCTATTGTTCATTTCGCTTCTTCGGATCATACCAAATCTAGCGGGTGCGTTTTTGGCAGCAGTCGGTTCAACGGCAGCCGTAGCAGGATTTAGTAAAGCAATCATGTCGGCGAAGAAATCGGACCCGAAGTATTTCGATAAAGGCCTGCACGGAAGCTTAGCGCTGCATGAGGCCGGTACGAGTTTGGCCTTGCGAGCACTCGGCTGGGGTACGCTGTATGCAGTCCTTGGAACGGGAACACTTTGCTACGGAATATGGAAGCTAAGCGGTGCGAACAATGTAAGTACTGCTGCATTGCAAGATGATTCCGATTGGTAATGGTTTTGGAATAAAATTTTCTAACAGATGGAAGAGTTTCGTGAAGCAGTCGGTAAAGCATTGCCCCGAGTCCCTCGCAACGATCCACCAACGAGCCGTACGGAGTTTGAAGGATTAACCGATCTCATGCAGTACCTTACGACGTGGGGAAAGGATGAGAAAAACGTGTCTTCCTTACCGAACAAACAGTCTAGTCCGTAGGAAATGGTTTAATGTAAATTGGGGATCGCAGATCAAACCGAAAAGCTTAGTTGTAGTACGCCAATCTGTGGTATCGCGGAATTAAATGTAAATAGAGAGCACCATCTAACGTATATAGTAATTCAAGTAATGAGATATTTATTTGTGCAATACGAGAATTTTTAAAAATTCAATAATAATTTCTGGTAACGCAAAAAACATTAATGGCCACTTCAAACATAGCACCAATTCGTCTCTCTTCCTTCATCAGGCACACTCGCAGTTGTTGGGAAGGAAGAATTCACATCTGAATTGTTTAGATTCGTAACACTGTTACCATTCTTTGGTCCAAGTTTACTTCAACATCAACAAGCTATTGCTCAGCAGATCGTTCGTTCTGGAAATGGGAATGAAACAGGAAAAAGTTTTAGCATAGCTAAACAAACGACGCGATTTAAAACTTACGTATTAATCAACGTCTCGTTTGCAGCAATTAAATCATCGACATCAGGACCATCATCCACGCAAGCCCGATTGCCCTCGAAGCTTTCATTCGAAACGGACGATTGCATTGGGGTCATTGGACCACCGACCAGAAACATTGGTTTGCTGGTGTTGGGTCGCGTCCGGTTAGAAGCAAACACAGGCATCATATCGTCAAAGTCGACAAAGCAAGGAGCACCATTCGTCCCATTCGATAGCTCTCCGTTACTAGTCGCGGGTTGGTGAGAATGGTCGATACTAAACAGCAGCTTCCACACTTCATCCTGATGTTCCAATGTTAGCCGTACCAGTTCTCGCTTATACTTTTCCGTTAGCTCAACTACTTTTTCCATCACTTTCTCAATCTCTTGCATCTCATGGCGAATGTCAAGCAGTTGACTGCAAAGGGAGGACAAATTATGATTTAACGATAGGTGAAACTGATTCAGATGCAGATGAATCTTTCAACCAAATGAATTAATCTTTCGAGCATCACTAATAATCTATCTCAACTGAATCGGTGTTATTGAAGACTATCAATACTTGGAACATTTTATGTATCGTGATTCATATGGATGAGTGTTCTCAAAACTCTTGAACAAATCATGTCCAGCTTCGCTTACCGTTGCAACTCCTGAAATCCTGGATCACGTAACAGCACATCCCGACGCTTGAGACACTCATACACGGCCTGCGACATGTCCATGTGCGTTCTTTCGTTCGTAATTTTTTCCAATATCCTTGCCCGCGTCTGTTCGTACCGTCCTTCGACGTTTTTAAGCCCAAAGTAATCCTGCTGCGCATACTCGTGGAGCAGCGTGTGGCGTAGCGCATCCCTGCTGCGCTTCAATACCGATTCGTACCGCCTACTGATCTTGTCAGCCATTTCGGAGAGCTTGCGCACGTTTGATTCAATGCGAGTACACTTTTCTGTCCACTGCTCAGTGGCGGACACGAACGAAGCGGACGGTATTCGCTGGAAAAATCAAACAAATACAATTTAAACCATAATTTTTAACACACTCACTCACACAAAGCGTTATCTTACCTTTGCAGCGTTGAGTGCATCACGTGCATGGTGTACGGTAAGCTTATGATACTCCACACCACCCAGTATCGCGTACACCACCTTGTTCATCCGGCCAATTTCATCCTTTCGACGCGCAATATTATCATTCAGCGTCAGACCATAGTTCCGTACGCCATCTAGCACCAGCACATACAGCCGCTGCTCGCGGGCGACAAAGTAGTACGAGTTGGCAATAAACTGACGTAACATGTGCGGTTTCAGTTTAATTTTTATGTTCTGAAATACGTCCGTAATACTGTTCGGTATGCGCGGTTTGAGATCACGCTGGACGATACTTTCACGGGCGCCCCGATGTACGACGTATACCATCGGTTTACCGTAAAAGTCAGGGAGATACAGATCGTAGGGACGTGTATCATTTTCAACGCGCGGTTCGCGCTTCTGTTCCAGTGGAAGTATGAAATCGATCTCATCCACCGGGATGCCGGTTGCTTGATACACGTAGTCGCGTAACGTTGCCAAACTCGTTTCAGGCGTTACTTCGAGATCAATCCAACGACAATCGTAGAGTGAGAATAGTACTAAAACACGCTTTTCCAGTATTTGATCGAGCAGGGAAAATATCTTCAGTACCGTCGAAGCACTTTGTTTGTCGTCGACAATTTTAACAGCTTTAGCACCATTTTCTCCACTCGAAGAGGGTTCTCCTTTGCCGGGAGCGGTGTACGGCACATAGCCGCGCTGTTTTGGATTCCACTCAAGCGCCAACGTAAACCACCTTTCCAGCTGCTTTCGCAGACAGTCGGAAACATGATTTTCGGCAAATATTTCCGTATGATATGTGTAGTTTTCACGATTATCTTCCGTGATTGCAATGTCGGCCGATTTCTTCTGCTGTACGTGCATCATCCAGCGGGTGATTGGGGCGTGCGGTATAAAAGGACGCACGCCAGTAATAATCTCAAACCCAATCACACCCATAGACCAATAGTCCACGGAACAGTTGTACCGATCACAGTAAATCAGATCCGGCGCAATATACTCTACCGTTCCGACCAAGCTTGCGTTCAGACTCTGCTTATCCAATGCCTTCGCATAACCTAGATCTGTGAGCTGAAGAAAAACAATTAACCACAATTAGCTGCCGTGCGGCACTATTCACGCAAAACTTACCTTATAGATGAACCGATCCCCGTGCTGTTTTAGCACCAAATTTTCCGGCTTTATGTCCCGGTGCGTTATTTTTAGACTGTGCAGATACGCAACAGCATTACGCAGCGAGCGCAATACATCCCGGACATCCTGTTCTCGTAAGCCGGAACAATTCTCTACCCGGTTGAGGACGCGCCTCAAATCACCGCCCTCACAGTACTCCATACACAGCACCGGCAGTGCATTGGCCGAGCTACGCAGCAACTCCTGAATAAAGGTGACCGGTTGGACACCCACCGTCCGTACGATGTTTTCATTCTGGACGGTTTCTGTCATCAGCTTGACCTCGTTGCGCCATCGTTCACAGTGCTTTTCGGTGATTTCACTGCGATCTAGCAGAATGTGAAACTTCTTTATTGCTACAGAGAAACAATAAACAGAGTGAGGAATTGATTAAGCGTGATATAAGGGATAATGGTGCCCGTTCCATTCTGCAACTACTTACCCACTGTCTGCTGTGTTTGTTTGTTCCTCCAGAGGGTAACCACACCGAAACCTCCATTGCCCAAACGTTTCTCACGGCACCAGTCCCCAATGAGTGGTGGATCTTCAAATGGTTTAATCATTGTTTTTGCAAGCAGTGTTGTCCAGTGAAACCGGAACGAAAGAACTCTCCCGCAGAACAATAGGACACACAGTCGTGTTCTAATTTACCGGAGGAATGCAGCCGGATTAGCTATATTTAACCTATCTACCTTACATTCCCAGACGCCGGTGTAGGAATATCTGGCTGCTGATGCTGCGCGAACTAAAACACAGGCTAGAAAACTTTATTGCGTTCTATAAATAAAGAGAAAAGTTTTTTTTCCTTCGCTACGAAAGAAAAATAACAACAAACAACGATTACACTGTTGACAGTTGTTAAGCAATGATTATACGGATCGTTGTGTGCAGCAAAACAGCTGTTTAGGAAAGTGCAATAAAAATGCAATTTCATAAATAATGCAATGATTATTGAAGGGACTATTATTTATTTGATTTCACGGTCAATAAGGTACGGATCTATTGTTTCAGCTACCTAGAGGTGAACAAAACAGTTTTTTTCTGTTCAGAACGGTTGGAAAACAATCTTTATTCACACCTAAATGTTGAAAGTAATGCACTTTCTATAAAATCAGAAGACTCGCCTATCGTTTACCAACCAACAAGCTACACATTCCTCACGGCGTTGACACGGTGAAAGGTGTTTATGCAATAAATTATAGTTTTGAGATTTTTATAATTTCCAATCGACCGACATTTTTGTTATGTGGGAATCGTAATATGGATGTCAACTGTCAAACAGCTATAATTATAGCAATATAATGACAGATTTACATCGAATTGCTGGCCTTATCCACCTAGCGGTTCTGTTGAGCTATAATTTCTGAATCACTACATGTTTATCTAGAAATTGTTCAATTTCATTGGTGTTTCTCATCAAAAAATGGTTAAAGAGGAAATTTGTCTATTTTTTTCTTGCTTTTTTATGTATTTCCAAAGATATTTCGTTAGCATATGGTTAAGACTTCGAAGCTCCGAAGCACGAGTGCAACACTTTTCTACACCCACTACAATGATGGAATGTCTATCCCCGTGTTATGGTGGCATCCGAGCAAAGAAGCGAAGGAACGCAAGCATCACACGGCGAAGAAAGAATCCGTACTCCCGACCGAAAAGCTGGTCAATCCCGAATTGTCCGCCGTTGGGCGGAATCAGAAGTGCCAACCGTGACCAAATAGTGTCGTGTTGAAGTTTCTCCAAGTGTTGCTGAAAGCAAGTGTACTGTTTTTTGTGTGATACATTTATCTATACGGCCATCGCATTCTTGGAGGCACACAAGCCGTTTCAACATTTTCCCCAAAACGAGAAGAAGCACGGGCAGGAGAATGTAGCCATAGCAGCAACAGCAGCAAACGATTCGATTCGTTACACTCGTCCGGAAAAGGTTCTTATTTAACTACGATTTCTGTGTGAAGTGCGAGGTGCAACGAATGGTTTAGACAGCAAGTAAAAGTAAAAGAGCAACAGCGCACGGTATCATCCGGGGAGGGATTCATTAGCATCATCATCATCGTTTCGATTGAAGAATTTAATGCTGGAATGGGGTGGTGAATGTTGTTTGGAAGCTGTACGGCTTTGGTGACTAATAGAATGGCCGAATAGGAGGAAACCGAGAGAGAGAAGACGACCCGCGCAAAGTATACTTTGACCGCGTCGCAATATCGCGTGTGTGAGTGTTTGGTTCGAGCACCCCAGCAGGAACCAAACGGGAGAAACAAATTGTGTTGTGCTTGCGGATTAGATTTCATACCAATACCAGGATATTAGATTTCCGATTCTTCAATCATTCACCGAAGCAGTCGCCATATACATTCCAGCGATGGCTTACATAAACGTTGCCGAATGGAGCCCGGACATGGTTACGGACTGGTTGAAAGGTAAGACAACACGCACTGCACACAAACGATAAGCTAAAATTAAGAGTGTAAATGAATCAGTGGTTCAGATGATTGGCTTGAGGAATTCCTGAAGGAATGTCATGTTTCTATTGCCAATTGCTCGATTTGATCTTGGTCAAAAAGTGACGAAACCTATCGAAATTAACTGGAAACTTACAGGTGTAGCGTAGTCTAGCCAGCAATTCAACACAATCGTAGGGTAGTGGAGAATTATTGCGCGAAGAATACACAGTGGAAAATAGAAACATCCTTAGGTTAAGGGTTGACAAAGATCGTGTCCCGAGATGAACTAATAATTCCAGCTTCATAGACTACTAAGACGTTGGGCTATAAGGATGTTGCAGCCGGCCAAAATTATGACACACTAGATGCCCTAACAACAAGAATTATTCCAACTAAGTACCAAGAGGTGACTGACACTAATCATCGATGATCGGAATGAGTATCGAATCGACCGCAGAACGAGCTGCGATCGGAAGTGGCACACCTCAGTTGGTGCACGAAAGTGCAATTCAGCAATGTCTACTAGCACATTCTTTCATGCGCGTGCATGTACCATCATCGAATTTTCGTACACGACAAGCCAGTCCCTCATAAAGTAATAAGGTCAACGGAGGATTTACCCTCGTCCATAGCACGATTGAGCTGGGTGCAGCTGGGCCCGCGTTTAAAGCGATCCACCATGTGTGTGGGGGAACTTTTTTGGGATTGGCGCACGGATGATAAGAGAGCACTGGTGGGACTTTCGTTCATTCTCTAACAAGCTGACAATCCTCCAGTGACCTTTACAACAAACGCAGTGCGAATACCCCGCACTGGAGAGGGTGTGCCACCGAACAAACGGAAGCAAAATGTTCTCTAATTAGTGGAGAAAAAAAACCTGTCAACGCAGCGTTCAACGCGACCGCGGGATACGAAGCACCCAATTCTGTCGTCAATTAATGATTTATGCAACTCATCCTATTTTTGCTGCTCTTGGTTGTGTGCTGAAACGCATTCAAAAAATTCGCATGATTATGATGATCTTCAATCCCTTTTCTTTTCCCACTTCCCACAGGTCTGGACAACTCCATGTACCACTATGTACAGTCGTTCACCAACAATGGGGTCGGTGGTAAGCAGCTGCTCAATATACGACCGTACGAGCTCGAACAGCTCGGCATGCACGTGATCGGCCATCAAGAAATCGTACTGGAAGCGGTGGAAAATTTAAAAAACTTTGTAAGTATACTGTTTGTTTCAAAAATTGCTTGCCTGGGGAACCGTTTTGCGTAAACCGGGACACAAAATAATTGCAACCGAACAAACACAAAATTTGAAACTTATTGTACTGCGTTTTTGACACTGTTGTAGAGTTGTTACGTACAAACTTTAAACAGCTCTGTTTATAATAAAAAGTATGTTTTGGAACCATCTTGCCATGTAAACAATTATACTTATGGTTTCGAATTTTTAAAACGACAACACAAACTGACCGATGAACGTAAATAAAGATTTGTAAGACTTGTTTATTGTTCAGACTTGATGCCTGATACTGCGGTTGTTGAAACACATTTGTAAGTGATACACCGTTGCTGTGCATAATTGAAACACTAGCGGCTGTCTCATCAAGTCAGGAAGCAGAACTAGATCAGCAAGAATTGTAGACTAACATGGGGAGAAGATTACTGACACTTGTCGTAAAAATCATTCAATCTGGGCTTATTTCCTCAATACAGTTTGAGTCGTCTAGTGATATTTTTAAAATGTTACAAACATACTGACAAGTTTGATTAGTGTCTGGAGGCGAATTCGATTTTTCAGCATTGGAGTCGTACTTGTACTGAAGATTTCTCAGCTTATTAAACCAATATTCTCATTAGTAGACGTCACACGTGACTAAAGTTCAATATCCCCTTTTTCCTAGACGCCAGATTCAAACAAAATTCTTCTACCGATCCGAGACATTAATTAACATGGAAATTAGCGCAAACATTATTCCCTTTGATTGTTAAAACAGCTCACTTGTCCAGCACGAGTGTCTACCTACACGGCCTTACAACCTCCAAAGAGATCCAATAACCCGTACATTGGTGGGGAAGCTTGTACGAAATTTCTTCATATTGAGTACATTTTGCCGCTCTTTTTTCGTCACAAACGATTGTAAAGATTGATGCTTCTTCATTAGGACAATGCTTGTAAAACAAAGTTTTCAATGCCTTTCACTGGTGGCATATATGAGGCTACTTCCAATTAGCACATGTAACCCACTAATTCTCATTTGCCAAAAGAACTCTCATCCGCTGACCTCTCCCTCGGTTGGCTCATCTGTTCATTTCAGTTAAAAGACCATTACTTCCATAGGCCACACGGAACACGATTGTTAAGCCACCGGTTTCGGGTGGGAAACCTTTTTTGCCCTGTTCTCTTTGCACGTTATACTGTGCGCTTGGATGCATCCCGCACTGCTTTGTGTATGTTTACGCTTGCATCCTCTGCATCATGTTGCATCATGTTTTATCTTGCGTTTGCGTTTGTATGGCAATGCGCATGCATCACTTCACTTTGTTATGTCTCTCTGTGTGTGCAGTTTTGCATCGGCATTAGTCAGCAACAAGTTTTGTCCCGAGGAGTTGTGCGGGACTTTAGAAATACAAACATGTGCTGTACAAGCCCTGGGTACAGTCGAGGAGTTCCGACCACACACACTCACACACATTATACGGAGGCTTTGAGCTACTGGTGTGCTTAATTCCGGTGGGTTTCCAGTTGCGCAACGAAAGATAAAAAAGGAGAACATTCTTATGTATACAGCGGCACAAGCAGCAGCATAACAACAACAGAAACTCTCTTTTCCGCGTTAAGCGTACGTGGTTCGTGAGGTTTTAGATTGTTTGTCCAGTTGGTCCGGTCCGGCGGAATTTGTGCGGCAAAATGCGCGATTGCTTATCAGGGATCCCCGGAAATGGGGCTCGGCTTGGTCGTGCATGTCGCTGGCCCCTTCGATGAAGCGGCACTCCATCAAGGCAAACAACAAATCGTTTACCGATCGTTTTCCCACCACACGAACACCAAACAATGACAAATCACGTTTACGCTGTCGCAAACAAACTTGATCCTCATGCATGTTTTCTTTTTCTTTTCATTGTAGAACTACAACCTGGATAAGGAGAATCTTCAGTTCCTGGCGCTGCATGTAGCAACTGCGGCCCATTCGCTATCGAAGCAGTTAGAATTTTCCGACCAGGAGAAGCTCGAAACTACAGTACTGAAGGATATTACGCGTACGATCACGCACCTGAAGGCTTTAATCGAATGGCTCGATCGAGCGCCATTTAGAGGTAGGAAGATTGTTCCTATCAAGCGGGGGTGCGAAACGAACATTACGATTGTTTTATGCTCACTTTCCGTTTCGTGTTTACTTTACCTACCGATATACACTCATACACTAATCGTTATCATTGGTCCTTCCCGAACAGGTCAAAAGAAATTCGACGAGTTGCGTAAACAGTGCATGCGGTTCGGGTTGGAAGTGGCTACCGTTGCGATGCGCGATCGCTTTTCACTCATGCCAGTACAGGCGGTAAAACACAACCGGCAGCACATAAATTTACCAACCGAAACGAACTATAACTAGCTGACCTTTCGTTACAGATTCGTCAAAACGCCAAAAAGCTAGAAAATATTGGAGAGTACATCATTAAAGATATTATGGATCCGATCATACTGCAACCAGCCTCGCTGGATCTTGTGACGCTTAAGAAGCGTGAATCAGATCTCGGCTTTCTGATAATGCAAAGCTTCCACGGTGTACACCGGTAAGTACACACCGTACAAGTGATAATTATACTTTTCTTTCAAGTTTTATTTTTGCTGGAATTATTGCTTGACGCGGCAATAAAAGAAAAGCCTTGCCGCAGCAGCAATTAGAAATTCATCCAATGTAATCGCTTCCTCTTTTGTGTGTTTCTTGCCGAAATTCTTTCGGTTTGCTCTTTGTGGAAAGTTATTTTGACTGATCACTTCAAACAAAACGCACGGCAGCAAACATGCCACCCTTGTATCTTCTTCTAATCATCGCAAAAAGATCAGTAAAACTCTGGTGAAAACATCATCCGTTGCTAATCATTCTTTGGGTTTTTGTTTTCATGTCACCTTCCGATGCTGCCTGCGGCGATGGTGGCTACATTGGCTTCCTCCTGTATGCAACAATCTCACCATTCCTGCTTCACGCGACACAACGGCGACGATTCGTCAGTATTACTGAAATAAAATTCAACTCACCCGCCCACAACTCTGGCAAGGTCGAGGATGGTGATGAAATAGTGCAAATCAACTACCAGACGGTGGTCGGCTGGGAGTACAAGAAGGTCCTGCAGCAGCTACAGGAATCACCGCCAGGTAGGTGGAAGCAGTCTTGTTTTGCTTTATTCTTTTCCAGTTGTTGGTTTTCCCTTTTTGTTTCGAAACGTTGGATGTCCTTTTTGTCGATGGCTCTTGACGGGTTTCTGGTTTTTTTTTTTTTTTGTTTATTATCCTTGCCTTGTGCCGCTGTGCGGTCCATCATGCATGCGGTGCGTTCGATCATGAAACCAATAGATCGTAAATATGCGAGAATGAAAGGCAAAGGGAAGCAATAAGAGGATCAGATCGGATGAACCCACTTCTGTTGGGATGATTATTACATATTTTTCCTATTACATTCTATCTGCATCTGAGTGTGCTGTGGTTTCGATAATGTTGTACAATAACCGACAATAGGCTTCTCGCCTAATAAGAAAGCTTCTTCCTTAAATACATTCCTCAACATTTGCAGACCGCTTTTATTCATATAATACCATGATTACTTCTTCATATTGCAGATGTCCTGTTGACACTGAAAAAGCGCCCGAAGCATATAAAAATCTACGGACAAATCTACATCAAACCGTTTCGACTACCGAGCAAAAAACGATTACTTGCCTATCGCTGGGATGAAAGTGTGCCAAGCCCGCGCACAACGGACACTTTCGCACTGCAGGACTTTTCGCTACCGCTCGATCGTGTCCCGGAAAAGCACGTCCCATCCGACTCCGAATCGGACGGTAGTGACATCCTTACGCCGACAGACGTGAAGGAGAAGGAAAAAGAGATCCGACTTTATTTACCCAAACCGAGGGCCGTACTGCAGCGTCGGCACACTCTGTCCAGCTTCAAAGATTTAGTCGGTGTCACTTCGTGGCACGAGCGCAAAGGGAAACCGTTGCTGTCAAGCGATCTGCAAAGCCTGCGCGATAAGTCAGTTTCGTTTGGGTTTGGGCTTGAAATGTCCCCCCGTCCTACGACCACTTGTCTCGGGCTGGTGGGGGGCACTGACAGTGGTGGTGTGCCGGCTAAGTGTAGCAGCTTCGGTGGACTTAAAAGTTCCCTGCCCGACATTGTTCCACAAGAGATTGCCGTCGCACCACCGAACGATCTTTCGATCATAGGAGCTAACCCGGGCAGTAGCAGGGAGCTGGCCGACAATGAGGCGTACAAGGCGGGTGTATCGAAAGTGGTCCGATTTGAATCGAGCTCCAAAGCGGACCAGTGCCATGTGGATACGAAGTACACCTGCAAGGTGGACAGCACGGTGCTAGAAACGTTCGAACCGATACCGTACGTCGATGAAGATCCACCGGCCGTCATTATTCCACCGACCGTTACCGAGCGCGTCAAACGGTTTGAATCGTTTGCGAATCGAACGATCACGGCATCTACCCTTACTAATGGTCAACAAGCGGGAAGGTAAGCAATTTGTAACTGCGGGAATTTATGAATTTTACTCTAACAATGATGTCTCTTGTTGTGTTCTTACTAACAGCAGCACGATGGGTGTTGGAGTAAATTCTTGCTCAGCAACCTCTACGAAACCAATCCCAATGCAGCGGCAACTTGCAAAAGATCCAGAAGTAGCAGAAGCAATCAATATGGTTGTGGTTAATAGGGAAATGGTGAAACGAGGTCGATTGGATAAGAGTTACAGCACACCGGCGTACGACGACGAGCTTTCCGATGTCCCACCGGCCATTGAACCACGCAAGGAGCATCTTCTGAAAGCACCACCGGTACCACCACCACGACCTAAACGTACACTCGAAACGATTGCTATACCCGCTCCGGAAAAATCACCCTTAACTCCGGCTTCCGTGCCATCAATACCAAAGGTAGCGGCAATTTTACAATTTCCCGACACGGCACCCGGATTCGTTTCCTCGCTCAGCAACACCCTCGATAGCCGTGAAGATAGTCCGAATAAATCGAAACTAGCAAATGTGATCGATCTGAAACAAAACCGCACACAACCACTCGCTACGATTGTACCCGGTACGGTCACACCACCGAAACCGGCCGAACGTACAGCAATTCCACCTATTCCGGCTTCCCGACCAGCAGCAGTAGTACCGCCAGCTAAACCAACTCCTGTAAGCGAACATCTGTCTGCGTCTCCCAACGCTCCGACGGCCACCGTTCCAAGCATTCCCACGGATACCAGCTCGGAGCTGCTGACACCGAACAAAACGAAAAGTCTCACGCTGAAGAAAAAGAACTCATTACTGTCGAAGCGTCGCAATGTGTCACTGAAAACGCTCTGCGTGAGTGACATTCAGGGCCATTTGTATCGGCGTACCAAGGATCGAAGCGGCATGTCGTACTGGGCGAAGTATTACTTCGTACTGATCGAAACGACGCTGTATGGGTTTAATCGCAAAGAATCGGTGAAGGCGAACTGTATGATATTCCTGTCCGGGTTTACGATCTCGCTCGCCAAGGAGGTCCATTCGCGTCCGCACGCCTTCAAGGTGTACCATCCGAACAAAACGTTCTATTTCGCGGCCGAAACGCAGGAAGCACTGGTACAGTGGATGGAGTACATTAAGCAGGCCACTCTGAAGGGTGCTAGTTTGATATCAACTGAGACAGCTGATCACAATAGCTCGCGAGAACTGTTTACCGAAACGGATAGTTCGGACGATGAGCTTGCACTGATGGATAGCACACTGAAGCTAAACTTGCTCTGCACACCTTCACCCCAGATGACACCGGGAGCGGGATCGTCCCATGGATCGTCTGGTACCGATGGAACGCCAACCTCATCCAAACAGGACCGGTACCACCTTAACTTTGGATCGTTGAAAAAGTTCACTAAAATCGGTTCGGATGCGAACCATGGTGCGGGCAGTGGTAAAACTAGTAGTGGGACGGGAAGTGGCAATACGTCGTCCCAGGCCGCTAATACTACCAGCGGTTCTACCGGTGAAGGAAGCAAATTTTTCGGCTTCTTTTCCTCCCACCGTAACGTGGAGAAAAGCAATTCAAGTGAAATGCCAGTTCCGACGTCACAGTTCAAAAGCTATCGCAAGGTACCGGGAGCTGGTGGATTACAGATAGGAACGGCTTCTGTTTCTACGGAAGTTTTTCCACTACCGAGCACGGTTCCGATCGGTAGTGCCGGTTCCTCGATGGCCAATGCAGCCGATGGAGGAAATTTTAGTGCCAGTAATCTTTCCCTTGCCTCTGGGGCGGGTGAAAAAACGGTCCTCGCCGCACCAAAACCACCACCAAGAACGGCCACACCAACACCGCCACCGGTTATCATTCGTGAACCGGTCACCCCCACACTGTCCGATGCCGAGGAACTACTTATCCAGGCAAAGAAAAGCAAACGTATCTCGCCGCACAACTATATCCACGCGTCAAACCCGAATTTGGTGGAGTTTGATTTTCAAACATCGAAAGCGATGGACTTTTCGGTGCCAAAGATACATTCGGCGAATACGTGGGACACTAGCACACACTCGCACAGCAACCTGCAGTCGATGATCACGCTGAAGGATCTGATGTTGCAAAAGCAGGCAGAAGAAGCGCAAGATATGTACAATAAGCGCGTTTGCCTTGGTGTGGAGAAGCTGGATGATCGGAAGGCACGGTTGATCAGCACCGGTGGAACGGAACAGATTGTATCGGTAAGCGCCGCACCCGCCATACCGGAATCAGTTAACAAGATTCAACGACGTCAGTTACCGATAACGCCGGACTATGCGCAAAGCTTCAAGCTGGACGATGAGGACATTTTGTACACGCGTAGCAAGGAGGGCCAAAAGTTGCGTGACTTTGGCTACGAAATGATATCCGGTGATGATGCGTTTGATCAGCGTAATAAATCAACCCGGTCGACCGTGGGAACGGCCAGTTCGGGTGTGAACGGTGCTGGCGGAATCGCAAGCAATGGAACAAATGGGACCGGTGGAACCACTGCTGGAACAAGTGGTAGTAGTGGTGGTGGCGGTGGCTCGATTAAGAAAAAAACATTCAACTGGATCAATTCCGATCGCAAACAAGCGGGTGGAGATAGTGCACACGCGGACGGATTGGTTGCGATCGGAGCTGCAACGAGTTCCTCCTCCCTGTTCGCTGGATCGGGCGCTGTGCCGGAACAGCACCGAACGGGTGGCGGTTTGTCGACGTCACTATCGCTGCGGGACAGCTTTAAGCGCAGCAAGAACAAAGCGGTCATTGCACGGCTCGATAACATTAAGGCTAGCAGTGAAAAACTCTTCCAATTCAAGCAATCAAGCTCCTCCGGTACGGGTGCGAGTAGCAATAATAACGATAAGGAATCGCTCAAAACGAAACAACTCGACAAACCGGCCGCCCCGGGCACGATGGTGAACGTGAACCTGAAACATCAACCGCAGTCCCATCCATTAACGCCGTTTGCAAACATTGTAGGAGGACTTGGCGGGAAGAAGAACAATAACGAGCTAAATGCGGCCCTTGAACAACATTCCGCGATGCTATTCCAACAAACGGCTGTGTCAGTGAGCAATAATGGTGGTGGTGGTACGGGATCGACAAGTGGTGCGTTTATTGGTGGATTAAAAAAATCCAACACGTGCAATAGTTCGTCGGATTTCAAGGAAAACTCCAGTAAGCTACAAAATATGCGTAAAAATTCAGCCCCAGAAAGAGGTGCTAGTGGAGGAGGCGTAGGAGGTGCTAATGGGAATGGCGCTAATGGAGGTGGTGGAACGGGGGCCGGCAGCAATGGGGCCACTTCGTACTTTACGAAACTTAGCTTCGTTTCGACGAAAACTACGAAGGAGAAAAAATTGCTCGGTTCGCCTGGTTTGCATCGTGCGATCTTTGGCAAGAATCATCACAACCATGGCAACGATAATAGCCAGCCGACTGTGATCGATCATGAGGTGTTTTCACCTATTACCTTTCCTAAGGTAGGGCATCCTGCGTTACGAGAAGTGTTTAAAGTTTGAATTATTTAATATTTTGTCTCTTTTACAGGTACCAGCGCCTCTACCAATGGATAGCGCAACTACAAATAACACGACCGCCGGAACCGGATCTGGACAACCAGTTCATCCAGCTATATCCAGCGCTTCTTCTGCGGCCGTGTTGGTGCCAAACTTTGGTCCAAATCTAGTGGCCGTTGCACGAAATTCTCCAGACTACCCAAACATGGAATATCCACCGGTGTTTGAACCGGAAACGTACTCTTTGAGTGATCCGAACGCGAGTCTAACGCTGCTAAAGCGTCGTCAAAATCATCACCATCACCACCACCATCATCATCATCATCATCAGAAATGACGACGTGAAAAACGGCTCGCAACGGTACGAGAACATGAAACGGGATAAAGTTTCTGGGTTCCTTCTTGGTTGCCGCTTGTAGGAAAGTGAAGATTTATTTGTATTATGCTAGTTGTTTAGTGTAGAATAGTACACACCGTTCTGCCATTTCTGTTGGTTCGAAACCACAAACTCCACTCGGTGCGTAAAGTTAGACGGAGGGGAAGGAGAGGTTGTAAAGCGGAGTGCTGATACTTTGTCCGCTTTTATTTAGGATTTCCATGTAGCCCACACAACAAGGCAAGGCCATTATTACGAACAAACAAATATTTAAAAAACATTGATATTGTACGATAAATGATAGCACTGAGCGAGAGTAAGAGGAGGCGAAAGTTAGTTTTTTTCGCGTGTAAAATTAGATTGAAAACGAGGAAAAGGAAAGATGATAGAAAAAACAAGAACAACAAAACAGCAACAATATTGTTGAAATGTGATTTTAGAACCTATCTAGGTATATTTTCGATGTTGATGCATAGCCTTTTAGAGTGTCTAGAAATACACAAAAGAAGTCTCCGTTACTCCTAATTAGGTGCCGAACACTCGTGCATGCTGGTGTTTAGCAGCAGTAGCAGTAGTCGAAATGAAACAGAAAAAGATATCTCTATTTAAACAAACTTTACTATTTACTGCAGTTACTGTACCGATGCAGAGCGTATTATTTAACTTATGAAGCATTCATCGTTCGTGTGTTACAACAAACGATAAATCAAATCAGCATGTGAATGTTGCTCGTGGTGAAGAGGAAACGTATAGCAAGTAGTAGTATTAGTATTATAACAAAAGCTGTTTCTTGCATCGTATTAGAGGTTGTTATATGAACAGAAGACACCAAAATTGAAACTGTTTGCAAAAGCCAGATATTACATTGTTAGTTACATAGTAGTTAAATGTAACAATGCAATATGGACAACAACCGAATATATATGGACCCTCCTCAAATAACATTGATGAAAAACCCCCAATTATAATACATGTATCCGTACACATTCCTATTCCTGTGTTGTGCAAAATGATGAAAATTTGAGCAGCAGGAAATATGTTGCAGTACCATACCATTAGTTCCTCCCTCACAGGCCAATATGTAGACCGCTAGAATATTGATTGAAATATTGAATATTGATGTGTGAAAAAGTAGCAAAAAACCGCAAGCCATGAGTGAGTGGCCTAATTTGCAATGCATTGTTGAGCTTTGTTTTCTGCACATGAAACTGATACACATAATAAATAGTGCCTTACGATTAAGAATTTTGGTTTAGTTTGTGTTTTATTGCCATGCCGTTTGTCGCATTGGTTTGCAACGGATAAATAATTCGAAAACAAATAGGCTAAGTTGAAATTTAGACCGAAAAATATAACTTCCTTCTTCCAGTGTGATATGCTTTGGTATGGAAATATTAAGAGCAAAAATTGGTTACAATGAAATTATTTGTTTAAATGGAACTGGAATTTTATCTGGGAAATAAATTAAGACTTTTTTTGTCTGCTTTCTTTTGGTATTAATTTGCAAAAATACGTATTTTTGAAACACAAGTATTTGCCAGAGATGTGTCAAAGTGTGCCGTCGATCCGAGCTGTCATTTATCTACAAACCTCGAGCAACGCTGTTTGTCAAACCAGCACGATCACCTTTCCTTCAAACACTTTGTTCCAGCGTACAGAAATTCGATAGCAAATTTCAATCCGCTGGGAAGGAGACTTTTTTCGCGGACGGTCCTATTTTCACAATGTTCGCCCAGCATCACCAACGTAGTATTTAGGGTGTGTGTGTACTTTTTCGAATGTGATACCCGTGTGAAAGTAATTCCTGAATGTGCTACGCTGCGGATGGAAAAATCTGACACGACATCCCTTCCTCCGTGGAATTGATTCCGGGAATTAAGTGCAGTTTTGGTGCGAGACGGGGCTGGGTCGTCGTCGTCGTCGCGATCGGATTTTTCATTCCGCGAGTCAGCCGTAGCCAGTGCGGTGTGTAACTTGGTGCCTGATAGCGAGTATCGCAAGCATCTAATATTCGATTGCGAGCTGCAAGTGGAAGGAATTGTGCAGTGCGTCCGAGTGTGTCTACAATGTCAACTCTGAAGGGTGCCTGGGGCCGTCCATAACATCGTCCGTGATTGTGAGAAAACGCAAAACCATTCCACCACCACCGCGAGTTCGGTGATGACAAATGGGAAAATTGCAGTCGCAGCTAGCCAAATTCGTCACTTACCTGGCGCTCGGTCGCGTTCCATATCTAGCAGTATAGCACAGTCTCGGGTTTGTGTTGCTACCAGCCGATCCGTCGTGATTCATTCAAAAATTGTGCGTGTATCATTTCGTGTGCGTGCGTGTATGTGTGTGTGAGCAATAGGATAGCATGGAAGAAAAAGCATCGTACGGCCGTGAATCGGGGCCAACATAATTTGCAACTTGCCATCACTTTCGGCACTCTCCGACTTCTGGATGCATGGAGGGAAGAAGTGGTTTGCAACGTACACATAGGAATGTCTTGTGTCCCAATCACACAATGACCCATGAGCAGGAAAATTTCCCCATATAAAATCGCAGCACCCATTGGTTATGCACCAACAGTGAAAAGGAAATACTCTTGCAATCGGTACGGGAAAGGCTAAGGTGTGTCTGGTACGCCAAGCTGACCAATGTACTGAAGGGAGCGGTAGTACATTTGTCGCCGTGTTTGTGTGCGCTCCTCACACGTCCACTTGTCGCCGCGTTTCATGTAACACACACTCGCGCACGGACGGATGGTCCGTCCGGTGAAGGTGGAAAATATCGAGCGGAAAACTTATTGATTTCCCTTCGCGTTTCTTACGAGGGAAAAGAAAGGGAACATGCTGCCGGCTACCGAGTTAGAGCATGGGTTGTGGCCAACTTGCCGTGCTGCTTACTAATTCGCATAAGAAACCAAACACAAGCGGTACAGATGGGACAGCCACTGCAAACGTAATGTACGAGGAAAAAAAAACACCCCACGGTTGGTAAAGTTTTCGCTTTTCCCGGCACAGGGCGTGTATGTGGGGAAGGTGGAAAAAAGCGTTTGTGGGCCAAGCCCCAGTCGGTGATAACGCGGCCCCAGGGCTGCCGGTCCAGCGGGCGCTGTTTTGGGAACGAGGAAAAGCGATCCACTGGAGCGTGTAGGAAAATCCTCGGTCGGTCGATGCAAAACTCAGCAAGTGGTGGTAGCCAGCAGAAAGTTACATTTGCTTACAATATTCCACTGTACACGGGTGGGTTTTTCCGGAGTAGGGTGCCCAGTAGGAGGCGGGTTGAAATACAGCCGTGAAAATTTGTATTACAACACGTGTACCTGTGGTGTTGTGTGTGTATGCGGCGTGTAAGGGAAATCAATTCCCATTTTCTCACAGGTAGTGTTGTCCATTGCAGTTGGGTTTTCAACGACAGTTCCCTTGTCAAGGGAAGAATCACCTGCCATAGGATTGAAAGTGACGTTTCCTATTCAGTTCTTATCGAAGGGAAAGGTGGAACATGGTGGGCAAACCTCCACTTTTTGCCACTAAGAGACGGCATGGAATGTTTGACCTTGTTTAAAGGCACAATTCAGCTTTTTTTTTAATGGAATGAAGTTTTTTTTAAATTCCCATTAGCATTCAATTCTATAATTCTCACAAGAAGGACACGACACGAAAACTTCTAAATACATTTTTTTATTATTATATTATTGTGATTACTTTTAATTTGCAGAGTGGTACGATTGTGTAGCATAACGTGTTTCTTTCGTGTACAGTAAAAAGGGGGCACAATACATCAAATCCTGGGGGAGTTAGCTGTAGCGAAACTAGGCGTCCACAAAGTGTATTAAAATTTCTACCGTAAATCACCAATCGTTAGAAAGTGTAAAAAGTGTTGAAAAAAAGTTAAAACGAAACGAGTGTTTATGTCCACACAATTCTATAGTGTTCTTAGTTCAATGAATGTAACCTAGCAACAAAAAATCATCCAGTAGTTCCGCCGTAGGGAAGGTAAAATTGGCAATACTCTAGTGTGAATTTCATGATATCACTGCGACAAGAATATTTTCTCCATATATATACGAGTGTGTGTGAGTGCGTCGGTGTGTGCTGAATAAAAATACCAGCAAAAGCCCTCCCCTAGCGACTGATCGAATCGTCTGTCGCTTGAAGTAAAGGAAGCTATCGCTTCCGGTTTCGGTCGAAGGCTGAACAGGTGTGTATTATATAAAAAAAACGCGTCTCTATACGTCAGAACACACACACACCCAGAGCATCAAGAATATTTTCGTGTGCGCGACTAAGGGTTGCAGTAAGCAAGGGCGATGGCTTCCGGAGATACGGCTGCCATCGATACGATCGACGTCGAGTCGGCCCTATCTACGAAAAACTCCGAATTTACCAGCAGCAGCAAGGATCAGCAACTGGAACTAGATGAATATGGTAAGTGTGATTGAGATTGTTGTAAATGTTTTTTTTTCCGCAGATTAAGATTAATCTTGCTTTCCTTCGCTCTTTCAGGAAAATTCATCAAAGATACACCGGGAAAATTCATCATGGCAGACGGGGTAAGTTGTGCGCGATTTATAGTTTAACAAGAAATAGGCATGATAGCATCCAGACGAAACGAGAGTCCAAATTTCTAATCATTCCTACAAATGGACGAATCCAACATATTAGAGAGTACCTTCAACGTATACCATTTCAACACCTTCGCCTGTATGCAAAATTTATGCTTGCTATTTGCGTGTTATGTGGAATATATTCATGCCACGCTCTGGAAGGAACCATACCCCATGCATGCTCACGAGGCAAGCGAACGTGAACTGCCCGGTTTTAAAAATGTTATACAGCGTTTATGCGGCGCCTACGAGCTGGAACATAGGGGGTTTGCCCTTTTGTTCCTGCTGGCGAGTTAAATAAACGTCCCGAAAAGACACATACCCTCTCTAACCCAAAAACGTACTGGAGAACATATTGATTGACCCATATTTCGTACACCTTCATCGCACATCACTTTCGTTTTCTTAATGCCAACCCGCGGTGGAGGCGTACGATGGTAGATATATAAAATCACTGGACATAAGATTTCGATTTCGTTTCTCCCCGCTGACCCGAACCAGTTGCGTCTGTGTGCAAACTTTACAGGAAAGCTTGTTGTTTATGGAGTTTCGGTTCGGTACTGCGGATGATGTTGTACGTTGGATGCATAATTTAGTTGCTACTAAATATTTGTAAAGCAATTTGCTACACGACGGGGACAAGAAGAAGGTTAATGGTTCTGGTGTCCTCTTGGCCCAAGGATGTTGGATTGAAAAATCCAACTGCAACCAACCCATTCAGAAGTTCATACCATCCCGCGCCTGTCCTTGCACGAACTGTGACGTGTGGGAAGATAAAATTAAACTTGTTTCAAGTGAAATATTCGTTTAGCGTAGATCGAGCGTCTTGTAGTTTAACATGGTTGATGGTTGAAATGCTAACTAGAATCAGATTCACTTCTCCTTTTAAGTTATAAAATTTGTATCACTTTTTTCCTGGTTTCATTTAGATTTCATTGGATAGGGGCATTTCATAGGTTTCATTGGAATATTTTACAATATGCACCACAGCTCATTACAAATCAATGAACCGTTTGCTCACCTCATCTCAACTCACCTTTAATTAGCTAGAGGACAAAAAGCCCCAACAGGAACAGAAGCAATCATTACCTTACCTTACATCTTTACATCTTTAGTATGCTGATCTTTTCGGCAAAAATGCCGGATATATCTTTGTCAAGTTGTTGAAGTCTCCTTTAAAATAGGAAACCCCCTACAAAGGTCAACGAAAAATGCAAGACAGGCTGAAAAGCTACGCACGTTACCGGAGACATAGCGTTTGGTTTAATTTTGTAAATGTATTGCTACAATTAAACAAATTGGAATTGGTTTTAGTATTCCCTACAGAGGTGGGAAGTTAATCAACATCCCTTCAGACATATTGACTACCGTTTTAGGACGTTGACCTTTCCGCTCACAGTCTTTGTTTTTACCAATTGGAAGAGAAGCAGAATTTTTGGAACTCATTATATGAGGGCAGAAAGGGGCTTACCTGTGGGAATTTACTTTTCACTTGAGAGAACAGTGCCAAGTTTGATAAGTTTTGCTTATGCAAAATATCAGACAAGGTCGTGTTACGGGAAACCGCCAGCACGATGACCCTATTTTCCATGGGATTCCCCTTTGCCACAATTTGCTCTACTCCCGAACAACCACTACTGTTAAGCGCCCCGCAGTCCCCAATACCTTAAAGGTTGGCTGATTCGACGGAAAACATGCTAACGAATGTTTGCCCCCGAGCGGGATATACATATCCCCTCGCGGCAACTCTAAGCTGGAAGGGAAGCAGGTCTAGCGCTCGCGGTGTGTGGACCCTTCCTTTTTTAGGGGGGCACTCTTTCGTCATTCGCCCTTAGATTTCCCACGTGTCGCGTGTGTGGGTCATGCCACGGCACGAAACACGCGCACTCACTATCGCTTTCGTATCACCCGAAGGCCCGAAACGAACGAGCCTACCGAGGTAAGCAAAATCTTCCAAATAGCGCGTTTTATGCTCGTAGCGAACTTTTGAACTGCCGCAGTATGAACGGACGCCATCGGTGTTGGTTGGGGCATTGTGGTGTGGCGAAGCTGGGGAGTTTTGTGTTACAGCTATTTATGGAATGGTATGTGGCCAGTTAGTGTGAACAATAGTGGGAGCATAGCGGGCAGATCATTGCTACCAGTTGCTCGCGCCGTTCGACCGGTTGGTTTTGTATTTTGTACAGCACAAAACAGCACTTTAGAATAGCGGCTAACACTTGGATCCTACAAAACAAAGCAGCTTCAAAAAGATTGTGGTAACCAATGGTAAAAAATGGTATGCAATTAATATGGGGATAGCACATCAAATTGTGTGCTGCAGGTCCGATGAAGAATCTATTAGCGTTTTGTCTCACAGATGATTGTATCACGTCCACGGTTCTCATAACGCTCAAGTAGCTAGAAGTAGTGCAACGCACAACAAAGGTTAATCATTCTGTTATCTAAACATAACAAACGACCGGCCATCGCCGCGAATGAAGTCAATGAATTCGTTAGTGGCTATGGTCTATTAGTATATTCAACGCTGACTGACCTTCGATCAAGATTGGAGGCTGGAAGTTAGAGCAACTGGGGTCTGTCTTCAGAGAACCTGAAATTTTAGTTTGCCAAGCCTCTGCACCATACCGGACCAGGGTAGTTGTCCAGGTACGGCGACATACCGTTGTGTTCCGCGTCACAATTCTATTAAGAATAGTGCACCGTTGTTGGACAGCTGGATTTGAGATCATGGTTTTCAACTTATAACACAACTCCAACCCGTAACTACCAACAGAGCCACATTGATACCTTTACCATTGTGTGTGTGGGAACGCAAAGCGCAATGCGTTTGTTTCACTTTGTTACTGTTTTGTACACCGATTGAGCAGAAAATGTGTGGAAATTATAGAAACAATAGGGGTTTTCTGAGTCGTGGTGAAAACCACGATCACAGTGATACGGACTAACAGGAACAAAAAAAAACCAAAGGAAAAATGTCAGCTGATGAAATTATCATAATCGTGTTAAAGCGCTTCAAAACAAATATCAGCTCTAGGTATGCAAAAGAATCTTCCAATCTGTTTTGTTGTGATGGGATGTTTGATAATGTGCCGGCAAGAGCGCGCACCCTACACTTGGCGTTAATTGGAGGCAAATGACACCCTTATATAAGATTGAGTGTCCCATCAAGAACAGTTTGGTGTACGAATGAGATAAATGGAATGAATTGATCGCTTAATAGTCACGATTTCATCACCTCTAATTGATCACGGGGGAAGGTTATAATCTTTGAAGAGGCTGCTGATATTCGAACCTTAATTGCGCGAACAAGTTGTTATTAATTTTGTTCTTCTTGTTTTCACGGACGTATGTATGCATCTGAAGAGTCACACAAACTTTGTGCATGGGGGAGGAAAGTGCAAAGTTCCAAACGAGTTTTTTTAAAACCATAATCGATAGATTAGAAAGCCGTACGTTTGTGCCATCGGACCGGCAATACACAGCGAATGTGAACTTGGTCTGAAGGAATGATTTAAATAGTTTCTTGACCCACATAGAAAAAAAAACTGTTGGAGTGTTTCAACGATAGCTTTAATTTTCAAATAGTTGGTTACTTCACAAAATCTAGCACATTTAGCAAACATCCTAATTTATGTATCTTGTATTGCCTTCACTCGCGAAACGTCTTGCCACCCTTCCAGCAGCAGTGTAGCGCCCGCCCGTAGCCGTCAAGGGGTCTTGACCGCTGCACAGCTTCAGAGAAGTGTGCTTCTGTGCTCATTAGTGCAAACAGTTTCTTCTGGCATACTCGAGTGTGAGGTGAAAAAGGGTAGCTGCTGCACAGAAAAAAAATGCATCCTAACGAATGTAGTTCGTACCACGCTGCTCTAATGGTTGTTTTATGTTGGGTCGCCTGTACAGCCGTATCCAAACGGGATTTACCACAAATGACGGCAACGTGTTGGTCCTTAACTAACCTGAACCGGCACAGTAAAACAGCGCTGTGGAGAGATATTTTTACCACCGTACTTTATGGCATACATTATTGCCATTCAAAACAATGCTTTAAAGAAGCCTAGAATCATAAAAAAATGTATACTTGTTTTACTATCTTCTCTTGTGTACTTCCATTTATTATTCCTTTTGCTTAGGGGGGAAAATCCATCATTTGCACAAATTTTTCTTCCATTTGTTTCTTCTTCGTGATAATACTTTCAAAGACCCAAAGATTTAACGAGAAAGGCACCCCATAAAGCGGCTAAATATTTGCCCAGAGCGTTATGGTGACGGAACTTCCTTTTTATTATATGACCAAAAAAAACGGAATTGCGACAAGTGCTTGGCTGTATGAAGCGCTCTTTTTTTTAAAAAGGGGGTGGGGGCGTTGGTTTGCCAGATAAAATCAAGATCATCCGCCTTTTCATATCCATTTTCTCTCCCGTAAAAGGTGCTGTGAAAGATTTATTGAGAACCCTTCGCTTGGCAGAAGGACAATGTTTTAGGGACAATATTTGGGAAATGAGCAATATTTGTGCACTGTGGTGTGCGTGCGGTGGTGGTGAACACGGAAGTTGCTGAAAGGTGATTAAATTATTCAGAATGAGTTCGAGAGGTTTACTTTCCTGGTGGGTCTTAAGTTGAGCCATTATGAAACCTTCGGTAACTACATTTTCTTTCAAGATTCCAAACGCAACGTTGTTTGTTTAGATGATTTCTTTTTTACTCTTTGCAAAGTAATAG